>NC_140076.1:57867403-58467403 GCF_964194135.1 Talpa europaea | reverse complement strand
TGTGGCATCTACTTTATTTTGGTAAGGCAGTGAAACGTGCATTGATGTTATGTCACTGGGATGCTACCACCACCTGAGCTTTTTCCTTCACGTCTCCCCCATTGGAACGCTCAGGCGTGGACAGTTAAGGGGTCTGACTCCCCAGTTGTTGCCCTGGAGTGAATCACACTGGAATAGGGCAGATAATTTAATGGGATAATCTTGGCAGGGCCAGCAAATTTCACACCCCATCTCTCACTAATAGAAAGGCAGTAGAAGGCTACAACATCCTCAGATGAAAAGGTTGTATAAAAAGGCTCTGCTTGACAGTAACTCTCTGTCCATAAATAAGGTTCTGTAACGTTTTGATCCAAAAGCTGTTATTAAATACTGATAAGCCAAGCCTCATAATGTTTGGCCTCCTTACATTTCCTCCCCCAACCCCCATAAAGCCATAGATTTTTTTTTTTTAAAGGGGGAAGGGATCTGAAAGAGTAACCAGTCCAAACTGTTTATTTTCTCAAGTATTTCTATACAGAAAGGACTTTTCTTTTATAGCCATTTAAAAAAGCAGTGTGGAGTAACAGAAGTCAAATAGGATTTAAATTGGGGTTCCTCTGCTTACTGGCTATGTGACAGTAGGCAAAGTTCTTTGACCTTCTGAGTCCCAGTTTCTTTCTCTGCAAAGTGGCATACTGATATCTGACTAATATAGGGTTTTGTGAGAATTAAAGGAGATAGTGGACGTAAGGCACCTAACAGCAATGAGGGCCTAGTTTAACATGCAGTGTGCTAGCTACTAGCATTATCAGGGGTTTGCTGGAGAAATCAGAAAATTTGGCTCCAAAACAATGGCCATTATGTTGTGAGGTACAAACCAAGACTCAGAGAGCAGCAATTTTTACAATATTTTAAGATTCTTGAGTGTTTTGTGTTTTGGGGAACAGGTAAGGCACTCTAGAGCTAAGCAGTTCCCAGGCCAATGCTGGGGACCTGGGTGGGAGGAGATTTCAAAGTGTGGTTTTGAGTTTTGTAAAGCCTTAAAACAAAGGGCCCCCTCAATCCCCTTCCCACTTGTTTACCCCTCCCCCCTACCCTCAGAACAGCCAGCACTTTGGGGAAGAGTAACCCCTCCCTGGTGCTTGGTGTAATTCCAGAATCCTGCAATGGGGAATGTTACATTTCAGAGACCTCCACTTGTAATCTGACCGTTTTTTAGCTCCAATATCCAAATAATCTTGCTGAGCACAACTTGAAAGGGAAGGATAATGGCTGGAGGAAAGAATCCTGAGGTGCTCTGTTAACCATTTAAAATTTCTGAGTTAAAAAAAAAAATGTTCATGTTACCCAAAAAGAGAAGAGTAATGAAGTGTGTGGGACGGGGGAGAGGAGATAAAAAACTTCCAAAGACCAAGGCAGGGTTTGTGTTTTTTGCTTTTATTTTTCAACAGCAAGGCCTCTTATTCAATGCATTTTAAGTAACCTTTATTATATATTTATTATGTGCTGAACATGATGTTAGTAACCCAGTAATAAAACATTATCCTTGCCCTCAAGGAGAGATGGAGAGGAGAGTCTCCTATGTGTCAGCTATAATTCTTTATAGAGATCAGATTTATATGTCCTAGCAGCCCTTTGAGGTAGAGCTCCGACCCCATTTTACAGATAAGGAAATTGAGGCTCAGCAAGGTTAGTGTCTCAGCCAACCTCACTCAACTGTTAAGTAGGGATCTGGCATTTCAACCCTAGTTTTTTTGCTTTCAAATGAATGCCATTCCCCCTAGCCTTGATGTATATTTGGAGAGACAGGATGAACAGACATGTACCTTCACATGTCAACTAGCTCTCTTACAAGTGAATTCTAGGAGAGGGTTGTGAAAAAGGTGCTATGGGAACACATTCATTCTCACTTGGGGTCTTCGAGGGTCAGAGGGAGAACATTAGTGTCCTTCAGAGATTTATGCTAAGGGTGAAATAAAATGTGGAAAGGCTCAGCCCCATGCTGCACACATAGTGAGCACTCAGTGAGTATTCTGATGTCCATCTGTAGCCAGAAAGAGGCCCAGTTAGGATTTCTCTTCTTCAAAAGCTGGTGTGCTCTTAATTGTCCACTGTGTTCCTTTTCAACAGGCGTGTGATTGTTGCAAGAGTAAGTGGCTGTGCAGTCTCCAGATGAAAGGAGGAAGCCAAGTTGCTCTGGTATCTTCCTCACCTGCCCTAGTCCAGATTTTTGGCCTCAGCTCTGCTTTGGGCAGGGGAGGAGATTTGTGCAGATGTGAATTGGAGAGAATCATGTTGCCTAGTCATAAACTTTAACACTCCTGGAACTCTGGCCAGAATCTATCTATTTCCCATTCATTCACTGATGAATTTTTTTTATGTACTTATTTTGAACCAAACATTCTGGTGGTTACTGGGAAATGAGGCTAGGCCTTTGCCCTGGAGGGTATGGCAGAGATTGGGAGCTGGTCATCAGGCCTGTTTCTGTCTCTTCTTCAGCCATAACTGGACTTCATCTTCCAGTTCCCTTGTAGTTCAATGAGGCTGTGTGACTAAATATTAGCCAGTGGAATGAGCTTGGAAGCAATTAGTGCCACTCGTAGGCTTGTCTCATAAAGGCTTCCCTGGCAGGATTGCTAGGATCCTGAACATGGTAGCCCTAGAAGTCATGAGTTGAAGATACCACAAGATGAAAATAGTCTGGAACACTTTCTACTTGGTGGAAGCTACCCACTGGCCCACAGTTATTTAGACTTTATGTGAGAAAGATGGAAATAAACTTCTCTTGTAAGTAGGCTGAGATTGGGGTGTGGCTGGGGGGGAGTTTACAGCTGCCGACTAACCACAACGTACCATGAGATCAATTTAGTGGGTCAGGACCAGCGTTTTTAGGTAGAATATAATAGGAAATGTCAGAGTATGTTACATTATAGGGTGAATATTGTTTTGGGAAATTCTGCCTCTCATTCTCTATATGCTGATTTGAGTTATTTATGGGCCCTCAAGATCAAGAGTTTGAAAGTGGCCAGTGTAGTGGAGGTAGAGAAGTAAATAACTCTGTAGTTGTTAGTTATGGTACTTATGACAATAGTGGTTAAGTCTATGGGAACTCAGTGAAGGAGGTGCCTCGAAGGTGAGATCACAGATTCACTTTTCCAGGCAACTGACTGCCTGGGGTGCAGTATGAAGAAGGATTCTGAGATTTCTTTTCTTTTTTTTTTTTTTTTTTAATAGAGGCATGTTTTATTTATTTATTTGTTTGTTTGTTTTGTTTATACATGCACTGGGTACAGTCAGAAGCACGGGAGGGTGAGAGAATTCACCAGAGCCAGAGCGGGGAGCAGAGCAGGCAGAAGGACCCAAGTACACTGCTGAGGGGAGCAGCGGGCGGCAGGAGAGGTCTGCGTGCCATGTGGGACCCTCCTCCGGTGGCTGAGGAGCAGCCGGGGATGGAACCGGCGCTGCAGAGGCCGTGGGCAGCTTTGCAACCCAGTGCTCAACAGCTGTGCCACTGGGGAGGCCCCTGATATTTCTTCTAGAATCTCCGGGAAGGAATGCTGTGATCTGATAGCAGCATCTGGCACAGACCTGGGGAGGAGGAGTAGAAGCTCAGACCTAGTTTGCATCTGACTACTTTCCATGGAGTCTTGGGCTCCTTCCAGTGAGTTCAGCCTCTTCTAAATTATTTACGACACACATGATGTCTCTAGCACTGTACTAAGCACTGTGGGGAAAGGGAGAACTATGATTGGCCTCTTCTCTGGAGGAGTTCACCTTTTAGGGCCAGTAAAATAGGCACTTGTGAAATAATTATAGAGCCAGTGAGTGCAGAGTTGGCGATTATGGGTGAGAGGGAGAGAGGTCTTTCAGAAATAAGTGGGCATTGATTGAGTCTTAATGGAGGGGAAGGGTTGAGATGGAGAAAGGGAGGTGAGAGGTTGGGCATTTTGCAGCTGCCCCTGTCTCCATGGACTTGCCCAGGCTGTCCTGGGTTCTTAAACTGGGCCTTCACTCCGGAATAAAGCTGGTCTTCAGGTAAGAAGAGTAAAGAAGAAAGAGGGCTTTGAGTGGTGCCTGTATGGTTTTTACATATGAAGGGAAGGTGAGGAGGAAGCAGGATTTTACTGGGAGCATCAAGAGTTATCTTTCTCTCCAGAAGGATTCCTCAGAGAGTTAAAAACACAGTGTATTTCAGGTCTGCTTATCAAAGGTATATTGTGTCTTATTCCCTCTGCTACAGCAGTTTTGTTTTGTAGTTGAGGCAACTAAATCTGAGTCGACCTTTTGCTTTCTTGAGGAAAATCATATTAGGGTAGTAATGTTGAATACATCTAGCATGGTATGAGTCAAGTACCGTTCTTTGAGTCCTTTAAGTATTGTAACCGTATAGTCTTCAGGGCAACCCAATGAAGTGGGCACTAATTACCCAAAGAGAAGCACAGAGCAGGTAAGTAATCTGCTCACGATCACACAGCAAATTAAGTGGGAGACCCAATATTTGAACTTAGTTATCCTGAAGTTGGAATTTTGTCCTTGATGATTATGTATTACTGCATCTTTTTTTTTAAACTGTGACGATTCAAATTCTGTCAGATTCCAGCCAAGTAGCTGAGACAGATACTTGTAATTAAATCTTCCATTTGTAAAAGTCTTTGCAGTGTGTACAGTTTTTTCATGTATAATGCTATCATTGATTTTTCCAAATAATGCTATAAAATAGTATTTATTACCTAGCGTCACTGTAGCTGGTGGGCCTGTTGGAAACTCAACTTCTTTGATTTCAGGACTCTAGTGCTTTCTGCTCTCAAAAACTGCTTGTACTGGGAATTTGTGACTCTAAAATACTGATGTGACTGCTTTGACTGCAGTTTGACCAGCAAAAGAATTTGCCTCATTCTCACTTGTTTCTCAAATCAGTTACTGTTTTTCAGAAAGTTGTGAGGCATTTATATGCAGATGAGCCTGGAGTTAGGATTCCTGTTACCTAAGAACCTTCACTTGCAAGTATCCTGGGAAGTTAATAAAAACAAGGAGTTTCCTAAGTGGTTGGGGATTGTAGTGGGTTGCTAGTGACTAAGGGAATGACTTAGGCGTCATGGTCTTTCCTGACAGCTCCACAAATGACTTGACTTCTCTTGTGACTTGTTTTCCTTTCCTGTAAGACAGGTGCCATCACAGTGCCTTCCTTGACAAGTGGGGAGGCCCATGGGCAGTGCCTTCCCAGTCCTGGGTTGTGCTCATTGTGTCCAGCAGTGTCTGTGAATGAAATGGAGAGTGACCACAGTCTACCTTTGAGATTTTCCCAGCATGTGATAGGACACATTTCTAAACCTTAGCACCTTGTTAGGCTTTATAATATAATCACCTCTGGGGCAGTTTTTGGGATATAATTATGTGGCCATTTCTCAAGGACGGGAACTTTTTAAGTTCTGTGAAGGTTGCACATCATGGGGTGAAAACAAGAGCCTGATGCCTGAAATCTTAGACGTCCTTGGAAAACTCCTATGTGGTCTTCTTGCGAAACTGACACCGTTTCCTGATCGGCTTGGGCTTACATCAAAGAAATTCATTCTATTTTTTCTTCATAAGGGAGATTATATCCTCACCTCTTAGATTTCACTCCAAATGGGGTATTTCATGGTTTTTACATAAGTTTTCACAATCCCTTCAGAGTATTGGTTGTTTTCCTTTTTCCTACCTGAACTTCAGTGTGATAAAAGTTAGCCCTTTTGGGCCTCCCCTGGTGGCGCAGGCAGTTGAGCACTGCACTGTGAAGCTGTCCACAGCCTCTGCAGCGCCGGTTCGATCCCGGCCGGCCGTGGCAGACCTCTCCTGTCTCACCCGCTGCTCCCCTCAGCAGTGTATTTCGTAAGTCTGCCTGTACTGTTTCCCCGCTCCGTCTTTGGTGAATCTTCTCACCCTCCCGCGCATCTGGCCTGTACTCTGGTTCTTGTATAAATAAATAAATAAAATCTTAAAAAAAAAAAGTTAGCCCTTCTTATTGATTCCTTAGAAAGGCATGCTTCGAGAAAGTAGTGCTTGGCGGTGACTGTTGACCTCCTCTGCCCTCAGAGAATTGTGTGTCATATAGGAACTTCGTCCCCCAATATTGCCTCTTTGTGGTGAGTTATGTAGACCGCTGATAACAAGCAACAATGGTTTTTGATGAGGTTTTTAATCTACTGGTTTGATTCTCTCTGTGCTGTTCACAGTGCTCTGCCCACTCACATCTGGAGTCTTGGGAATCAAGTGCTTTGCATGTGATCAGATCATTTTCAGAAAGTCAGAACCTGCTGTGGGGGCCTCTCTGGCGGCACCTGATCAATGACATTCCTCTTCCCTGCTGGGAAGAGCTGAGGGAGGAGCTGAGTGGAGCATGCGCTGTTTGTTCTAACTGATTCATCAATAAGTCCCTGCAAAGTACCCTAGCCCCTTGCAAGGAGTAGTTAGTAAAGGGGCAAGGAGATTCCAGGATTTATCACTAATTGGTTTCCTTCTCCAAGACAAAAGCCCCGGGTGAAGGGAATAAAACTTTCTTCCTTTATACTGGCTGAAACTCGATTGTTGTTTTTTTTTTTTTTTTTTTGGTCAATTAAAAAATTTTTTTTCAAAGAGCAATTGCCAGATTTTGTGGTTGTGTTGGGGTTACATATCCGTTTGGTCAAATCTATCTGTACATGTAAGTTCAAACATTTTTACAAATAGCCCTCCCACATCTTTGCCTCAGGACTCAGGTTTAGAAAGTTTCTTAACCAAGCCAGGCTGTTGGTGAAAGTGAGTTCTCTCAAACTCAAAGAATCAAATCAACAGAACAGTCCATCTGTCTGCTGAGGGCTGGTACAGAGGAGTGAAGGAAAGAGGGGATCCAAGAGGCACAGCTCCTTTATCTGCCGAGTGACATGTCCTGTGTAAACTACCAAGAAGTCACTGGAGATTCCATTTGGTTAAATATTTATTTAGCAGCTAAAGTGGGTGCAGGAAAAATATATGGCAATACCCTCTTGTAGGAAGTTTGCTGTTTTTGTTAGGGAGACAAGATTGATCCATCCCAATAGCAATGCGAATAACTTATTGAATCAAACTCACTCTCCTGGCCTTGTTTCTGGCCCTTTCTCTTGCCTTGCAGTTTCTAAGAATCTGTACTTTAGCATCCACCCCTGCCCCCTACACATGGGCTCATGCTGGTCTTGCCATCTCTCCTTGCTGAAATCTTGTTCTTCAACCCCCAGGGCTCTCCTCTTTTGTCTTTCCTTTGCTATAGCCCATCACCTAGACTTCAATCTTTGTTTTAAATCATTTGTTGAATGTCTGCTAGGAACCACGCGTTTGGCAAGGCAATTTGTATTTATTTTTAAACTTTTAAAAAATTTATTTTATTTATTTATGCATTCCAAGAGCTGGGGTGTAGGCCAGGGGTGCAGGGGTTGAGAGGATTCACCAGAGACAGAGTGGGAAGCAGAGCAGGACGATTAACTGAAATATGCTGCTGAGGGGAGCAGCTGGCAAGACAGGAGAGGTCTGCTGCGCCATGTGGGTTAACCTCCTAGGTGGGAATAGAACTCATGTTGCAGTGGCTACCGATAACTTCTTAGTGCTGGAACATAGCCCCTTGTGCCACCAGGGGGGCCCTAGGCATTTTGTATTTTGTAGTGGAATTCTATTATTAAATGACTCCTGAATTCCTACCTGGAATCAAACTGCATTCCCCTCACTTGCTCCTGCCCCTTTATCAACTGGGGAGAGAAATTGTTCTGACCTAAACTCAGCTTGTCATGGGGAGACTGGAGATCATTACCCTCCCTCCCCTGACTTTACTGATCGACTAATCATAGTCTGGCCTGGGATTTAGGGACAGCCTTTGGGGTGTGGAAGCTGAGAGATTCCTTCAGCTTCTTTTTTTTAAAAAAAAAACAAAAAAAACCCTAAGAGGAAGCAGTCTTAGTGCCTGGTCTCATGAGAAAACTTATATCCATTAAAAATAAAATAAAAAAATATAACAAAACCAAAAATCACCCATAATCCTATACTCAGAGATAACTTCTGATAATGTTTTCTGTATATGTATATTTATAAAAGGACACACCTTTATTCCCAAGAAAAAGCTGAAACTCAGAGGTGTTAAGTAATTTCTCCAATGCCATGTAACCAGTTTCTGCTCCTTTAGATGGCAGGCCAAATTTTATGTTAGCCAACTATTGTCTAGCGAATTTTACTCCATGGGAAATCACCAAATATGCATTAGGTGAGTGCTAAATTCAGCATGATTCAGCGCCCCGAGGAAGATACATAGGGTGAGCCTTGTGGATTTGAGGAGAGGTGTGCATCAAACAAAATTACTGGGAGGCTTTTCTGAAGGAGCTGAGCAGATACCACCTTGTTTCCTTCCGTCATGGAGCCGCTCTAGTGAGTGGTCCAAGCCAGTGAATGGGGACAGCCCAGCATTTTCTGTTGTCCCAGCTGGGCACTGTCCAAGACTTGATTATATTTGAACTTTTCTGAAAATACGAAGGTCAGAGTGAAAATGTGTTCATGTGCATCCTGCAAAGAGACAGAGCAAGAGGTGTACGTTATCCAGAAGAAAGTTCACAGGTATCAGGCCAACAGGAAATTAAGACCTAAGGAGTCTGACCTAAAGAAATAAAGTGGGAGTGAGAGGGTGTTGTCCTCTCTTTATCAAGATCCTCTGACAGGATTTTGAGGCAGACGTTCCAGTCTGTCTGCTGTTCCCTCAGGTTTCATCCTGAACCTTTTTTATGGTGGCTTTTCAATGGGCTATCCTCCCCGAACATCCTTCTCCAGCCTGTAATTTACCAGTCTTTCTGCTCTGATGTACATGTCACTTCTCTGACTCACCAGACTCGCTGGCTGTTGTGCAAGCACCCTTGTTTTAACATATTCTTCATTATAATTGGCAATTACATATTTATTTACATGGTTATTTTTGTGCTATCTTCTTTATCACTGGATTGGATATTCTGTAGACTTGAGTCTGCGTGTGGATCGCCCCCTCCAGTATGGTACCAATTAGATGACCTCAACTTACTTTACTAAGTTTTGTGCCTACTTCCTAGAGGCTGGGATAGCTCCAGTTTGCTTTGCTATTACTATCTAGCAACTGAAAAATGCATCTTTGAACAATTGAACCTCCAAGGCTATCTCTTCCAAAAGATGAGGAATCTAACCCTATGAAAAGTCAATCTGGACTCAATTAAACCTGCTGTGGACTCTATTTGCAGAGGACCAGTGGGCAGCTCAAGAGCAGGGCTGTTTTCCCAAGATGGAAAATCTCTGATAACTCTAGGTTCTGCTGCTATAAATTAGGGTCATGCTGCCCTTAATTGGCAACAAATTAAAATTCTCCCTTATAGTTCTTCTCTTTCTCTCTTTCATGTAGCCTGTGTTTGAGAGAAGGTGTAGAAGAGGCTGGCATGCTGCCACAGGGGAGAGCTCCCTGTCCGAGCCTGCAGGCAGGTTGTGATGGTGGGCTGAGAATGAGCTGATGAGTGATTCCTCCCTGCCCTGAGCATCCTTCTCCCTCCCCCTCCTCCTTTTGCCCTCCCCCTCCCTTTTCATTCTTCAGGAATTTTGAAAGGTCTCATTACCAGGGAAATATCCCCTGGGGAGCTCTTTTTCTCTTTTTCTTAACTAGCAGAGGGGGGCGACTCCCTAGGTTTTGTACTTGCTAACTGTCTGGATGCAGATAGGGCCTGGAAGTCCTGGATCTGGATGTCTTTGCCTTTCTTACAGCACCACTTCTTAAATTCTTAGGATCCATCAGCTTCAGACTTGCCTACCTTTCTTCTTCTGGGCAGGAAAGAAAAAAGGAGCTTAGTAAAGCTTGTAGTTCATTTTCTTGGGGGCTGAGGTAGTGGTAGGGGAGGAGAAAGACTTGGACTATTGTATTTTTGTCTTCCAAGAGTGCTACTTGGTTGCCATGTACATTGGGACCTGCATATGCACTGCACTGGGTGCTAGGGTTACAAGCACTTCCCAGAGCTCAAAGGCTGGCGTAGTGGGGAACATGAAAAACATGATGGCTGTGAGTAAGGGTACGGGCACTGTTTGGGGGAGCTGCTAATCAAGGCTTGATTGTGGAATGGCAGATGGGAATCAGGAAGGGTGTCTGGGAGGCACTAAAACAATAACCTAGAAAGCATTTTTATACTATTGATAATAATGGGTGGGTTTACTTTTTTTTTTTTTAAGAGGCATGTATTTTTATTTATTTATTTGTTTGTTTTTATTTGTACATGCACTGGGTACAGTCAGAAGCACGGGAGGGTGAGAGAATTCACCAGAGCCAGAGAGGGGAGCAGAGCAGGCAGAAGGACCGAAGTACACTGCTGAGGGGAGCAGCGGGCGGCAGGAGAGGTCTGCGCGCCATTTGGGACCCTCCTCTGGTGGCCGGGGAGCAGCCGGGGATCGAACCTGCGCTGCAGAGGCCGCGGGCAGCTTCGCAACCCAGCGCTCAACCGCTGCGCCACCGGGGAAGCCCTGGGTTTACTTTTGTAACAGGGTGGTCCCCTCTCCCTGCCCTATAACACTGACATATGAGTGCGCAAAAAATTGCTGTCGGATTTGTTGGTTTCTCCAAATTATTGATAAAATTCATTTCCTAGCCCTTTCTGTGTAAGTCAACCCTTCTGGTGGTGGTGATGGGGACATCAGATGCTCCACCAGGACCAAAGCTACCGGGAGGGTGATCGAGACCCCGTTGTCTTAAGTGCCAGGTTGGGGGAAGACTTAGAACCCACCTAGGTCTCTCTCTCCCCTTGTAGCTGCTGTGCTTTGAGGTCTGGGGTCTTAGTTGCTTCATCTCTACCATGGACATTGCAGCCCCTTCCCTGAAGATTACAGAAGATGAAAGGAGATAAAGGATGGAAAGCACCTTGTAAACTTGAAAGTCTAATCTGAGATTGAGGGTCAGATAGCAAACAAGACTTTGTCTCCATTTCTTGGTGAATGGGTCTATGAGGCTTCTGTTAGTCACTCAACATATCTTTTAGTTGCTGGGGGTAAAGCAGTGTGTAAAAGACCCTACCTATGGAGGAGTCCAAAAAGCAATACATGCTCTATCATGTGATAGTAATGCTCTGGAAAATGAAACCTTGTAAACGGACTTGTGATGGGGCCTTCCTGGTGGTGCAAGGGGTTAAGATGCAACCTATGAAGCTGTTCTCAGCCTCTGCAGCAGGAGTTTAACCCCTTGGCCAGCTAGTGCGCAACCCACATGGCACAGCAGACCTCTCCTGACTTGCCCTCTTCTCCCCTCAGCAGTGTACTTCAGTCAATCAGCCTGTTCTTTTTCCTGCTCTGTCTCTGGTGAATCCTCCTCTCACCCCCCACACCTCTGGCCTGTACCCCTGCTCTTGTATGCATAAATAAATAAATCTTAAAAAAAAAAGGGCTTGTGATGGGTGAGTGAGAGGGTGGGGGGAAGGGTATTGTATTGGTAGGGATGGTCTCTGTGAGAAAGTGACTCCTCAGCAGAGAGGAGCAGGAAGCCATGGTTGAGCTCTGTGGCTGTTGGGGGAGGACTCCCCCAGGGAGAGACCCAAGGAGCTCAAAAGCCTTGAAGTGAGAGTGTGTTCTTGGTCAACAATGCAATAGCAATTGCATCTATTGCTTACTGTGTGCCAGGCAGTTTTCACATACCCTTTAATCCTGACAACCACTCTATTCAATTGGCTCTATTAACATCATAGCCATTTAATGGAAAAGGAAATGAAAGTATCCTTAACTTCTAGATAACAGGGAAAGAGGAAGTAGGTCTCTTTTATATGATGCTGTATGAGAGAGTCCTGAAGAGGAGAGAATGAATGGTTTGGAGAAGAAAAAAATTGGGGTTTGGGCCTGACTTTCCACTCATCTGCTGTTTAATCTTGGGTGGGGAAGATGTTTACCCAATGGAACTGATTCCTGATTTGTAAAATGGGCTAGTAAAATCTCAAAGTATGGTTATGTATATCAAGTGAGAAATCCAGGTGAAAGGACATTTATTGTTGTTATTACACTAATTTTCATTCCTAGCTGCTTGCAAAGAGAATGAGATAGAAATGGAAGTTTGCAGTTTACACAATTTCTCTGTCCTGTCCCTGAAAATTCATTTTATGCTTAAGTCTCTTAGAGTGACTGACCTATAGTATCCAGTTGATTTGGCAAGCATTTTTTTCTGAAACATTGAAGAACTGTGAGGTAAAGTTGGAGGCAAGTCTTCTCACATTTCTAAAAATATCTCCTGAGATCCTAGACCCACCAGTCTGTTCTCTTCCATGATAACAGACTACCTGTAATTCCAAACCCAGAATTTGATGGTAGCTTTCTCTAATTTTCCATTGGGTAGATAGTGGATGTTCAATAAGTAAATGGCCCTAAACAACTGTACCCTTTAAAATTATTCTGTGCATTTATACCACAGTCCTGTCGAATGGAGAAACAAGGTGAAGGGACTTGTATCCCAAACAGAATAACTGATGGTGAGCTTGGGTACCCATTCTCATTTTGGTGAGCAGTACTTTGCTCCCACCACAATAGTCAGTCAGTACTGATGGCATGCCCACTCTGTAGCAGGCACAGTGCTAGGTGCTGGGGATACAGTGAAGACCTAGATAGGGGTCCCTGCCCTTCACTTAGGAGATGCTCGGGATACATTATTTGATTTGGGGGCTTGCTGCTGCCCTTCCCAGCATCTCTGAAAATGTAGAAGTGGTTGTCGCTTCATTATCACTTGCTGATGACTGGCAGGCTGGCACCACATCTGGTGCCTGTGATCCGACTCCAGTCATGCTGTCTGCGCTTTGTTTTCCCCAGCGCAGCCGTGACTTCCTGTGATAAGCTCCATCTTGGCTGTGATGCTGCCCTTCCCTGGGGTTGGGATAACAGCCTCCCGGGGACTGTGGCTAATCTCTGGAGAAGAGGAGCCTCCAGGGAAAGAATCCTGTCTCTGATTGTGTGCACCTATGATTAGGCAGAGCTGCCGCTAAAGCAATTAGGTAAGGGCCAGGGCGGGAGGCTGGCAATGGAAAGCGTGTATTTTAGGGCTGAAGGCCACCTCCACCCCCAGGAAAATTAGACTGAAGTTAAAATCCCAACCCCAGGAGCCAGTTCAATTCATGACTGTGACCTTGATCAAACCTCAGTACCCTCACTTCCCCATCTGTAAAACTTGGGGTGCTATCCTATCTCACCTCCTTGCCTTTTAGTGAGGGTGAATTCAGACCACAGGCCTGTACCAAGTGCACACATAAAGCTTTAATCAACTGTGAGTTAAATGACCATGTCACAGTGAGGACCCTAGGATATACCCTGATATTGATTTGAATTAACCACCTAGAATTTCCCTGTGCTGGGGTCTGGTATAGCCTTCAGCCCTAAGCCATGAATGAGCCATCCTCCTCTTACTGGTAGTGGTCCTCCGTGCCCTGCAGGCAGCATGAAGAGGGACTGGTGTAGTTCAGCAGTAGCTGTCAGCTGCTATAGAGTCTTTCCAGCTATGTCATTAGCTGGACCACCACTTCCCTCGGACTTAATTTCCTTATCTGTGAAATGAGTTGGCTTGATTGTCTCTTCCAACCCTAAATTGGTTCTAGGAAGCCCACTGGGGGAAGCAGAGATCCAGAAGGGAGATGCAGAGGAAACATTAATATTACAAATAAAATAGCTAGCATTTTGCAAATCCTGACTACGTGCTAGGGACTGGGCTGGGCATCAGGGGTACACTGGGATCAGACCATAATCCCTGTTTTCTCCCAGACTAGTGGTACTGGTGGAGTGGGGGTGGCCGTGGAGCCGGGGAGAGGAATTTAGAATTCGTTTTGAGAGAAATATGTACAGCGAATCATGGCCCTCCACGAGGCTGTCTTTTGGCATTGGTGGGCCACCTGTGTGCTGGGGAAGGGGAGTTGCTGGTTGTAAGGGTAGGTTCTGGGTGGTTGGAATGGGTGGTCCCCAGGCCAGAGCTCCAGGGGCCTGATGGTTTATATCCCTCCAGGTAGAGGCCATCAGATGCCCCCCTGAGAGGGATTCTTGTGCCCTGGAGCTTTGTTGGCATTTCCTCTCTCAAGGGGAAAAATTAGTTTGCCTTTAAGTGTTACCTTTCTAACTTGGTTTCCTAAGTGTGGTGAGATCCAAACACAAAGTATTTGCATTGAACTTGTTAATTTTAACAAAGTGGTAGATAGAATAAGAATGTTCAACAGCTGACATGCAGCAATTTTTTTCTTCCCTTTGAGGTTATGCATTTTTGTCTTTTTAAAGAAAGTTTCTATTGAAAACTTGGCAAACTTGTAATTCTAAGTGGTGGGTTCACTGTTGGTCAGGGATATATTGTGAACCTACTGTGAACTTGGGCCTGAGCTGAATAGTTTTGTAGCACAGTGTTCTCGAACTCTTAAAGTTGTTAAAATATAGTTCAAAGCCACAGAAGTCTTTGGGAGTGATTCTGAGTGTTGGGAGTGTGAGGGAGGCTTTGAAGCCATCATGTTTGAACACTTAGACTGCTAAGTGCAACTCTTCAAACACTTCATGTGCCTTAAATGGTCTAGTACAAAGGATATTGAGTAATATAAAATATCCTGCTGATATGGAGGCAGGGGTGGGAGGTTGGGGGGGGGAAACCCTTTATCTTTTCCTTAAATATTGATTTAGAATAATAGCTTGTTTTGACCTTCATGTCACTAAATTTTTATTTTGGAAAATACCTCTAGGGAAAACAGTATATAGGTATAGAAAATTTTGGAGACCTGGTGTGGCTGCTTAGAAATGAGTCTTGAAAGAGGAAAAGGGGAATACTTACTCTAATCAGAATGCTTCATTTTTTCCCTGATCAGATGAATCTACTGACATATTATTTTGAGTATCTTTTGTTTTGCAAAACTCTGTACTGGAAACTGAGGAAGAGACTACTCTTCAATTCTTATCCTTTAGGGGATATGTGTGTGTGTGTGTTTATTTATATGTGTTGTCTTTATTAGGAAAGATAAAGGAGTTTATTTCCAAGGAGAAAGGTAGCCATCAGGTCATATAAGAAAGAGCTTTGGACTAAAAGTCAATATGAATTCATCTCCTAGTCCTGCCTTGCCTAAGTGATTGTGTGACTCAGATAAGACATTTGCATTCTCTGATCTTCAAGTTTTCTACTGTAAAGCAGTGGGGCTGGACCCAGCTCTGTTGAACAACAGCATCTATGTCACCAGGGAGCTTGTTAAAAATACAGCTTCAGGTTCCTCTCCAGACCTATTGGATCAGAACCAGCATTTTAACAAGATTCTCTGGTGATCTGCATGCAAATTAAAGTTGAAGAAGCACTACTTTAAAGAAGCATTCTGGTTCTAATAGTGTAGTCTGTGTTTTTTCTTAATATATAATAAAATCCAGTTATCCAGGACCGGGCCAGACTTTCTGTATGAAATGGATGTATCATCTCACCCTCAAAAGTTTGTATTCCAAGAAAAAAAGAAACATGCATAGTTACACATTTTGTTCCAAATGCAATTTATGCTGATTTCTCCTTTAGATCTTGACAGTAAGGGCGGTTGTGAGAGAGCAGAGGAGTCAGAAAGTCAAGGTGATTGAAGGTGGACATGGCAATAGACTGGGGCCTTCTGAGCTGCCTGGTATATAGAGTAGTGGATCCCAGTCCAGGGCCTCAGAATCATCACAGACGTTCTCAGAATCAAGCATTACTAATGATTATAAAGTCATGGTTCATATTTTTTAAGAATATGTGAATTTTTCATTGATGAGAATAAAAGGTCATCATGAGTTTTTGATAGTGTATAATTAATTGATACTTAATGTTAAACCTATTAGATAAGAGGAAGAGTCTCTTTATATTTTGCATTAAAATGAGTCTTCTTACCCGTTGGAATAGGAAATAATATTTAATAGGGAATAATAATAATGGTCTAGTACATTATTATTGATGAAATAACTAACAAATGAAAATAACTAACAAATATTGAGAACTTTCAAGATACCAGGCACAGAGCCTTACAAGGAACAACCTAAGTTCTCTTCTAGTTAATTTAGGGATAAGGAAACCGAGGCTCACAGTGGTGAGGTGATTTGCTACAAGTCACACCTTGAGACAGTAATTGGTAGGTCCAGGACAAGAACCCACGTGTACTGTCTGTGGGGCCATTTAATTTCTGCTGTGCTAGACTTTGTGGTTTGTGCATCTGGTGCTCTGGAGTAACTTATGTGGGAGTGCTGAGCTGAGAGGATGGAATTTTGCTGTGGGAGCTGTAGGCTGTCAGGGTTGGGAAGACCTTGTGAGCATCCGGGCCACCATTCAATTTACAGGTAAGCACATTTAGCCCAATAGCAAAAGAAACTTGTCTAAAATCCAGCCATTAGTTGGGTTTGTTTTGATTAATGTTAGTGTTTTACAAGAGAAGTGGGTGAATGAAACAGGCCCATCTATAAGGGAGATGAACATATTTTATTCTGGTTCTAATATTGCTTGTAAGATATTTGTGAAGGTTTATATATCTTTAAAAGGGATTGAGTCTAGTAACTGGTATACCCAAATAATGGTTGTGATTAGTTTTTAAAATATTAAGCAAGCTTTGTGTATGAAACTTCAGAAGTTTTTTTTTCTTTTTTACATGGAACTGATGGTAGATTCAATTTTTCTCTATGGTCTGTATCTTAAGGATAACCTTTGAGGGTGCAGACCATCAAATTTCTTTTCTCTGAATACAGTACCACATAATCGTTGGAAATCATATTCAGGAAAAGACTAAGTTGGCTCTTGGGCAACTTTATCCTTTATCTTACTAGCCCACAACTAAACAACTTTCACTGAGCTGACTCCTGTTCTCCTTGGCACTAGGTCTCCTCCTGATCTCCAGAAATAGGAATAGAACAATCATTTCTCCACAAGCAGTCAGACAGCCTTCTGCACCACATGTAATTGTTGTTACCAATCTAGTGAGTAGAAACTAGTTTAGAACTAGCTTTATGGATGTGCAACCTGTACAACTGCACAGTTCCTCCCTCCTTTAGACCCTTAGTGGGTTAAATACTCTGCTGTTTCTGTCTTGAAATTTCTAATTTTTTTTTTTTTTGAATGAAGCAACTGCGTTTTTCTTTTGCACCAAGCCCTGCAAATTCTGTAGTTGGTAGAATAATCCATAATCAGGACCAAAGAGAGTCCTTGAGGATCAGTCTGTCGGAGGTGCACAGCCTTTGGGGAGGAAAGGAGGAGGTCACAGACCTGACCCTTGTGGTGTGTCCCCGTATTGTGCCTGGGCTTATTCCAGGTAACATGCAGTCAGTTGCCAAAGACGGGAAAGAGAACAGGGTTGTTCTCTCTCACTGTCCCATCACCTTGCCTTGTTATAGACTCACCACTGATTTCTCTGTAGGTCTTTGCATCCTCAACCCCATGGCACATAGTATCCAGCACATAGTAGGTATTTAACATATTGTGTTTATTTACTTTATTGCTGCCCTATTGCGATCTATCGCAGATAACTTTGAAAAGGTAGATGAAGTTCTTTGAGTAAGTTGCATTGTAAATTTTTCTGTTTTTAGTGTCTTCACCACATCTCCTACCTGGATTATCCAAGCAGCCTTGCATTAATTCCCCTGCTAATAGTCTCTTCCTGTTATTAATGTAATGACCTGGATTAATTTTCCTAGATCCACCTACATTTTATTAGCCTTTTTACCATACACACATTTACTTTATATTACTGAGTCTCAGTTGCCTCATCTCTAGAAAGGGGATGATCATGTTTACCTTGAAGGACAGTTAGGACAATTAGAGATAATATATATGAGTCTTTGGGACTAATAGTGATAGGCATATACTAGGGGGTCAGTAAAAATAGCTTTTCTTCTTATTAAATTATAAAATTAGATATATGTGTAATATATATATAAATTATAAATTAGATATATTCGATATATACGTGTGTGTGTATACATAAATATACAAACAGCTTTCATCATGTCATTACCCCTTCTCAGAATAATCTTTAATGCCATCCTATTGTCCATGGCCATGAAGGGTCAAAACTTTTTAAGATCTAGTCATAGTCTACATTGCTGAACTTCTACTAGTGTATAAAAACTTCTAGAATGCTAGTTGTGGTGGTTGTTTCACTCTTTTTGTTGGGGGAAGGGGAATGTCCTGAATGAACTCCACAAACTCAGGTTTTATGGACTCCACCCCCACTCTAGACCAAAGAGATCCAAGGCACCAAGGACTACGAATCCTGTAATGTCATCACCACTGAAGGCAGGATTGCTGGGAACTAAGGGTGGAATTAAGCAGCTAGGCTTGGTATATAACCAGATATGTGGGCCTTGGGGATTCTTGGGTTTTCCTGCCAGCCTTCAGTGTGCTAGCTCAGTGGAACTGGTAGGACACATTCTCTCTTTCTCCTGGTTATTCCTCTCTTCATTTCCCCTTTATTTTGGTAAATAAACCCTTTATTAGCCTTTTTGTGTGTGCCTGCAGTTGAGTCTCATTTTAAGTCCCTTTAAGTGTGTGGGTGAGGACCCACAGTCAGACCAACCCATTTCACATTGGGGTTGCCTGTAACATTTCTACATCTTGTTTCCCAAGAGCACTGGAAACTCCTTGTGGGTGGAATTCCCTGTCATCCCTTGAGTGCCTAAGGGAGGGCCTGGTGTACAGGTCTGTGTGGTTGTTGATTGCTAATCACTGTGTATTTCAGGAATAGAGTGCTACTTTGCTTGTTTTCCATCTGTTATACCACTTAGCTCATTCAAACTGGAAATCAATTATGATTTGGGATTAGAATTGAGGAAAGGAATAAAACCATTCTTCCTCTCCCCTCACCCTCCCCCCTTTTTTAAACCGTCACTCTCTATGGGGATGATTTGTTTACATATTTATCTCCCCTTCTGGACTGTGAGCTCTGGGTGGGTAGGAGTGGTGTTTAATTCCTCTTCCTACCTTTAGTGCCCAGCTCATTGGCTTAACAAAATAAGAGAGGCATTTATTAATTATTTGTCAAATCAATGAATATTGGAAAGCACATTGTTATAGCAGACAAAGGAGTCAATGGGAGCTACCTTTTTACTGGAAAAACATTGTTTATTAGATCTGTATGGATCATTTAGAAAATATGCAGTTGGATATCTTTTATGGTCAAAGAAAAAAAAATCTGTATAAAATGCTTAATTAGAAGCAGAAGCTAACATTTCCCCTTATAATGAAGGCAAGATCATGAATATTTTCCTTTCCTCAGCCTAGGAGATGGGCAGGCAGCCAGGTTTAAAGACAGGGATTCTGTACAGACAGATAAGGTTTGATGTTAGGAGGGCTGGGTCCAGGGGTTACCGTGGGTCCATCTTTGCCTCAGTGTTTCTCTGCATTGGAAGTGTTAACTCCTTTGAGATACTCTGACAACACTTGTCAACTCCTTTAAGATGTTTTGCTCTGTTACCTAATGAAATTACCTCTTGTTTGTGACCTTATTTTTTTTTAAAGATTTATTTCTTTATGCATACAAGAACTGGGGTACAGGTCAGAGGTATGGGGGGGTAAGAGGATTCACCAGAGACAGAGTGGGGAATAGAACAGGCATATTGACTCAAATACACTGCTGAGAGCTGCAGTGGGTGAGTCAGGAGAGGTCTGCTGTGCCATGTGGGTAGCTGCCTGGCGGGGGATCGAATTCATGCTGCAGTGGCTGCAGATAGCTTCATAGGTTGTGTCACAACCCCTTGCGCCACCAGGGAGGCCCAGTTTGTGACTTTATTATAATGGTATATTTCCACGAGGTGGTTCTGAATTTGAGGTTAAAAGCCCAAGGAATGTGGTCTTTGTTTTGTTTTTCTTGGTGTTCCTGTGCATAACCCTTAGTAAAGGGATGCCAAGAGCTCTTGCCCACACAGCATTAGCAGGATCAGTCCTATCCTAGGTACAAGAATCTGGGCAGGACAGCAGCTAGGGAGATAGAGAGGATATTGGTGTTCTGAGTGACCTCTGCCCCTTGGAAGAAATCAGCCCTCTGGGAAGGAGGATCAGAGGACACGCTCCAGGACAATACCTTGCTCCTCAGACCTCAAAGTGTGGTCTGAGGACCAGCAGTATCACCTGGGAGCTGATTAGAATGCAGAAAGACTCTCAGCAGCCCTCCAGACTTACTGAATCAGAGTATTCATTTTACCAAGATTTCCCGGTGATTCATATGCACATTAACATTAACACTTTTTCTATGATAAAAAGTCTTTCAAGGACTTTGTCATTCTTGAGAGTACACAGTCAGTTGCCAAAGGATGTTTGTGATTCTAGGATGTAGCATGATCCTTGAATCCCAGAACTACCACATTAGAGGGCTTACTTGGCTCTTGTTAATCTTAGAGTTTTTTTTGTCTTTACAATGTATACCTTGTGTGATTTGCTGTATGTTTATTAAATGAAATGATTTAATGCTGTTAGCATATAGGAATGTAATAAATATTGCTTATTGCTGATATGTTACTATTTTATCTGAGCCCTAGTGCAGATGATTCAACAATTGATTATGATGGGAGAATTTGTGCCATCATTTATCACAGTGTCACTGTTTCACATTGAATTCATCTCTTGTATGAATTAATGGGTGACTTTAAAGACTCAATAGCTTCGGAACTTTTTTTTGACCTGGTTTTGTACTTTCTACTGTGAGCACACATTAGTGTTACGTGGCTCTATTTATGACTGTTAAATCTTTTTGAAAATATGACTGACTCGCATATTCGTCCCCTTCATTCTGATGATAGTGGGTAAGCAGACGCCTGCTTCAGCACTAGTTAAAGGTCAGTTAAAGCAGGGAATGAGGAAATAGTGCCTCACTAAATGCCTAAATGCCCATTCATTTAGTCTGATGGTTTAGGATCAAGGGTTTTCCTTTCATCCTGGTTCTTGCTGGTCTTTGTCTTCTTTATGCCCACACCTTACTTATAGTGCACCTGCTGTGACACCCAGTTTGGCTTTCTCGAACATGAACTAGAAATTTAAAGACGTGCAAAGCAATTCAGATGGAAAATTATTCGAGATATTTACCCCTTTCCCAGTGTTTTCTCCTTACCCTATGGTTAATATAGTGGCAATTTTTTTTTCAGGGGAGGGGGACAGTTATTTTTATTTCACCTTTCCAAAGAAATTGACTTAGTTTTTTATAACAATAACAATTTATACTCTTGTTTCATCATCTTACATTCTGTACTGTTAAATTACACATTCTTGTTAAAAATTAATCACTGTATATCAAGCTTTGGACTAGACTCTATTATTCTTGTTAGGAAAAACTTGAGAGGTTGGAGAAGAGATGTGCATGGCTTGTCCAGGAGCATCCTGGACAGCAGGTGGGGTTACTTTATGGAATGAAGGAGAGCATCGACTCATTCAATGAGCCAGTTGTGTGGGGTTTGGTTAAAAACTTCTATATTTCTAGTTATGTGCATTGTTTCTTTACAGTTATCATAGCAATGTCAAAGAAATTGTCCCTCTTAATTTTCACAACACTCTCGTGAAAAAGGCAATGCAGGAATTTAAAGGTGAGATAATAGAGGTCTATTGAAGTTAAATTGTGTGACCACGAATAATAATTACATTGAGGATAAGTTGGAATAGAATTCACATTTTTCGCATTTGTAAACCGGATCTCTACTTTTCTCTCTTGCCTCTTGCTATTATTTTGAAACAGTGATGAGCTTTGACTTTCTTCAAAGAATGGCCACTTTCTTACAACATCTTCTTACTATTATAGGACATATTAGTAATAGTAACATAGCATGTATGGCAGCATAATCACCTCCAGCAATCTAGGTACAAGCAAATAAACAGATAGACAAAACCCCTCTGGACCAGTGCTTTTCAATAAAATTAAATGCAAGCCATATATGTAATTAAGAATTTTCTAGTAGCCACATTTAAAAGAAACAGATGAAATTTGTATTTATTTTTTATCTCGGAATACCCAAAATATTATTTTAACATGTAATCAATATGAAAATTATCGAGATATTTCTCATTCTTCTTTTTGTACTGAGTCTTCAAAATTACATGTGTGTTTATAGTGCAGCTCAGTTTGGACCTGCCTCATTTTAGGTGCTCAATCACCTCGTATATGGACCAGAACACCATTAACTTTGAGGACAATTAATGAAAAAAATAAAGGAATGTGAGCACTTTGAGATCAAAACCTCCAAGACCTTGGGGCCATTTAATTTAGAGATAAATAGTTCTATAGATTTTAATAGCTCATAATAATGGCCACAAATAATTAAAAGTAAGACTCAATCATCTACATTATACTTTAGTATAATATGCATTATACTGTAAAGAGGGCAGTGTAGTATGTGAAATATATATATTTTTATTTTTCCAGGTTCATAATTTATTGTACAAATTATCACATAATGAGTTGACACTAGCTTCTCCAGGCATGGGAACTGAGCAGATGGGATGCGTTTAGAATCCCTTTATGTTGCTTTCACAGCTGGGGTTTTTTTAGACCTTAACTTGAAGTATAAGACCAGCAAAGCAATTCCTCCATATGTGGCCAGCACACAGTTCATTCTACCTGTGAGAGTGTTAGAGTTGAAGTATTTTTTTAATGCCAGTGTACTGGAATTGGGCATCGCTTTCTGCACCTGCCATGATTTCAATCCTTGCAGCAGGAATGGACCCTTCAGACCGTGTCCTTCAAGGTGCGCACAGCAGCCGCTCGGTCTGGCCGGAAGAAACATTTATTTTTAAAGATTTATTTATTTGCGCATACAAGAGCTGGGGTACAGGCCAGAGGTGTGTGTGTGGGGAGAGAGAGGATTCACCAGAGACAGAGTGGGAAACAGAATGGTGGATTGATTGAAATACACTGCTGAGGGGAACAGTGGGCAAGACAGGAGAAGTCTGCTGCACCATATGGGTAGCTCCCTGGCTGGGATTGAACTCGTGCTGCAGTGACTGTGGATAGCTTCATAGTGCTGCATCTTTTTTTTTTTATTAATTTAAAGATTTATTTATTTATTTATACAAGCACTGGGTACAGTAAGAAGTGCGGGAGGGTGAGGGAATTCACCAGAGCCAGAGGGGAGAGCAGAGCAGGCAGACTGACGAAATACACTGCTGAGGGGAGCAGCGGGTGGCAGGAAGGGTCTGCGCGCCATGTGGGACCCTCGCCCGGTGGCCGGGGATGGAACTGGTGCTGCAGAGGCTGCGGGCAGATTCGCAGCCCAGTGCTCAACCGCTGCGCCACCAGGGGAGGCCCCATAGTGCTGCATCTTAACCCCTTGTGCCACCAGGGAGGCCCCAGTATGTGAAATATATATTTGAAGAAAAGGTCATCAAAACACTGTTTTAAAAAGATTTTTTAAAAAGATTTATTTATTTATGCTTACAAGAACTGGGGTATAGGCCAGAGGTGTGGGAGGTGAGAGGATTCACCAGAGACAGAGTGGGGAACAGAACAGGCAGATCGACTGAAATACACTGCTGAGTGGAGCAGCAGGTGAGTCAGGAGAGGTCTGCTGCACCATGTGGGTAGCTCCCTGGCCGGGGATCAAACTTGTGCTTCAGTGGCTGTGGATAGCTTCATAGGTTGCTTCTTAACCCCTTGCGCCACCAGGGAGCCCCTGTTTTAAAAAAATTTGACGTACTACCCAATAATTGCACTCCCATACATTTGTCCTAGAGATATGAAAACTTATGTGCACACAAAAGCCTGTCTACAGTGGTTCATAACAGTTTTAATTGTAACTGAAAAGACCTGGAAATAATCCCAATGTCTTTTAGTGGGTGGTACATCCATATCATGGAACACTTACTCAGCAGTGAGAAGAAATGAACCATTGTTATATGCACTTGGAGAGATCTCAAGGGAATTATGCTGAATGAACAAAAAGAGATACATTTGTATAATGTTATCAAAATAAAATTACAGAAATGGGGAACAGATTAAGGGTTGTGAGTGTTAGGGACTGAGTGGTGATAATGGGAAAGAGATGACTGGGACAAAAGCTGCAGCACAAGAGACCTCGTGATGGAGCAGTTCTGCATGCTATAGTGGTGGTGATTTCATGCATCTACACCTAAAATAACATGCATGGACTATGCATGCACACACATGACTGAGTGCACGTAAAACTGGTAAATCTGAGTAAGGCCTGTGGATATACCATAGTCAGTTTCCTGCTTTGCCTGTTGTGCTCTAGTTGTGCCAGACGTTACCACCGGAGAAAATGGCTGAAAGATACATGAGACCTCTCTGTACTATTTTTGCAACATCTTCTGAGCTATGATATTTTAAAAAAAATTTGGTGCTTGAATGGATACTGTATTATTTGGAAAACCTCCTACCCAGAATTCTGCTAGTGAAGAAGGTTTTCCTAGTAAAGGACCTTAGTGAAGCTGACTGAAAGAAGATGAAGCATGCAGGTCCTTAGAAAAGACTTTTCTATGCAATAAGGTTGGCTCACCTTAGAGCGAGGGGGAATGGTCGAGGCTTAGGTAAGCAGGCACCCCTCTACCAAACATCTTCAAGGGCACTCTTTGTCCAATTGTCTTTTGAGATCATAGTGGTCAATGCTACAGTGAGTGTTCATTCTGAGGCCCCCTGCCTCACTCTGAAAGGGAATATCCCCAGGTGCCATTTGACTGTTTGACCCCACCTTGGGAATGCTGGAGACACTGTCTTTCAGCAGCTAGAGATCTCATGTCTTAGCTGAGCTCGCTCTTCACATTTTCATATTAATATGTCACTGGCTTTCAGCAGTTGCCTCTCAGTAATATGTTTAGTCCCTGGTGGGCATTCCATACCCAGATGAACTTTAATCCTTGAATGCTGTGGGAGGGAGGGCTCCATTTCCTCTTTTGAAAATTCTGCTCCACTATAAGAAAAGTAAATGATTTAATTAAAAGATGAAAGAAAAGGGATCAAAATGAGCTAGAAAGGAGAGACAGCATTGCCACTCACCTGTACATATGCAATAAGCCATAAAAGGCAACTGATTAGGAAAGGGAAGGACCCAAACAGGACAGAGACAGGCTTTGCCACCGTGGTTAACTCTTGAGTTGGGAAGCCCCGTATTCCAGGACCAACTTAGGCACTGACTGAATGTGACCTTGAATTTCAGTTTCTGTGGGATCTCTTTTTTTTAACTTTTACAGTAGAGATGAGAATATTTTCTCATCTTCCTACCTCCAGAAAAGTACAGATAACAGAATGAGGAAGAAGGGAAGTTCATCTCAAAGTCTAAGATGCTCTACTGTGCAGTCTTTTTTAATGGCTAATAATGCATTGCCCAGAACAAGATTCCCAAACCAAATAAAGAGAGGAAAGGTGGGAAGATGCAGAAACTTGTGCTCATTTCTTTAAAGAAAAGCAGAAAATATGGTCTCTAGGTAAAGAGTAGTGATCTGACTTGTCTTATAATGACACCAGTAAAATTAAAGCCCTGATTGTCTATTCATCTCCAGGGGCATTTCCCAAAGTGTCAGACATTCCATTAAAACAAGAACTTCTTGGCTATACGGTATAAATAGGGTAGGGTGTATGGCTCTTCTGGAGATTTATAATGAACATATTGAAGTTTCTACAAACTTTAACAAACTTTCTGCAACAAAGAAATCTGTTTGGCTTTGTTTAGCCCAGTAATTCCTCTTTTTATTATTCATTGAACTCCCTGTTGCCCCCTGACTTTTTCTTAACTTTTTTGTACCTGGGTCGAGCTCCCTACAATTCGTATATAGCTCAGCAAAAAATTGAACTGGTGAGCATATTTGTTTCTTTGTATCTTCTTTCATATGGTATAAATTTTGTAAATAATTGTAATGCAAATAATTTAATTTCTTTTATTTTGCTTTGGCTTCAAGGAAGCTCAGAGAAAATTTGTCACTCAGGGTTAATTTCCTTTTTAGACTATTGTGACCTTTCTATCTTTGCATTAATTACATTTGCCAGTTTTCTTCCCTGGTCTCATTGTTAGATTTACTGACTTTGACTTAGAAATACTTGTTATTGTATTACTCATTGTATTGTAAGCTTCTTCAAATTCTCTTTGGACTGAGATTGGCTATGAATATAGATAAAGAAGCAAAAAGCAAATAAATAATATTAATATAAGCAATGTTTAAATGACAATAACAAGTCTTTACTGAGGTCCTCTTATCTGTCAGACACTGTACTGGGTCCTTTGCATAAATGATTTCTTCCTCCATCTGATCGAGGTGTTCTTGAATCCTAGGAGGTTTCAGCGCTATCGGATTCTCAGACTCTTACAGCTGTGATGGACTTTTGAGAGTGTCTGACTTTAAGGAATAACCTTGAAGAGGTGAAAGCTTAAATGGGCCAGGACAGATGGTCTTCTGAAGCTCTCCATGGCAACCTGCAACTAATCTCTATCTTTCTGCCACTTCTGGGAAAATTGCTTTAGGGAAATGCTGCTTCAGTGGGGACCATGAAATCATTAGTGATGGGCAAGGTGGGGGTTTGGCTAGATTGTGTTTGAAATATAGAGATTCGATGCCTGTCTCTCTGGGAGGGAGCAGCAGCTGTGCGCTGGGATTATCTAGCACAATTTATGCTTGATGAAAGAAGAGGGCAATCTCTTTCTCTACCCAACTGGGCTAAGCAGGGCTCTCCCACATGCTGAATTGGTGCCAGCATCTGTCTTCTAGTTACACTGTCTTTACCTATCCCAACATCTCATCTAAGATCTGTCCTGCTGACAGAGGGAGTCAGCTGCCCTTCTTCCTCGTCCAGAGCCCTTTCTGGTGTCTGAGGTTTCTGACAACTTTCCCTCACTTGGCACCAGGCTTTGCAGTTCCTCACTGCACCATCTTTACATGCATAGTCACATCTCGTCTCCTTGACTAGACTGTGCTTTCCTGAGGACAGGAAGGTGCATGTCCACAGTTGTTTCTCAAGTCCCACTTCATACATTTATTTACCGTTCTCACTCATTGGTCTCAAAACATACTTGCCAAATATCAATGGAGTATAGAGGTCTGAGCTGGTCTCTGCAGATACAAAGGTTATGGGCACTTATCAGTTTAGTAATAACTTAGCATCTAGAAGGGAAGGACTAGGATGTATTTAATTTATTTCTCTCTATCATTAGTTCCTACCACAGTGCCTGGCATGTAGAACATGCAGAGGCTGCTACTTGCTCCTCCTATTGTTTATTGCCTCTTTTCACCCCTTTCCTGTTCCTCTTGCTCCTCCTGTTCTTTTTTTTTTTTTCTTTCTTTTCCTCTTCCTCCTTCTTCTATAATAATAGGAACTTTTGCTGGGCACATTTCCAACCTTCCTTGCTGCTGATTATGGTGACGTGACCAGGTTTTGGCTAAAGATGTGGACACAGGTAATATGTTTAACTTTTGAGTTGTGCTTTTCAAAAAAATGGTGGACCATCTCTTCCCTTTTTCTCCTTGGCTTGGAATGCAGGTGAGCCATCTTTAACTATATGAACAAAGGTTAAACTTTAAGAATGGCAGAGCAGCCAAATGGAAGGTACTTGACTGAGCTGTCATTTAACCCTAGACTGAATTTTGGATTTTTTTCCTGGAAACCAATGTGTATGAGAGAAACCATCTTATTTAAACTTCTGTAATTTCAAGTTTCTTGTTACAGTGATTTAGTTTGTATTTTAATTAATTCAGTAATTCAGTGTTTAGTAGATGTGCATTGAGTCATTGAATGATTCTCTGCCTTACTTTATCATATATTCTCTTAGCAGTGGTCATGGACATATCTATGATGGGAAAGAAAGCCTCTCAGGTGACTGTAAACTACATTCCTTTTGCCAGGACTGTGTCAGAGGTGTCTCTTGAGCTGCAGGGGAAATTATGTATTTGCGTTTCATTTTCCCATTTCTGTAGATGAAAAAGGCAGAAAAGAGGGTAAGAATGATGAGGGATGAGTGAATCAACATATAGTGTGTGAGTTGCTTTTGGGAAGATTAGCTTTGATTTAGGTTATTTAGAATCATCCAGCTTAAATTTTTTTTAATTAAAAAAGAATGTAAACCACAAAATTTGGATATTGCTAAGAAGAAATGTCATTCTTATCCCAGATGACCCAGATTCTGGGAGAATAAAATGCCTTCAAAAGAATTTAGATAATATCAGTAGAGATCCTTGGGGCTCTGCATAGTCATCTTATCACAAAAATTGATCCAGTGCCACCTGGAATCAACTACAGAGGAATACTGATGCTGAGGCCACCTGCTGCATCAGTGTCTTAAATGCTTTCTTTGGACCATGGCCAGTTTCAGGCAAGGTCTGGCCACCACAGAGTCTGCAGGTGAGCAAGATAAGGTATTGTCAGGGAAGTCAGAAACATTCAGCAGATTCTTATTAAGCACTTGTGTACCAGCCAGCCTGGGTACTAGGGATCCAGAAAGAAGCTCTCTGCCATCAAGAGGGATGTAATTCAGAGGCAAACTGATGAGTACTCTACAGTGTGATATATGCATAGAGTATCTGTGAAAAGTATTGGTTGCAAAGAGAAAGCAAGACAGAAAAATCTTCTAGGAAGAACAAGAGGTGCCCAAAACAGAAGCCTCTACTTCAGTGCCAAAGGTCTTCAAAACAGTGGGTCTCACATAGCAGGTCTGTTTCCAAATTGTGTTTGAATTAGCATCATATGCTTTGCACTTGTTACTCTCTGAAAATGGGGAGTTTCAAAGAATCTGGTGTGGAGTCTCTGTCCTCTATGTCTAAGGCAGCAGCTTTGGAAAACTTGAGTCCACTTTTAAGAAGGGCAAGTTTCATCAAATGAGATTTTCTTCTTTTGGCTAAAGAAAGAAAGTTGCTCAAGTGTATACCTCACTTTAGGCGGTGGGATACTGAAAATATTTGTATAAGAAATTCTTGGTAAAGTAAAATCATCTGCTTTACTTTTCCAAAGCCAAGAATACTTTGGACATTTAGCTTTTTACACATTGAGCAAGGCCCACAAGAAGGTCCACAAGAGGATCTTACAGCAAGGTCCACAAGAATATCAAAGAAGCTTTGAGATATTGGCAGAGATAGTACACCGTACTCAATTCTGTTTAACTCATCTTACTAGCACAGATTTCATAAAACAAAAAAAACTCATTGGTGATTTAATTCACTAACCCCTGGATTTGAACAAACAGGCTGGACGCAGGCAAATTGCCCAGATCCAATGGCATTTAAAGGCTAGCTGCTTGTGTAGGGAAAGGGAAAATATTCAAAATATATTGAGGAAAAATGACTTCAATTAAGAAAAGAGAAATCCATTTTGAGAATTTAGTGCATGTGTTCATTTTATAGGTGTGTTGGGAAATTATTAGCAGGTGAATGGATTTGTTCACTAAGTCCTAAAGTTGACTTGGGGAAAGAATGTTGCTTCTTGGGAGGTGATCAGTGGCGTCAAGAGATATTTGAGAACATTCAAAAATATTTTTTTAAAGATTTTTTTATTTATATATACAAGAACTGGGGCACAGGCCAGAGGTGTGTGTCGGGGGGTGAGAGGATTCACCAGAGACAGAGTGGGGAACAGAACAGGCAGACTGACCAAAGTACACTGCTGACGGGAGCAGCAGGCGAGTCAGCAGAGGTCTGCTGCTCCATGTGGATTGCTCTCTGTCTGGCCGGGGATTGAACTCATGCTGCAGAGACTGAGGACAGCTTCATAGGTTCTGTCTTAACCCCTTGCTCCACTAGGGAGGCCCAGTATTCTGTTCTTTTTGTTGATACATTCCCAGCGTAACTCAGAATCTCTTGTGTAATTAGGAAATCATAAAGAATTAGAAAGCACACTTTCTTTCTTAACATGTCTCCTGGCCCAGTGCTGAGTTCTGGAGAATAAAAAGACAAGAGTTCCCACCTTTAAAGAAGTTACAAGTGGTGGGCCTCCCTGGTGGCGCAAGGGGTTAAGATGCAACCCATGAAGCTATCTGCAGCCACTGCAGCACGAGTTCGATCCCCGGCCAGGGTGCTACCCACATGGCGCAGCAGACCTCTCCTGACTTGCCCACTGCTCCCCTCAGCAGTGTATTTCAGTCAGTCTGCCTTTTCTGTTTCTCACTCTGTCTCTGGTGAATCCTCTCACCCCCCCCTCCCCGCACCTCTGGCCTATACCCCAGTTCTTGTATGCATAAATAAATAAATCTTTAAAAAAAAAAGTCATAGGTGGGATGGGGACACACAGATATAATCTAAGTAATATAATGTATGATAAATGGTATCAAGTATGGAGAGGGACTAACTGTCCTGTGGACATCAGAGATGACTTCACAGGAAAGTTCTTGAGGTGGATGTTGAGGGTCTTTAAAGTAATTGGCAGGAAAAGGTGGAGAAGAGAGCAGACCAGGTGGAGAGATCAGCAAGCACAAAGGCATAGGGGTGTGAAACAGATGGTGCCTCTGGTCCTTCGTTAGCTGAAACAAGGGTTTTGAGGGCCCGTGGAGAGTATTTTGGGAAATAATGCTGGAAAGCAAATACAAATGGTTTGATATCCTAGCCTATGAAATCTAAACTTCTCAAAAGTAATAACTTTCTGTAGGAAAATAACTGATACGTGACAGTTAAAGATGTTATGTTCACCACAAAAGCCAGACTGAGTGTAGACCTCAGGTTCTCAAATGTACTTGGTTCCAGTGGGGCGTCAGAACCTAATTGTGTCAGGAAACTCACCCCAAGGGAGACAGAAAAGGCTGAGAGGCTGCAGAAGCAACCAACTGTACAAAACTGTGATGTAGGGGTTAATATATAATTTACTCTAACTTGGGTGAAGGTAGGTTAGGGTGAGTGGCAAGAAGATAAATTCATGCTCCTCTGTTTATAATGGTGTGTGCTGAGCCCCTTTTCCTTTAATGTGAACTGGGCATGGAATTAAACATCCCTTTACATAGTCAAGGCAGTTTCTGAAAAGCCAAGAATGAACAGAGTCCAGGAGCTTGGCTGCTCAAGGCTGTAGATTCCTTGAATAGACAGAAGTTAATGATCAGCATTCTCATGACTCTCAGATGGGCAATAAATTATGAAAAATTGGTCAAGGTGTTTAGGCTACTTTTTTTTTTAAAGATATATTTATTTATGCATACAAGAGCTGGAGTGCAGGCCAGAGGTGTGGGGGGTGAGAGGATTCACCAGAGACAGAGTGGGGAACAGAGCAGGCAGACTGACTGAAACACACTGCTGAGGAGAGCAGCGAGCGAGGCAGGAGAGGTCTGTCTCGCCATGTGGGTTTCTCCCTGGCCGGCCGGGGATCGAACTCATGCTGCAGAGGCTGTGGATTGCTTCATAGTGCGGTGCTTAATCCCTGTGCCACCAGGGAGGTCTTGTTTAGGTTACCTTTTTTTTTTTTTAAAAGAGTTATTTATTTATTTATATAAGCACTGGGTACAGTCAGGAGCGCGGGAGGGTGAGAGGATTCACCAGAGCCAGAGCTAGGAGCAGAATAGGCAGAAGGACCAAAGTACACTGCTGAGGGGAGCAGCAGGCAGCAGGAGAGGTCTGCGCGCCATGTGGGACCCTCTCCGGTGGCCGGGGATCGAACCTGCGCTGCAGAGACTGCAGGCAGCTTTGCCACCCAGCGCTCAACCGCTGCACCACCAGGGGAGGCCCTGTTTAGGTTACTTTTTAAGTCATGATTTTGTGTCTTCTTAGAGAGTCAGTTGTCATAAAATGGCATTTGGCCAAGGAGAACCATGTAACCTCTTCTTTTTGCCAAAAATCCTACAGATTTCTATGGGCAGCTGCTTTGGTAAAACTCTTCCCTCTATCTTTCTTTTTTTCTCTACTATAAAGGAACAGTAGGGTGTAGCTGAAAGGACCCTAACTGGTCTTTGGGACAGAACACATGATTCTGACTCATTTTGCTAGTTACCTGATGACTAGAGACACAAAATAGCACTTCTTTTCTCTGGGCCTCAGTCTTTTGCACCTGCAAAGTAAGGGCGTTGGAGACTCAAGATTTTTTATGTCTTTGATTCAAAGTTAAGTTTCTTTTTACTTACTTATTTATTTTAAAAGTACTTTTTAAAAAGATTTCTTTATTTATGCATACAAGAACTGGGGTACAGGCCAGAGGTGTGGGAGTGAGAGGATTCACCAGAGACAGAGTGGGGAGCAGAACAGGCAGATTGACTGAAATACACTGCTGAGGGGAGCAGCGGGCGAGACAGGAGAGGTCTGCTGCGCCATGTGGGTAGCCCCCTGGCTGGGGATCAAACTTGCACTGCAGAGGCTGTGGATAGTTTCATAGGCTGAGACTTAACCCCTTGCACAACCAGGGAGTCCCACTATAGGGTTTTTTAATAGAAGCACTTTGCTAATAATACCTGTTCTAAATCATAATCTCTAGGAAGTATAGGAACATAGCATGTGCTTAGTAGTTTTGCTGAATGAATGACTTGATAGATGACTTTACAGAAAATATGAACCTATTGAATAAGTACATAACTTGACAATTATGTGACATGCTTTTGTGACATAGTTCAGGTTCTAGTTTCCCTTTAAATAAAACAAGGTGGTACTTATGAAATAATCTGTACTTATAAGGGTTATTTCCCATGATACAATTGTGAGTGTTTAAATGTTATTAAAAATATAACTACATTTATTAAGATTTATATGTGTTAATTAGTCTATTAAGGACTTTATTTTTATGACATTGCTTAATACTTATCTCACTTACTGCGAGGGAGGAGTTATTGATGCCAATTTATAGATGAAGGGAATTGAATTAAGCCCAGAGAGGTTAAGTCACTTGCTGAGGTTGAGCTGGGAGTTCAATTTCATTGTCTATTTTTCTCTGAGTGCTTTTATTTTTTTATTATTATTTTTAAAGATTTATTTATTTATACAAGATCCGGGGTACAGGCCAGATGTGCCGGAGGGTGAGAGGATTCACCAGAGACGAAGTGGGGAGCAGAACAGGCAGACTGACTGAAATATACTGCTGAGGGGAGCAGCAGGTGAGACAGGAGAGGTCTGCCGTGCCATGTGGGCATGTCTGCTGCTGGACAGGATTAAACCCACACTGCAGAGGCTGCGGACAGCTTCACAGCACTGCGCTCAACCGCCTGCACCACCAGGGAAGCCCTCTGAGTGCCTTTAAATGCTCCCTACCCCTCTCTTAAATAAGATAAGGAGTAACAAAATGAAAAAAAGTGTTAATTTTTCAAGTGTTTTTATCCATTTAAGTAATTTAGAGAACTGTAAGATTACTCATAATTAACAGCACAATTTAAAAATCTCTTTAAAATTCAGCTCGTATGTTGTATGAAAAAAGCTAAATCAGGAGTATCTATTTCCCTTTGGAAAGACAAATTTAGGTAAGTTTTAAGGAGTTGAAACGTTTTCATTTGTTCAGCTATGTTGTGTGTAATGATAGTATGTTTGAAACTTTTCTGCCCAGTTGAGAGTATCCTGCTTAGAACCATGTGCCCAGCACATAGCAGACATTCAATAAATGTTGGTTGAATGAGTGAATGTGTGCCTTCTAGCACTCAACACATACTGCTTTGTGTGTGTGTATTTGTGTGTGTGTGTGTGCTTGTACCCTAATCTATTACAGAATAAGCACCAGTGTCTTCTCTACATCATTGTACCCCACCATGGAACCTACCTAGCATAGTACCTGACACTGAGTAGAAGCTTACTAAATGTTTGTGGAATTAAAATGTTGGGTGGTCTGTGGCCCTCAAAGCTTTGTGGACTGAGTGAGTCAGAAAGTACAGTGAAGAGCCGGTGGATTACTCCGTGTATCACGGGAATGATTTAAAACCAAAATTACATTGAGGGTGAAGAGCCCAATAAAAATGAAGAAAAGCATAATTGTTGCTTTAGAAATCATATTTATTCCTTTTATTCTGGAACATATATTCACAAAAGATCATTGAGCTTGCTTTGCTTCCCTACCCCTACTTGGTTGCCAATCTGTTCAATTCCCTTTTCTATCAGCCTTTCCCCTTCTCACTTAATTTGCTTCTGCCTATAGCTTTGATCTCTTTGGGGAAAAGCGCCAGGGCACTAGAATATTATTACTGGCCTCTCTGTTTATTTTTGCAAATGCACTGTAATTCGTGGTTGGTCCTTTTGGCTTTGCCTGAGACCACCTGACCCTCAGCACTCTAGTTCTTCCAGGTCACTTTATGGGAGAAAAATAGTTTTGCCTGTTTCTTTTGTTGTTAGTGGTGAGATTCTCCAAGTGATAAAGAATTTTTGGATATGGAGAAAAGTAGAGCGAGGTGTATACCAGTAATTATTATAATCTGAGAGCATTAAATCTTCAAATATTATACATTTGGGGATAAGCAATCCTGTTGTTTTTGAAGTTAGGTTTTCTTTTTGTTTCTTGGGTGGTAGCCTATAATTTGTATTAAGAAAAAATGCCTAACCCTTCTATGTTGAGTTTCTGTAGAAATAGGGCTGACTTTCTTATTTGTTTGTTTGTTGTTGAGTATTCATGAAAGGAAACCAGGAGGATGTGTGGATCTAATAATATACTACCTTGTGTGTATGAAGGATGAAACTAATAATGATAATAATACCTTCAGTGGTGAAATGCTTTTAACTTTTGAAGCATAGTTCTTTTTTTTGAACTTATTTTATCAGTTAAAAAGGTGAGTTCAGTTACTTTTCCCAGCAGTGATGTTGGATCTGTGAGGGCTTGTCTGGCTGCTACAGGTGAGCTTGAGAGACTCCATCCCTGTGGTTCGCCATCCAGCGTGAGTGCAGCATCACCTGGGGAGCCAAGGTGAATTACACATGCACAGGTCCTGCCCAGGAACTACTGACATGGACAGTTTAGAGGAATGGGGACCTTGCTCATTGGGAAAAGCTTCCTGGGTGATTTGACTGGGTCCTCTGATTAAAGCCACTGTGTCGGGCCTCTCTCTCCACTGGACTCTTCCATGGGGTTGGGAAATGCGTTGTGGTCATCTGGCTGGAGTCGGGGGACAGTGCCATGTCCTCTGTGACTGGAGCCAAGGAGAGCAATTACTGACCTGGGGATTGTGTAGAATCCACAATGGTAATCATTCATGGATGTGGTTCAGTGACTGTCCATCCAGGGTCTTTGTGCATGTAACCCTACATAACCATTTAAACCATTTCCATCACCAGAGAAATGTGTTGCTAGCTCCTTGAATGAAAATGGGCATTTGACTGAATTCAGGAGGTGTGATCTGAGGAGCATGATTTAGTGGATGTTCACCAGCATGGGCTTCTTTGTCCATGGCATGGGGTAATAATATGCATCTCACAGGACTGGGGGACAGGTAGAAGAGATATGAGCTCAAGTGCTGCCTCTGTTCCATTAAACCTTACTTGGCTTTCCTGACTATCCATGTCATCATTGCAGGGTGAAGATAAGAATAATTAACCTTATGGGTATGTTGTGAGGACGGCATGTGGTACAGTAACAAAAATACCTCACATTCTGCTTAGTACATTGAAGATGCATAATCCATGGCAGGTATCTTTTTTTGCTGCTTGGTATTTTAGGTGTGTTTGGATGGCTCCTTTTATACAGTGGTCATCTTGGAAGAGTGAGTCTAATGTCCTTACCTTCTGGTAGTTGAGAAGCAAATGATGGTTATAATGATAGTAGAAGGAGCTCCTTTTTTGTCACATGCTTACTATGTGCCAGGCTCTGTGCTGGGTACTGGGGATAATACAATGGGGAGAAGATGGCCATGGATTCTGACCTCTGTGACAAGGTCCCCAAGAAGAAAGTTTTCAAAGTATGACTCTTCTCTGTGTGTATAAGAGGAAAGCTTTAATATAATAGGATGGCTTCTAAATGTGTATTACATAACATAGTGGGTAGAGTGTGGAACGTGTCTTCTGGGAGGAAACTGGAGTTTTGCATTTCCTGTCTACTTGTGCTTTTGAATTTGTGGCTGTAATGCTGCCCTGCCTGAGGTTTCAGCAGTTAATATTTCCCAGGGCAGAATGATGTAAACACCCTGTGGTCTCAACCTACTAGAAGGATATACCCAGGGCAGGGATGGGGAGGGAAAGACCATTTTCAAAGTCTCCCTTGAAGACTTTGTTGAGTTTTAACTTGAATTTCTCCCTATCTCCTTCCTCAAATGTTCCTAGTACTTGATACGCATAAACCATGCCAATGTTTTAGAAGATTCAGGTTTGACCACCATAAATTGGTTCATATTTCCAGCAGGGCAGTTATTTAATTTCCTGTTGGAAGTCTACAAATGTTGGCACTGTTTGCTCTTTGGCAAAGGACCAAAACCCAGTATAGTATCATTAGCATGCTCTGGAATAGAGATTAAAGCTTGGTTGTCTTTACTAAGAAGCCATCTCTGCTTAGGATGGGGCTTGGGGAACTGCAAGGGTACAGGGGAGCACAACGTAGCCTTCTAATCAAAACCAAAGTGCAGTCACTGGGACTCACTCAAGAGGAGGTTAAGGAGTAGGGCAGAACTCTTGTTTTCTTGTCTTGATTTCATTTGTTTGGGTTATTTTTCTGCAGACCCTGGGAGACTTTTGAAGGCAGAAGCTGGTCTGGTTTGTGGAATGTTCTTGTTGCGGCTTTGTGCTTCTTTCTGACTCCCTGTCTGTTGGTAATAATAATCTTTAATAATTGCTTATGAGGGTCACCTACCTCTAGGCAGCCCAGAGGAAGAAATGTGGTGGCCATAGATTCTACAGAGCCCTTAGTAATAATTGATATCTTATAAAGTGGGTTTTTACTGAACTCTTATATGGGTGAGGCATTTTTCATATGCTCTTCCCCATCTTCATAGTAACCTTGTGAGATATGAATTAATGTTGGTCTTTTCAGGATGAGATTACTGAACTATGAAGGGGTTAAATTATCTGCAACGAGTGAGTATGTGAGCTTGGGGTAGAACCCAGTTTTGTCTCTTTGAAAGATTAAAGATTATTACTTTTTCTATATGCTATGTCCATACCCCAGTAGGATTCTGGGTAAAGAAAGGCCTTAGTTTTTGGAGGGACAAGCAGGGCAACTTGGAGAATTATTTCTAGATGTTCCTTACCACTTTAGCAACATATTTTACTAAGACATCCTTTTGTGTTGACTCCTTGGTGGAATGAACAGAGAGATGTATTTTTCCCTCCAAACATTGCATCATAAATGTCAAACATGTCCAAAAATTAATGATTGTGAAATGTATAATTGCTAACCAATTATTATTCTTTTTTGTTCCAGCTGTGATGCTAACTTCTTTATTAACCTTATCTTATTCATCCATTCAGCATTCCCAAATTATAGATAAGCAGACTGAGCCTTGCCAAGATTTACTTACGGAGCTTCTCTAGCTATTAAATTGCAGAACTGGGATTTGAGATGGGTGCATACAAAGCATGGTATGATTTCTCTGCATTTCAAATTATTCATCCCTGTATTTCTGTTTTTCCTTGCTATCACATCAGAAAATCAGTATCTAGATGGGAGTTCCTAGAAGGTTACTAATGAGGTAAAATTGCTGCCCCAGAAATTGAAGACTCCAGAAGTTTCCAGTGACTCTCTGGGATAAGACCTAGTTTTCCTGAGCATCCTCATGAGACTTTCTTCAGGGATGAAGAAGTTCTCTTCCTTCCAGCATGTATACAATAAGTTTCTGTAGACTTTGGAATTCCTAAAGACTGACTTACATCTTCATTTCACACATTAAAAAAACCCCAAACCCTTATCTTTGGGTTATCAGGTTTTTCTTTTGTTTGTTTTTATGGTGGGATCATCTAATGACCTCCTTAACCCTACAGACAAAACATCATTCCCTCCTGGGAAAGAAGATGGCATTTATAGGCACTGATACATGGGAGCAGGTTCAAGTGTGCATGTGCCTTTTGTAAGAGACCTAGCTTGAAAGAGAATTGGTACTTTTATTGGCATATTTATGCTTGAACGTGCTTTGTTGTAGATTAGACATAACTTTGAGTAAATCATGTAAACTATTTAAACTTTCTGCCTCCCTGGAGGAGGAATTGTTGTTGGGGGTGGATAGAGAAAAATTACAGAGAGAGTTCTTCCATTCAAAACCTTAATCTTAAGGAGCCAAGACATATACCCATGAAGAGGATGCTGTTGAAGACTGAGAATGTGGCATACATGGGAATTGCTAAAGAAAGGCAGCAGAGAGTAGTTGGAATAGTTGAGTGGAGAAATAGAAAGTGCCTGGGACATAAAGCTAGGTTCAGATCTAATTCAGTAGCTGGACACTGAGGATTATTTTCGTCCTCATAAAGTGAGTTAACGATACCTGTATTGCAGGATCACTCTGAGGATCCAGCATACATAACACAGGTAAAACTCCTAACTTGGGAATTCACAGAAGTTGACAATAGGAGATGTCTCATCTAAGTAGGGAATTAGGAAACTTAGATAGGTCTTGAAATCTGAGCAAGATTTGGATATGTGAAATGACCCATTCTGCAAATGGTACCATAGACTAGTATGCAGGCATGATGAAGCAAAAACCTGTTTTTCTCTCAACAAGGCTCTAAAAAAGTCAAAATTCCATCTTGTTTGAGAAAATGTCATTCATCCTTACCAGTGACATTGTCATTGTTTGACATTGTCAGCTGTCATTTTGATTGATGCTCAAGTTGGTGAAATGGAATTGCTAAACTAGGTGGTAGGTTTGAAGCTGTGGTAATGTTTAGAGACTACCCAAGTCACCTCATGAGGTGGGTAGTTTTCTTCATACACCCCCACCCCCCTTCATAGCTCCTGCAGTCATCGCTCTATGTTTCTGTACACCTGTTTGGTTATTTCATGAAATCTATCCCCCTGACTGCCACAGGTACAAAGAATCTGTGTTCAGTAAGTTGGACTTTGAAAATTGAGGCTTTAGTTGCATTTTTTATTTTTAGTTTAGTTTTTTCTTTTCTTTTTTGTTAAGTTTTCAGTTGGAAGATTGGAGGAGGAAAATTATTCCAGAAAAACTGAAGACCTACTATAGTATCTTGAGAAAGTGAGTTCTGCCTTTTCTTTCTTTTCTCGTACTCTGCAGTTATTTCTGTTGCTTGTGAATTTAAAGTTTGATGTGAATTTTGAATTTGACCAGAATTCATTATTTTATGACCTGGAGGAGAGTATGAGTCACTTGAAACATACCAGGGGTTGGCAGTAAAATTCAAAGGTTGAATGAGGTTCTGGATCTGGGACTTGATTGGAGAGGTTGTGTAGTGATAGTATTGGACTTTGTAGACAATTTTTCATATAATCCTTTGTGATAAACTAGGTATTGTTTTTAATGTTGTTCATATGGGGCTGTGATGAGGGAATGTGAAGTTCAATAAATGCATGAGGTGATGTAGCTAGTAAAGTAGCTGGGACTTGAACCCAGGCCTCTGACACCAACTCCTTCCTTTGATTGCATAGATGTCCCTTCTATTACAGGCTTCTGTCCTATAGCCAGTGGTGTTTGCTGTGCTCTGTGAGGATCCCCTGGGAGCAGGGGAAGGGAAAAGAAAATATTTGTTCACTTTTCATCCATATGGGCATTTTGGTGCTTCAGAATGTGGTGGGGAGAACAGCACTGGAAATACTATGTAAATATATTAAGTGCCCATATTTTGCCCAGATTAGAGCAAGCTGTTATACATAAACCTCACATTGAATAGGGGTCTAATTATTCTTACTTTCTTGATAAGTTTAAAAAACAAACAAACAAAAAGCAGGAACGTTGGCCTAAGTTCTCCAGGGAGAATTATTGTAAGATTTGAGTGCAGGTGTTCAGTATACCATCTTGCCTCCTTATTCAATTTTTTTTTTTTTTTTTTGGTTGGGACCCTCGCCGGCAGCTGGGGAATGAACCAGTGCTCAACCCCTGCACCACCAGGGGAGGCCCTCCTTATTCAATTTTAAATGATGTCTGTCATAGGATAGTGCTTATGGCTTTAATTGTAAAGATTTTTATAATTGTTGCATGGTTGATTTATTTGGTGTCCACTGGAAATTGTGGAAACTTTTCACTACTGCATTTGGAAAAAAAGAATGAGTTGACATGTTAGTGATTCAGGACTTATGGGAAACTGAGAGCACTCGTGTGTGCTTATTTTGAGTCAGTATGTTATGAATGACACTGGCCCAAAAGGAGAAATATCTGTCTTCTGAAATTGAGTGTTGGTCTCTTAGTGGCTTACCTCAGTAGGGAGCCAGTTATTACATAAGCTGAATTCCAGATCAGTGGGTTTCCCTATCCTGAAAAAGAAGCAGCGTCTGCAGTTATGAGGAAAACAGAACGACCCATTTCTCTGTGGAGTGATAGTGAACAGGCAGCTTTAGCCGTGAGGATATTCTGGCCAGAGGAAAATGTAGCTTAAGAAAAGACCCAGCTGGTTCCAGTAACTTAAGCCTAGCTATTCATGAAATATTATCTGACAGCTTCACCCTCTCCAAGTGACTGGGGACTGAGTCAGAATTGCTCCAAGAACCTGTGTTCTCATTTTGGCATTCGAGGTTTACCCCACTTTGCACGCTAGACAGTTTCATGGAAAGCTGTATTTATATCAAACATTTTCTGTGAATATGAAAGCATTTAGAAGCACTGAAAGCTTGCTGTGATGAATCCTTTTGTTAAGAAATTAACTGATGGGCCTCCCCGGTGCCGCAGCGGTTGAGCGCTGGGTTGCGAAGCTGCCTGCAGTCTCTGCAGCACTGGCTCGATCCCCGGCTGCTCCCCGGCCACCGGAGGAGGGTCCCACATGGCGCTCAGACCTCTCCTGCTGCCCACTGCTCCCCTCAGCAGTGTACTTAGGTCCTGCCTGCTCTGCTCCCCGCTCTGGCTCTGGTGAATTCTCTCACTCTCCCGCGCTTCTGACTGTACCCAGTGCTTGTATAAATAAATAAAAATAAATCTTTAAAAAAAAAAAAGAAATTAACTGATACTGATTTTTTTTCTCCTCATTTTTAAAAAACAAGACAAAACACCCAGCACTATCCATTATATTTATCCCCTCCAACCTTACTCCCCCACGTCCCACCCTTTCCATTTTTGGTTTGGTTGTCAAAGTCTACTAGTTTATTTTCTTTTGTTTTGTCCATTCATCAACTTTGTCTCCTTATATTGCACATATCAGTAAAATGATACAGTCCTAAAACTAATTATTTCTAAATCAGAACTTTCACATCTACAGCACTGTGCTTGCTGATAGGGTGGATAGAAATATGGAATGTGTAAAACACCAGAATGGAAGTGCTTAGAGAGGGATTTGTCTATCTTATTAACTAATGAAACCACAGTATTTGAAGCAATATATGGCATACAGTGGATGTTGAATTGATACTTATTGAATGAGTGAGTATAAGTCTTTCCCAGAAGAGCTTACAACCTGGATTGTTTTCATGAAATAATTAATGATTTTATTCCTTTATTGCACTGGTATGAGTATTCTGGATTCATGTTTTATGAGTTTTTAGGTCCATTTTATTATCTTATTTTAAGTTTACTTAAAATAATGTGTTTGTGGAAGAAAATTAGGAAAAAGCAGATAAGTAAAAAGAAAAGTAATTCAGAGATAATTATTTTCATTTCTGCTTATACATTGAAAGCATATCTATGTAAATATACTTAAAAAATGGTCTCATCCCCTTGAAAGTTGATTTTATGACTCCACCCACTGGCCCCACTGCCATCAGTGTTATTCTGAACAACTTTCTGTATTAAAATGCATAACTCTGGGCCTCCCTGGTGGTGCAGGCAGTTGAGCGCAGCACTGTGAAGCTGTCCACAGCCTCTTCAGTGCTGGTTCGATCCCCTCCGGCTGCGGAGATACCCACATGGCGGGGCAGACCCCTCCTGTCTCATCCTCTGCATCTTCAGCAGTGTGTTTCAGTTGGTCTGCCTGTTCTGTTTCCTGCTCTGTCTCTGGTGAATTCTCTCACCCTCCCGCTCATCTGACCTGTACCCCGGTTCTTATATAAATAAATAAATCTTTAAAAAAAATAAAATACCTAACTCTTAATCAGTTTTATGTCACTGAACAATTTAGTTTTATGTGCAATTATGTCATAATTTTCTTAGTTCCTACTGTTAGATTTCTCTTTCATATATATGTGTGTGTATATATGTATATATATATACATATATACACATACATATAAACAGTGCTGTGATTATCTGTAAATTTTCCCACATATCTTTTTTGGCAATAAGTCTTAGAAGTGTAATTACTGAGTCAAATGTCAAAAGGTCTTTTGATACATATAATCATATTGCTTACTTTATAAAGACTGGGAAAATGCATACCCTTCTATGTATTCAGTTGAAAGAAAGTGTATTTTCTTTTAATCTTTACTATATTGAGACTATGTTTTGTCTTTTTAAAAGCACTTGGCTACGGGCCTCTCCTGGTGGCGCAGCGGAAGAGCGCTGGGCTGCAAAGCTGCCGCCACCGGCAAGGGTCCCCCATGGCTCGACAGACCTCTCCTGCCGTGCCCGCTGCTCCCCTCAGCAGTGTATTTTGTCAGTCTGCCTGTTCTGTTCCCGTTCTGGCTCTGGTGAATTCTCTCACCCTCCAGCGCTTCTGACTGTACCCAGTTCTTGTATAAATAAATAAATCTTTAAAAAAAAAACCACAAATACTTGACTACCTTCTAGATTAAAAAAAAAAAAACTTTTGTTGCATATTTTGGTGATGTTACATATCTTTTCATATGTCATTGGTTATTTGTATTTCTTCTTTGTGAGTTACCAGTTTATATCCACTGTCTCTTTCAGAGATTCATGAGGACTGATATTCTTTACTTGGTTTCATCCAGTCTGCAATGGGTCTTGCTATGGCATTTCTCCCACAGTTAGCCCTTAATTACCTTTTCCCCCCATTTATCTATCTATCTATCTATCTATCTATCTATCTATCTATCTATCTATCTATCTATTTATTTTAAGGGTTTATTTATGCATACAAGAACTGGGGTACAGGCCAGAGGTGTGGGGGTGGTGGGGTGAGAGAATTCACCAGAAACAGTAGGGAACAGAACAGGCAGTTCAACCAAAATACACTGCTGAGGGGAACAGGGGGCGAGTCAGGAGATGTCTGCTGTGCCATGTGGGTAGCTCCCTGACCAGAGATGGAACTTGTGCTGCAGTGGCTGTGGATAGCTTCATAGGTTGCGTCTTAACCCCTTACATTACCAGGGAGGCCCTCATTTATTTTTTTAAAGATTTATTTTTTATTTATTTATGCATACAAGAACTGGGGTGCAGGCCAGTGGCTGAGGGGTGAGAGGACTTACCAGAGACAGTGTGGGGAGCAGAACAGGCAGATTGACTGAAATACACTGCTGAGGGGAGCAGTGGGTGAGACAGTAGAGGTCTGCTGTGCCATGTGGGTTAGCTCCCTGGCCAGGGATCAATCTTGTGCTATAGTGGCTGTCAATAGCTTCATAGTGCTGAGACTTAACACTTTGCACCACCAGGGAGGCCCAGCCCTCAATTACTTTTAATTCCCTACATACATACATCCTGATACATACTTATGTATCTGTCCATCCACCCATTCATCCGTCCACCCATCCATCTATCCATCTATCCATCCACCTACCCATCCATCATCGCTCTATTCATCCATTTATTTGTTGCTTTGTCCAACAAGTATTGAGGATATACTAAGTGCCAGGCAGAGGCATACAGGTTTATACTTTTAAAAGTATTTTGAAAGTTTTTGATATTGCTGCTGTCAACCAAAGTAGATTCCATTCTGTTACAGTGATATGAGGACTGAGTTTATTTTTTCTGAGTGCCTATCAGGGATTGGTAAGGCAGAAGTCAACAAACTTTCTGTAAACTGCCAAAGAGTAAATAATTTAGGCTTTGCGTATGAAGCCTCTGTAGCAGCTACTCAAGTCTTTCCTAATAGTGTGAGAGCAGCCATAGACAAATGGGCCTGGCTGCGTTCCAACGAAAATTTATTTATAGACATTGAAATTTAAATTTCATATAGCGTTCATGTGTCACAAAATATTTATTATTATATTGATTTTTTTCCTACTCACTTAAAAATGCAAAACTCTTTCTTAACATACTGGTTGTACAAAAACAGGCATCAGGCTGGATTTGGCCTAGGGCTTATAGTTGACTATCCCTGAAGTAGTGTCACAGGAGTATGCTTTAGGCAAAGAAAAGTCAATATGATTTTGCAAATTTGCCACAAACAATCCCCAGAATGGGTAATTCATGAACAGATAATAGAGTTGAGTTTAGCTGAGGCTTGGGTGTATTCTGACTCTTAATTACTTGCAACACACAGTTCTTAATGGTGTAGCAATTTTTTTTAAAGATTTATTTATGCATACAAGAACTGGGATATAGTCCAGAGATGCAGGGGGGGGGGGGAGGGTGAGAGGATTCACTAGAGACAGAGTGGGGAACAGAACAGGCAGACTGACTGAAATACACTGCTGAGGGGAGCAGTGGGCGAGACAGGAGAGGTCTGCTGTACCTCGTGGGTAGCACCCTGGCTGACCGGGAATTGAACTTGTGCTGCAGAGTCTGTGGACAGCTTCATAGTGCTGTGCTTAACCCCTTGTGCCACCAGGTAGGCCCTGTAGCAATATTTTTAATTTTTAAAATGTTTTCTTATTATGTATTTACGCATACAAAAATGTCACAGTTAAGTGTAAAGAAAAATTGCTCTCTTCTTCAGTGTCAAAGATAGAAGATGTTTTGGATATATTTTCAGTCCTGATGTACATATAGTGCTCACATGTGTGAGGTTATACTATACAAGCAATTTTGAATCCTGTTTAGTTTCTCTTAATATTACATGATATATTTTTCAGTGTTGATAAATATTCTAATGTAAATTAAAACCATAAGAAGTTACCACTACACGCTCACAGAATGGCTATAATTTTTAAACCTCCCCCAAATTAACATGTTCAAGAGAAATGAAAACAGGTCTAGTACGCAAATGTTCAAAGCAGCATTATTTATAATATCACCCAATGGAAACAACCCCAAATGTTCATCGGCTGATTAATAGATAAACAAAATATGGCCTATCCATAAAATAGAATACTATTCAGCAATAAAAAAGAGCAAAATACTGTTACAGGATATAACATGGATGAACCTCAAAAATATTATGCTATGTGAAAGACACCAGGCATGAGAGAACATATATTGTACGATTGTGTTTATATGACATTTCTAGTGAAGAGAAAATACTAACCAGAAAGTGGTTTATGGTTTACCTGGATCTAGGTGGTAGGAGAAGTGACTTCTAACAGGAAATGTCTTCATTAGGACTTTTTTTGGGTGATGGAAATGTTCTAAAAGTGGATTGCACAATTAGGTGCATTTACCAAAAAATTCTTGAATTGTACACTTACAATGGGTGAGTTTTATGATATATAAATTTCGCAATAAGACTGTTAACATTTTCTTTGAAGACTAACTTTTTAACATTGTTTGAAGTTTCCATTTCTTTTTCCTTGTGTGACTTAGGAGAAATGTTCAGTGTTTATTCCTTTTTCAAACAAACTCTTTATTCACTAGGTTACATTTGTGCCAATGGATTTAAACAAGAATTGCTTAGTGGAATGAATCCTACCTCAGTAAACAAGGAATTAGTATAGTTTCAACTTTGCCTCCAGCTGGGTGAACCTTTCCTCAGGTGTAAAATCTAGACTAGCAGGAGACACAAGGAAATAATGCGCTATGAGGGGTAGAGGAACACACTAGAAAATACAATAGTGGATGGTAATAAGAAAGACTGATTGTCCCAGAAGTATGAGGGCCTGATTACTTATCTCTCTCTCTCCACTTCTCTCCTTCCCTTACTTTTTTGTGCTGGTGGGAAGTTGGAAATGTGTGCAGAGTTCATTCAGAATGATGTTTACCAAGGGGAGCATAGGAAGAGGAGACTCAGGAGAGACCCAGTGATGACAAAGAGTCAGGTGGGATTACTTGGCCTCAGCCCTTGCTACAGGGTGGAGTGCCTTCTGAGTGACTGAATCACCAGGAAGCTCTCTAGGTATTGTGCTCTGAAGTGAGAGTGCAGAGCTCCTAATAGGAAGACTGAGATTGAAGATAAAGTGAGAGTCAAGCATTTAGAAATGTTGCTGTGAGTAATCAGGTCATCATACTTGCCCCTCCAGGGAGAATTTATACTGGGTGACACTGAATTGGTTCTGGAATCTCTGTGTTCTCTGCTTCTAGGTGAGCTCCTGGTTTTCTTAGACTACATTCCGCAGCATTTGTATCAGGGAACACAAAAGAAGAGTTGTGAAAACTTAACTTGTAAACATTTTTTTTTTTGTTAGCTGTAGGCTCCCAGCCACCAATAACTGTATGTTTTAAAAAATCCTTTATTATTTTGTGAGTTGAAAAAATGTGCCTCACCACCCCTTGTTCATATGCTTGGGGTTTTCTTAAAATGTACAAATCAAGCATTTATCTTGATAAGGCTGATAATGATGTTATCTCCAAAAGGTAACAACATTGTAAGTTTTTGCTTAAAGAGAAAAAAAAAATCCCGTTTAATAAACTCACTGTAACTTGAGACTGTTGGTGGTCTTGGAGGAAACCCAAATCCAGGTTTGGTTGATACTGTGTAATGTGCATGCAATTAGTAGTGGTTTTTCTAAAGTAGAAAGAGATGTAGGAAAATAATGCACAGCAAATTTAGGTCAGATCTGGGGAGCTTATAAATTCTTATTTTTGTTTTCATTACTTTAAGTAATAGGGAAACTTTTGTCTTTATTACACAATTCCCTTAGCAATAATACATTTTACAACATTTTAGTGTTAATTTCACGTTTGATCAGAAAGCCACAGTGCACAAACTCCTGTGATGTGGCTGCTGGCTGTTTATGTACAGAAGACTTCTTGTTCATCTTTGGAAGCCAACACTAAAATTACTGACGGGGCAACTTTCACCACCTGTTTCTTCATTCAGTGGAGGGTCTGATGAAGCTGCTTCTAAGGATTGACATTCTCTTGTTAGGCTGAGGACTGAACTCACTGGGTTGTTGATGTTGTTATAGTTCATGTGATTGATTCCAGCATATTTCAACCTATGTGACCAGATTGCAAAGTCTGTAAGGACAGGGGATGTGTCCTTCTGGTTCATCACTGTATCCTTTTGGAAGATAGTAGGTGCTTCTCATCCACTGGATCTGAGATGAAGCTCACCCTTCCTAGCTGCACCATCCTCTGAGCTCCTTGAATTTGACAGGTTTGTTCCTGCTTGGTATTGCCTTTGCCTAGATGCTAGAGACCATCCTGAACTGCTCTGACCTTTACCTTTTCTAGATCTTTGAAGGATACCATCTCAGTGAAGCCCTACCTAACTCCGTCATTTTTTTTATGTTATCGTTACCTTCTGATGATGATATATTATATATCCTACTTATTTAGTTTGTTGTTTCTGCTTGAACCATTAGAGTGTGAGCTCCATAAGGACGGCAGTTTCTATCTGTTTTGGTCTTTGCTGTGTACCCAGGGTCTGAAACACGAAGAGTTGCTATAACTTGGTTGAATGAATGTATGAATGGTCCACTGTGACCTGCTACCTGTTTGTCAGTGGTTTGTGCATTTGCTCTTTTGGATCCTTTGCTTAATCCCATTGGGTTCCTAACCTGGCACGTGTTGGTCACATGTGATGTTGCTCATGAACTCTTTCATACTATGTTAGGCAAACGGCATTCCTTCATTTACTCATTTAATAAACCATATATATTTTAGTTCCTGCCTTTGCAGAGCTTAATTTTGTGGGATTTTGGGCAAATATATGAGTGTGTCTAGTAAAGTGGGCTATCAGCTGTGCTAGGGAAGGTGCTCCAGGCCAGGGAAGCACCCATGAGGGACTCCTAATGAAGATGAGGGGTCAGGATCCTGGAAGGCTTCCAGGAGAAGGGAAGCTGAAACTGAGCTCTGGAGATGGAATAGGCACTGTACAGGTGGAGTCAGCGTGATGTGATGGATGTTTGAACAGTATTCCAGGCAGGAAATGTCGTGTGTACAGAGTCTGGAAGTGAGGAACCATGGAGTGTGGCGGGGGAGGGGAGACTGCAAGTAATTGAGTCTGTCTGGAGCATCCCGTGTAGGGCGGGCAAGTGAACAGAGGTGTAGCTTGAGATATAGTCTGGGGACAGATGAGGGAGAGCTTTGTACATTGTGCCAAGTGTTTGGATTTGATCCTACGGCTGGGTGGAGGCATGGAAGGGTTCCAAAGACAGAAGTGACTTGATCAGACTTTGATTTTACAGCAGTTGCTTTATGGAGGAAGATAGCTTTTTTTTCCCCCGTGGTAAGGAATTCAAACATGAGCTTCCAGAAAGGGGGGGTTTGAGAAAAACAGTGAAAGGGGCTTCAGAAAATCAGTCGTTAGGCTCTGTGAAATCTGCTCAAATCCTGTTGAATCTGGTGAGTTTCACAGCAGTGGGTTTAAAAACTCCCCCAACCCCGCAGAACCAAAAACACTTAAGAAACTTAATTAGGGCCTCCACTGGTGGTGCAGGCAGTTGAGCGCTGCGCTGTGAAGCTGTCCGCAGCCTTTGCAGCACCGGTTCTACCTTGGCCGGCTGGCAAGGGTCCCACATGGCGGGCAAGCAGACTTCTCCTGCCTTGCCCGCTGCTCCCCTCAGCAGTGTATTTCATCAGTCTGCCTGTTCTGTTCTCCGCTCTGTCTCTGGTGAATCCTCTCACCCTCCCGTGCATCTGGCCTGTACCCTGGTTCTTATACCCTGGTATAAATAAATAAATAAAATCTTTAAAAAAAAGAAACCTAATTAGTTTTGAGCTCTTAGCTCACTGCTTGAGTTAAGGGATGTGGAGTTGCTGTAGACATTGATATCCCCATGGAACGTCCCATCACTGTGAGGCAGACAATATAGCGGGAGTGGGGAAGTCAAAGAAGGTTCTAATCCGCTTTGATACCTGAAAGAGTGAGGGTAGCTCCTAGCCAGCACTAGCTCCCAAATGGAAAAACGAGTGGCAATGAATAGGGCTCAGGGTGGTGGAGGGGATACCAGACCTTGTCCTTGCTCTGCAGCTACTTTTCATGAATGATGTGACTTAGAGAACCACCTAACCTCTCTGAGACTAGGTTTCCATTTCTGGAAAACGGAATGTTACCTGTCTTTCAGGGTTGCTAGGATTCAGTGAAATGAGGTATAGTTCTGTTCCAACACTCATGTTGGAGACACAATCTGTTCTAATCTGATTACTATATTAGGGAACAATTTGCAGATAACACAAATTTTGTATTTGCTTATGGTGGGTTTTATCCATGAGAAACACTGAGTGAATATAGAAAACTGCACCCAGCTGAAGTGAATTGTGCAGGAATACACGGACCACACTCACCTACAGCACCTGCCGGAGACCTCAGTTCAGCGTGTGTTGTGAGCCACGCCCGTGCACAGCTGGTATTAAAACTTTTGTCCAAATCCTGATCAGTGTCCTTCCACCACTTTGCAGTAACCCACGAGCTGCAGCCCTTCCCTCACCCACTTCTACAAGCAAACTTCAAGTTGTTTTCAGGGTAAAGTACCACATTTATTGTTATGGTTTGTCTTAGTCATTTAACATAAAGATGCTAAGGTGCTGATTAGAGTCCTATCTTTTATTTTGTGTCAGGAATGAAGTTTGGAGTGGTATACCCCAATCTTGTTTTCTCATAAACCCTGTGGTTTTTAATGTGTGATTTTGCATACCTGGTGGCTTTTTTTTTTTTTTTGAAACTTGTATTTCCTGTTACAGCGGAATTGATTATATCTAAAGCGCTTAACAAAACTGGCAAAGAAAGGGCACTTAGTAAAAGGTAGCTTTTAAAAAAATTTTTAATTAATGTTAATCTACTTAAGTACAGTGTTGGATTCGGGCAGGGATACCTAGTACAAATATTTGTTTTGATTGTGAGCATAGGTGAACACTGGAGTGAACAGATTTTGGTCTTTTCTGAGTGTGCCCTGGTCAGATCACCCTTGGGGTGTTATCGGTGGCAAACTGGATACATCCAGAAAAGAGCAAGCCAGGAAAAATAATGGCCTGAACAATTTAGAGAGCTATCTTGGAGAAGGATTACTTTGTTTTGTGGGTTCCAGGGCCCAGGGTTCTGCTGTGCACAGGGATGTGGCTGTTCTGGGACCAATGAGGACAGGAATCGGACATGGGTTTAGAAGTTCTACCTTTATTTTATTTTTTTAAAAGATTTATTTATTTATTTATACAAGCACTGGCTACAGTCAGAAGCATGGGAGGGTGAGAGGATTCACCAGATCCAGAGCAGGGAACAGAACAGGCAGACCGATGAAATACGCTGCTGAGGGGAGCAGTGGGCTGCAGGAGAGGTCTGCGTGCCATGTGGGACCCTCGCTGGTGGCCGGGGATCCAACCGGCACTGCAGAGGCTGTGGGCAGCTTCGCAACGCAGCACTCAACCTCTGTGCCACTGGGGAGGCCCTAGAAGTTCTACCTTTAAAAGCTCCTTTTTTTTTTTTTTTTTTTAAGGTGCTATGTGAATACAGATAACTGCAGGGCTGACTAGAGTAAATTTCACACAAAAACAAGCCAAAGTTTTCCACTTGGACTTAGGCATCCTTTTTTTTTTTTTTTTTTTTATTGGTCTAGAAGAATAGCTAGCACATGTACATATTTACACACTGATTTCTTTAGCTATGCCCTTGAACATTGGAAATATAAAGACTACGCTTTACAAATATTTATGGCTTCTGGCATGCTTAGGAATATTGAAATCACACCAGTGCTTCCATCCAGAGTTCTTTTTCCCTGTTCTTTTTTTTTTCAAGTCAGGGAGAATGCTCAACTAATCTGGCTTTAATTTCTCTCTCACATCCTGTCTAGCTTTTGTCCTCCACACTGGCCAGGCTATTAAGTTCTTGTAATAGGAAGAAGTCCTAGTCTTGGACTCTCTTAAGTCACGCTTAGCTGGAGAAGCACCAAGAGGGAGGGGAATTTGAATTAAGGGTTGGTAGATTCTTCCTTAAGTATTTAAAATGAGATGGTTTGAGCTTGCAACTAGATGGTTTGAGCTTGCAAACTAGAGAGCTTAGTATAGTATTTCTAGGAGATTTTTGGTCCCCCTTGATCGATGAAAAATTATTTATACTGAGCTTTCTGTCCATTTATTGAGATATAAGATTCAGATTTTGTACCTGAAATTACTATTAAGAGTAGAAGATATTTTAAACTACTTGCTTTCATTCACTTAGTTATTCCTCCAATCATAGAGGGGTACTGTTATTCACATGCTAAATCTTAACAAAACTAAAAAAAAATTTAAAGTGGAGCTTTTTCATAATGGCAGTCTGTTGCTCTAATGCTTTAAATGAATGTCATCTTTTTTGTTTGTTTGTTTCTATGAAGAGGACATGGGATTTAGGCTTGTCTTAAATAGATTTTTCTAAAACCAAGGGTCATTGAATTTCTTCCTCTGAGTTCTGTTTTTCTCCCCTTCTGGCTCTCTGGAAATGTGGATGTGTTTCCACAAGGGACTCTTGAACTATGTGTATTGGCTGGAGAACATGTAGAGCTTGTACCGTTGGCTCTGAGTTCCAAGGCTGAGGCATTCTGATGGGCTGGGCTGGCCTCGTAGATTATGACCAGAAGGAATCGGGTGGACATTTCTATTTCCCCAGCCACTAGCCTAGAAGGACAGTGCTGCTGGGAAAGTGACTCTAATCAACATTCTTTCCTCCCAGCCCTGCTGGACTTGGTTACAGACAGCAAGCACATGGAGCAGACATTGGTTGGAGCAGGTGTTGTTTCTACTTTCTTATTCCCCTGAAATCATATAACTTTAAATAAAGTTGTCCATCTATTTGGTGCTTCCTTCACCTTAGATAATGGAAAGAGCATGGACTCCAGAAGCCTGGGTTTAAAAAAACCTGACTCTTATGTTTATTGGCTTTGTGATTTTGGGGCAAACCACTTAATCTCTCTGAGCCTTTGCTTACTCATTTAAAAAATGATGTCAATCATCTCTAACTACCAAGGCTGTTGAGAAAACATCATGTAAAGTGTCTACCACAGTGCCAGGTGTAAGGTTGCCTTCCAGAACTGGAATTCATACAAACTTTACCAGTTGCTTTTTCAAGTAGGCCAATTGCTTTAATACCAGTTGACATGTTTCCAGAGCAAAAAGATTAGTGGATCCTGCTCTCTTCTTTGTGCCACACTCTGTCCTGGGGGCCTCAGAGGTGAGTAGGAAGTCCTTGCCATTGAAAGCACTCCCAGATTTACTCAAATCCATTAATTTAACAAACCTATTTTGATACCTATTATGCACAAAACCCCTGTACCTTTGGGTAGGATGCTAATTCAGTCACTAATTCATTCCATATTTATGGGTCATCTGTTGTGTGCCAGATACTGTTATAAGCACTATGTATAAAAAAGGCCTCTAGGGCCTCCCTGGTGGCCTAGGGGTTAAGGTTCAGCATTATCACCACGGCGGCCTGAGTTCCATCCCTGGCCAGGGAGTTAGTTAGCCCACATGTGGTGCAGCAGCAGACCTCTCCTGTCTTACCTACTACTCCCCTCAGCAGTGTATTTCAGTCAGTCTGCCTGTTCTGCTCCCTACTCTGTCTCTGGTGAACCTCCTCATCCCCTGCACATCTGGTCTACACCCCAGTTTTTCTATGCAAAAAAAAAAAATTATTAAAAAAAAAAAAGAAAATACATCTAAGACAGCCCCTCTCTTTGGAGGTTCACAGTGCAGTAAACTAGAACTGAGGCTAGAAAATGTAGATGGAAAGAGAATATGATTCGATTGTTAAAAGGTATTTGCTTTGCTGGGTATTAGAGGCCATGTACTGCAAGGTAGATTACCTTGTTTTTTTAAATAGTCAAATTTTGAAACTTAGAACTTCATTCAGGCCACCCTGAATGAAGAAACAGACCAGGTTTGGTTAACACAGCACACATTTTAGGTAAAATAAAAGCTGCCAATTGCTTCACAACAACTTCTCTTTGTGTAATAACTAAAATTGAAAGCATTCTTTCTTCTTGATCCTGTTGTCATTAGGGGCAGATCTGCTCCTTGCTTTTGTTGATGATCACATTGTCAACCCAACAGCTCCACTGGAATCAGGCTTATTATGGGCTTTAAGGTACTTGCTCAAGGTCACACAATTTGACACACTTGGTCAGGAATTGATCTCAGTTCTGCCTAACTCCAGAGTCCATGCTCTTAGCCTCTATGCCATGACTCCATTTGTGATTCATCCTCATTGTAGTATCTGAAGACTATTGTAAGCTTTTGAGACAGTTTATCAAAAAGACACAGCAATATTTATTTTTAGGAACTACTTACCAGTGGAAAACTAAATTTATGAACAAGTAATACTCTATAAGGAATGCCAAGTGAGTTGAGATAAGGGGGAAAAAAGTTAAAAATTTAAAGAGTTAAAACCCAATTTCTTAAGATTTCATAATTAAAGTAGTAATTTTGAGCAAGTGAATTTAAAAAAGACCTCTACAGGTAGTCTATGATAGGATACCCACATCCAGAGAAGGAAGAACAGACAGCACAGACCTCTATTCCACACTGTTCTAGGAAATCTCTGCTCTTGGCATAAATTAAACCTAAAGTTACTATCTTAAAAATTACTGATACCTTATTTAAAAAGCTTACATTTTAGAAGATGTCTGCTGCATAGCCAAACAACCCCCCTTCCTTCCTGACCTCTAATGCAATTGACTTTCTACCTTTTAAGAATCTCCTCCACCTTATCCCTCCTCCTTATCTCTTAATTAGTTCCTTTTATTTCATAAAAAGCCTATAGGCCTGTTGAGTTGAAGTTGCTGAAAGCAGACAACCACATAGAGGTACTTCTTACAGCGATGAAGTGTATAGTGTGTTTGAATTTTCTGTTAACCAGCATCAAAACCACTGCAGCTCTGTCCTGGGTGAGTGGCAGGGGAGACTGGGCTTCCCTTGGTCAAAGCAGCAGGGAACTAATGGAATGTTTCTGCTCCCCTTAAAGAAAGGTAGTCAAGCATCTGTACTTCCCACTGAACTCCAATTTCCATTTTACTTTGAAATCCAGCTTGCTCTGTCAGTGAGAGCCATATGACAAATGTTCAGTATGTCAGATTTGTTTTCCTTTTAAACTACATATGAATTTGACCTCCACAGTAGGGCTGTGTTAATTTCCCAAAGCTCTTCCAATAATTGTGTTCTTAAAAAAAAAGTGCCTACCATTATTCTTTTTTGAGTCATGTTATGACTGGTGTTTTGAAAGTGGTTAGAGGATTACTGGTTGCATATGGAGTAGTGTGTACGTGATGCACATTCCCAGATGTAAACAGCCACCGAAGTTCCTCCTATAGTGTGTGTAGCTATTCTGCTCGTTTCACCAGACTCACTTAGGAATTTCCGGCCAGCAGAGTAGGTTTTTTCCCTTCAACAAAGTTTTGGTAACCTTTTCTGAAAAGCTGTGTTACTTTTGTCATATATATATGTATATGTATATATATATTCATAATTGTGTGTAGTTGTCAGAAGAACGTGTGTATCTAATTGTGCATGCACTAAATTACTCTATCATGCTTGTATGGTGACTAGTGCATACATGGATAGGTTACTATATCATTCATTCGGAATTACAAAGGTCTGATCCATATGTGTAAAATGCTTGTGAGTAAGTTTCCCTTATCTTAAAAAAAACAACAATAACAAAAAACCACCAATTGCTTGACTTAAAAGAGATGACTGAAGTGGACAGGAAAGCTGACTCTTGGCTACATTTTTTTTTGGACTGTATTTCTAAGATGAATTATTCTGGAATATTTTTGGTGAAAGAATGTCTGCCTCTAGATCATCTGTCTACAGCTATCTATGTACCTATGTATCTATGTAGCCATCCATCCATCCATCCATCCATCCATCCATCCATCCATCCATCCATCCATCATCACCACTTTCTATCTATTAATCTATCTGTAAAACAAATTCTTTATTTTTATTTATTTATTTTTTTTAAGGAGCTTAGTCTACTGATGAGCTATGACAAGTGCACGGATAGATAACACTAGTAGAAAGGATATAAAAGCTAGAAATAATTACGGCAGAACATAGCATAACCTCCTTTTCCATGGCCCCTGAAGGAATTTGCACTTCCAAACATAAATTTTGTTCTTGGTCCAATGGTGAGATATCACTCAAGCTCATCTTACCCCTTGATCATATTAGATTGATTCAGGGAATAAAACAAATTCTTTAAACATTCAAGCAATATTAGAAGTATAGACCTTGAAAGAGGTGAATATTTTTGACAAGTGCTGTCAAAAAGTAAAGACAGTATAAGGTTGTCTTTATGAACTGTTCTTCTGGTCTCTTCTCTATTATTGCCCCCCCTTTAAATGAATATACTGCAGTTAAATGTACAAATAATATATGGTCATCTATTGTCATAGATGACAATAGAAGAATATTGAGAAACTAGTCAACCTCCCATAGCTCATGTTACACAATCACTTAGCAATTTGGTGTATTTCCTTCTAACTTCTTTTGCCCTATTCATATGTTTTTTTAAAAATGCCATAAATGGCACTTCATCTCCTGTACCTCTGGCCTATACCCCACTTCTCGTATGCATAAATAAATAAACATACATCTTTTTAAAAATGCCGTAAATGGGATCTAGGTTTGTTCACTTAATATGAAAATAGATTTTTCAGGTCTTTATAAATATTGTCTTTAATGTGTGATACACTGAGTGGGCACAGCCTATGTAGTTCATTTAGCCATTGCTTCATGGCTGGCTATTTATAGTATTTCACCTCCACTGTCTTTGAGAATGAAATGGCAAAATAACAAAAGCTTAGTTGAAGTCCAAGATGGTTCAGCATACTGGCTAATATATCGTAGCAATTTTTCACATTGTTCTCGTGGAAACAGTGGAAAACTGCATCTGTGAGGAGTGTATATTAATCTTTAAGGAAGTGTTGATGAACAGCTAACAGATAAGGCCCTCAGCTAACAGATAAATGAGAAATTGGTAAATGAAGTCATTTTACTATATAAACGCACCTCACAAATATTAGCCCCATACCCCTGAACTTTGAATCAGTTTGGATTTCATGGGTCAGTTAGCCCCCGAAGCACTGTGATTTTGCCTTATTACGTGGTGTTCAGTGTGAGACTAGATCTTCATTATTCAGTTTGCAAAATCTATGAAGTAGTATGCCAACTTAGAAAAAGTCTGCCTGTTTGGATATTTATGAATACTCTTTCAATATGAGCAGAGGAGTATTTGTAGGTGTAGGTCGAAGGTAAATTATTCCAATGATTAGATACCTGTTCTTTTACTTAAAAAAACATGTTCTTTTTCTCCTTGAGGAGGTAATTTTGTACTAGGCTGTGGAGTCTGATCTCCTGGGCTTACTTCCTATTCCATCACTTGCTCTGGGCAGTTTTGAGCAAGTTATTTACTTGTCTCCATGTCAGTTTCCTCAATTGGAAAATGGGAATAATACTACTTATTCAGAGATTTGTTGGGATTGTTTCAAGAAGTTAAAATGCAGTAGGGATTCAATAGTGTTAAGTCATTGTTTATATCAGGCTCCTAAAGCTCTGTCCTTTAGATGTAGTCCTTTAGATCACTTCAGTGATATTCGTGATGGTCTTCACTATCCTTCAGGGAGTTGCTTTCTGTGAGTATTTCTTCCCTAACTGGCTTATGATAATACTAGTTACCACTTTTTGAGGGAGTGCTATATGCCAGAAGCTCTGCTTGTGTCTTATTATAAAATATTATTCTTATCACCTTTGATGAGATACATACTTTTTATTATCTGCTGTTCACAGATGAGGCAGCTAAAGGTTTAGAGGTTAAGTGTAACTTGTTCAAGATCATAAAATTACTGATTGTGGACTAGGAACTACATTTTGATGTGACTTATTTGCCACTATTATGTTTTTGTGTATTCTTCCAAGGAGGGGCTATTATATTTGTTAGATCCCTTACAGCTTTCAGCACAGTTCCTTGACCATAGTAGGTCCTATGTAAGTATTTTTGTTAAAATGAATGGATAAAGAAATGATCCTGTGGATGAAAGAACTTAATACTTTTATCCAGCAAGAAAACCAACAATACTGCTTTTTAATAACCATAACGTTATGAGTCTTAGAATTTTGTTCTTCTTCTGAACAGAATATTGCGCGTACGAGAATGATCAATTTGCAATCACTTGCCTATGGAGTTGGTTGTATTTCTTGTGAATGAAAATTAGACACCCTGTACTTGAAGTCGTGATATGAGAAAATCTATATTAAGATTATATAGGTAATTGTTAAAACAATTTTAATTTAAACAAGATTGTAACTAATTCTCCATCTGTTTTTGGCCATTTGTTTAACAAACATTTAGTGCATACGGTAGGTCAAGCCCTCTGCTAGACACCACGGGCTTAAGGATGCATGTGATGGTTCCTATGACTGCTCTGCCCTTAGTTCACTAAGGATCCAACAATCTTTTTCTATGTCAGAGGATTTTGTGTACTCTTGTGATTTCAGCTGCCTTCCTAAGGATAATGATCTTTATATCCATCTCTTTAACATAGCCTCTCCCCTTTTGACTCAATTAGTCACCTCTTTGTTGGATATATCCACATGGATGTCTCAGTGGCTGCCAAAATGAATTTATAATAGAATTCCCAGCACCTCCTGTGCCCCAAACTTGTACGCATTATATATTTTATCATAGTTAGTGGCACCACTGTCCTTTCCTGCTGCCAAACTGAAAAACCAAAAGTGGTCTGTGATTCCTTTCTTTCCCTCATCTGCATTTAGCCAGCAATCAATCTTAATGATTTTCCTTCCTAAATATTATCAGGAATTATGAGGGATTTGAGATTTTTACTTTACTTGCATATAAATTAGTTAGTAGACCAGTTTCATGGATGCTGGCAGAAGATATGACATTCCTTGGATTAGAGATAAGGGACCTTATTACTCACAGTTGCAATAGCCAGAGTGTCAACATGTTCTTGGACTGTTTCTCTAAGATTCAGTTCCCAAGGGGTGTCCTAAAGAGAATCAGATTATTACTGGGAATAGGCCTAGGTTCTGGTGCTGCCTATGACTACAGAAAGCCAATGAGCAGAGACAGGAATTGATTCTATAAATGCTTATATTTTTTAGTTGACTGGCCATTGATCTGAAAAAACGGTGGGCATAGTACCCTGAAGAGATCTTTCTGTCAGCTCATCTTTTTTTTTTTTTTTAAATAAACACTTTTTTTTAAAAAAAGATTTATTTATTTATTTATACAAGCACTGGGTACACTCAGAAGCGTGGGAGGGTGAGAGAATTCACCAGAGCCAGAGTAGGGAGCAGAGCAGGCAGAGGGACCGAAGTACACTGCTGAGGGGAGCAGTGGGCGGCAAGAGAGGTCTGCGCGCCATGTGGGACCCTCCTCCGGTGGCCGGGGAGCAGCCGGGGATCGAACTGGCGCTGCAGAGGCTGCGGGCAGCTTGGCAACCCAGCGCTTAACTGCTGTGCCACCGGGGAGGCCCTCATCTTTTTTTTTTTTTTAAGATTTATTTATTTATGCATACAAGAGCTGGGGTATAGGCCAAAGGTGCGGAGGGTGAGAGGATTCACCAGAGACAGAGTGGGGAGCAGAACAGGCAGACTGATGGAAATACACTCCTGAGGGGAGCAGCCAGTGAGACAGGAGAGGTCTGCTGTGCCATGTGGGTAGCTCACTGGCTGGCTGGGGATTGAACTCGTGCTGCAGTGGTTGTGGACAGCTTCACAGGATGCATCTCAACCCCTTGCGCCACCAGGGAGGCCATGTCATCTCATCTTGAGCTGACCTTTTTATGATGAGTTACACAAAGACAGTCATAAACAAACAGCCCATCAGAACAACCCATCACAGAACAACCCATGTTCCTGGTATTTGACATGCTCAGTCCCCAGAACTTGTTATCAGTTTCCTGGTTATCTTGACCCTGGTACATCTGATGGGGTCAATGACCAGCAGTCATTCAGGCATCATCAGGATTCCCACTTTAAAGCAGGTGTTTTAGTTTAAAGAAAAGAGATGATTAGTCATACAGTGTTTATGTGTAGTCTGTGGTAGGTGTGAATGTGCAGATTCCTACATTAGGTAAGTGCCTTTCTCTTTCCCCCCTAGTCCTTATCAAGATGACATCTATACATGCAGTGCATTGTGTTACAGGAAAGGAACACTGAACTTAGGGAACACAAACCTTTTATATTGGACAATAAGCAACTTACCCTTTGCTCCAGAGGAAGACCAATTCTTCCAGGGTTGTTTTTCATATAAGCATCTTCGCAAAAATAATCTGGAACCAAGGGCAGCTTGTGCTTTTCTCACAATATGTGCAGACTCAGGAGTCCTATAGAGAATTGTCTCCCAACAAATACATCTTGCATCTGTTTCCCCTGCTCCTTCTATATACCATTAGATCTGGCTAGCCTATCATTTACTGGAACATTTCAACAACTACTTAAGTGGTCTATGTGTTTTCAGGTTAGTCCTCCATACCTTGTCAGTGTTACTTCCTGAGACACAGCTGACTGTGTCACCTTCTTACTTAAAACCATTACTGCTTGCTCATCATCTATGGGAAAAGTACAAGCTCCTTAGGATGACACCAATGTCAGAGTAGCCCCTGATGACACTTCTGGCCCCAGGGAAAGGCAGCATATCCAAGTGGTTTACTGTCCAAGTTACTTAACCCATATGGCCTCCATTTCCTCACCTGTAATATTTAGGATGATGAAACCTATCTCATCAGGTTATTGTGACAATTAAGTCAGCCTATAACAGAAGTCCTCAGTCAGTGCTGCCTGTTATGACTGTGTCTTTCTACTTTGTCCTACACTTTGAGATCTGGTTACATGGTTTTCTGTTCATTCAGGGTTACTTGTTACCATAGTAGGCCTTTGCCCTTGCCTTCCCTCAATTTCTGATTCCTGGATTCAGGCTAGTTTAGACAAAGTCTCTCTCCTTGCTCTTGGAAACACTACCTGCCTGTTTCAGCCATTGAACTGGTAGTATCTGTTAATGAGTGGGTTATTGCCATTAGACTATGAACTTTGTGAGGATGGGACTGTCTTACATGGAGATGGGACCGTCTTTGCATTGCTGGCACATAGTACATGTTGGAAAAACTGTTGAATGAATAAATAAAGAATAAATGGAATTCACAGTCCACTGGGGTATTTGGAGCCTGGGGATGAGGGATGGAAAGCAGTTAAGGAGCTTGATAAGGTGAAGGGAATCTGAGTAAGTGTTGGAACTGAGGTGAAAATTAGGCCCTGTAGGAGACTAGCACATGTGGTTTGGAAGTCTGTTTGAAGTTATCTATTGAATGAAATAAAGCAGCCCCTTCTATGTGATTCTAATTATTTCCTTTCCTAAAAGAAGCTATTGCAAATGGAAGGTCATGCAATCTGCCTTCTGGTAAGACTTTCAGTTCCTCAGAACACAATGAATTCTCTGTTACCTAGCTGACTGGGTAGAATGGAGCTTCTTTTTTAATTAAATCGTCTCTGCAACAGAAAGTGACTTTATCCCTTTTTCTGAAGTCCCCCAGGTCTCCAAGACCTGGCTCAAATCACCTTCCCTGAATTTACTGTCCCACTGGTGCCCTTGCATTGTGAGTTACAATTTTATGTGAGCATGTCTAGTTCCCTAATGAGATTGAGGCTCTTTGGGAATTTATATTGTTTTTCTGAAATGTTTCATGTGCTTTTGAATTAAGAAGGTGCTTCATATTTTTTATTGAGCAGCTGGGATTCTCTGTATATGTGATAACAACTTTCAAACATAGTTCTAATCTCTGAATGATAATGATTTCCCCCAGACTTCAGGTTTACCACTATAGCTGTACTCCCTTCCTCTTCCATCCCCACTATGTCTCAATGCATATTTAAAATGCTGTATGTGGGGCCTCCCCGGTGGCACAGCCTCTGCAGCGCCAGTTCGATCCCCGGCTGCTCCCCGGCCACCAGAGGAGGGTCCCACATGGTGCTCAGACCTCTCCTGCCGCCCGCTGCTCCCCTCAGCAGTGTACTTCGGTCCTTCTGCCTGCTCTGCTCCCCGCTCTGGCTCTGGTGAATTCTCTCACCCTCCCGCGCTTCTGATTGTACCCAGTGCTTGTATAAATAAATAAATAAATCTTTAAAAAAATAATAAAATGCTGTATGTATCTTTTTTTATTAATTTGGAAATAAGAAAACTGAAGTTTATATATATAAATTATATATTATACAAAACTATAATGAGAAATAAAAATCCCCAACATCCAAACCTAGTGATAACTACTTTTAGTAGAGTGTCTGCAATCTCTCTTCTTTGCTTTATATTGTTGCTTCTCTCTCTGTTTCTTTCTCTCTCAACATAAATGGGGTTATGTTTCACGGGGCAATCTGCTTTCCTTCCTTAATATCAATGGATATTTATTAAAAGTAAATTCTTGCAGACTAGTGTTTCAGCCCTTGCCCCCCTCCATTTTGTTTTGCTTGTGACTACCTGTCCTTCTTTGGTTTCTGCTTATCTCTCTGGATCAACACAGTCATATCTGTTGTATCCAAAAACTTGTGTGTTTGTGTTTTACACTCTTAAAAGAATGTTTTGTAGTAGACTGAATATTTGCAAATGCTCCCTTTTTTTTTTAAAGATTTATTTTACTTTATTTATTTATTTATTTATTTATTTATTTATTTATTTATTTATTTATTTATTTATTTATTTATACAAGCACTGGGTACAGTCAGAAGCACGGGAGGGTGAGAAAATTCACCAGAGCCAGAGCAGGGAGCAGAACAGGCAGAAGGACCGAAGCACACTGCTGAGGGGAGCAGCGGGCTGCAGGAGAGGTCTGCGCGCCTGCAAATGCCCTCTTTACAGATGCACAATTCAGTCCAGAAATTTAATAACTTACATATAAGAGAAGATGACGGTAGAACTCAATATTACAGTCTTTCCACCACCCTGTTCCATATGCAAATCTGCGCCCACTCCTTCACACTACTTAGTTAGCTTCATATTCCTTCTGGAATACTGGTTTTTAGGACTCTGTCTAATCAGCTTTCAACTCTACAGTTTCCCTCCAAGGGCACTACAACCCGTACCTCTGGGCCAACATAGTGAATTTCATATGCTTTACTTGAGTTTATGTAAGTGTGGGTAAGTGTGTGGGAATGTATGTATACGTATGTGTGAGTATGAGTGTATATGAGGTATAAATATGTATGAGGGTGTATGAGTGTGTGTGAGTCTGTAAGTATATATGATTGTATTTGTGTGTATGTGTATGAGAGTGAATGTGCCTGTATGCTTGAGAAAAGTTACGGCTCTTGCTTTCACTCCTCATGCTACTGAGATAGCCTGCCCTTCACATCTGTTTCCAACTCCTGCCCCCAATACCAGAGTTATATTCTATTAACTCAATGCACCTTTTCTTTGTAATTCATGTTAGTTTTCCTTCCAGCCACCTGCATAGTCTCTAGCCCTCTCTCTCTGGCTTGCACTCAAGGTTCTGAGTAAGTTCTTTGTGTATTTGCTGTTTTTGATAACCTCAGTCCAAGATTTAATGTCAAGGTGGGGGCCCTATTAAAGATGCTATTAATCATCCTGTCTTTGTTTGAAGATTTCCGTGTTGGCAAGCAGGAAGATAGAAGTAGCTCTATGTTTCCCAACCAGATGTACTGGTAGCTGAGATAGGGGCATTTAGCTGAAGCACATTCCTATCATTATTTGGCAAAAGAAGGAACATGGAGATTAATAGAATAATCCTTGCTTGTGATCTGTATTCATCAACTGAATCTTAGAGCCTCTGTTGGAAAGGACCATAAAACCCTCTATTCTCTGTGTGACTTTATTATTTTTAATATGTTTTTTACATGATTGTTCATTTTTAAACAATATTTGCTTCCCTCACCCCCTCAGGTGTAGTCCCCATAGAGTTTCCTTCCCCAATGCACCCGTGCACCATCACCTCAGTCCCCTGTGCTCCTCCCTCCCTCCCTCTGATCCCTCTCCCTCCTCCTCCCCTGCAGGATGTCTCTGATTTATAATTGTCTGTTTTTGCTTTGTTGTGCTTTATACTGTTATTATTTTTTTACACTGATGTCTTATTTGGTTCCCCCATATTCCTGCTATAAGTGAAACCATCCAATATTTTTCTTTTTCTTTCTGGCTTATTTCACTGAGCATAATTCCTTCTAGCTCCATCCACGTTGCTGGGAATGGCATGAGTTTATCTTTTTTGATTGTTGAATAATATTCCACTGTGTATATATGCCACATCTTCTTGATCCAGTCACCTATTATTTTTGGGCATTTGGGTTGTTTACAGGTTTTACCTGTTGTAAATAGTGCTGCAATAAACATAGGGATATAGGTGTTCTTTTTTTTTTTTTTTTTTTTTTTAAATGTTCTAGTTTTTTTTTTTTTTTTAAAGATTATTTATTTATTTATTTATACATACAAGCACTGGGTACAGTCAGAAGCGCGGGAGGGTGAGAGAATTCACCAGAGCCAGAGCAGGGAGCAGAGCAGGCAGAAGGACCGAAGTACACTGCTGAGGGGAGCAGCGGGCGGCAGGAGAGGTCTGCACGCCATGTGGGACCCTCCTCCGATGGCCGGGGAGCAGCCGGGGATCGAACCGGCGCCGCAGAGGCCGCGGGCAGCTTCGCAACCCAGCGCTCAACCGCTGCGCCAGCGGGGAGGCCCTATAGGTGTTCTTTTGAATCAATGTTTTTGTGGCCTTTGGGTATATCTCTAGGAGTGGAATTGCCGGGTAGAATGGTAGTTCCATTTTTAGTAGACTGAGGAACCTTCAGGTAGCTTTCCATAGTGGTTGGACCATCTAACTGTGTGACTTTAAACTTGAGGAAACTGAGGCAACAGATAAAGGAAGTGATTTCAAATTGTCTAATGCCAAGTTTGCCAGGGACTTTTGGCTTAACGTAGTCTGTTATAATTGTGGGGAAGGATAGAGAGAAGACACACTCCAAATGTGACAAAGCTTGCTACCGTAAAGCAAAACCCTGCCAGATTCCTGAACTAAGGCCCAGGAACAGTGACCTGGAGGTGAAGTCTGCTGCCCATCAGTCTCCAGGACCCTCTGGGATTTGGATGGCATGGGAGCATTCTTTCACACTCCTCATTCTGTAAGGCATGTTTAGATTTAGTTCAAGAGAAAGCGATTTCTGGGCCTCCCCTGGTGGCGCAGTGGTTGAGCGCTGGGTTGCAAGGCTTCCCGCAGGCTCTGCAGCGCCAGTTCGACCCCCGGCCACCAGCGAGGGTCCCACAAAAAAAAAAAAAAAAGAGAAAGCGATTTCTTTTCTTTCTTTTTTTTAAAAGATTCATTCATTTATGAATCTTTCATTAAGGTATGTTGTCTAGGTCAGAGGTGTGTGGGGGGGGTGCAGGGTAAGAGGATTCACCAGAGACAGAGTGGGGAGCAGAACAGGCAGACTGACTGAAATACATTGCTGAGGGGAGCAGAGAGCAAGGCAGGAGAAGTCTGCTGCGCCACTTGGGTTAGCTCTCTGCTTGGCTATGTGTGCTGCAGTGGCTGCCGATAGATTGATAGCACTGTGTCCTTAACCCCTGTGTCATCAGGGAGGCCCCTGAGAAAGGGATTTCTTTAGGTAAAGATATAGAGGGGCCGAGCTTTCTGTTGTCCCCTCCAAGTTTCTCCTAAGGATTTCCTTTTGAAGTCTCAATCCAGTGTTCCTTCCTCTGTCCCAGAGTCCTACAGAAGTCTTTTTCTGCCTTGATGGGTGGGACTGTCATCTGCAGTGTCACAGGAGTTAGGCACCAGTGAAGGGAAGCCTAGGAGAGAAGTAACAAGGGAGTGGAGCAAGAGGTGCTGGCTCCTTGCTTAGAGGTTATAGGTTTTTGCAGGAACTCAACTTTGCAGTGAACACATGATTTGCGGAATTCCCTCTGTTGTGGGAGAGGAGTGTTTTTGCATCTTTCACAAAGTGTCATTAACCCTTGACTGACTGAGGATAGGGGCACTGAACCCACAACCCCAAGTTGAAAACTCACATAACTTTTGATTACCCCTAAACTTAGTCGTTCCTTGGTATCCACAAGGGATTGGTTTCAGGACTCTCCCCGATGAGTACCCAAATCCTGGGCATGGTCAGTTCCCTTGTAGTTGACCTCCATATCTGCAGGTACCACACAAGTGGATTCAGTCAATCAATGGCGGGGCTGGTTGAATCTGTGAATGTGCAACCCGGGGATAGAAGAAAAAAAGTTCACATGTAAGTGGACCCCACATTTCAAACTCCTGTTGTTTATGGGGCCACTGTATTCCACTCAAGAACTATTCATCCTTTATGACTTAGCTTATTTCTTTTTTTTTAAGATTTATTTATTTTTACATAAGAACTGGGGTACAGTCCAGAGGCATGGGAGGGTGAGAGGATTCACCAGAGACAGAGTGGGGAGCAGAACAGGCAGGTAGACTGAAAGCACTGCTGAGGGGAGCAGTGGGCGAGACAGAGGAGGTCTGCTGCGCCATGTGAGGAGGTCTCTGGCTGGCCGGGAATCGAACCTGCTCTGCAGAGGCTGAGAACAACTCCGCAATGCAGCACTCAACCTGCTGCGCCACTGGGGAAGCCCCTATGACTTAGCTTATTTCTATAAGCTCATTCTTTCCTGATTTTCAGGGTTGAAGTCCGGATTGGGTTAGGAGAAAGATGAAGTTTGTAAAGAGGTCTTTCTGGTCCTTCCAGTACTGAAGCCCTTTGGACAGGGAGATTCATCTGTCACAGGGTCCTGTGCTCTAGGTGGTGGTGGAGGCAGAGGACTCGGTGCTGCCATGCCAAAGCCCCTTTGTCTGGCAATGCAACAAAGAACTTCCGTCTGCCCCAGGAGGCTGAGTCAGTAAAACCCACCGTAATGTAGCTACTTGATATTTAAAATTTGAATATTTGAATTAAAGAAAACCTGGGGCTATGTTACTGAAATATTAAGGTACAGCGGCAGGGACCTTACTGTGGTTTCCTCCTACAGACCTGTTGTGGCTTCCCACATATCTTCTTTGTTCCAGGCTTTGATTCAGACAGACATGATCACTGCAGGAAATAAGTGCCATGTGTCTACTTCTTGGTTCAAGGAGGCATGCGATGATTCTTTTATGATGGGGAGAAATAATAGATAGGGCCTTCAAATTATGTGAGGTGATAAGTGGCATCTCATCGATAGTGGAGGTAAAGAAAACTCACCGGTGGGGTACTTTCATAGCTCCCATTTCGCTTACCTCGTGATTAAAAACATGAAGGCCAAAATAGAAAATTTCAGAGGCGATGTTTCCGAGGTGGCCCATCAACCTGAACTTATGGATTGATTTATTTCTTTGCATGCTCTGAGAAAGTGGCCACTTGTTGCTTTCTGTTATTAATAAAGAGGTCACTTTATCATTAGGCCTTTGAATCTGCATTTAATGGCTAAAGCAGATGGTTATAATTTCTGGCTTAGTGTGGCCACCTTATTAATAAAAAAGTACTGATGGAAAGGAAAAAGCTTCTTCATTTTTAACTCCAGAAGCACAACACAAATGCTTTCCAGCCTTCCTTTGTGTAGAGAGCAGACCTAGTGACTGTAGTGAAAACACATTTGAAAAAAGACATGTGGAGTGGAGGTAACTCCATTTGAATCCTCCTTTTGTTAAACTTTAAAGGGGCACTATGAATGCATGTCTCCCTTCATGGAGTAGGTATTTTGGGAAGGAAGCTACAGGATTATATTTTAAAGCAAATTAATATTTTAATGACATAAAGAAGAAAGTGAAAATCATCTACCGCATCTTGGATAGTAGAGGTCTGGGGTCCTTTCTAAAATGATTCTCTTTGCTGACACTATTTTAAGCTATTTTTTGGATTTTATTAACAGGCTGGGGTGAATGTATCATGTATTTTGCTTAGGTTCTTTTGAAAGACACTTGAATTTTTTTGAAAAAAATAGAGGCAAAAATATATGGTAGTGGATTTCTGTACAGTTTTATGAAGTTGGTATCGCCCTACAATTGTCAGGAATTTGAAATCAAGATAATCACACTGGCTTTTTGTTGTTGTTGTTGTTGTTAACATGTTGCTTTCTAACACTCTAACTTTTTGAGGGCAGTTTGGGGACAACTTACCTTAATGAAGACAGAATGATTTAGAATCCTAATGCAGCTGGTAAATGGAGAAGAGAAATGCTGGGAATTCACCACATAAGGTTCAGAAGAGCACTTAAATTGACTCACCTTAAATATGTCAGGCTATTGGTCCTATCCAGGGGTCTGTTACAGCAGTGACCCCCTGTTCCTTTAGATAGGTAGAATGTGTTGAATGTGCTTTGCTGGCTCTGGAATAAGGAAAAATACTACATTTCATCAGTTGTCTTCAAAGGTTACTCTGTCCACTTGTTTTCATTTTTTTTTTGTAATGATGTCTTTAAGAAGAGCTTTTCATGGACCCATACTTAGAAATAGTATGAATTTCAAATTATTAACAATATTTGTTTTTCCCATTTTTATTAATCAAAGACACGTGTAGCAACCCATTCAGTCCGTCTGTTCATTCATTCACCATTTAATCTGTATTACTTTGGAACAGGCACTGTGCTCAGCATGGGGATAGAAAGAAGTTTGTGGTGGCCACTGGCTTCTTAAAATACTAAAAATAATGGGTGGGCCTTTCTTGTTCCTACCTTCTCAGGCTCTTAGATAGCCAGAGTAATCCATGGTTAAGCCATCATGCTTTGTTTTCTTGTTTTGATTTTAAAATATAGTAAGTATGCAGGAAAAAAAGATTCATTTTAACCTATTTGCTATAGATTTTCCAACTGAAAGAAAACATTACAGGTATAACTGAAGCTCCATCCATCCTCATCTCCTACATCCTACTTCTTTACTTCTGCAGAGAGAATCTGTAAACTAAATTTAATATCTTTTCATTCCCAGGCATATTTTTATACTTTAGCTGTGTATGCATAAACCCTCTAATACATGGTATTTCTTTGCCTATTTTTATACTTCATGTAAATGGTAACTTTGTACCTGCCCTTCTACTTGTGCTTTTGGTTCAACATCATGTTTTGTTTTGTTTTGTTCTGATATTTAACTTTGTTAATTCAGAAGCTGCAGTTTAATCTAGGTAGTTATTTTCGCTGCTTTAGTGCAGTAATTAAATTCTATTGTGGGAACATTTCACAATTAATGTACCCATTCTCCTGTTTTCAGTTTTTTCTGTAATATAAACAACGCTATCATAAAAATATTTGACATGTCTTTTGGTAACCATGTGGCAAAGTTTTTTCTGTGCTAAATACTGAGGGCTCTAATGGAATATACATCTCTCCAGTTTACCTAGGTGTTGCTGGATTGTGCTCCAGAGGCCTGCAGCAGTGTGAACTCCTCTACAGAATATGAGCCCCTATTACTCATCACCCTTGCCAAGTCCTAGTACTAGAAGTATTTTTAGTTTTGGCTTATTTTATGATATGAAATAAATGATTGTAATTTGGATTTATGTCAAAAACTGAATAAAGATGTTAGGACAAAGGTGAGATATTTTTCCTTTCCTCTTATGCTAGCTATATTGTACGGCAGCTTTGAGTATCTGGGAGGGTCATCTCAGTAAAGCATATTTTAGTTTTAATTACTTTGCTATCCATCCATTGTACACAGAACACTTTCTTACAGACATTGCTAAGGAAGTCAAGATACAAAATCCAAACTCAATGTGTCCTACCTTCGGGAAAGCTAGCAGTGGTCATCAGGGGTCTGATTATAGTGAATTCCTTGTAAGCGACCTAAGTCTGTTCTACCAGAGACTGCTGCCAACTTGTCTCTTAGAGTGTTAGTGTCCTTATCCGTAAAATAAGTGGTTGCATTGGCAGTCTTTTCTTAAGGGCTGATTTTTTTCCTTCTTCTAAATTCCACATTTCTAAGTCATATTGTTCCTTAATATTTTAAAGTTCTTTTGAATCACTATTATTCTAATTGTCTTAAGCACAGAGGAACTTAATGCAGAAACCATCAACTAAGAGGAAAACACTAAAAAATGCGAAAAAGTCACCATCAGCATTACAATCTAGATTAAAATTATGTGAGAAGACCACTGATACTCATGCATAGAGACAATAAGGAAGAAATAATAAAATATAGGCTGTGATTGATTATCCTCTCAGTGCTTCATTTTTCCTGTTTTTCAAATTTTCTTTAATGATCATAAAGTGATATTTTGGGAAGAAAATAATAAACATATGCAAACAATTATAAGCTCATTTGGTGGGAAAAAAAATAATGTGATTTACACAAAACATGTGTTAGGCAAAAGAGGGAACACCTGTATATTAAAAATGATTTGTAATTATTTCTTAGATAATTACTTTAATCCTTTCCTGGGTTCAATTTGGTGGATGATGTTTCTTTCTTTATGTGTTGCTGTTGGAAAGACCTAGGGAAGGAGGAAAGCTGAACTAGGGAGATTTTAACCATTAGATCACATGGATTATCCTGTTCTGAAGGTATCTGATAAAAACAGAAGTTTTTAGATAGAAGTAACGATAATTGGGGAAATAATCATAATGCCTACTACATATTGGGCATCAAATATGGTATTCATTTTTCAATTCTGGGACAACCATGTAGGGATAATTATTCTGATTGATAGTTGAGGGCTCAGATAGGTTAGAAAACTTGCCTCATGTGAGGAGCTTGTCAGTGACACTGCCTGGATTTACAGCAATCCTTTTCCCTCTCCTGAGGCATGGATGTGTGAGCACCTTGGCCTGAAAAGTTCTCCTGATATAGAGCTGAAAACTGTCTCCTTGCAACTTTTCCACACATTTTATTCTCATCCTGCCCTCCCAAATACTTGGCATCTGAAGTCTACTCCCTCTTTCCCATGACAGCCCTTCAGATTATTGAAGAGGGTTTACGGTGTCCATATTCCTTCCACCTCCTTGTGCCCCCACGCCTATCCCCCACCTCAGTCTGTCATTTCTGAAAAGCTTGGAGAGGTGTTTTTGCCCACAGATGCCTTGGGAAATTTCATGGTTTTTAGATTCATGCTGAGTTTGTCTTATATGATATAAATTAATTGTCCAGAAGAGGAAGAAACCTTTGCAAGCACTTACTCACTGATGCAAACCAGTTCCTTTGGGAATTGATAGAAGGGAAAAAAATTAAAAAATGAACCAGATCATTTTCACAGGGAGGGCGTACTAGTTGAATTCATATCCTACGTTTAGGACAAATCTGTAGCATGACATTTCTGTATTACCATATACTTTAACCATGGGAAACACAGCCTGTCACTTGTAATAGAACCCAGCTTTTATGTGAGAACATTGCAGAGATGGAGAAAGACTATTATTCTTATGTTTTATAACCAAATTCTATGGCCATGTGTTCATAGTGTTAAGGTGGCAAAGAAATTAGTTTCTCAGACTTAGAAGAATAACTTTTATTATATATATTTTTTAAGATTTATTTATTTATGGGGCCTCCCCTGGTGGCACAGTGGTTGAGTGCTGGACACTGCGCGGCTGCCCGCAGCCTCTGTAGCGCCGGTTCGTTCCCCAGCCGCTGGTGAGGGTCCCACAAAAAAAAAATTATTTATGCATACAAGAATTGGGGCGTAAGTCAGAAATGTTGGAGGTGAGAGGATTCACCAGAGAGAGTGGGGAGCAGAACAGGCAGATCTACTGAAATACACTGCTGAGGGGAGCAGCGGGTGAGACAGGAGAGGTCTGCTGAGCCATGTGGGTTAGCTCCCTGTCCGGGATTGAACTCATGCTGCAGTAGCTGGTGCTAGCTTGATAGCTCTGTCTTTAACCCCTGCGCCACCAGTAAGGCCCTAACTTTTGTTATTATAAAATAAATAATCATGAAACTGTTGAGTAACATTTAAATTTATGGCAAAGTCCAAACTTTTAAGGAAAAGAATTCTACATTGTTGACATTACAATGCTGTAGCGCCAGTGCCTGGTATCTATGAACCTGAGTTCTCTTAGAAAGCCGAGTGGACAGCAATGCCTACTGTGGATGAACCTCAAGACAGTAATAGTAACGACCTCCTACACCAATCACAGTTCTCAACTGCAGCAACAATGGCCTTTAATTTTTTTTTTAAAGATTTCTTTTATGTATTTATACATACAAGACTGGGGTCTAGGCCAGATATGTGGGTGGTGAGAGGGTTCACCAGAGACAGAGTAGGGAGCAGAACAGGCGGATCTACTGAAATACACTGCTGAGGGGAGCAGCAGGCAAGACAGGAGAGGTTGCTGTGCCATGTGGCTTAGCTCCTTGGCCAGGATTGAACTCGTACCACAGTGGCTGGCAATAGTTTGATAGTGCTGAGATTATAGTTCCTGCGCCACCAGAGAGCCCCCTTTGATGTTTTTTGAACATCTACAATGTGCCTGGCAATGCGCTTTTGCAGCAGTTATCTCATTGAATTCTCAAAACTTAGAAGTAGGGACTGTTGTTAGCCTCATCTTATAAATGTGAAAACCTAGAGGTGTAAAGTATCTGACCCAAGATCATATAACTTGTGTGTAGTTCAAGTGAGAGTCCTAGCACATGCTTTATTCTTTTTTTTAAATATGCTTTATTCTTATACCTAGTTTCTTTTCTCAGAAAAATTGGCTACAAATTGAACATTAAACAATGAACTGGGGACACATTAAGGACTCTTTGACTGTAAATTTCCCAGTATGAGATTTTCTAAGGAGACTCTCATTCTTAGTAAAACCATTAAGCCAAAACTTATTATAAAGCATTCCTTTCTACTTCCAAATAAACCTTTCCTATGTTACTATATTTCTCTATTAAATCCCCAGCATAAATTAATACACTCTAAGAGACAAAGGGAATGTGACTTAATGTAATGGCCTTCAGCTCCTGGAGGTGAGGTGGCGTGAATTTTTTAACTAATGCTGCCACTAACCCTCCCTGTGACCTGTTACTCAATCTGGGTCTCAGTATTCTCATCTGTACAGTATGAGTCTTGGACACTGTGGTTATAAAACTTCCTTCTAGCTTCGCATTATAAATAGTGTATACTGACTGCTAGCTTCAGGAAAAATACAATGTCTGTGTTATTTAATGTAAATACCAGATAATCAATGTATGCCAATCTCTTGCTTTGGATTTTTTTATTCTTGGAGGTTTTATTATTAGACTATATGGCATATAATTGTCCTGCTCTCCATCGACTTAAGTTACTCTCCAACAAACTTGTCAGGGCAAATGTTAGCACCACATAAGTATGGCTGGTTGTGTGGAAGGAGGAGTTTCTGACTTCTTTCTCATATGGATTCATGAATTGGAATCCAGTTTAAAAAAAAAAAAACAAACTGCTTGACTTCCTGCTTCTTTCCGTGGTAGACTTTTCTGCTTATTTTCCAGCAACTGTTGTTGGCAGGCACATCCAGAACAGGACAGGATAAAGGCTTTAGAAATAGGTGACAGTTTCTGTCTTGTGAATTTCTCTTCCCTTCCTATTTGATTCCTTTCTCCAGCACAGTTAATAATGCCCTTCTCAAAATACTCTGAACATCTTTTAGAGCATATCTTGAGGGTGGCTAATGGCCATTTCACTATTTTGCCTTGTGTGGATTCCTTTTGAATCTTGCTTTTAAAATTTATTAGGCAGGACTGGAATGGCATCCAGTTTAGTGTTAATTATTCCCCTTGAGAGAGACAGCACCCTTTTGTGTACTCTACCCAATACCTGGTGAATCATGAAGTTTTCCAGTTGGCAACATTCTTTTGGAATTTTTTCACTCCAGCCTGTGTAAATGCCTCACCTGTATGCAGAGCTCTGTACTCCACCATACACTGAAGAGGACTCTGTAACTCTTTCCTTTTTGATACTCTTTTTTTTTTTAAAAAAAAATCTGATTAATATTTTTATTTATTGGAAAACTATAAAATTCAGATTTCTTAAACCTTAGAATCACTCAAGATACCTGTCTTGTGGACTCTGGTTGCCTTGGTCTCCCTGGACTGTCTTCTTCATTTACTGTCCTTAGAACTTCTGCTACTCTCAGTCACCTAGACCTGAGCACCTTCTCAAGTAGTAAGCAGGGGAATCATAGGGCTCTCTTGGTTTCTTTCCCTTCTCACATATTACTGCCTTTCATTGCTTGCTATTCAGGTCTTGACAACTGTCCCTGTTGCAACCTCTGTACTCCATCTTGGCCAGAAGTGGTAGTGAACCATTTGATTCTTCTAGAATTATCCTCCATCCCAAATCCAAACTCCACTATCCCTGACTCCATAAGAGTGGGTGAGGAGCCGTTCCCTCTGTGTCCTCCTCATCCCTGTGCTTACAGTAGCTCAGTTCAGCACTTCCCCCAGCACCCCTGCATTGTTATAGCAGCCTATCCTCTTTTTATTATTCAAGGAATGTCTTTTATCTCTGTATTTCCAACATCTAATGAAGTCTTAAGCATTTAATAGGTGTTTAATAAGCATTTCTTAAATGAATGAATAAACAATTTTCAAGCATCAGTTTGAGTTAAAAGTTTTTAAAGAAAAGAGTTTAACTGTGTTTTTATTTATGAAGTTGAAGTCCCTTAAATTTCTAGGTATTCAGTTGTTTTTGATGACTTAGACCTGTTTTTATGTGTTCATCTTTTGTAGCCTCATTAAAAAGTGGTTAATAAAAGCTTACTAATTAATGCTTGAAATAAAACATGAAACTAAAGGAACTAAGACTAGAGTAAACATTTTATAGACAGACAAAATGAAGACGAATTTTTAGTTAACCACTTTCTGGTTGAGTTTCAGGTATGGTGTACCCCAGGTCTGACAGTGACTGAGGTGGTGTTCTTATCTTAAGTGCCTTTTCCATGTTGAATGTGCTTGGATATCTCCTACCCAAGTAGACTGCAGCTGGTCTGCAAATAGCTGTGAGTCTGTGTGTGCTTATCAACTGGAGACAATTGATAGTGAATTTGTGCCATTGGGACCATGGTCAAGTGCAAGTCTATTCTATATTTGGGTCTTTTAGAGTCAGTATTGTGAGCCATATTTGGTAAGCCTCTTAAGACTATCTTGGTTTGTTTCCTCAGCAACTGTTGGTTTCCAAAGGTGCCTCTGGAGTCCTTCATCTCCATCCCCATCCTGCACAGTTGGCATGATGGAAGTGGCTTGAGGCTTATGTTTGTGTAGACCCAACATTTTTTTTTATGCCATAGGAGTAGTGAGATCTAACTTGGCAGTTTGCTGTGAGGATTAAATGAAATGGTAGGGCCTCCCCTGGTGGCGCAGCGGTTGAGCGCTGGGCTGCGAGGCTGCCCTCAGCTTCTGCAGCGCTGGTTCTATCCCCGGCCACCAGCGAGGGTCCCACGCGGCACCACAGATCTCTCCTGCCATGCCTGCTGCTCCCCTCAGCAGTGTATTTTGTCAGTCTGCCTGTTCTGTTCCCCGCTCTGGCTCTGGTGAATTCTCTCACCCTCCCGCGCTTCTGACTCTACCCAGTGCTTGTATAAATAAATAAATAAATCTTTAAAAAAATAAATAAATGAAATGGTAAATGTATATTTCCTATCACACTTGCAGGCACACGGAAATTCTCCCACCCCTAACTTAACGTAACTGTCCACCTCTGAAGTTGAACTGTCTCTACAGAAACCCAACAGAGTCCCTGATTGTATTTTCTTTTATACATGTTTTGCAAAGAGACACGATTGACTTGCTTTCAGAAACCTGAAAAATAGAAATTTTGGGGTTCTACTTTGAGATGATAGCCTTTATCAATAAAACAAGAAACCATCAAGATGGTGAGAAGATGTTCAAGAAGTTTGAAAGAAATTTTGAAAGACGTCCACTCTTGGACATTCTTGACTTTCTGTGATAGTATAGGACTTTGGGATAGAGTCGCCCCTCCAAAAAAGTATAGAGTTGATTTTTATGTATTTCCTAAATCTCCTAAAATAAAATTTTAAGATGACATATTCTTTTTTTTTTAATTTTTTTTTTTTAAGATTTATATATTTATTTATTTATACAAGCACTGGGTATAGTCAGAAGCGCGGGAGGGTGAGAGAATTCACCAGAGCCAGAGCGGGGAGCAGAGCAGGCAGAAGGACCGAAGTACACTGCTGAGGGGAGCAGCGGGCGGCAGGAGAGGTCTGTGCGCCATGTGGGACCCTCCTCCAGTGGCCGGGGAGCCGTCGGGGATCGAACCGGCGCTGCAGAGGCTGCAGGCAGCCTCGCAACCCAGCGCTCAACCCCTGCGCCACTGGGGAGGCCCTAAGATGACATATTCTACAAAGAAAGTGAATGACAAATGAAAATTTAACTTGGCTTAAGCAATATAATGGAATACCACATAATTTCCATTTATTATCATTTTTTACATTTCAGGATTTTCCTGTGAAATGGCAATAAAATGCTTAGAAATACATCTTGTTTTATTGTAGGCAGAATACATTTCCAGAGGCTTTCTTTCCGTGCCTGATCTATTTGCCAAATGCCTTGATTTTATATCTCCTATAACCCATCTGATCTTTTGCAGCTATAGGAGAGGCCAATCTATGAAAGTAGAATTTGTGCCTGGAGAGCTGGCAATTAGGGAGTAATGACCAGGCTTTGTGTCTCCTTGTTAGTTTCAGTTTGAAGCAACTTGTGGTCTCTCCTTGGGCCTTTGATCTGCCATTGAGCATATCTTTTTCCCCCCCTTAGTATGAATTCTGCCCCTTAGTGTAGGTAGTATTTGTCCTTTAACATTGACATAAATATGTAGCCCTTCTTTGTCTCGGTGTCACCGTCTGTAAAGTGGGGATATGAGACATACCCTGATCTACTTCAAGACAACTATGAGGTTTAAAAGAAATTTGACTTTTGGAGCTCTACCAAGGATAGCATCTTGCCTGGTCTTTTTTTTTTTTTTTTTTTTTTTTTTTTTAGATGAGTTAAATGCTTTTCCAATGTCACAAAGAAGTGAGGAAGAAGTAGGACACAAACTCAGGTCTCCTGACTCACAGACCAGCAGATCATTTGGTTCCTCTTTTCAGTGAATGAGAGATCTCTTTCTTTTTGGGGGGTTAAAATCATGCCTTTGAAGAGTCAAAGAACACTGCACCACTTTGCCTATTTTTAATCCTCATTTATTTTTGCCTTCTGTGTTTACATGTACTAGGCTGGCATGAGGGGAAGAAGACATACAGGCTAGATTCTGGCCTCCAGCGATTGAGTAAACATCTAAGAGCCTGAGTTCCCGGGCCTACTGCTTACTCATGGGATCTCTCTGCACAAGCCGTGCCACATATCTGGTTTTAGGTTTCCTACCTACTCAGTGTGAGGACTGTTCTAGATGTGCAGGATGATCACTTCCGATTTGTCAACATCAGTGGGTCTCTGAAACTCGAAACCGTGTGCTGATCAAGCCTTCATTAACTGAAATGAAGGGAAGCTAGTAATCTAATGGAATATTTTTTAATCATTATTTGTGACAAATGTCACAGGCATTTGCTAACATCCAATGCTATTGTATCAAACCATGGGTGGTGATACTTGTTCAATTAACCAAATGGTCAACTTTGCAAAGATAGCAGAAATGAACATCTGATGATGATTAATATGGGGCATAAAAAAAATCAATATGAGCATTAGCTGCTATTCTTTGTGGTTCTGTTGTGGGTTTTTTTTTTTTGATATGTACTTTTATTATAGTAGATCCTTTTTTCCTAAATAGGAAATAATTTCATAGTAATAGCTAACTTTCATTTAGTGCTTGCCAATGTGCCAGGTACGTGTTGTTCTAAACACTTTCCATATAAAAACTCTTTTAATCTTTACACACTTTTGAAGTAGGTTTTAGTAGCAATCCCTGTCTTTGAGACAAGGAAACTGAGGTTCTGAGGAATAAGCAAAGCTTTTTCACGATTACACAGTTATTAGGAGACAGAGGCCTGATTGGAACTCAGGCAGCCAGTCTCTGGCAATAACACTTTTCACAACTGGACCATTGTCTTAATGAATGCTGCTCCTTCTCAGCTCTTGACTGTGAAACTGGAGAAACTTGCCTGCTAAGAGACCACAGAATAAGGAAGCAGTTGGATCATCCTACTTAGGTCTGTAAACTTGGTCACATCCTTGAGCGTAAGGGCTTACACTACCTGCAGTGGATTTTCTGAAGTCCGTGTCTTAGGTGACCCATGGACATTTGCAAATTGTGGGCTAGTTGTATTTCTGTGTCTATTGTTGTTCTTCAGTGTGAGTGGGTATAGGCTGCTTGGTGGTTTCCTGCACATTACCAGAGAAGGTCCCTGCCCTGGCAGGGTTCTAGCTCTGTGCAGGTTCTTGTGAGCCCTAATTCTGAATTGATAGTCAAGGGTTGGAAGTTCCAGGCATAACTACCTATCAAACAAATTGAATGATTGTTTGACCTATAAGAACCAGACTTTCCAGATGTCCCCTCACTACTCGGGGTTATGTTGCTGAAAGTACAATGAACATTTTTGTCTCTCCTTAAAGCTTTCTGAAATTTTTGTTTTATTCTCCCTTGAAATTTTGTAACATTGAGGTTTTTAGTTGTTTTGTTTTACCTCTTCCTTACTGGTTTTGTATAGAAATTAGATGGGGTGCCTCCCTGGTAGCGTAGGTGGTTGAGCACCGCGCTGTGAAGCTGTCCGCAGCCTCTGCGGTGCGTTTTGATCCCCGCTGGCCGTGGACCAACTCACATGGCATGGCAGACCTCTCCTGTCTCGCCCACTGCTCTCCTCAACAGTGTACTTCAATCATTCTGCCTGTTCTGTTCCCCACTCTGTCTCTGGTGAATCCTCTCACCCCCACATCTCTGGCCTGTACCCCAGTTCTTGTTTGCATAAATAAATAAATCTTTAAAAAATATTACCTATGCGAAAAGAAATTAGATGGTGATAATTTTTTGTATTACTCATCTAATCCATGAGTTCAGTTTCCCATTTGACTTCTATGAATGTTTTCTTTTTCTTTTTTTTTTTTTTTATAGAGGCATGTTTTTATTTGTTTGTTTGTTTTGTTTATACAAGCACTGGGTACAGTCAGAAGCGCGGGAGGGTGAGAGAATTCACCAGAGCCAGAGTGGGGAGCAGAGCAGGCAGAAGGGCCGAAGTACACTGCTGAGGGGAGCAGCGGGCGGCAGGAAAGGTCTGCGCACCATGTGGGACCCTCCTCCGGTGGCCGGGGAGCAGCTGGGGATCGAACTGGTGCCACAGAGGCCGCGGGCAGCTTTGCAACCTAGCGCTCAACCGCTGCGCCACCGGGGAGGCCCGAATGTTTTCTTTGTTAAGATGAGTCCTTTCAAAACTTTGTAAAGAATGTTATGCCATATACTAACATAAGAATGGAGTGATAGAACTAGAAAATCCAACAGGAAATACATACACATACATGCACACCGTGATAGGTAATTTTAGTTCACAGAAACTGAGTGAGCTACTTGGGAATAATTTTTAATTTTAATTTAAAAAATGAAAAGGATGTTATTTTAATAGTTGTCTTTTTTAAAAAGATTTTTAAAAAATTATTTATGCAAACAAGAACTGGGGTGTAGGCCAGAGGTGTGGGGGGTGAGAGGATTCACCAGAGATAGAGTGGGGAGCAGAACAGGTAGATCTACTGAAATTCACTGCTGAGGGGAGCAGCAGGCGGGATAGGAGAGGTCTGCTCCGCCATGTCGGTTAACTCCCTGGCTGGGAATCTAACTAGTGCTAAAGTGGCTGCTCATAGCTTCATAGTGCCACCAAGGAGGCCCAATAGTTGTCTTGTTTTGTATCACCTATTCTGCCATAGTCTTTGTTTATAGTTGATTACTCTAGGTGGTTCTTTTCAGGAATGAAAATGAGTCACATATTTTGCTGCTCTGGTATTAGTGAGGAGACAAAATTCTCCTACAAAGTAGTTTTGTTATGCTTTTGGTCCAGATGAGTAATATAAGTAGGATATCTCTGTTGCTGTCATCTAGAAAACTTTGCCATCTGTCTCATCTTTTTACACTACAGCAAACTTTTAATGTTATTTCAGTGTGATCTCCTTTAATGATGTTAAGGCACTGCCTCTGGAGACAGGCTTGAGTTCAGATCCCAGTTCTGTCATTTATAAGCCATGTGACTTTGGGCAAATTTATTTAATCTCTTGAAATCCTCTTCCTCATCTATAAAAGGAGAAAGTAATAATTATATTTTGCTCAAAGGATCGTGAGGAGTGATAGCAGGCATGTTTTTACATTTACTGTAGTCTCTTCATACAATAAGCAGTTGCCAAATGATTGTTGACTGATTGTTATTATTATTGTCATTATAACATACCATAATATGATACATAATATTATCACTATTAATTGTTATCATTAAATTAATATGTGTAATACACCTGGTAGAGTGCCTGGCACCTAAAAGGCACTAAACAAGAGCAAGTATTTATTGCCTTTGACTGTACATAGCTTTTGTGATTGAATCAGAGGTAACCCGTGCAACATTTTTATTTAATAGACTAATTAACAAGGACAAAACTGTTGAATGGAAAAAATGAAGGCTCTACCTTTAAGTCAACAAACTTCATCCTGAGGTGATCCTGAAAGCAAACAATGAAATTTGGCATGCCGGGTAGAGACGGAAAACAACCTGGAAGCTGTTTGAAGGAGCAGCAGTTGCCTAGTCATGCCAATGGCTGAAATTCTGCTTCTCTCCTTGAATGAGTCAAGGAGAGGGGGCAGAAAGGTTACTGATTGTGTTCATTAATTTTCACTCAAAAGCTGCCACATGTTACCACATTGCCCCCCGGCACCAGCGCTGTTTGGCTGTCTTCTCTTTGCCCATGAGAAGCCAACATGTTAAATTGGTGGAGCTTACTAGATCTGACAGAGAAATTCTTCACGTCTGGCCTGGATGTCTAAGTAAATTTGGTGTACTCCGTGTGGTCTGGGGCAATTGCTGGAAGCTATTAGAATTCTGAACAAAACCCTCCTTTCAAAGACTGCTCGTTTCCTGCTGGGGTAATCCAAGTATCAAACATTAAGAAATATGGGCAAGGAGAATGTGGCTGCTTGCTCCGTGCAGACCCCAAAAAGGTGTCTACGACATCTCCCAAATGACAAAATGTTACTTCCACTTGATCATCTTGAGTAAGTGGTTTCTTTTGAAAATAAGAGCTCTACTTTTTCTACACTGTGTACACATGAGAAATGGTTGAATTTCCTCTTGTCATTCAAATTTAGGTCAGGGGCACTTTCTCCTTCCCTTGAAGGAGAAATCTGAAGTTATTTTTATTTTCCTAATCTTTTCCTTATAAGTTTCCTCTAAAGTCAGAAAGTACTTTCATTAACTGTGGTTGTGGAGTGTACACTTTTGACTAGGCTTGTTCAGTGACTGGAACCTATTTTATTAAGAATGCTTCATGGAGAAGCTATGGTTTATCTCATGAAATATCTAAGTTTGTCATAAACTGTTTCCTTTGTACCAAAATTTATTTTCTGTGAAATTCCAGGTGTTCTTTTACATAGACTTGAAAGGAGTAGATTTGAGAGTCAGTTTATATGTTTTTCCTAAGAAAAGTATTTTTTTTGTGTGATGGATTAATTGAGGAAGAAATCAGATAACATAGGTTAAATCACTGGGTCTGCATAGTGAAAACCATTATTTTAATTAATTTTAGTTACACTGTGTTGGTGCCGCCAGTTATATAGCTGAATGGTGGTATGTCGTAGCTGGATTAGCTTTTGGTGCTGCACTTATCATACTGTGTGGGAACTCTTTTCTTTGACTTTACATGGTAGACTATAAACTTCTGGAGAACAGGGACAAAGCCTCATTCATCATAGTTTCCTAGTTCATAGCACCACATTAGACACACCATTAATACTTTAAAAAAATGAATGAATAAGACATTTTTACAAAATGTGAATGTTAGACCAGGTGGTTTCACAAAGTAACGCACTCGAGTGGGTTCACTGGACTCCCTCTTGTGTATTCAACCTCTTCAGCTCCTATCTGTGCTTTGATTCCTCCGGTGAGATGGTTTCTTTCATCATGAAAGAGTTCAGCTACATTGCTTCATAGTCCCAGTCTAGTTCCTTTCCCCATAGACTCTGTATGAGAAATGTGAAATGATAGTGCTGAATGGGGAAAATTAATCTATTTTGATGACTTTTAAGGAGTTCTAACTGCACGCGATAGCAAGCAGCTCACTTGTCAGTAGACAGCAGTCCTGTGTTATGTCAGGGGTCACGTGGTGCTTCACTCTCAGAGAGTTTTTGTCTTTTCCTCTAAGTTATGCTGACCTTTCGGACGAAAAAATTCCCCATCTAATAAAAGTCAGAGCAAATTTATGGACCTGCTCCTGACCACTTGTCCTGTATGTTTTAAAAGGGAAAAAATGAGTCTAGATCAAGATTCATAGGTTACTTTTGGAACATGTCAGTGGTGAGCAGGAAACAAATATTCCACTTTTCCTGGTTTGCTTATCTTTTCCTGATTCTAGCTGTTTGGTGGATATTGAAGCCTGGAGTGAAGGTTGCGGCTGAGAATGGTATTGTAGTTAGTTATTTCTCTTCAGAAATATAAGCTGTTGCTCTCTTTGCCAGGAGGGCCTCAAGATTTGGCACCACATAGGAGGCCCCAGGCGGGGCTGAGGTGAGGCTGCTAATGAAAAAGTAGCTGTGGCACGTCAGGACGAATCAACTTGGGCTGAGTGGAAAGGAGGGGATTCTGTAATTAAAGGCCCAGAAAAATGTGAGTGCTATCTTTTGTTGCCAACACTATGACAATTGCTCTTTCTACCTGTTCCCATGGGTTTTATGTCATTTTATCATTCATTCAACAAGTATTTATTACATATCTATGCTGTGTTCTGTTCACCATATATTTCAAGGATTACTCGAGACAGCTCATAAATGAATGTGTGATGACTCAGATGTGGCTCGGGCCCTCAGGGATCTTGTCACCTAGTTAGAGAGATAACTACGAGGCAAGAAAGGCTAGTCCATGGGATAGGGCAAAAGGGCTTTAGAATCTGGTAGATCTGGGTTCAAATTCAGGGTCTACCACTTACTAATTCTTGTGGCTCCTAGCATGCTACTAATTGCTTTCAAGTTTGGTTTTTAGATCTTTAAATTGTGAATAATCCATTCCATTCTTGGAAGGTTTGCTTCAGAATTTGCACACAGCTGTGAAAAGGCTGTGTACAGAGTTGGCACTTGATAAATAGATGCTCTTATTATCTTATTGTAATTGCCCAGGTACAGCTAAATTCCTGTGTGAGCTCAGTGGGTGGTGGGGACAGAAGTGTCAGAGAGCTTTATGGGGGACCCACATCTGAGCTGAGCTTGGACAGATGGTTAGGATTTGGAAATGTGGTGATGGAAACAGAGAAGAAACTTTTTTCATGATATGTATTTTTACACCTTTCTGTTTGGTTTTAGCAAATAGACACTCATTTGAGGGTGTGTGTGTGTGTGTGTGTGTGTGTGTGTGTGTGTGTGTGTGAGAGAGAGAGAGAGAGAGAGAGAGAGAGAGAGAGAGAGAGAGAGAGGAGAGAGAGATGACAACTTGAAATTTTCCAAGAGTTTCCAAAGTGTGCACAATACATATGTTTTCCAAAGGGAAGGAACTAGAAATGTGGCGAGGAGTGAGAAGTAAAGGAACCAGAGGAATGGAGAAGAAAAACGGCTTTGAAGCCTGAGAGTGGAGGTTCAAATTTTTGCTCTGGAGTTAGTTTGGTGGCCTTGGGCAAATCACTTAACATTTCTGAATCTTTCCATGAGGAAGATAATTATAATGCCTACCTCACAAGGTTGTGGTAAGGATTAAATTGGATAATGTAAATAGTGCACTTAGCTCAATGCCTAGCATAAATAGTAAGCATTCAATAAATGAGAAGCATTATTACTATTGTTGTTATTTCCTGTTTCATGTTAAAATCATATTGCTTTCCAAACTTGTTTCCTTGGATTAAGGAAGTAATGAGGTCTTTCAACTCTTTCCAGTATTCCATGGTCTAAAAGAAGTAGACGGTTCTGGTCATTGTAATAAGTACATGATGGAGACTTGGAAACATGGCACGCACAGGGCAGACCACAGGAGGGGTCCTTGGTGTTGAAAGAATTGGGACTTCTGACTCAGGAAGTTAGTGAGTTCCTTAAGAAAAGCTTGTTGATGTCCAGTGTTAATGGGAGTAAGTAGAATATCATAGAAACAAAGGACTTGATTGATTGATATAAGTGATCATTTCCTAGTGGAGCATCAGGAGTTGATAGACTCTGGAGTCTCAAGTGTGCAGCCATTGAACCGGACTCTATCATTGTTGAGGACACTATCACTGCCAGGTGCTTTTTTGGAAACTGGAAGCACTGAGAAAACTGCTAGGCAAATGGAAACCGGTTTCTCTACCCAACTTGGTAGAGCCTTTGCTCTAGGCAACCAGACAGGCTCCAGGAGACATTTGTCTTTACAGTGCCTCTGTAAAGTGCCTCTGTTTTTTTCCAACTATAATTTAAACTGACATCACTTGATTTTGACATTACAACAAGGTCTCTGTACACTTAACATTATGTTCATTTTCCCATGCACATCCTTATGGGAGATTGATGGATTTACACCAACATGGAAACTGGTTGAAATGGAAGACTTCCAGAAAATGATTAGGGAGCTTGAAGCTTTCTGAAACGGGCATAGTGTATATTAAGTCATTATTGTTTTAAAGAAACTCGTCTTAGGTTGGGATCTCTTAACCACTTGTTTTCTAGTTTTAATATTGAGTCACTAATTTACTAATGAGAGTCTGTCAAGACTAAATACCAGTTTTATGTTATGTTTACCAATGTGTAAGATCCAACCTGAAATGTGAGTTTATGAAATCCTCTGTATTAAACTTGGTGGAAAAATAGAAATGAACTGCCTGATTTCAACAGAAACTGCCAGTATACACATCTGGGAAGAAATTCATGGCAAGTATGTTTTGTATTATGCCAGGGTGGTCTATAGTGGGTCCCTTCAGTAAACAGCTAAATATCACCCTTCCCTGGTACATTTGCATACTTATATGTCTGGTCTGAAATGGTATACTCGTTATCTTTTGATGATCTTGTCTGTGAGGATCCACTAAGAGAATTTTCTCTAAAAAGAAGCAGCAAGGCATAGTGGAAAAAATGTAGGCATTGCAGCCACACACATCTAGGCCCACATCCCAGCTTCTTCTTTCCTACTCACTTGGCCAGGTAGATTCCTTATCCTCCTGTTGCCTCTAATTCTCATCCATGTGGAGGTGGTGAAATTTATATGGTAATGCTGTTGAGAGATTTAGTAGAGATAATACAAGTAGATAATGTACCTATGCACTTATAATTGGTGCTCCCTAAAGAGTGGCTATGAAGACATACACATATCACCCAGTGAATTCCTCCCAGATTTGTCCAAGGCCACCCAGTCTTTCTTGGCTTTCTCTTCCCTTATCAGTTAGTGTGTGTTCTTGAAGGAAGTTTGATTTTATCATTGGTTCAGAAGGAGAAAAATAATTAGCAAGGCCAGCCTACTTTGAGAGAACCCATCTATCTGGCTGCAGGATCAAATACAAATGATTTTTGGATAGTCCATTATTTATCTTTCACTCTTCCTTTCATTAGTGGTGCTAATGGAGACATAATTATCTTATTTTGTTAAGTCAAAATCTCTTGGTTTCTTTAAATCTCCCAATAGCAAAAATATGTTGAGTTTTTATGATCTCTTTTAGCGCCCCAAACTCAAAGAAAGCCAGAGAGAGGGTGGGAAAAGATGATCAGAGAGGTTATTTACGTTCCCAAGATTATCAGAGTATATTTATGATTTTATTTATTTTTAAAGATTCATTTTATTTATTTATGCCTACAAGACCTGGTGTGTAGGCCAGAAGTGTAGGGGGTGAGAGGATTCACCAGAGACAGAGTAGGAAGCAGAACAGGCAGATCTACTGAAATACACTGCTGAGGGGAATAGCAGGTGAGACAGGAGAGGTCTGCTGCACCATGTGGCTTAGCTCCCTGGCTGGGAATCAAACTCATGCCTTAGTGGCTGCCTATAGCTTGATAGCACTGAGATTTTAACCCCTGCGCCACCAGTGATGCATCTATGATTTTGTTTTTATGAAGACAGTGTTTTCTCTCTCTCAACCTGAATTGGAGATGTAGTAAGGTGATAGGAGAGATAGGCACTGAGCTGCTTTCACCAAATCCTTCTCTGATTTCTAATTGCCCTTAGTTGTGAAGGTGTCACTGCTGCCAGGAGAACTGCCCTCCACCCACATGTTTGCTTCCAGATTCAGGCTGGAGTTTGGATGCCTCTGAGTGTTTCCAGCTACTGCTAAATTGTGTTTCTGTTTCAAATGGTATTATAAACTCATAGTGTAAGAAGATATATTTTGTTGGAAGATTCTCTTTCTCTTTTTAATTTATCCCTACTATCATTCCTCCAAACTGTTCTTTAAAAAACAAAATCAGGCCAACAGATATCTGTATTAAGGAAACATCCAGAAGAAGTGAGCAAGCCTAGTTCAAAGTCCTATCCTGATAGACCCTACAGTCCTCTTACCATCCTTATGACTGGTTAATTTCAATACTTTTAGATGGATCCTTGCAAATCTCTCAGCTGTTGATGGAGACAAAAAGAAAAAGTATCACTAAAAGCTCTCAGAATTGGTTCCGGAAAAATATTCTTTATGGAAAATTCATTATCTTATCTAGAAGGATGCTTTGACATAGCATAAGGTTTTTATTATGTCTTTTAACAAATAATGTACTGTTCTCCCCAAAAGAAATAGAAAACCTTACGAATTATACTAATAATAATACTGGAAATATGTATGCATCTTCATTTTCACAAAAGAATACATTAGTTCATGGGAAGTACTCTCTGACTTATATTTAAAGCCATTTGATTGTTTTTTTTCACTTAGAAGTGCTCATATTCCGGAATGTGTTTATAGATCTTGACCTCAGATGCTTCTCCTGACTCAGAATTTGGAAAACATTCTTGCTTGAGGGACCCACAGTGAGTGCCTGCCCCTGCTCTAAACTGGGCCTAGGGCTGGTTTGTTTGGAGCTGGTTTTGTGGTCCAGGGGAAGCCAGGATGCTGATGCCCCAGTTTCTCGCTCAGGGTAAAAACAAAAAGTAGACAAGATATACCATAAGATCAAGATAATTATTAATTTATTATGTTAGTAAATTTGACAAGAAGAATTCTCAATAGAAAGCTCATCAAAAATATCTTTCTTTTCATTGTGGGGGGGTTGCTTCTGTTAACCTCTTAACGATGATTAAGGTCTGTAATTTGTGAGGAATTTTTGTGACTTTTTTGATAGCTATAGCACAATACAGGATAAATGGATGACAGTAGGGTCTCCTACTGTCCAATGCAGGTCCAGTGTTCCACCCAAAGCCAAAATCATCTCTGTTCTCCGTTCTCACCTTGGGTGGTTCTCATTATTGAGTGAGCATTTAATTCCATTTCTGAAATGCAGGGATTTCAAAATGAGGTAGCATTTCCTATATTTGAGACCTACTGGCTCCTTAGTAAGAAATGATAAGCAAATGAATGATGAATAACTTGGGTCTGAGGGCTCCTTCCCATATCTTCTTAAGGTGGATAAGAACCTTTTGACATTTTAGGAAGATGGTACCTATCTGCTCGCAACATTTCCTTCTAAGTCTCAATGATTCCAGTCTCTCAGGACATTGTTTCCTCACATTCTCTCCTCGTTCTCTGCTGGACAAGTTCCAGTTTGTCAATGTTTTCATAAATGTCAAAATGCCTAAACAGAATGCCCCTGGTACAGTCAGATGAAAACAGTGGTGGAGTATTTCTCTTAGAGTTCTGGACTCTTATTATCCTATTCACGCAGCCACCATGATGGATAGTGGGGTGTCAAATAGAAGAACTAGAGCTGGCTGCCTTGGTTTGAATTCAAACTTGACACTTCGGAAAAGTCTGACCCTGAGCAAACTGCTTAACTTCTCTGTGCCTCAGTTGGAGATAATCGTAGCTCTTACTTTATAAGGACATTAATAAAAACAAATGAATTAATTTATACCAAGTGCTTATTACAGTGCGTGCATCGAAATAAACTCTCTGTGCTAGCTTTTATTAAACTTAAAATGGGAACCCTTCAGGTGTTACTACCTGAAGAGCAATAATGGCCTCAAGAGGCTTTAGAATTAGACAGGCTATGTTGAAACCCTAGCTCTGCCACATTCTGTTCTTGAACTTCCCCTTTCCAAATGAGATAGTATGCACAGTTCTTGGCATATCGCTCTAGACACGTTTGCTAATATTATCATTTGAATTTTTGAGCCCTAATTAAGATCCTTGAGGGCAGTGGCCATGGTTTACACTTTTTTTTGCTTTTATTTTTTTTCAACTCTACCTGGTATGCCATGTAAATGAACACCGCTGAATTAAAAGAGGAAATATGTAACTTGCATTTTCCCTTGGGTCTTTCCTTGGGTAAGTAGGAAAATGAAATTCTTGTAAGCCTCTTGAAACTATTCAATATATGCACATAACTTGATAGTGGTGTTTGACCTGGTTGTTCTGATTTGCCAGAGTGTACTGCCTAACTTAACTGGGCTTCAGGATAAATAGGCTTGCTTGATCACTTCTCTCCTCATTAATTGCTGTCTAAAATTTCTAAGGAATATTTAGGCTGGTAGCTGCATTGCCCACCAGATAGATGCCTTTCTTTTGTTTCAAATGACCTGTGTGGTCGGTAAGTAATCAGGTAGATGACAAAGGTTGTAGCCAATTTTCTAGGAATTCTGAGATTCATTTTTCTTGTGTCCTTAAAGCTTTAAGCAAGTGACTTTTAAGGTTGTTGAGAAGGGAGGAGGCTGTTTTAAACAAATGGTTTATAGTTATTAATGTTTTCAAATCTTGGTTGGATTTTAAAGGTGGGTTAAACTGCTAAAGTGAATATAAATTAAAACCAGTTAACTAGAGGAGTCCCTCGTCCATTCTGTCTTTGGTGTGCTTAGAATTCCATAAATTTTATGGGTTTCAAAATACTTGCCTTGTTTTGAATGTTTCTAATAAGATGGAGTGAAGTGACTTACACCTCATGAGATATGGAACTGTTACCCAGGAATGCTGTTTGGCGCACATATGAAGAAAGCACTGGTCTCTTGATTCATAAAAAATGTGTGGCTCATTTCCCTGGGACATGTGCATTATTTTCACAGAAGAACTTCATTTTTCACTCCCTCCCACTCTGTGCATCACTCGCACACGTTTGCATTTCATCAACTGTGATTTCCCAAATTTCTGCTCCCTCCTCTCTTGAGCCCCCTCCACCCAACTACCCAAAGAATAAGCTTTGGTGGGGAGGAGGGAATTTTTGTTAGAGGTCTCATTTTCCTGTCTATAAAGGGCATGTTGGATTTAAGAAATGGTCTGAGTGTTAGCCCAGATGATGATTCAATGCAATTATGAAACAAATTGGAAACAGTGAGAGAAAGAGAAAGAGCAAGAGCGAGAGCTGGAAAGGTGGGGGGGGGGGAACGTGTTTATGTCGGTTGTCAATTCTTTCATTTCACACACTCTCTCTCCTCCTTTTTATACTCTCAAGACATATTTTAGGTTGACTGTACAGAAGGCAGGTCTGTTGCACAGCCTCACTCCTTAAACCAAATTATACCAAGTGGAAGAAAACTGCGTATCTCTTCCAATGAGAATCTCATGTACTCTTGTCAATGAGGTTGCCAGAAAAAAAGTAAATAGCTGGCTTTGGTGAAGAAAGCAATGACTCTTTTCTACAATGAAAATAGCATTTTTTTTCCCCTTTGGAAAATTTTTTTTTTAGAAAATGAGGGCATGCAAGGATTTGTGCTGACTTCTCTATCTTGGACATCCTGCTTTTGATTCGCCAGGGTCATTCCCCTTAGGGTGGTTGGTGTGGTGGAAAGAGCAGTTGGCCTCCAGTTGGTTCTTATTCAGCCACCAAGACCCACTAATAGGTTTTCCCAAAGTTGAAAGAAAAATTCCTCCGAGAGAAGAGTTAAATAAATGCCTCTTGGTGGAAAGCCATGGTGGTTAAACATTTAGCCTTTGGAATCAGATATGCCTTTAGTGTGTAAGTAGGAAAAACTGCTCAAAGTCTCATTTTCCTCATCTGAGGGATGAAGATGATAACACACACCATCTGATGGAATTGTAATGATTTAGTGACCCAAGTATATGAGGATGGGGTACAGAAGCTGACACTTGGAAAGAGTAAAATATACAGTAACTTGTAATTTTTATTCTTCCTTCATTCGTGAAATTATGCTGGGATGACTGGAATTTGTGGACAGGTGTGGTGTAAGTGCTTGGAAGATAACAGAAATTCCTGATATAATATGGAGGGAGACTCAGTAAATAGTCTTCTTCTTATTGCAGACCAGAGAAGACCTCAGTATTTTTCTTTACTATTTCTTCAGAAAACTCAGGGATACTGATTTTTAGGGATTGTGTAGACTTCCAGGTTAAAGAGGAAAATCTATCAGCTTCCATATTCAGAAGAAAAAATTATTAGAAATTTTGTGGGAGCAGGGAAGCATTCAAAGAACAAGGCTTTAATAGGTGCGTCCCAGTTTATAAATTATCTGATGAATTTAGTAAGAACATGTCAAGATTCTCCTTGTTCAGACACACAAGGCTGTGTGCACAAGCAGCTTTCCAGGATGCTTTTGGGGTGAATAGGAAGCCTTCCTTACCCCAGAGCTTGCATTCTCACCATAGAAACTTCAGTTTGTCTCCAAAGACCTCTCTGGTCTGGCTAAATTTCATGCCATCCTTTTCTCCTTTGCATTTACTTCTGACTCCCCTTTGGTACATGGCCAGTGAGAGAGTGGACAGATGGTGTGACCCAGGGAACTCCAGAAGATCCCCCTCTGCCCTTCTCGGCCAATGTGGACTCTGTACCAGGGTCCACCTGTAGGAAACCAGGGAGATGCTGAACCCATGAGCTATGGAGCTCATGCAGAATGTTTGCAGATGCTTGATTTCTAAATACACCTTAGCATTCTCCAACCTCTTATGTTCCTGTTTTTCTTTTTTGCTTTGAAAACACCATTACCATTCCTTGGCAATGAGGAGCTGACTGGAAATAAACCAAATAGTCATTTACTTAACAGTTTCAAGGCATGCAGCTTATCGAAGTCTCCTGATGGTTTCTGTACATTTTCTCTGTCCCCTTCTAGTCGATTTACCACATTGAAGCTGAAATGACATTTTTCAGAACCAGAAATCTGATCATGAGCCTTCCTTGTTTAAAACTCTTTTTAATGGTTGCCATTTGCCTATAGACTAAGGGGTGAAATCCTTACGGTGGCTTGATTTACAGGACACTGTGGGTATGATCTTTCCCACCTTGCTTTTCTGCACCAGCCTTTCACCCTTCATCCTTTCCCTTTCCAGAACGCTTCATTAATGGTGGACCCACCCTAGCTCCAAGCCCCTCCTTGGTTATTCTCTCTCACTACATTCTCTCTTTATAAGCTACTAGTAAGTGTTTACCATAATGTATAGTCAAGTGTTTACCATAATGTATAGTCAAGTGTTTATTTCTTGTCAGTCTCTCCCATTAGGCTGTCAACTCTGTGGCGGTGGATAGTCTGTTTAGTCACCTATATATGAAACCTGGCACATCTCAGATCCTCAACAGTTTGTTGAATGACTTCATTCATTCATTCATTTATTCATTCTTTAAAGCAGTTGGCAACCCAAAATATTAAAATCCATATTGAAAGGACAGTTTACTTTAAAAGGAAATAAGCCATTAGATGAGGGGGAAAGAGAAGCCGCAGGAATTTGAATGAGTCAGATCTTATAGTTTAGCCAGAACATATGTTTTGAACAAAGCTTTATTTACTTATTTGTTTGTTCATTTATTCATTGATTTCCTCTTGGTAATGAGGAAGGAAAAATAAAGGGACAGGTTTTATGAGGAGATTGGATGAGATGGACATGTAAGCCTTTGTATAATTGAAGAGAATTTTTGACCACTGGGAGACAATCTGTGGCTGGCGATAAGGGCTGTAGCCCTAGACATGGGCCCCTCCTTTCCTCCTGGTAGTGCTTCTTATGTATTTTCCATGGAATCTCATGGCATACTATGATTCAAAAGGTTTCTATGGTCATGCACATTTACAAAATTTGTGATATTCTGGCTTGCTGTTGGGATGTATATAGTACATACCAACAAATAAAGACCTTGAAAAGTCTGTAGCAGTGAAGTGTTGTTCATCTGTTTAAATCACCATTTTTCAAGCTTATTTGACTACAGAAAACATTATTGTAGAATTTCCTTGAGAGCAGACCTGGGGAAATGTTAATTTAGGAGTTAAGGGAAGAAAGAAGAACCAGTATATGAGATCAAGGTAGCTTTAACTCCTTTGTTGAGAACGAGTTGAAGTAGATTATTTATTTATTTATTTATTTTTGTAGTAGTGGCAGCACTATGGGGTGGGATTTTCCAACAAATAAGGGTTTGGGGAGTGAGGGTCTTTCCTTCAGAATATGGTTTGCATTAGTACTAGAATTTTAAAGAAGGCTGTGAAACTTAATTAATGAAAATGAAGGGGCCTTTACCTAGATTTTCTTATCCTCTATCACTTATCTTCTGCACACATTATGACTGCAATAGTAATACTAAAGATTAAATTAAATTGAATATCTGAAATATTCATTCTATAGATGAAGATAGTAAATAATTAATGGTAGTTGGTGATGATACCGGTCCTAATTTGACCTTTACATAAGTACAGCTGCCCCTAGACTTGTCCCAGGGGCAGTCTTTAACTACACTGGAGTGTCATAACAAGTGAGTCTCTTTAGGTATGATTTCATTTTGGTTCAAGTGGCTGTCTCTGTAGAGTATTCCATGGGGAAACAATTTTCATAATGCAGATGTCTTGTAGATGAAACTTTGGTACACCCATTTTCAACCCTGGCATTCAGAGCTCCTAAAATTGCTATCAGCTAATGGAGATTTAGGATATGTAAAGCTGGGAAGGCAGTCAAATTGGTTCCAGGTTTCTAAGGCCCTTGCATGTATGTGTAGCAAATGAGGGCCTTGGATACCAAGACTGATCAGACTAGCTTTCTCAGGGAGCTCTGCTCAGAATCAGGTGGAGAAAACTCTTAAATAATGATCAGTTATTTTTTTCTAATGTAAATCATAATTACTGCAAGTGACCAGCCCTTGCCACTGCCAGAACTATTTTGTTTATGTGTGTCTCATAGACACACTGGAGAAATTAACTTTCTAGATGCTAGCTCTCTGATAGAACAAAATTACTCATTTAATAAAAATATATCTCTGTATTAGATAAGGTTTGGACTCATAATCCCTTCCAACTCAGATTTTTTTTTTGTTCTATTTTGTTCTAGAGAAAAAAATCCCAACATTGTGTTATCTTTGCTGAAACCAGAAAATGGACTTCTGTTAATTTGAGCCCAACCTTTGAGTTGAATCTCTTGGTGACTTGGCTTCTTGTTGAGACAGGTTTCTTGATGACAGTGGAGTCTTTTTGTCTTTCATCTCTCCCATCCCATCCTCTTAAAATCAATTCCTCTTTCCCTTGCTTTCTAGGCCACTCACACCAAAAATATCCAATAAAATACTTGTCCAGAAAAGAAGGCACCTTCCTTAGCAGAAGGGAAGCAGGGAGGGGGATAATTAATTAGGATAAAGGGATCAATTGCCTGGTGAAGGATAGAATTGGGCTTTAAGTGGTGAACTCAATGCAGTATATACACATGTTGATTTTTATTGATATATACCTGAAACATATTATTATAATCAATGTTATTTCATTACATTAATTCATATTTCAATTTAAAAAATAAGGAAAAAATAGCTCTATAATCAGGAAGACAGGGCACCAAAAACTACATTTCCCAATGCTAAGCTTTTGTTAAAACCTGTGTTATGACTGGGTGAAATGAGCTGTCCTCAGACAACACAAGGGAGTCTTTTTGCTGATTGGTGCTCTGTCATTTGCAACTTGATGTAAGCCATGTTGTCTCTGGCCGCCAGCACCCTGTCAGATGTTTTGCCAGATTTAGTTCTGAGTCTGATTTCTCATGCCAGGTTCGCCTTGTTGTTGCTGGAATAAATGAGGTTCCCACCCTCATGATACTCCTCCCCCCTCCTCTGGGAGACCTCCTCATCCAAAAGAACCATAGCCTTTGTGGTGGAGAGGGGATTGCTCCTGTGCTGTCCCTGGAGGGGACAGTGCTCAGAGGAGGGGAGGGGCGGAAGCCGAAATGCCAATCCAGCTCCTGCTCCTGTTTCTTCCAAAACCTGTCTGTTAATCACCTGTTTACATGGCCAAGAATGCTTGACTGGATAATAATAGCGGGGGAGAAAGCAGTGAAAGGCACATCACAGGTTTTGCGCAAGTGAAGTAATCCCTTCCTGAGTTACAGGCGTTTCGGTGGCTTTAGAGCAGACAGAGTGGCTGGGCTCATTCTTTTCGCACTAATGGCCAGCAGCCCCCAGAAGGCAGCAGGACTGTTTCTACCTCTTTATGTACCCTCTCTGACAGTTCCCACTTGGAGGGTGGTACCAGCAGGCTTGGTGCAGTCTTCATTTCTCCCCTTCCCTATTAACATTCCTCCTGCCATTCCTGGTGAGTATTTGAAAAGCACCTCACGGCATAGTTCAAGGGACACTTAAAGACCAGCTTGTCTCCATTCACTTCTCTCGCTGACGGTCCTGATGTTTGAAAGGGAGCTCAAAGGCCATCAAGACCAACTCCTTCACTTTGGCAAAGAAGAAACTGAGGATGGGAGAGGTGAAGAAAGTTGCTAGTTGGTAACAGGATCTGAAACCTTGGCCTCTCTTTTTCTTCTCTGATGTCAAAACATTCCCCCTTTGAAATGGCTTATTTACTTATTATTTAAAGTCAGCAAATGTTTGTTGAACTATGACAAATGAATGCATTCTATCTCTCTAAGCAACTTGTAGATGAGGGGAGGAGATAGACACTTAGACAATTTTGACTGCAGAAAATGTTGGCAGGTAGAGATGAGAACAGAATGCTGGGACACCAAAGACAGGGAAGTAACTGATTTTTGGGAGACGGGGCAGGGGAGAAGGAGGAAAAGGCACCGATGTAACTTGGAGGGATAATATAGCATGGTAGCGACCAAGGTGGGGGGGAGTGTTTAAGGCCAGGTTACCTGCACTTGAATCTGGCATTTGCCACTCACCCACTAAGAAGCCTTGGGCAACTACTTAATCTCCTCGTGCCTCAGTTTTCCACTCTGAAAAGTGGGAAAACTCATAGTACTTATCTCCTTTGGTTAGTACAGGTGTCTAATGAGTTAATTCTTACAAAGCACTTTAAAAATATACTAGAATATCATCTGCATTTCATGATATTGGTTAAATATCACCCTCCAGGAAAGTATGCTTGACAGCCCTATCATAATAAAAACTTCCTGGTTTTGTCCCCGAGTCCATTGTTTGTTTTCTTCTTAAGTTTTAATACATATGCCAATTATTTCACTAATTTATCTGCTTACATTTTGTTTTGTTTTCTGGTCAGCACCACTAACTAAAAGATTAGCTGCATGAACATGGAGGATATTCCTGTCTTAGTTATGATTGAAACCCCTGCTCCTGGCATGTTGTCATGTTATTCTTTAAATTGTCCCTCAGAACATATTTGCTGAGTGGGTGAAAAACTAAATCCAAAGGTATAGGAGCCTTCCACGGTCAAGTGGCTGAATAATGGAGAAAGTTTTGAAAACATATTAATATGGATTTTAGTAATATGAATGGACTTTCCTACTGAAACTTTCCACCATTGTGTAGTATGTACAGATGTTGAAATGTAAATCTGTATACCTGAAAAGTTTCAATGAATACATTACTGACCAATATTACTTTAATTAAAATAATATAAAAACTATTCCAAAGAAGAAAGTAATTTTGTTTTATTTTATAACAATCTTTAAATTTTTTTATTGGGGGACACATTTTTAAACTTAAAAATCTTGTCTAAAACATTCCTTTTTAAAAATTAATAATTTATAAAATAAAGTCTATAGCTTCATAATATACTAGAATAGAGTGAGATCCATATGTTAGCTAGGATTACTATTAATGAAAAGCTGTATTTAAATAGCATGCCGAGGAATGGGGCAGACTCAAAGATCCAGGATCAGACCAAGGATCTAGAAATGTTAGCTTAGGTGCAGAGAGAGATGGTGGTTTGGCTGGGGCTCCTCAGAGGGGAACCAGACATATGGGTTGGAGGTACCAGTTACTACACAGAGGCAGCAGACAAGAAGACTTGGAGAATGAAGTCTCAAGGTTGGGATTTTCCCCTTTTGTGATTTTGTCTAAGTCGAGGCCCCAGGGGAACAAGCACCATTCAGTTGGGGGACCAGTAATTGTTCTGGGTGTGACTCTTGCTCTGAAGGATCTTCCTTTCAGAGGTGGAGACAAATACCCATAGATACTGCCCAGAGAAGTGGGGGGAAGAAGAGGGAGAACAGTATCTTAGGGTGTCATTAGGGCCCTGTGCCAGCTTCTTGTATCTCCCTTTAGCATCTCTGATCTGTTTGTTTGCTGGCCTGAAGTATCTTCCTCCCAGGAAGAGATGTACAGAGATGCCCGTGGATATAGAATCAGTGAAACAGAGAGGACTTGATTCCTTTGGGAGGTAACTAGGCTAACATTTCTGGATCTTTGGTCACCACTAAAACTTGGATGGGGTCTGTCCCATTCCTCAGCATACCATTTGAATATAGCTTTCTATCAACATGAATAATAACAAATAGCATAAAGGTTTTAGTCTATTTTAGTATATTTTTGTTACTGATTTTATTTTATAAACTATTTTTTAAAAAGATTTATTTATTTATTTATACAAGCACTGGGTACAGTCAGAAGCGCGGGAGGGTGAGCGAATTCACCAGAGCCAGAGCGGGGAGCAGAGCAGGCAGAAGGACCGAAGTACACTGCTGAGGGGAGCAGCGGGCTGCAGGAAAGGTCTGCGCGCCATGCGGGACCCTCCTCCAGTGACCAGGAGCAGCCGGGGATCGAACCGGCGTTGCCGAGGCTGCGGGCAGCTTCGCAACCCAGCGCTCTACCGCTGCGCCACCAGGGAGGCCCTTATTTTATAAACTATTAACCTTCCTGTGTGTTAGAAAGAGCATCTCTTCATGGGATACATTCTCTTTTGTAAAATGAGGTGGTTGAAAGAGATGATTCTAAGGTTCCCTCTAGCTCTGACACTTAGTTCTTGGGCTTTGGTATTACAGATTTCACACACATTGTTTTCACTACCTGCCAGGAATCTGGGAAGGTCTGTGACTGTAATAATTGTGATTCTGCTGAAACAGGGGTTTAACAAGAATGAGTCACAAAAGCTGGTGAGTAAGACTAGCTGCCAATCAATTTCCATACTTCAGTTCCTGGCACTCATGAATCCAAGGGGTGCAGAGGTTCTGGGTCTTATACTGCAGAAAAGGTCTTCACCTGCAAAACCATTTCCTTTTAGATTTAAAGAAGGAAGTTATTTCCTTTGAAGACTCATTTCTCTCTTCTCCAAAAGAGACTTTTATTTTACATATCAGGAAAAGCCCCACATACTCATGCACTTACCCCCCGGCACAGATGAGCCAAAATATAGACCCCTGAGCCACATCCAGGTCCTGCTGCATGTGGGATAGGAGCTGGAGCTGACATTTGAGCATCTTTGAATTCTTCCAGTTACCTAACACATGATACTTTTCTACTCTCTAAGAATAGATGGAAGGACCTTGACCCTCCCTCACGTATTCTCCTCCTCCCAAATGACTTTCTGGTTATTTGAGGGGCTAGATTGACATCCCAGGAGACTGAGGCCTTTTATCTCTACCTGGGTATGTTGAGCAATGGCCTAGCTGAGTGGCTTGGAGCTTGTCTCTGGAGAGTGGGCACAGACCACCTCTGAGGGAGAGAGAGAAGGCTGTCTGAGGGTTCATTGAGGAACTCACCTCCCTTTTCCCTTTTGCTTCCTGTTTGGTTTGGGGTTTTGGTTTTATTTTGTTTTCAGAGGACAGGGGAGTTGTGGAAGCTCAGAGAGATTCAGTAAATATCCAAAGTCATATCTAGGAAGTGCTTACCTTGAGATTTGAACACAGATCTGGTTGACTGCATCAGCTATATGCTTTAGAGGATACCTAGTCAGGAAGCCTGAAAGAAGAGGAGACACATGCAGACCTAGTCTTGGTATCCCAGTGTGTTCTTGAGCGCACCCCAGATTGCTCTTTGCTCACAGATAATCTACTTTTATAGAGTGAGTGGGTCTCTAAAAGTGGGACATAAAGCAGGGATTTGCAAATTTAATTTCAGTGTGTATTATGGAACTTTACTATTTAAAAGACTTCTACTTACATCTTCCTCTGTCACTCTCTTGGCAATTTGTAGTTGGTTTTTAAAAAATGTTCAGATACTGGAATACACCAGTTGTATTCTAATTGCCTGTGAATGAAACTACCCCGAGGGGAAGATTTAGCTTTTCTAGGATAAGTGTGGTATTACAGCCCATTTAAAAAATATTTTGAGATCCATGGGCAACACTAATAAAAGCATGTGAAAGTCTAGTCATGTTTAAGGTTCTAGGGAGCTGGTATGTAGATAGTGTTTCTGCAGACCATCCCAAGCCACCCTGGCTTACCACATCCAGAAAAGGGCATTTTTTTTTACTTGCCTCCACTGCAAGAGGACCTGACCACTGAGATAAATCTCCCTGTCATGACCTACTTAAGGGAATTTCATTTTAGGAAAAGAATTCAAGGAGATTATATAATCTCAGACTGACTCATTAAAAGTGTAAACATTTATCCATGTTTTAATTATCCATACCAGCAAATAATAAACGTTACACAAGCTGCTTTTCTTTGGCGATCTTGGAATACTTTCGGAAATAGGAAAATATTACCTTCCTAGTCCTATTCCTCAACTCCTTTTTATTATTAATTTGCCAATATGTCCTATTAATGTTACGGGAACTCTTTGTTCATTCCAATCATTCACTCATTTAACATTTGTTTTATATCTACTCTATGCTAGAAATAATAGGTATAAAATTCTACAGTAGATATTGGGGATAAAAAGATGAAAAAGGTTAGCTTCTACCCTCAGGGAGTTCACGGTCCAACAGAAGATTCTAACAGAGAAAGATGGTTATAATCAGATTTAATTTAATATTTTTTTATAAGAAATCATAGGGGAAAGAGTACTTTATTCTGGATAGGAGGTGCTAGAAGATTTCCCAGAGGTAGTAATGAAGAGGAGTTTGCTGAAAGAAGAGCAAGGGTAGAATGGAAAATAGAGGGTTAGGATGGTAATGGAGGAATTCCAGAGAAAGACAATCAGTCACTAAGATGCAAAGATACAAATGGACAGCCCGGCCCATTTGGGAACACATTGTCTGTGCCCTGTTTGATGACAGTCTCTCTATTTTCCACAGTTTCAGCAACCAGATGCTGTATTTCTATAGGACTGTTCCAATTCCAGATCGTGTTCTTTACCGCCAATGATATAGTATCTTATAAAGAACTGCATAGATGATAGCTGTTATTGTGATCACTATCAGAAAATTGTATTTTCTGTTTGATATTCGCCATGGCCTTTGGGGATGCATGTCTCTGACATGTCATGTGGGCTCACTGTGAGTCAGATATGGGGACATTTTATATCACACTGGTTCCTGTTAATCAAACCCATCAAATGCTTATTCTCAGTGTTATTCAGATTTGCAGCAGTCACAGGTTTTAGTTAGGTAAGAAATTCTCCTGTGCTTGCTTGCTTGCTTGCTTGCTTGCTTGCTTGATTTTTAAATATTTATTTATGCATATAAGAGCTGGGGTACAGGCCAGAGATGTGTGGGGAGGTGAGTGGGTGAGAGAATTCACTAGAGACAGAGTAGGGAACAGAATAGGCAGATCAACTGAAATCCACTCTTGAGGGGAGCAGTGGGCGAGGCAGGAGAGGTCTGCTTCGCCATGTGGGTTGCTCCCTGGCCAGTCGGGCATCGAACTCATGCTGCAGAGGCTGTGGATTGCTTCATAGTGCAGTGCTTAACCCCTTGCGCCACCAGGGAGGCCCATCCTGTGCTTGATTTATAACATTAAGATTACCCTCTCTGCATCATGAGGGACCTTGTTAAAAATGGCTAAAGAAAGATCTTTCCTCTTTTTTTGTGGTGAATCAGAATTAGCCCAGGGACTGTCAAAGAGTGATATAGTTTAAAACGCTTTGGGAAAATTTTTGCAAGTTAAAAGAGACCATAGGATGGTGATAAAGAAACCTTTTTTGAAGCCCTGAGAACTGACAGAGGTGGTGTCACCTAGAAATACACCTCCAAGGAAAACTTGCAGGTGTGGGTGGTTGCCTAGGAGTTCCATTTTGGGATATGCTAGTCAAAGGAGGAAGATATGGTCACCTTTAGTTTGTTTTGAATCATCTTGCACCTTAGTGACTTTGTTCTTTTTACTTTTTTTTAAAAAAGATTTATTTATTTATGCATACATGAACTGGGGTACAGACCGGAGGTGTAGGGGTGAGAGGATTCACAAGAGACAGAGTGGGGAACAGAACAGGCAGATCGACTGAAGTACACTGCTGAGGGGAGCAGCCGGTGAGTCAGGAGAGGTCTGCTGCACCATGTGGGTAGCTCCCTGGCCAGGGAATCAAACTTGTGCTGCAGTGGCTGTGAATAGCTTCATAGGTTGCATCTTAACCCCTTGCACCACCAGGGAGGCCCTGTTCTTTTTATTATTTTTCAAATAATAAATGAAATGAATTCACTTCTATGGGTCAAGAATTGTGCTAGGAGCTAAAAATGCAAAGTTGATTAAGACAGTCCATTTTATGAAAACTCTCACAATTGAATGAGGGAAAGGCACAAAGAATCATTCTAATGTAGTGCAGGAGAGCTGGCGTGCAGGGAAAAGTTGCATCCCTTACTGCATCTGAGAGTGCGGAAGAGGCTTTGGAGATGAGAGCTAGTTGGGTCTGAAAAGATGAGTGAGAATCCATCTGACCCAGAGGCATTTGGGTCTGTAAACAAATGAAAGAAACTAGGTGTGCTTTATCAAGAATGATTTATACCACATGCGGTAACATTTTTATTCCTATAAGTACTTTTAAATATATGATCAGAGTTGAACATCTACATAGTGAGCTGTAGCTGTGTTATGATCTATTTTACAGATGAGAAAGCTTGAGAAGTTAGAGATTGGTAAATGTTATTTCCCCAAGATCACCAACCAGGGAGCTGCAGCTCTCAAAATGAAACCCAGCCTTCTTTCTCTTACTGTAAAACCCAAGCTTGTGCAAGTCTCTATTGGACTAGAATCAGCAGTCCTGGGTTTGGCCCGACTCTGCCATCACTAATGAGCCCCGTGAACTGGGACAAGTTGCCAAACTTTCTCTAAACTTTCATTTTCTCATCCGCAGAATGGAGAGAGTAGGATTGAGGCCCTCCCAGCCATGTAGCCAGGAATTCCTAGAAATAGAACCAGGAAGGGCAATAGAGGTAGGTGGGGGTGGGGGATATGACAAGGAGAGACTAATAGCTGCATTCACAAAGACTAGCTTTGTGGCAAGCATGGTTTCCCAAAGGCCCTCCCCTCCCATTACCTTTCCACCCCAGATGCTAGGGAACGGGATGTGTTTGGGTTCATCAGGTAGCTTTGCCAAGGACCAATAGGCAGAGGAAAGCAAAAAGCAATCTGGCATGTCTCAGGATGGTTTTTTTCTTATGGTGTCAGCCACAGAGGGTACAGTTTCCCTGTTTCAACAGTGGTGGACACAGGGTACTGTGGGAAGAGTGTAAACATCTTCAGCAGTAAACATCTTCTGGGCACAGTGTGGCTGGGAGGATTTTGTATTGAGAGGGCAGTGAGGCATGAAACCTCAGACTTCTGTGGTACTTCCTGCTACAAAAGTGATTTCAGAGACTGGCTGTTTAGCATCCTCAGCCCTGGTCCCTATTTTCTCAAGTTCTATTTCCATGGTGCAGGGAGAGGAGCAGTAGACAGAGTGTAACCTAACACCCGGAAGGCAAATGTAAAAATGGGACTGAGCAAGGGGAAAAAGGATACACTCAATTTGGCCTTGAATAATTATTCACTTGTTTGCCTTTGGTTGCTTGTTTGTGAGGTGAATAGAAAAGAAGCTCATTTTTGACAATTTTATAGCAAATGCATCTCTATGATGTATAGACAATAGAGTTTGTTTGTAGTGGATTTCTTGTCTTATTTTTTACTGATTGAGTATGGACTTTTTATTTTTCTGGTGTTCTGTGCTAGATTTATAGAGTTCAGTGCTTCTAGGAAATAAGGGAGGCAGTAATTTGGCCATTCCATTAAAAACATTAAAAAAAGTATTGGTAATCTCTGGCTGATACTATCCAAAGTACATGTGAGCAAATATATTTATAAATTGTGAGAAAATATTTATAATATTGTGAGCAAATATATTTATAATATTAGAGAAAAAAATTGATAATGATACTAAATGCCATTGTGTTGTTCTCTGCAGTGAAGCCTCTCATTCATACATTAATTCATTTGTTCACTCATTCACCTGCAGATAATTTCCTACCCTTTTACCACATATCACACATATTCTACTTGTGCAATTGATTTTTGTGATAGGATGTTTACTCCTTCCATGTTCAGGATTGGGCACAGGAGATTCCTGGGGTAGGTGGGCAAAAGAAAAATATTGGAAGGAGCAAAGAGTATCTGATCCTTCACTGTTTATACACAGAAACCACTGCCCTCTGCATAATCCCTCCTTCAGGCAATGGATTATGAGTTGGCAAAGTGGGAAAGACAGAAATGGTAATTACAAATATTCTACAAATTGTAGAATAAAAGCTGGTTTTCATTTGGGTTGGCCATAGAGTTGGAATCAAGTTGGCCAGAAGGTCAAAACCCTTTCTCTGGCACAAGTGCTGTATCTTACATGCATTTACTTTGTTTTGCCAAGTAGACTAAGGCTGCTCAAAGTTTGATGGAGGTGTGGGAAATCCTGCAATACATGTTTTCCCTTGGTCCTGAACACTCTTGGACATGAATGACAGGAGATTTTAGGTTACACTATTTAAGCCATTTTCAAATACCTTTCCTAAAACATGTAACACTCATGAAGTCTTATGCACGACTACATTTTATGTAAGTATGTGATTTAACCAGGATTTTGGAGAAGTTATAAAATATTTTAGATAAAATTTCATAATCTCAAGTTAGAGATGGCAAACAACAACATGATAGTTGGTCAGTGAAAATCCTCAGAATGAACAGAATGTTGCATTTTTATAATATGTTCATGTTCTTCTTTGACTATCTATTGATTAATCAAAATTAGAAATACAAATAATGGTTACTTTTCTCTATTGTCTCCAGTTAGGTAGTGGGATATAGACTTGTGTTTATAAGTTGACTACATTTCTGAACTTGAAACCTAGGGTAAAGGTTAACACTTTGAGTTAATACTAAAGGTTTAACTCAAGAAGCTAAGCCCTGTATCTTGGTCTCATTAAAAAGATGACTATAAAGAAGACTACCACCACTTATAAAGAAGACTACCTCCTCTGTTTAGCAAGTTGGAGTTTGAGGTTAAAGCCAGATGAAGTCAGCTGAGATTCTGGCATGTGGAGTCTTCCAGATAGAAAAGGTAAAGATAAGTACGCATGCCCACTCATCTTGATTAGCCACCCAGTGCACCATTAACTTCTTCTGGAAGTTGTTGTATCAGAGACTACTTGAACTGATAGAGAATTTTGAGGAACTTTGTCAGTTTCTTCTCCCTCTTATTTTACCATAAAGGAACTAAGTTCAGAGAATTGAAAGCATTGGCTTTGAACACTTAACTAGCTATTGAATAGACTTGTTCTTTTGAAAACTGTTCTTTTGAAAAAATTGTAGATTTTTCCCCCCTGTCTAGGTACACTATGATTTTCTATTTTGTGTTAACTTTAAAAATTTTATTTGATACCGGTTGTTGTGCTTTCTGCTCAGGGAGTATTGCCTAGGGATCTCTTGAAGATACCATCTATGAGATTACTGCTATGACTCATCTGGGTCCTGTGTGACTTCTGTTGAGTATAGGAAGATCACAGTGTCACTGGATGGATTAAATGTTCATGCTTCCCAGTCTCCTATTGAAACTATGCAAACCTGGGTAATGTTATAGATCGTGGGTCCTCACCAGTACACTCACAATTGCAAGATACAACTCAGACTCAGAATGTAACAACAGGTTTTATTTACAAGGGGGAAATTGAGAGAGATTTAAACAAAGGAAAGAGTTTTCAAGGGCACAAATAGCTGTCTGTCTAACCCAAATAGTGTCCACAGCGTTCAGTGGACACTGAAGTTCAAACCAAAAGCTGCTTGTGAAGATGGCATTGTCCCTAAGATAAGTGCCTGGAGCTGGTGGTGCACCAATAAGCGGTGGGCCAGGACCCAACTCATGGTAAGATCAGGTCTTGGCAGCCAGCTCTTAAAGGCACTGGTCATAGGATAATGGCAGACAGCTCTTAGAGGTGCCGGGGTGCCAGACATAGGCCTACAGTGCTGGTCAGGAGGTGGTGCTGTTTGTGCTGGAGGCAGGAGTGGTGGTCAGGCAGTGGTGCCAGAGGATCAGAAGCAAAGATCTTCCCAGGCGAAAGAGTTTGTCTGAATCCATTTACTCCCCAGCTTTTATGGCTTTCAGAGTGCATGGGCTTCAAACCTGATAGCCGTGTTTTCAAAACTGGTACAGGTTTTAAAACTTGCTCCCCACTAGTGTGTGAAATCCGACCCCCACCAAAATCGGCCATCCTGCACATTGAAGCCAGGCACACTCAGCTGCACCACACTCAGCTGGTGCCGCGGGGCTTCTCTCATACTCTCTGATGCATGCTTCGATTCCGTGTGCTGGAATCCTTGAATTCTTCACTCACAGTGTGCTTCTCTTTAACCAAAACACCCAATTCCATTATTAAACAGGTTTCGTATTACATCATATTCACTCAGTAACTTCAGCTATATTGTTAAAAGAAACATACAAATAAATAACACATGTATATTTTCTGAAGTTGCTTTGAAAACAGGTGTAATTTTGGAATGGTTTCTTTGGCACCTGGATCACTAGGGTTTTGCTCAGTGGTGCAAATGTGGTGGCATTTCTGGAAATATGAGCAGAAACTCTCCAGTGATACAGTTTTATGTTCAATAACTTGAACCCCATGCTAGCTGAAACCTTCCCCAATATGTCCTGGATCCTTCCTTTACTCTGAAGGAATTCCTTAACACTTGGGAGCCATTAAACAATGTTTTCTCTCCCTTCCCTTTCATTTTATATTGACTTGTTGAACTTAAGTGTTCCTTCCTTATCTACTCAAGGAACTGGATTCTGTTTCCTAATAATGTAATCAGGATAAGATGGCGATGTTGGCGAAACACCAGAAATGACTGGCAGGACACTAGGGAAATACTGACTAGTCCCTGGTTCCTTTATAAGACAGCCTGAACTTTCTCATAAGCAGAGGTGAGCCAGTCACTGGAAATGTTGAGTGAACACATTTAGCCCTCTGCCCCAGTGAAGCTGCTCTCTGCAAAGCCCCTTAAGAGTGCTTTGGAGCCTTATTCCAGATGCAGAATAAAAGGACAAGAGTTCGAATTCTGACTCTATTAATTATTACTGTTGAGCTTGGGTAAATCTCTTAATCTCTTTGAGGTTAATAATAACTACCCCAGAGAGCTATTAACTATGTCAAATGAAGTAATAGGTTTGGGAATGCTTTGTAAACTCGACAAGGTCATAAAAAGGCAAGGCTGTTATTATTAATGGTATTTTCTGTAAAATTTTCCTGGCTACTTCAGCTGTCAGGATTTCACTTTTCTCTTCATTCCCATTGATGCTGCCCTTTGGCATTTTCATAAGTGCATTGGTGGTGCTGATTGACCTCTCCCTGGGTAGATTTGCTCTATCAAGTCTATATTTTCTTTTTTAAGTCCCTTTTTAAATTTTTTTTAAAATTTGTTTTAAAGATTTATTTATTTATACCAGAACTGGGGTACAGATCAGAGGTGCAGGAGAGTGAGAGGATCCAACAGAGACAGAGAGGGGAACAGAACGGGCAGACTGACTGAAATACACTGCTGAGGGGAGCAGCGGGTGGAGACAGGAGAGGTCTGCCGCTCCATGTGGGATTCTCACCGGCTGCCTGGAATCGAACCCGTGCTGCAGAGGCTGTGGACAGCTTCACAGGGTGGCACTCAACCCACTGCGCCACCTGTTTTTTTTTTTTTTTTAATTATTACATTTTTTTCTTACATCCTGGAAGTCCCCATAGTTCTCCCACCACCATATTCCCTTGTGTTCTTCCCTCCTCTGTTTTGACCCCCCTCCCCTCCTCCCCTTGCTGATCCCTCGGATCTCTGGGCAGTTTGCTAGTTTTGACTTTTTATTGACCTTTTGTTTGGTTTCACTATATTCCATATGTAAGTGAGACCATCCAATATTTAGCTTTTTCCTTCAGTCAAGTCTGCAGTTTCAGTTAATTTTGTACTATTTGTAAAAATGTAAGCTATTCTTTGATAAAATGAAAGGATATGCATAACAAGTTTTAAGGCAATAAGACAATATCTTACTCAACATTTATCTAGCACCTATGAGATGTTTGATTTTTGTGTCAGGTCCTGAGGATATCCAAACAAGTAAGACAGTCCCTACCATGCATTTGGGGACAGAGAGCAGGGTTCACCTTAAATGAATAGGCAAAAGGGAGGGAGGCCTTTCTACTTGGTGAAACTGAGGCTATATTCTGAAACTGTCGTTGTTCTACATTTTTAGGTCCCTACTTTTAATCATTTTTATTCATTTATTCGTTCTTTGTTCCTCTGATAAGTAGGCTTAATATGTCTTGAAAGCATACATATTTAGTAAATACTTTATTTATTTATTTATTTATTTATTTATTTATTTAGACATACAAGCACTGGGTACAGTCAGAAGCGCGGGAGGGTGAGAGAATTCACCAGAGCCAGAGCAGGAACAGAACAGCAGACTGACAAAATACGCTGCTGAGGGGAGCAGCGGGTGGCAGGAGAGGTCTGCGTGCCATGTGGGACCCTCCTCCGGTGGCTGGGGAGCAGCCAGGGATTGAACTGGTGCTGCAGAGGCTTCAGGCAGCTTTGCAACCCAGCGCTCAACCGCTGCGCCACCAGGGAGGCCCTAGTAAATACTTTTTGAGAACCAACTATGCTGCTAAATATCCAATAGAATATCAGTTCCAAGGAGCAGAAATCTTTGTCTCTCTTGTTCATGGAAATATTCTTAGAATAATATCTGCCATCTAAGGTCACAATATTTGTCAAATGATTTTCACATTGTATTAGTTAAGATAATACTGTTTTAATTAATACTAGTTAAGACAATGCTCATTATAGCTGATAATTCTTGAGAAGTCCAGTGACTTATTAAAAGTGTATTTTTTGCTCCTATAGAGACCAGTTTGCAGTGGGTTGGGAGGCCCTGCTCCACACAGTCATTCAGGAACCAGGCTGATAAAGGTTTTGCCATCCTCAGCGTGGGTCTCCTGTAGCTACCTTAACATGCTGTCAATCTCCAATCAGCAGTCAAAGGAGAGGGAAAATGTGGAGAGTTATAAGGAGAGCATTTTTTTCCAGACCTCGCTCTATTACCTGACCATATGTAGACAACTGGGGTAAGGTTGGTGCCTGAAATGTAGAGCCTTGCTGCCTACTTCCCAGCAATAACTCTGCATCTTGAGAGGAACACACAGATCTCTGCACAGCAGGTCATTTCTGCCTTCTAGACCAAATGCCATTTATTTTCTATTCACATGTGGATCAGTTGTAACCTGTGAGCTCTTTGGGGGCAAGTGCTATCTCTTGTATCCCTTGTTCCCAGTGCACTATAAAAAGTTCAGTAAATGTTTTCTGAATTAAAGAAATAGTTTTCCTATGGGTACTTGGCACTATAATAGATGCTTAAAACTTGTGTGGGAAGAATAAGGGATTAAGAAAGCATTTGCTGCAATAAAGGTTGTCAACTGTGGACCTGGTGCTAATATGGTAGGTATTCAGTAAAGAAAAAGTTATTGAAAAAAGAAAAAGACAGAAGAGAAAGACAAAGGAAGCTTGAAGACTGAGGGAGGAAGTTGGTGCTTAGGAAGAAGAAAGCAGGGATTAAGAGGAGGAAAGCAAGGGAGAGTGAGAAGGAGGAAAGGAGAGAGAAAGGGAACTGGGGTGAGTGAGAGAAGAAGGGAGACAGAAAAAGTGAGAGGGAGTGAGATACACACTCACGAGGTAAAAGTTTCTTACTGAAGAGAAGAGTTTCCTCTGCTTGGAGGTCAGGGAAGCCTTCCCAGAACTGTCTTGTTTGACTTCAGCCCATGTCGGTCCCTGTGCCTAATGCCTGTGACTTTATGATCTACTGAACAAAAATATCTCCCTGTCCTCTGATGGGGAAATGAAGTTAATAAATCTTGTGGAAAGTTTGTGCTTCTCTATGGAAACCGTACATAAAGAACCCCTGCCACCCACGGAGAAGCACCAGGAGGGGCAAAGCACCAGCTACATGCGGCCTGCTCCTTCCAGCACACTTTCCCTCAGGTCAGGTAGTTATGTGCACATCTAGGGTGTGGACCTGGTGGCCATAGAGGTCCCAAGAATATCGTGTTTATTTTGCCTCCCTAATCAGACATTTTTGCTTCTGGCTCATTGAGTTTCTCCACAAGATCCACGCTCAAAAGTTTCTCAGTGATTGATGGCAGCTGCACACACAGGCGTGGGGATACAGCGCTCAGATGCCTACCAGAGGCCCAACCACAAACCCAGCGCTGTTAGCTGTAGCCCTGCGATGGATTCTGTACTCACAGGAATTTCTTGCCTTTTGTTTCCATTTGTGCCTTTAGCCGTTTTCCCCCTCTGTGCCTTCTGAGTTGCACATTTGTAAAATGCAATGCATTTTACCAAATGCTCACACAACAATTTTTGCAAAAGTTCTCAAGTTGTTTTGAATATCCAGCCTCACTTTAAAGATAAAGGAACTGAGCCTCAGGAGGTGTTAGTGTCACAGTACCTGGTTGTTGATCCCAATTGCTTGAGGCCGTCAATCCAAGTCTCTCTTCAGCAAAGCTACTGCCCTGCTTTGACAGTGAAGTCCTGAGTTCTAAATGGATCTCCTGGGTAAGGGTGACATTGGCAGCAGGAAACCTGGCAGCATTTGGATAACTGGAGTCTACCCCCTGCAGTGCATCTCTGGTTTATTGTTGCTTGTCTAACGCTAGATTTAACATTAAGAGGAGGAAGGGAAATGTTTGTTGTTGGTAGAGATATCTTCTGCTTTTTGGAGTTTTATAGAGTTCTAATTTTTGTGTTGTATTGACAAAACTGTTTTGGTTCTGCTGTAAAATTGCTAAGCCATAAACTGTTACTCTTGGTTTTAACTATCAAACCAGGTGAAGGGGTAAAGAAACTTCTCTATGTTGGTGAAGGGAAAATCACTTAAATAGCAGAATGGACGTCATATGGCAGTTTCTTTCTTTCTTTAAAGAGAGTATTATTTCTTCCCTCTCGATTCCAGTAACGGTCTGTCACCACATAATCCAGGGGCTGGGAGAAGTATCGAGGGAGTTAGGATTTAGTGAGACTGGTGTTGCTGAAATTAACTTTATGAGACAAGTCTTATTACTCTTTATACTAATTTCCATGCTTACCACTGACTGTGATTTGGTTTGAAGCAAGATATTTCTAAGAGGCTGTTCTACCATTTTGGAAAGGAAAAGTAATAACATGTGATTTCATTTTTTCTGGCTGATATCTGGTGACTGTGTACCAGAGGGTAAAGCTGTGGACAGTGAGAGTGTATGCTGGCAGAACTGCCCCCATTCCACAGATTAGGAAATTGAGTCCTGTTACTAATGCTAATGAAATTGTTGTTTTTCCTATACTAAAAATTATACAAAAACTGTAGAAAAAAGGTAGAAACAATCTGTAATCCCAAGTCTAAGCATGAACCACTATTTATATTATTATCTTCCATCAATTTATTTTGTGTCCATCAACAATACATATTAATTTTATATTTTACTTTATATATCTGTTTAGAAATATAATGTTATCATTTTTTCACCCACTCAATAAATGATAACAGCCGACCCTTCCTGTGGCTATTTTTGGGTGCCAGCCATTATTCTACACATTACAAGCTCATTTCATCCACACTGCAGCCATATTGCGCCCATTGTGGAGATGATGGCACTGAGGCACAGACAGGTGGGTTACACAGTATGTCGGTCAAACAGGAAATTGGGGAATCAGAATAGATACCTGTGTGGTTTGACTTCTGTGACCCCCTGGGACCTAGCCTGGCTCCCTAGCAACCTAAGATAGCACCCCGAGTGTGAACTGACTGATGGTGTTAGGAGTCTGACTTGACAAATGAGAAAAGATCCACTTGATTTTAGAAATGGCCGATTCGTGCTTGACAAGTGAACTATTCACTTACAGTTCTAAGCCCCCTGAGCTCTGTACCAGCAAGGATTCTAAACCAGCAGCTGTTTGCCTACAGCGTTGCAGAAGTTGTAACACAGCAGCTTTACCTTTGGCCTTGGATGTTGTTGGCTGGCCCCACCTTGACCCGCAATTTGCACGCCTTTACTAAGTCTATATTCTATGTCAGTAGCTGTAGTAGAGGATGTAATAATACCAGTGTGTTTAAGGGTCTGGAACTCTCCATGATGTGTTTGGGGTTTCTAACCAAATGGACTCAGTAAAATTTATCCCACTTTTCAGATTCCAATAATATCTTTAAATGTTTCCCTGAGAAGATTTCATCCAAAATCAATGAAGAGAGTCTTATTCAAATGAACTTTTAATTAAAAAAGCCCCCAAATACATTTTCTTTGTTTTAGAGTAAAATCTCGTTTTTATTAACTTTATTTTTGAAGGACAAAAAATTAAGCTTTTTAATGATGTATTTTGCTTTTTTGAGAGTTACAGTGATCCATTCTTTGAGGATTATACACACTTCATTTTTAATGATGACAATTCCTGTGAGAAGGAAATTGTTCTAGATAGTGGACATTCTAGACCTAACAAACTGCCCTCCAGAAGTGAACAATCTAATAGGAAGACCCATGAATACCAAAGAATTATGAAACAATGTTATAAAAGCCAAGGTAAAGAAAAGAGGAGGAAGGTGCCTATGAAGGTAGGAATGAGAAACACACATCCATACCACATACAGGTCATGCTTTCAATGGTTAAACGTCAAGGGTTTTCTCAATATATTCAGTCTGTGTCTGTAGATGTAAGAAAAGAACTTATCTTCACCTTTAAAAGTTATTTGATTACCCAGTTAAAAAGAAAAGAAGAATTTTCCATTCCTTTTTTTTTTTAAAAACCTTCCTTTTTTTTTTTTTTAAGATTTATTTATTTATTTATACAAGCACTGGGTACAGTCAGAAGCGCGGGAGGGTGAGAGGACCCACCAGAGCCAGAGCAGGGAGCAGAACAGGCAGAAAGACCGAAGTACACTGCTGAGGGGAGCAGCGGGCGGCAGGAGAAGTCTGTACGCCATGTGGAACCCTCCTCTGGTGGCCAGGGAACAGCCTGGGATCAAACTGGCGCTGTGGAGGCTGTGGGCAGTTTTGCAACCCAGCGCTCAACCGCTGCGCCACCGGGGAGGCCCGAAAAGAAGAATTTTGACATGCAGTTTTAAATACAATTTAGAGTTTCATAAGCCTTAATGGAATCAACATAACCAGAGAAATCTCTAATCTCAGCTTAATTAGACTTGACTGATATAGAGACCTTTTTGTTTTGTTTTGTTTTATTTTATTTTGTTTTGCTAATAGGTGCATTCTTTGTATGTTGTGCTAGAAATACAACAGGTGATTAGGGATTACTTGTAGGTGACATGTGTGGTGGAAAGTACCCTGAGTGGGAGTTAAGAAGTGTTGATTCTAAATCTGGCCCTGTTACTAACCTGAATGGCAGAATCTGCAGAATCTGTGCATTACAGAATCTGAAAATATTGGTTTAAAAAACTAGGGAGAAACATTTAATTTTTTTTTCATATGTAATGAGAGGCAACATAGGCAGTGGAGAACTGACCTCTCCATTCTGTCTCCATTCTGTCTTCTACCTAATGCCCAATGAAATGGGTTCTGTGCTGAAAGGGGAAATAGAAAATGGATATTAAGTAGAAATCAACAATCTTTATCATATCAACAAAGTAATAAAAGAACTGAATCAATGGTTAGCTATTCACAAGGTGTACCCTCCTCCCCATTTACTTCATTATATCGTCACAGGTCCAATCACCAGATGCAAGTAAACATGTTTTCTTTGATTGAAGTGAGAATTGGGATTCTAGGGTTATTTTCCCTTCCTACCCCTCTCAGTGATGTTCATTTGCATTTTAATTGAATTCATTTGTTCAGTTTGTTTTCCATTTTAGACTTGCTTTTTTCTTCATCCTTATTAATTTTACTTATTTGTTTATGTATGCATTTGTATATGGTATTAAAAGTCAGATTACAGAAAGGATACTCCAAGACATGTCTCTCCTCAGTATGCCTCTACCCCGTCCCTACCCTCCCATTATTTCTGCTTCATTCTTACTCACCCTAGCTGGTAGGTGTTCAAACTCTTTAGTTTCTGTTTTAACCTTCCTGGATTCCTTTGTGCACAAATGTGCAGACACATGTATATTTTCTAATTTTCCCTACTTGCAAAATAATATATAGATTCTTTTCCACACTTGAATATCTATGTAGTTATAAAAAATGAAATAATGGTGAGGCTAGGCTAGAGAATGACAAATGCATAGCAAGACAGGTAAACCCAAACAATACAAGGAGAGACCGCCTTTGCTTAGGGAACGTTTTATGAAGAAGACTGCGCTTGAGCAGGATCTTTAGAAAGAGCGTTGTGGCTGGGAAAGGAGGGTATTTTTTAGGCAGGGGAAGGAAATATCAATAGCTGGTAGAATAGTTGGAAGACAAAGGAGGACAAGGTCAGAGGCATCAAATTGCAGCGAGCCCCACAGGACAGGGCATGGATGTTCAACTGAAGAGGGTGTGTCTTTGGGGAGAGTGTGGTAAGATTGTGACTATGTAGGAGATGACTGGATCAAGAAGATGTGGTATATATACACAATGGAATATTATTCAGCAATCAAAAAAGATAAAATCATGTCATTCGCAGCAACATGGATGGAGCTAGAAGGAATTATGCTCAGTGAAATAAGCCAGCAGGAAAAAGAAAAATATCGCATGAATTCACTTATAGCAGGAATATAGGGGAACCAAATAAGACATCAGTGTAAAAAAATAATAATCCAACCACAACAAAGCAAAAACAGACAATTATAAACCAGAGACATACTGCAGGGGATGAGGCGGGAGAGGGACCAGAGGGAGGGAGGGAGGAGCACAGGGGACTGAGGTGATGGTGCACAGGTGCATCAGGGAAGGAAATTCCATGGGGACTACACCTGAGGGGGTGGGGGGAAGCAAATATTGTTTAAAAATGAACAATGATGTAAAAAAAAAAAACTAATAAAAAAAAAAAGGTTGTGACTATATAGGAAGTAAAACCTGAGTGCCTTTCTTGGTTTATGGAGTTCATAGAGAATTTAGAGATCATCTAACCATTGTTTTAAACTGACACTGCCTCCATGTTATAAAGAAGGAAACTTATGTCTAAAGAAATGAGGGGACTAGTGCAAAGTCTCACAGCCAGGTAGTGGTAGTCCTGCTGTGACTTGTGGTAACATGTTCTTTTCCTTAGGATCAAGATTTCAAGTGAATGTGAGGTAGCTCTGCTTTTCAAACCTGGCAGTTGTTTCCTTTGCTGGCTTGTATTTGGATGGACCTTTCACTTCATTTAATCCCATATCCAAAAATTCACCTAGACTGTTAGCAACTTTAAACCAGTCAGTTATGCAGTGAATTATGTTCCTTCTCAAAACCCATATATATGTTGAAGTCTTAACCCCCCAGTACCTCAGAATATGATGGTGTTTGGAGATAGGACCTTTAAAGGGAAAATGAAGTTACAATGAGTTCATTAAGGAGTCCCCACTCCCAAATGACTGGCGTTCTAATAAAAGGAGGTTAGGACACAAATTTGGACAGAGAAAGCATCATGTAGAGACACAGAAAGAAAATGACCACTGGCCCATTAAGAAAAGAGGCCTCAGAAGAAACAAACCTTGCTGGACACCTTGATCTTAGACGTCTGTCCCCATTGTGAGAAAATAAGTTTCTGTTGTTTGAACCCCCTAGTCAGTGGAACTTTGGTATGGCTGCCTCAGCAAATGAAGATACAGCTTAACCCACTCTTGGGTAGTCAGTCTGGTCTTGATGTTGAGAAGATCATAGGAACTACAAGAAGGTCAGGAACTACAAGAGCTTATAACTGGCCAGCAAACCATAAACCTTCTGGATTCCAGTGATGCAGTTGAAGTTGGTATCTTTAAACAAATTTTCAACTGCTAGATTCTAGAAGTAGTGTGGAAAGAAATTATTTGTGGTTTTAATTGCATACACAGGGATTTAAAAATATCTTTAAAAGTGATAAGGCTTTTAGTGTAAATTTTTTTCAAATGTTCTGTTTCAGTACAGACTTTAATGCATCACAATATTTAGATTTTAATACTAGGTGTTGCAATTATGAGTTGTTTTCATATTCTTCTTTGTGCCTTTCTATATTTTTTAAAATTTTCTTTAATTTTATAGATGTGTATGACTTTTATGGCCAAGGTTAGGGAACTATGAATCATGAAGGTGAAATAACTTCCAGTTCTGTGTTAGAATCAAACAAGAGTAAATGACTGAAGGATAAAAAAAAAACTATTCTCAATTTCAAGGAGTTCCAAAGGAAGAGAGTACATTTGCATGTGAGTAGGTAATGAGAGTAGTTGTAGGGCAGGGATGTATAAAGCTGTTGATGTTATTAATAGTTCATATTTTTAGAAGTTCCCCTTTATGTGGAAAAAATGAACAGTATTGCAGAAACCAATGATAATGAAATAAAATGTGCACAATTTCATATTAACCTATAATGTATAGATGTGGATGTGGATCGAAAGGGAATAAAATGTGAAAGTAGGCATCCAGTTGAGGATGGAAAAAGCTGTCACAAGATGTCTATTTGTGATTTGTTATTTCAGTCATGGCAAAGCATTTGTGATAATACCTTCCCACCACATCGGAAATGCTTATTCTGTTGACATTCTGCTTTGGCCTTGATTGTTTTTGGGAAAAAGAGGATGAGGATGGGAGTGTAATTTAAAACTAGAAAAAAGGGATTGGATTCAGAAACTAAAGACATAGCCAAATAGTCTCATGAGAAGATTTCACTGTAATTACAGTCTAATTGCTCAAGTAATAGCATGATATTGAAGTTACTAATAATCAAAAGAATGCACTCAAGGTTCCTGGGACTTTGTAGATAGGAGAATATTATAATTGTTACCAATTACTAGCCAAATATAATCAAACTTTTCCATTTAGACTGCCCTTGGATAATCTGTGTCCTTGTTTTCTTTTGCTATAGGCTTTTCCCAAGCACAGGTAAAACATGACACCCTTATAATGTGGGGAAGAACAGATCTTGGTAAATGGGGAAATGGCCTTGCTTTGAGACTTAAACTGGTGACAAAAATCCTTCCACCTCTATTCACACTTCAGAATAGCCCTTATGTTCATACCGCCCTCAGCCTCATAGATACAGGTCCTGATAACGCGAGTCCTTCTCTTGGGCATTAATTCCAGGAGTGGTCACTCCTTCTACATCGTTTGTAGAAAGCCAGGAACAATTTGGAAACATATGGTTTTACCTCAGCAACACATGTGCTATCAAGATTTGTGTGTATGTGTGTGTGTATTTGTGAAAGACATTTTATGTGTGTCTTGAACTGACCTTTCCAAGAATCTCACAGTTTGTGGCTATTCAGGCCTGTTCCATGGATTTCCCTTAAATGCAAATCCAGCTGTGTGAGTTCCCTTAACCCCTCCTGTGCCTGCTCAAGGTTAAGCATTGCAGTCAGCTCTTTAGTAAATGTCCAGAGGGTAATTACCCAGATGCACCTGGGTGGGGTTTAACCCCTTGCACCCCCACCCTCTCTGCCAGAGTCACATGGGAGATTCTGATGTGTAAGAGAACACAGTTTGTGAAATCGTTTCCCTCTTGAGGTAACTTGATCTTGTCAAACAATGCTTTTTACAGAACATATGTGCTTTAGTTTTATTTTAGGTTTCTGAAAATAGCAGTTTCCATTTTGCTTACTACTGAAGCATATGCATGAAGAAGAAAACCCTCTTTTGGTTACACATGAAACTTTATTGTTGGTTTTTTTCTTTTTTTTTTGGCCAGAAAAAAAAAAAAACCACACATTTCCCCCAATCAAAATAACAGAGAATATTTTAATATCACTGTATCCAGAGCCAAAAGCATGAGAGAAAATTGAATTCAGGGAAAATGAGGAGGAAACCAAAATAACTCCCCTAGAAATGAGTATTCAACTGTTGTTCCATGTCTGGATTTGGGGAGAAGAAGAAAAAATATGAGTTATTTTAAAAAACAAAACATCGAAACTGCTCAGAATGTGACTAGCTCTGTTACTCTCAATCCCAGATGTTCTAGGTCTCATTAATGTTGGAAATGAGGTCTTGTCTCACAGGTGGAAGAAGTTCTAGGTTGGGGGTCCCTTGCCCAGGACCATGGAGCTGAAGTGACAGCTTAGTCAGGGACAGGGCATGATGTGCCTACAAACTAACAGGAGAAGAACACAGTTTTGGTGGGCATTTATTGCCTCTGTTCTACATCTTCAGGCCCAGTTGCTTAAGTTTTCTGAGCCTCAGTTTCCTTCTTTAAAAAGAGGGCCATTGATTTTCACTTGATGGAGTTGTTTCAAAAATGAAATGAAATCATGTATGACAAATATTTATTTCATTTAGACTTATTACAAATGCTCAGATTGTTATCATTTCACCACAAAAGATAGCTCTGCCACAAACCAGATATGGAACCTGGCTTAAGTCCTGCCATTTAGGTGGCTGGGCTCCAGTATTTTATCATTTGTGAAATGTGAAAGTCTAAGTGGCAGTCCATTCTAGTTCTAAAATTTGTTAAGTCTTTCAAGTCCCTCTTAAACCTCGCTAAACTCTTAAAAGTGTTTTCTGTGTTTACCAGCAGGCAGAATTGTCAAAGTTCAGGTTAATTTCTTGCTAGGAAGTTACTAGAACTTTTCTTAAATCTCGCTAGTTCCCTTCATCCTGCTACCAAAGACAGAAAAAGAAATTTCTTCCCATTGCTCCTCAGCCATATGAGCTAAAAATCCTCCCATACCCAAAATCTATATTCTTCAGTCTCCTGATCTTCCTTACTACTTTGAGATAATCTCTAATGCATAGCTAGGGCATTGTTGCTTTCAGGCTATTTTGAATTCATATTATCACACTGGTTCCGCAGGACAATTCCATGGGGTAGGCATATTATTACCCCCAATTTGTAATGAGAAAACAGACTTGGATTTGCTGAGATCATGTAGCCACGCATTGACAGATAATGCGCCATGAGGGACCCTTGCCGGTGGCCTGGGATCGAACTGGTGCTGCAGAGGCTGCGGACAGCTTCATAGCCCAGCACTCAGCCTTTGCGTCACTGGGGAGGCCCCACTCTTTTTTAAATAAATGAAGAGGAGTGGCAAAGAAAAGGATGGACTTACAATGGGAAATCGGATATAGAAATGCAGTTCCCTTCATGGCTCACTTAGGCCTGTGATTCCTGCCTTTTTAAATGAGAAGTTGTCTTTCTTTAGTTAACAGAGTTTATTGCTTTACTAAATAGGTAAAACACAAATAAGCAGAAGAGAGGATGTTAAAAAAGTAATCATACTCCAGTGATAACCAGAGTTAGCATTTTGATGTAATAACTTTCCAGGGTTTTTTTTTTTTTTTTGCATATATATATATATATATATATATATGCAATATATTAAAGTTGAACCATTGTAAGTCAGGTACCATTTATACACTATATAATATATAAAATGGTCCCTGACTTACAATGGTTTGACTATAAATTTTTTGACTTTATGATGGTGTGGAAAAGGTACTGCATTCACTAAGAACTGTATTCAAAACCTGATCTTTCCCTGGACTGGAGATAGGCACTGTAATCTCTCATAATGCTGGGCAGCAGCAAGGACCTGCAGTCACATATCATGAGGGTAAACAACCAATACTGTACTGAGATATTTGGATATTGTGTGTTGTGTTTTTGCTTCCCATCTTGTTTGCTTTTTACTTTCAGTACAGTATTTAATAAATGTCATGAAATATTCAACATTTTTTACTGCAAGATGGGCTTCATGTTAGACGATTTGCCCAGCTGTAGGTTAATTAATGTATGTGTTCTGAATATGTTTAAGTTAGGCTAGGTTCAGTTATGGTGTTTGGTAGATGAGATGTATTAAGTTCATTTTCAACTTAGGGTGTTTTCCACTTATGATGAGATTATTGGGATATAAGCCTGTTTAAGTCAAGGAATATCTGTATATGAATGTATATTTAACAAATTGTCTTTAATTTGCATATACTGTCTGCAAACCCATCTTTAGTAACAAAAAAGTATGATTTTCTACAGATAGTTGTAGGGGACCCACATTATATATCACCCCATAATGGTTCAACTGTCTGTCTCTCAGACACAAGGATACTTGTTAAATGGAGAGCTGGCTGTCATTTCTACCGTCTCATTCCCCAGGGTAAGTCTGTGGTTCCTGATACAGTGGATCCCAGTAGCATTGGACTCCAGGCCTGACTCAGCTTGTATTTCCAAAGCCCTGGCTTCCACTACTATGCCAGGACTCAGATAAAAAATGTTCCAGGGAGTAGACACTGGCCTCCCCATAATTTCTCTGGAAGAGCTATACAACCCCGGGGTATAGGGGATTCAAGCCCCTTGGGTAAATCTCTTCCTAAGGGAGGCAGAAGGGGAGACCTGTATAGAACCCTGGTGGGTTCTGCACAGCTTTGTTCTGAAGACCAGGCAGATAGCAGTTACTGATGAGCAGTTACTGCTTGATCTCCTTTCCTACCTCATCTTTTTTTTTTTTCCCTCCTGCTTTTTCTACTCTGGTATTACCCCTCCATCTTCCATAAAGATTTATTTAACACATGTATTTCTCCTCAGATTCTTTTTTTAACCCAGGAAATGGAGCTGAGACGATAGTCATTACATTGATAGAATCTCTCTGTTCAGTAAGTACTTTGGGAAAAAAAATACCAAAAATGCAATCACTTTTAGTGAATGTGATTTTATTAATGACAACAGCATCTGCATGCACTTGAAGAAAAGCAGTATATGGGTACTGTCTTCTGATACCATTTGGTGATAGGTTGACTGAAAGATCCTTTGAAGTCACGCCATGTCTCTCCCTAGTCCTTTGTCCCTGAGGAGGTCTGAAATACATGCTTGGGTTGGTTGTTTAGGTGAGATACAGGTCATCATAACTGTTTTACCCTTAACTTGACCTTCTTGCTGCAACTGAAGACTCTAGACATAAACCTCAATTCACCCAGCCTCTTCTTCCTGCTGCCTTTCAAGTATGTGAAGGTTTGAAGTCTGCACACATTTTCCCAGAGCGAGGTGCTGTACACATCTGGGTCAACTTTATTCCAGTTTTCTTTTCTTTTTCTTTTAGTCAGTTGGTGTGAGTAACTGCTACATGAAACCATGAAGAAAATGGAATAAATATGTTGGAAATGCTAGAAAGTGTTTTTTCTCTTCGGTCTCACTTCCTGGGCTTATTTTTAAGCATTTAAAGAGTTTCAACAATCTTTAAGAGTGTTTGGCATGCTGAATACACACACACACACACACACACACACACACACGTAGTCTCTTCTCTAATATGAAAAACTTTTATACTCTGCTTGCTGGTTTAAAAGTGTGTAGGAGAGCCAGGGGAGAAGGACCACTAGTCTCAGGGACAAGGCTTCTCCCACGCTTATTCAAGTTTTCTTAATATGATAGTTTACTAACATAATTTAGTACACTTTATTTATTACTATTTTAAAAGATTTATTTATTTGTATATACAAGAACTAGGGTATAGGCCAGGGGTGTGGGATGAGAAGATTTACCAGAGACAGAGTGGGGAGCAGAATAGGCAGATTGACTGAAATACACTGCTGAGGAGAACAGTGGGCGAGACAGGAGAGGTCTGCTGCACCATGTGGGTCACCTCCCTGGCCAGGGATTGAACTCATGCTGTAGTGACTGTGGATACCTTCATAGTGCTGTGTCTTAACCCCTTAAACCACCAGGGAGGCCCCTACACTTAATTTATTAAGCAGTACTCACTAGAATCCTTTTTATTTCTTGAGGCAGGGGTCCTGTAGGTCTTTTTTTCCAACAGTGCTGACATCTAATAGGTCTCCTAAAATGAAAGATGAGTGGATGGCAGATTTTTCAGTGATAGAAGTAAATAATGGTGAATTACACAAGGTGCCCATGTTTCAAAGAGCAAATGCTAGAAATATAATTTGTATATGAGCAATAGTGAGCAAGACAGTGCATTTGTTTGCACAATGCACTATTTTCAGACAGGACTCATGGGTTGTATTCATAGAAAGAACTCATTGACTGGTGTAGGCAGAACACAGAGGAGAGTGATCAGTCAAGATAGGAATGCTGAAGGAAAGCTTCTGTCCCAGGATCTCAGAGAAGTTGAGGTGCATGAGGCAGTGAACATATGGACTCAGAATTGTGAATTCCAGTCTTGCCTCTTGATGAAGTCTGGCTAGTTTTGGGGGTCTGTTTTCTCCATGAAGCTTTTCTGGATCCCTGACTCAGATAATTAACCTCATAGTATTGAATTGGGACATTTCTCCTTGTTCTGCTCCTGGATGGCCATTTGTGTTCATGTTGTGACCTTCCACTTGATTAGTATAGAAGATCTGGACTCTTTCTTCCTCATCCATATGACCACAAGATTGGCTAGTATTATGCTTTCCACACTGCACAAATGCTTGTAGAAGCAGATTTACCAATCCAGAGCTTCAGCTGGTAAGGATAGCTTTTGTAGTATTATAGGTTGTAGTATTAGTGGACCCTAAAATGATGTGTTCACATCCTGGAATCTTTGAATACAACCTTATTTAGAAAAATTTTCTTACAAACTGAGAGTTTGTACCTCTGGTTTAATGGTATACCATAGATTTAATGGTGCTTGTTTTGAGTAACTCATAATGAAGTAATTAATTATACTTAATATCAATGGGAATTACGAGTGATGCTGCTGACTGATACCTTGATGCCACAGAAGATGATGACTTCGGTCTCTCTTAGTGTACTAGTTATTGTAGACTGAACAGTGACTCCCAACACCCTAACCCCAGAACCTGGGAATGTGACCTTACTTGGAAGAAGGGCCTTTGCTGATATAACAAACAAATTTAAGGACCTCAAGATGAGATTGCTGTGAATTATCTAGGTGGGCCCTAAAACCAATGTTCTTAGAAGAGAAGACAGAGATTCCAGTATTGTAGTCACGAGCTGAGGAATGACTGGAGCCACCCAATTTTGAAAGAGGCAAGGAAGGTTTATCCACTGGAAACTTGGGAGGAAGTATGACCCCACTGACACCTTGATTGCAGACTTCTGGCTTCCAAAACTGTGAGGGAAGAAAATTCTTTTGTTTTAAGCACCACATTTATGGCAACCCTAAGATACTTCTGTTCATGGACTGGATTGGAATTTCTGTTTAACTGGTAACTAGCTACAAACTCTCTAAGGGCAGGGACAGTCTGTCTTATTTCCAGTGGTTTCCTGAAGGCCTAGTAGAGTGATTAACACATAATAGGCCTTCATTAAATGCTAGGCCCCTTTCCCTTCCTTTCTATCGTATTGTTCAAAATTACTTCTTTACTGATAAGAGAGGTAGTATTTCCAGAATATATGTCTACTCTTGCTTCGTTTCCTATTTGTGGCAGATGTTGTCAGTTATTTTGCAGTATATATTCCCCTCCTGTTTTATGTGGATGGAATACCTGATCTTGGACTGGCCTCCCTTTGCAGCTTGCATAGCTGTGCACCTGTGTTCTAGACAGTGGCTTGTAAGATAGATTCTGGGAACCTTATTTATTTATTTAAAAGATTTATTTATTTATGCATACAAGAGCTGGGGTACAGGCCAGAGGTGCGGGGGTGAGAGGATTCACCAGAGACAGAGTGGGGAACAGAACAGGCAGACTAACCGAACACACTGCTGAGGGGAGCAGCGGGTAAGTCAGAAGTGGTCTGCCTCGCCATGTGGGTTGCTCCCTGGCCAGCCAAGGATCGAACTTGTGCTGCAGAGGCTGTGGATTGCTTCACAGGTTGCATCTTAACCCCTTGTGCCACCAGGGAGGCCCAGATTCTGGGAACCTTTCTTAAAAGACAGCTAGTATATGCCCTTTGTGCCTCCTTTATCTTCTTTCTGTCTCCCTGAAATGCAGGTTTAGCCAGTTTGGATTGTAAGAATGAGTTCTGCCTAGGGTTGGTGAGCAGTGAGTTAGGCTGAGCCTGTATCCCTATGGACTTCGTAGAAGAGACCGTTATAGCAGCCATGCATGGCATCCCTTTAGATTTAAGTTTCAGAGGGAAACAAAGGTCTTGTGTCAGCTGGGGTGTGTGTGTGTGTGTGTGTGTGTGTGTGTGTGTGTGTGTGAGAGAGAGAGAGAGAGAGAGAGAGAGAGAGAGAGAGAGAGAGAGAGAGGGAGAGAGAGAGAGAGATCATTGCTTATAGCTTTGGAACTTTAGGAGGTTTATTTGCCCAGTACATGGACTGATGCCTTCAGATGTTTGAGGGGACAGAAATCAAATGAGAGTACTCTGAGCCTATCCTTTTCCACGATGTTTTAAAACATGTGACCTCAGGTTTTAAACTAAAGAAGCCTGTGGTGTAACGTTGAAGTTTAACAGATCTAGGTTTGAACCCTGGCTTTGTTAATCAATCCTGTGGAGTGGCTTAATCCCCTGGAACCTCAGTTTTCTCCTCCGTTAAAGGGAGATAACTATAACTACCTCATAAGTTGTTTTTTTTTTTTTTGTTGTTGTTCTAGGCATTAGAATGATATATCTACTGGTAGATGCTGTTAGTGGTAGTACTTAGTTTTTGTTTATTTGGAGTACTGAAATCACTAGGATTGCTATTCTAGATAAAGGTAAAAATGAAAAACTGAATGAACAAAAGTGTTTAAGCAATAAAGCATTAAAATGAACACTTTGACCTATAAAAGGGATATGGTGGGGGGACTAGGTAAGGAATTCTTTCTCAAGCTATTGTAATAAGGTGGTTCCCAGGAAAGGGCTGGGAGGTTCCAGGTTCCCTGCCCCACCCAAGGGAGGGTGGAGCTGAGCAGGGAGAGAAGAAGCTGCAGAGGAGACTGAGGAAGGAAGGACGCAGAATGGAGAGCCAGGAGGAGACCTGGAGGAGGCACATGGAATTGAGAGACATGTGAAGAAACTGTGCTTGCCTTTTGGTCGTGGACTGGGTGACACAGATGTGGGTGAGACCCGTGGGGAGGTGACCATGGCAGCTTTTATCTTGATTTTGATTTTGCTCTTTTCCTTCCGGGCTTGTCTTGTTGTTTCTGACCCTTTTTTTGTGGGTCCCCACGGGAAGATGCTTTGGACTTGTGGCAGGCTTTGGGGCCTTGCTCTGGGCCAATCCCATTTGGATGGAGTTTTACCCACGAGGGGACGGGTAACTTTGGGTGCTTGATTTAGAAACTAGATTCTTTGCCTTTCCTGTCTTGTTTCCTAGTTGTATTAAAGTTCCTTCCTATTAAAGTCTCATATATTTTGTATTGATGTGGCGGATGGCAGAACCCATTTAGAACAGGAAGGTTTGTGGGGTTTGGGCTGCCCCTCTCCCTGCCCTGTAACACTATCAGTATCAGATTTTGGCCACGGGAATGAAACTGGTCATTTTTAATTTATTCAGCAAACAGTGCTGTGGGAGCACAGGATCTGTAAGGGAACTGGAGAAAACCAGGTCTGTTCCTATTTAGGCTACATCTTGAAGGATGAGTAGGAGTTCACCAGAAGGGGGAACAGTCTAGGAAAAATAGATCATACATTCAAGGGCAAAGAACACAAAAGAACTGCAACATGACCAGTTATAGCTGCATATTCCATTTCAGAGGGATGAGGCAGAAGATTTATCCCCGTGGCACAGTGGTTGAGTGCTGGGCTGCGAAGCTGCCTGCAGTCTCTGTAGTGCCGGTTCGATCCCCGGCCGCCAACGAGGGTCCCACATGGCACGACAGCCCTCTCCTGTCGCGCCTGCTGTTCCCCTCAGCAGTGTATTTCGTCGGTCTGCCGGTTCTGCTCCCCACTCTGGCTCTGGTGAATCCTCTCACCCTCCTGGGCTTCTGACTGTAACCAATGCTTGTATAAATAAATAAATAAATCTTAAAAAAAAAAAGGAGAAGATGTATCCTGGACACTGCTGGCTAAGGTACTGGATTCGTTCTTTTTCGTTCGGGAAGATGAGGGAACAATGTGGGCAGTTCTCATCTGATGCCCATGCTTCTCTTCACCCTGTTTTTTTGATTTGGAACACTGCCACTAAGGACAGGAGGAGAAACCTGGCAGTCATGGGGAGATACATATCCTTTATCTTGGTTGGGATTAACAAAGCAAATTAAACTTGGGTGTGAGGAGAAGCCCTTCAGATAAGAAATCAGCAAACTCTGCTGGGATTGCTGATGATGACACCAAATCTTCCGTATTTTTACTTGATAGGGTCATTTATTTTTATTTCCCTCCCCTAACTTTGAGAACTGCTGTATTTCTAGTTAAAAAAAAAAAAAAAAAAAAGACTCCATCTTTAGGAATGCAGCGTGGTTTTGCTTCTGGTGAGAAGTGAAGAAAAATTGGCTTCTGGATTTTTCTATGCCTGATAAAGGCATCGTGTGTAAATGTAGGTTATAAAACTGTATCTCCAACATAATCTTAGATTTATAAAAGAAAAACTACACGTGTATATAAAATATAAATTGCCCTTTGGGTTACAGGATTTTCTTCTCTATTTCCACTTTTTTTTAAAAAGAGCAAATAAATCATAAATATTTTTAAATAAATATTTTTAAAATAAGTTCCCAGTGTAATACTGTACTCAACCTCAGAAACAAAAACAAATTTCTTGGGAGGAGGAGGGATAGAATTGGGGGTAAGCTCTGTGCTTTGGAGAGTTTGACTCTTCTCTTGTTGATGCCTTTTACTGGGCTGTTGGTAAAGATTTTGATGGCTTGTTCTTTATTCAGTCAGTGCGTATTTATTGAGCACCTGCTCAGTTACTAGCTGCACCTTTCTGGGCAGGCTTATTTTAGACCGAAAGCCAATCCCTGGCCTGTCTTGATATCTCCCCTCTGAGATTTTCTTAGCTGGACTCATTGTGGCCACAACACCCCGTGATTCTGTCATCGCCTCTCTTGCTGCAAGGGGCCGCTCCGGAGCCCTTCATAAACAAGCTGTCCAGGCTGTTTGGATAAGAGCAGGGGAAAGACAATAATAAACTCAGGAGGATGGCACAGCCAAGGTGGTTCACACTAGTGGTTTTTAATGGCTTTTCACACTCAACCGAGACTAGCACTGCATTATCTGCCCTTCAAAATGTTGTCCTTGCACGACCACCAGTAAATGCCAGCCTCTCTCAGGAGCCTTCTGTAACCCAGCAGCTTCAAGTTCAAGGGAAGACTCTGTATCAGGGGCTGTAGGTCAGGCATGCAGAAGGGTGACTAAGTTTAAGGAGCTAGGTTATGTATTTTAAAAATAGGTATCTTGAAGAAAAAAAAAAAACAACCCTGTAATGTTAAAACAATAATAACAACAACAAAAAAAACTAGACATCCCTGGCCCTCACTTTTTCAGCTCCAGCTGAATAACCAGAACCCTGAAATGAACCAGAGTATTCAAGAAGGTGAAGCACAGAGAGAAATGTTTTATTAGAAACGGCTTTTAGTTGTGACTAATTATATGTGAAATATCAGGTATAGACCCCCAAGGTTGTGATGGCTTCAAGCGTGTTCATGTGTGACCACAAGGAGAACCCTGTTCTGCCTGGTTTATTGTGTGGTTTCGCTTCCTGGGGGAGAGAGTAGGCAGGAGAGAAAAAAGAGTGTGCTTCAGTTGCTGCTGAATTCAGGCTGTGGCCACCCCCAGCTGGCTCCCCTAGCTTGCTCATGCCAGAGGTAGAAGAGCTTTCAGGGGAGAGATAGACAAAGACAGCGTGGGGAGGGGGTAGGAGGACGGGGGGGGAGAGATAGAGAGAAAGAGAGGTAAGAACCTGTAAGTTGAGATAGGAAGCCAGTCTAAATTCCTTCAGTGACTTCAAGGTCTTTTTATAGTCTGGTCCTTTCAGATTGTTCTATTAACATGTCCAAGTACCACATGTTTTGTGCATACTTGACTGTCAGATCCCTCTTCTCTGCTTACCTGAATCCAAATTCTCCAAGAACGAATTCAGAACTGATCAGTGAAGTCTAAGCCATTAACAAAATGGTGCGAGTCTTCCCCCTCCACCACTTTTGTCTTTTTCATCATTGCATCATCCCTTCCCAAGGCAAAATCAATCGCTTGCCTGTGTTGCTTCCACGGGAGCTGGCTCAAGAATGCCATTAGGACTGACAGCCACAGCATGGGAGAGCAGGTGGGGCTCTGGGAGAGTCTGTGGAGGAAACTGACACAAGATGACATGAGATGGTCCCTGTGAGTGTTATTGTTAGGATGTAAACCTTGTAGCAGTGCCATCACTCCCTTTATTGAATACGCATTCTTGGTGTTTTCTCATGAAATCCTCACAACAGTCTTCTAGAGCTTGGTAGTATGGTCACCTTTTTTGAAAGATGAGGAATCTGAGAGAGGTGAAGAAGTAGCCTGCCCGAAGCCACCGGCATAGTAAGTGGCAAAGGTGAAATTTAAATCCAGTTCTGACTTCATGACCTTGATCCAGGATACTGCATTGCACCAGCCTGGGGCATCACAGACATGGAGAAGTGGTCTTGGTTCCAGGCTGGACTGGAGAAGGAAGGCCATCACTGAAAACTGGTGTGCAATGAAGGGTGCCATGAGGGTCCTAGCAAGATGCGGGGAAAGTAGTTGGAGAACTGAGTTACTCTCTTCAGGGAGACACAGAGGCTTTATGGAAAGGAGTCACCTCACTTGCTCCTTAAAGAATGGGTAGGATTTTTACAGCAGAGTTTGAGAATAGAGGATGGAGGAAAACCACATGAATAAAAAACGTAGAAGTGGGGAGAGAGAGTAAATGTGTGTGTGCATGTGCGTGTGCGCCTGTGTGTGTACGCATACAAGAAGAGGCTCTCTTGGTAACTTCATGTTATTATTGAGGATTTACATCTTATAACATTTCTCAACCCCTCTCTCCTTCTTGTAAGGTAGAAACTGGTTGCTAGTCAACATGTAAGAATAGCTTCTGTTTTTGAAACTACCCCCGGCGTGACACAGCTTCTTTGGAAACATTTTTGATTGTCACAATGATTGGCAGGGATTGGGGTGTGTTGCTGTGACAGGATTTGCCACTTTTGGCACTCAGTGCTCTCTCAACCAAATATGCTAATATCTTGCAATGTGTGTATCAATCTTGTCCAAGGAAGACTTCTCGCACCCCCCAAAACCAGTATCTCCCACTAAGAAACTGGGGTCTCCCTCTAACACTACATTATAGACTCCCTCCCAACCTCTGCAGTATTCCTGCTTCTGGTCCACGAATCTCTCCCCGACATGGCACTTCTAGAATGGTCTAGCTGTTTTATCCCCAGTCCATATCTAACTTCCAGAACCTACTGTTTATGCTGCTTCCAAAGCTCATAACAAAATAAAAGTTCCTCCTTGTTTTTCTTCCCCTGCACTATCATCTGTGTTGAAGTCCTTTAAGGAAAAGGCTGCCCTGATAGGTTTTCATAACCTTCCTGTTAGCATGAACAATAACTGCAAAATGATCCGTCTGATCTGGCTACCATTGTGGCAGGGAAGAGGATAAAAAGAGCATTCATTGGGCCAGGCAGTTCTCAACAAGGGCTCATCAGGGTGGAAAAGCAAGCAGCACATACTTGTGGAGAAAGTATGAAAGGGTTAGGGGCAGGGGAGTGGTAGGGATGGAGGAAAAGCCTAATAACATGGTAATAAGAGATAACAGACTACAAAACCTCAGTGAAGTCAGAATAAAAGAACCCAGTGCCTCACAAATACAGGATTGAATGAGTTTCGTGTTTAATGTAAATACACCTGCCATTTGTTCTCTGAAGCACTGGTTATAGGTTTTAAGATAAAATAGAGTTTTGAACATTGTGCCAGTGTAATTTGCCTCTGCCTGTGCACTGACTGTACATGTTGTTCCCAAACCGTCCCTAGAGACAAAGTATTGCTGTGGTGAGCTCGAGGGGCCCAACTCCACTCTGTTCCCTTTGGAGAGATCTGCTTCTACCTGACCTTGATCTTAGATCGTTGGCTGCTGACCTTGTGGAGAGAAGGGAGACGCTTAGGTTAGCCAGGAGTAATGTATGTTCATTGTCAAAGTAGACCATTTCGCTCCTGCCTCAGTTTTCAACTGAATAAAGGATAAATACTGAAACCCTCAATCTCTTCTACAAAGGCCCTTCCCTCTTCTTGCCTCAAGTCTTACTATTCTCTTCTTACTCACTCAACTGCAGCTCTCAGACTGGCTGGACTGTTACCTTGCACCGTCTGGTCTCTGGGCCTTTGCTGATCCTATAACCTCGGTGCTCTCTCTTACCCTCCGTCTCCCTTCACTTCTTTGCACAAATCAATAATCCTTAGCACTTCTTCAGGGCTGTTTTCCCTGAGCCCAGCCCAATGCCAGACGAGATCACCCCTACCCCTTCTTACATTTGGTCATGCTGCCCTTAACTTTTTCTGTGTGACTCTTTTCCCAGTTTGTAATTATATTTCATTGTGATTACTTGATTAATGGCTCCCTCTTCTACTGAACTGTGGACTCCATTAGTATAAATCTTCTTTGTTCTCCATAGTAATTCTAACACCCGGCACCAGCCTGACTTTTGGTAAATAGTCAGTATTCGTTAAATGAATGAATGATCAAATGTGTTGCAGATAAATTAGAAAATATGAATAACCAAAAGGAAAAAAAATATAAAAAGCAGTTATAATCCTATAATCAAAGGAAATTCACTTTAAATTTCTTGGTGTATACCTTTTCTGATTTTTTTCTATTTTATAAGATGATTTTTCAATTGATGGTGTTAGGAGAATTAAATATTAATTAAATTTATTTGCTGTCATTTTATTTAATTTGCATTGTTAGGTGCAAATTTGTTTATATGATCTATGCTTCATGGAAACTGATGGAAATAATAAATTATGTGGTGTTTACCCAATTGATATTTTACTTTATCCAAAAGGAGGGTATAATATGAAATTGTTATTGGCTGTCCAGGGAAATGGAGACCTGTGGTGGATGGAGCTCTACACCACCTGGGGTGAGCCCTGGCCACGGGAAATGGCTGTGGTTGGTGGAGGGAAAGTGGTGGGGCCTTTCAAAAGTCGCCGCCTGCTCCTAGTGGAAGCAAACGTTGTAGAGGAAGCCACACTGCATTATGGCAGGACCTCTGCTGGCTCAGTGATGTGGGCAAGTAAAATGGCTGCCCTAGAATTATCTGGAGGCTTCCAGTGCTGAGAGGGTGCTAAGGAAGGGTGGGGAGACAATCCCTTAGTGCTGCTTTCCTAGCCTCTTAATGGGCAGAGAGGGTGAGAATGCTGGCTCGAGTGAGGGTTATTGTTCCAAAGCCAGGAATCACTACCACCCATCTCTCTGGCTTGTTTAGTGCCCCCTTGTGGCTGCTCTTGTTGTTAACTCCAACTTGGATGCCTTGGCACCTGTAGTAAACTGAGTCAGACTCAGGTTGGATTTTTGGGCGACTGAAATAGGAAGAGGTTTTAGAAATTTGTGTTCATGTTAGTAAGCAGAAGGAGGGGGCACACCAGGATTTCCAAATCTGCATGCTCTAAATGGGTTCTGCCATCTGCCACATAAACACATAGTTTAGTATGTAAGACCTTTAGAGAGAAAACTTTAATACAATTAGTGTGCAATAGAGAGACAGTGTGCCATAAGGAGGAGAGAAGAGAAAGAATATAGTTAAAATAGTTTCCTATTAGATACCCAAAGTTACCCATCCCCTCATGGGTAAGTGTCCAGCCAAACAGGGTTGGCCCAAAGCAGAACCACTGAGGCCCCAAAATTTGCAACAAGTCTAAGGCATCTTCTGATGGTGGTGGTGGTGGGGGACCCAAAGGATGGGGCAGAAGGGGCCAGGCAAGTTTGGAAGGAAAAGAGCAAAATTAAAATAAAAGTCAAGATACAGGATGCCATTGTCAATCTTCCCACAGATCACTCACCCACATCTCTTTGCCTTTCAATTGTCTCCTTCCATGTCTCCGAAGTCCCTGGTCAAATCCATGGTCGAAAAGCAAATGCAGCTTCTTCCCATCTCTCCTCCACATGCATCCTCCAGATCTTCTCCTCATAGCCCTCTTCCGCTTTTCCTTCTTGCTTATCTCTACCCTTCTTTGGGTGGGACAGGGGACTTTGAACCTCCCCTTTCTATGGATATCACACTGTTATATTAGAGATTCACATCTTGTACTTTCTGCTGAAGGATCCCTTTGCAGTCGGGATAGTGGAAGGCTGACTTTATTTCCACAACCCCCACCACACATGGAATGTCTGTTACAAGCAGACACATCATACCACATAAATCTCACAACAATCTAATGAGGTAGTTACCGCTATTATCTCCAATTTGCAGGCTAAGTACCTGAGACTTGGCAAGTGTCAAAACCAGAATTTGAACACAGGTCTGTCTGACTCCAGACCCTGTGCTTTTTTAACCACTGTTTTTGAAGAATCTCAGTAGGTTCTTAAGAACGGGGCATACTACTCTCTTGAGCATTTGTGACCTAACAGTATGAATCGAAACAAGGCTAGCTCTGTGTTCCCATTTGGGGAAAGTTAATATTTCACATGCTCTTGAGAATTTAGGAGCTTGGTAAAAACTTACTATTAAACAGGGATTTTCTTTAATTCCTTTTGTTTAAAGATTTTCATGTGAAACACTCTATGTACTGTGCCTCCCTCTGAGACGTCAGTGGTGCCAGAGACCGTTAGGGAGTTTGTGTAAATAGAGAGCCGGCCAAATGCTGCCCACACAAGTAGTGGGGTTTGAGGCTGAGTGTGTGGAACAGTTTCACAGTTAGCCTGGGGCTCCGTGGAGCATCCTGAGGCCTCATCTCAGACCAAGGACCTGTGGACAGACTGTGCCATCAGAGGCTAAGTTGGCTTTGTTCTTACAGTCGGTGCTTCAGACTCCATCCAGGAAATGAAGACTAACGTGAGGAAGTATCTTAACCCTTCATGATAAAACAGATCAGTTTGCTGAGGAAATAAAACTAGCTAGTCTTAAAAGATCAATGTTAACCAGTATTAATGAATCTTGATAATATTTTTAAAAAATGCCTACAAAAGACAGAAATATTTAGAGAGGAAATAGCAGGGCATAAAATGCTTTGAGACACCTTTGAGATGATGGTTCACGGCATAGGGCGAAAGGGAAGAACTGCTTCTCTTCAAGCATTATTGTTAAAAAACCTCATTGTTATTTAACATTGTTTTGGGAAGGACTGCATTCTATTGACACATTGAGAAAAAAAGTTACTTTTTGTTTTTCTAAAACTAATAGAAGCTTAGGCATTATGATTAAGGACCTAAAAGAGCCAGCACCAATGAATGCCCCCTTTCTTCAGCAGCAAAATTTAATAGCTGCCATGGAGAGTTTTTTCTTTTAATCAGCAAAAAATTTATTTTGTCCTTGACATTTTATGCCAAAAATCAGCCCAGAGAATTTGTTTTATAGCCTGAGCTGAATTGCCCTACAGGTAACTTTTTCTTGTGAGCAATGTTCATTGAATTGACTTTTTTTTTTTTTTTTTTGCATTAGCTAACAAACCATTATCAATTTATTACATGACCTTTTCAGTCTTTCTGAAAGATGGAGGAAACTTATGGATTCTTATGGGAGACAAGGTATGGGTTCCTAGCTCAGTGACCTTGAGGGAATTACCCTCCTAGAACATGTTTCTTCCTTCAGCTGGGTTCATATATAGTAGTGCCAACATCATCACATTGTCATTATGATTAATGTACCTAAAGTATTTAGTAGGGTCTTTGGTACTTCTGGACTGTTCATGAAATAGTAATGATACACAACTAGATGTAACTTAAAACTGCCTTGGAGAAGATCTGATGATAATTGGAATGTGAAGAAAACAAGATGTTTGACTATCTGGAAAAACCACTGAATGTAAGGTTAACAGAGGCAAAGTAAATGTAGCTTAAAATACTGAAAGTTGATTTTATTTCTTATTTTAGAAATGCAGTTGTTTTATTAAAAGTAGTAGGGAAATCCATCCAAATTCTCTTGTCTCTCTTTTATCTGTTTGTGAAAATAGCTGGGTTGATCCATTAACTACTGAGCACCCCTTAGTGCATCACCAGTGCTAGGCATATAGAGACTTCACAGAAATGTAAGATGTCATCCCTATTCTGCTGGAATTTTTATTGAAACTTGGAGTATTCGATTAAAAAAATCAACAGAACAACACCTACCTGCCAAGCAGGTAAGGAAGACCATGGACTGAAACATCGGTGATGAGGGGTAGGATGGATTTGAACTGATTTTTATCTTTTTCAAAGATTTATTTATTTATGCATACAAGAACTTGTGTACAGGCCAGAGGTGTGTGTGTGTGGGGGGGGGGTGAGAGGATTCACCAGAGACAAAGTGGGGAACAGAGCAGGCAGACCAACTGAAATACATTGCTGAGGGGAGCAGTGGGTGAGACAGGAGAGGTCTGCTGAGCCATGTGGGTGCTCCCTGGCTGGCCTGGGATAGAACTCTTGCTGCAGAGGCTGTGGATAACTTCACGGTGCTGTTCTTAACCCCTTGCACCACCAGGGAGGCCCCTAAGCTGATTTTTAAAACTTGAGAAGTGGAGATACAGGGCTGTCTTTCCAAAGGCAACACAGTGGGAAAGAACAAGACTTGAGGGAGGAGATGTGGTTAGCAAGTGAAGGCTCATTAACATTTAAGGCCACCTTTGAACCAGAAGTGTCTGTCTGACTTGATAGAGTGGGTCTGTCTATCAAACCCTTTTCTACCACCCTGATTCATTCCCTCAGGGTCTCTTATCTTCATATCAAAAGTAAGAGGGGTGGCAGATACAGATATGAGGAAGTGCTTTGCTTTCTACTACTTTGCCAAACATAGTTTACATACCAACACTGATAATCTGTCAGCCCACCTCTCCTGGACACTTAATCATTTCCCTGGAATCCACTGGAATACTTTTTCTATATATTACAAAGCATGCTCAGGAGAGTCTGTTTCTAAGGTTTATATTCCTTCAACCAAGTGGCATTCCCAAAAAGCTGCAAAGGCAGCCTGTGATATTCATTCCTTCTCAAAGCCAAAGTAGTCAGTTATTTCATGGTCTATTAATAATAATAATGTTTGACATGTGTTGAGCACCTACTGTGTGCCAGACACAGTTCTAAATTCTTCACATGTACAAATTTATTCAAATTTTCTGAATAAGAATAGGCGAAAGGGACAGGCATTACATATGGTCTAGTTAAATAATTAATCAATTAGTTCTGTACCTGTCTACTTAGTGCCTATTAAGTACCAGGGCCTTGACTAAATGCTGGTGAAATTATTCACTAGACAAGTGAAGGATGAAGCAACTCAGTAATTCTATCCTGACCTTGAATATGGGTATTTTATTAGCAGTCATACATTCTGCATTGACTATTTATTGAACACATCTTGAGTTTTTGAAAGCAGTGCTATTTAACCTTTAATGTGTATATAAATCGCTTGGGAATCATGTTAAAATGCAGATTCAGGTTCAGAAGCTCTGTGGTGGAACCTGAGGTTTTGCATTTTAACAAGGTTCCAGGGGTTAGTGTTATCACCCATCAAAGTGACCTATAAGTAACAACATTTGAAAGAAACAGCTAAATGACAGAAAAAAAACACAAGGAAAGTGTTTTTTTGGGTCACTTTCAACCAGAAGAGACAGCAGGCCTGGATTTGGCCATAGACCCCAGGAGAGTTCTTTCCATGATTATCATTGTCTGTCATTACCTTGTGCATCTGCAGGAATCTAAGAGATTGGACTCTTAAGAACCAATGGCTCAGTTATAATTACTAACACCATAAAGGAAGCAGTGAAGTATCGTTCTTAGGGACATGAGTTATAAGATGTAGAAGAGAAAATGGTGGACTAGATACCAGAAAAGCTGTGTTCTCATCAGAATTATTACAGACTCACTATGTGATCCTAGTTAAATCTCTTAGCCTTTCTGTGTTTTGGTTTCCTCATCTGTTAAACAGACAAATAACATCTGCCCTGGATGAGATAAGAATGCCAAAACTCATAGAAAACGAAAGGAGCAGTACAAATAAGCATTTTTACAATTAAAAATTATGGCCTTTACATATGAAAAAATGTTCAACATCACTTGTAATCAGGGAAATGTAAATCAAAACTACCATGAGATACCATCTTACACCAGTGAGAATGGCACATATTAAAAAAACTAGCAACAACAAATGTTGGCGAGGATGTGGAGAAAAAGGAACTCTTCTGCACTGTTGGTGGGAGTGCAAACTGGTCCAACCACTATGGAGAGCTGTGTGGAGATTTCTGGACCTACTAAACATAGAGCTTCCATATGATCCAGCAATTCCACTCCTAGGTATTTACCCAAAGGACACAGAAACATCAATTCCAAAGAACACCTGCACCCCTATGTTTATAGCAGCACTATTTACAATAGCTAAGCTTTGGAAACAACCCAAATGCCCAAAAATAGATGACTGGATCAAGAAGATGTGTTACATATATACCATGGAATATTACTCAGCATTCAAAAAAGATAAACACATGCAATCTGCAGCAACGTGGATGGAGCTGGAAGGGATCATGCTCAGCGAAATAAGCTAGAAAGAAAAAGAAAAATACCGGATGGTCTCACTCATAGCAGGAATCTAGAAAACTTAAATAAGGGACCAGGAAAATGAATAACTATAAGAAAGTAAAAATCAAAATCAACAAAAAACTGTGAACCAGAGACATAGTAGCGGGGTAGGGGGCGGGGAGGGGAGGGATTGGGGTCAAAATAAGGGGGTTGCAATTGTATGGGGAATATAAAAAAAATTTATTAAAAAATTATGGCCTTTAGCAGTAGGCGGGAAAAGAGAGGGTATCTCATGAGTTACTAGTTTGGTTTGTCTCTTACCTATAACTACCTAATCTGTATTCACGAGAGGCATGGAACTTCTAGGGAAGCTAGCTTTGTGCTGTTCCAGAACAGGCCACCTCCCTCTCTACTTACCCTATAGAAACTTCCAGAATATTCCTGCTTGCCCTTTCCCCTGTACTGAGCTGGGGAGAGGGAGAAGCAGAGCAGAGATAGTATTGAACATTTGTTTTACTTAATCTTTATAATACTCCTAGGAGGAAGGCATTACTGTGATTTCATAGATCAGGCACCTAAAGTTCAGATGGGCTCATTTTCCTGAGGTTTCATTTTGTTTCTCATAGTAAAAGAGAAGTCTTTTATACTTTGTAGTTATAAAGATGTAATTACTTCACTTTCACAGGACTATAAGTTATCAACCTCAGGTATCTGCTTAACAGTTCACTTTGTGCATGTTATTTCAGAGGAAGATATTATAGTTTAGGATGAAGTCAAGAATTTTGTACTAAATGCTATCTCTTTGCCAATGAAGTAGAGAATGGCTGTAGATTTTTGCTTTCTAAATTCACAGACTGTCATAGAGAAATGATAATGATGATTATGATGGACTTTTTTTGATTAATTTTCACATATTCTGTAGTATGAAGTCCTTTTACACAGATATAGGTAATTCTCATATATACCTATGAAGTTGGTGGTTTTTGTTATTTACTTTTTTTTTTTTTTTAAAGATTTATTTTTATTTATACAAGCACTGGGTACACTCAGAAGTGCGGGAGGGTGAGAGAATTCACCAGAGCCAGAGCGGGGAGCAGAGCAGGCAGAAGGACCGAGGTACACTGCTGAGGGGAGCAGCGGGCGGCAGGAGAGGTCTGCACGTCATGTGGGACCCTCCTCTGGTGTCGGGGGAGCAGCCGGGGATTGAACCAGTGCTGCAGAGGCTGCAGGCTGCTTCGCAACCCAGCGCTCAACTGTTGCGCCACCGGGGAGGCCCTTGTTATCTGCTTTTTAGAGAAGAAGAAACTGAAGACTGAAAGAGCTAAGAAACTTTTTCCAGGCCTAGCGCTTCCCTGTGGGTCAGCCTGGATTTTAGTCCTGGTCTTTCTGGCTCTAATACTCATGATCTTTTCCATATACCACTATGTCCATATTAACCACTGTCATTGACCATGACCATCTGGGTTTAAAAATTGGCAGTGGCCAACTCTGACTCCAGGCTGTAATACAGATGTCTCAAAACATACCGATCAGTGAATGAGGCAGACACAAAAAGAGAACATGCTGTGATTCCATTTACATTATATACAAAACCAATAAAAATAATTGGCATTGGCTTTCAGTAGAAAAAAAAGTACTTGAAAATAATAATAACAATAATAATAAATATAATAAGGACAGCAATAGTTTCCAGCCTTCTCTGCTGCTGGTAGGGTCTGGTTGGCCCTGTCACATGTTATCATGTCACAGGGCATGCGAGACCATAGGGCTGAAATTTCCCTGGGCAGTTGATGTAAAACAGATTGCACATGACACCTGCCCTTGGATTTCCCAGTGTGGTGCTTCAGTCGTGCTGAGCTCACAAAGAACTTTATTTACCAGGAGTGCCCGAATATCTGAAAAGGCTTCTTGCAAACAGTATACCTCTGCATCTTCCACTAGAACCAAACTCTAGACTCTGTGGAATCTCAAAAGGCAAAAATCAGTACAATCACAAAGACCTGTTAGTTTGAACTAATTACTTAACCTATGTGAACTTCAGTTTTTCCTTCTGTTCAGTGGAGATAATGACATTATTATCCTCTCTAGACCTGTGAGGGTTAATTTATCCTGTGATACCAAATTCATGGGAGGTACACCATCATAGAGGATTCCTGGTAGCTTGCTTTCTGTTGCATTATATCATCCTTGATTTTTCCCTTTCTCTTTGCTCTCACAAGTCGTCAACATTTTCTTTTCTTTTTTTTTTTTTTTTAAAGATTTGTTTTTATTTATACAAGAACCGGGGCACAGATCAGAGGTGTGGGAGGGTGAGAGAATTAACCAGAGACAGAGTGGGGAGCAGAACAGGCAGACAGACTGAGGACACTGCTGAGGGGAGCAGCGGGCGAGTCAGCAGAGGTCTGCCACGCCATGTGGGTTTCTCCCTGGCCGGCCGGGATTCGAACTGGCGCTACAGAGGCTGTGGACAGCTTCACAGCACAGTGCTCAACCCGCTGGGCCCCGAGGGAGTCCCATGGTCATCAACATTTTCTGTCACTTTAACTATAACCTATTCTTTGAAGTCTTTTTGTTCCCAGTTACTACCTTAATCCATATCAGCTTCAGATCTAGCTTAGGTTACTATAGTAACTTCCTACTTGCTCTCCTACTTGTTGTCTTGCTTGATGGAAGGTCCAGAGGCACTTTTTAAAATACAAACAAGATCCTTAAAATCCTCCAGTGGTTTCCCATTGTACTTGGCATCAATCTGTACTCCTTCCCCTGCAAGTTCTTACCTGATCTGATTCCTTCCTGCAGCCCTCCCCCCCCACCACATGCCCCTTACCCACTGGCTCACTGTGTACCAGTCATGGCAACATTCTCTCTGTTCCTTGGATGAGTCAGTTCTAGTGATCTGAGGACCTTTGCACTTGCTGTTTGTCTTCTCTGCCTGGCAAGCTTTCCCCCAAGATTTTTGCATGGCTAGAAATGTCTTGTCATTTAGAGGCCTCCCAACTTCTTAATAGACAGAAACTATGTCCCCTCTTCCAACTACTTTCTAACACATTGCTCTGTTTTAATTTTCTTTATGTACTCATCACAACATAAAATTTTCTTATTCATTTGTTTGTTTATAGTTTACCTTTTCCCCTTCCCTTACCAGGAGGTAAAGTATGATTCGGCTCCTGATTACATGTTTAGATCCTAGAAAAGTGCCTGGCATCTGTGAGCCACTTAGCAAACATTTGTGATTCAGTGGAAAAGTTATAATACATTAAAAATAAATATAAACAAGTTAAAAAATAAGAGATCTTTCAATTTTACCTGCAACGTAAACCTTGGGATTAGTGGCTATGGCTAGGAGTGATGGGAAAGTGTGTTACAGGGCAGGGAGAGGGGCACCCAGAACCCCCAAACTTGTCTGCTATAAGTAGGTTCTGCCATCCTCTGCATCAAGACAAAACATACTCTAGTCTATAAGACCTTTAATGCAAAGGAGGAGTTAGCCTGTCTTCAGAACCAATGGGTCATAAGAGGCCATATCCTTCTGACTACTGCCTTCGAACACTTTCATTTGTTTCTTCAGTGATTCAACAAGGTCTTGCTGTGTGCTGAACTCTGGGTGTGCAGCAGCTAACCATGAGTGATGTAGGCTTAACTTACCCCAGCTTACAATTTTTTTTTAAAAAAAGATTTATTTATACAAGCACTGGGTACAGTCAGAAGCACAGGAGGGTGAGAGAATTCACCAGAGCCAGAGTGGGGAACAGAACAGGAAGATGGACGAAATACACTGTTAAGGGGAGCAGTGGGCACTGCAGGAGAGGTCTGTCACAACATGTGGGACCCTTGCCGGAGGCCGGGGATTGAACTGGCGCTGCAGAGGCCACAGGCAGCTTCGCAGCCCAGCGCTCAACTGCTGCGCCACCAGTGGAGACCCCTAGCTTACAATTTGACAGGGGATACTGGCATTGGGTACAAGAATTTTCAGATGAAGTAAGTATTAAAGAAGTAGAACTGTGCAGGTAGACTGGACCCATTTTGTAAGAGGGTCAGTTTGGGTGGAGTAGGGAGGCCTCTCCAAGGGAGTGATGATTAAACCAAATCTGAAGGATGCCTCACTTTGCTCAGATTTTCTCATAAATTTTTTATAATTAGCTTTTGAGGAATGTGCAAAGTTGTACAGCTGGGGCCAGCAAAGCAGGTGTTTTGGGGAGTTCTTCCACTCCAAGGACAGCCTTTTCTCTCATATTTTTATAAAGTTGCCCAAATGTCCTAGCAGTGGTCACAGATGGATATCGCTATCTAGATTGTACTGATGGTTCCCAACTTACAATGGCCCAACTTACGATTTTTGGACTTTATGATGGTGTGAAAATTATACATGTTCAGAAGAAATCAGCTTAGGTTGAAACCAACCTAGGTGTATTAAATGCATTTCTAGCTTATGATCTTTTTATTGGCATGTGATTCCATTGTGAATCAGGAAAGTTCCGTAAAATGAGGAAGCTAAGGCTTAGTGAAATGAGGTGCCACTAGTATGTGATGGATTTCATGACTTTCAAGCCCCATACTCTTTTAGACAACACTAAATGTACCTAGTTCTTTGAGATCATGAAGAATTTAAAGTTCAGGATTTTTTTTCTCCACTATTTGGTTTGTTCTGGATTTTTAGGAGTTAAAAAGTTGGCCAATGCGTCTTTCTGTCCTAACAGAATGTCTCAATAACCATAGTCCTTTGAGATTTGGTGAGTGAGAAACCAAAATGCAAGTGGGTCCTTTTTGGCCAGCCAACCTAATGATTTGGCACACTGGAGCTGCATGGCTTTAAACCCTGAGGCTGCCTCTGAGTACCTGCCTCCCAACCCTTGTGCAAGAACCAAAACACTTTGTTAAATGGCCAATGCAATCTTATAGAGTGGTCCGGGAAATGCTCATGAAATTGATCTTGAAGTACTTGGCAATTGCAAGCTTCATAAGAAACCCTGGTAAGAATAATTAACGTATTTGGGGGATGGATTTATTTAGGAAAGCTCCCATCTGCAATGAGGGTGGGCCCCCTTTCCTGTTGCTGCTGGCACGTGCTCTTCTCCAAGTAACATTTGCAGCAGTCTGGGTGGTTTGTCTGCTTAGAGCCATCCAGAAAAGTTGGTGGGAAAAGCCAACAGGCCATTGGCACTTGGAGAGTGGGGTTGGCACCAGTTACTATGAGAAGCATTGCTTTTATTAGCAACTTAGTCATTTTACAGCAGGGGAGGCAGAAGTGTCTTATATGCAGACTTAAGATGCTAATGTGGCTCTAGGGTGAGAGGGGCATTTACACCCATCATCCCACAGAAATCCCAAACTACAGACATAGCACACCTTTCACTAAAATGGTGATAAGAATAGATCTGTTTGCTTCCAGAAAGACTTGCTGTCAGTCTCCCCTAGATGTGTAGAGTTTAAATTCTAGTCTTGCTATTTAATAGCTATGTGAATTGTGCTCACATTAACTAAGCTGTTCTCATCTAAATATGTACAATAAGGGTGTTAATGGCATCTAACTCCTAAAGTTGTTTAAGAAATAAACAGATGAATACGGATATGTGCTTAGAGCAGTGTCTGGCACTTAGAGCAGTATTACTGGCTCTCATTATTATTAAGCTGAGCTGAATCTCCATGTTGCATCTCTCACTGGATTATCAGAGACTTGACTTTACTCCTTGGGATAACAGAGAGTGTGGAATCAGAACTGTGAGCTCATTGCCCTATACTTGGTTCTAACAATGCAAGAGCATTATGTGCTCCCAGATTGGCCCCTGTTAGATACTAAAGCTAGTAAAAGTAAAAGGGAAGGGCTTGGAAATTTAACACAGCTGGGGCATTCCAAATGAAAAGAATACATTTTAAAAGACCCATTACAGTTTATATGGGCAAACACACAAATAGAGCAGATTAGCACATCCTGCCTCCCTGGTGTAGGTTTTCACCCCCACCACCTTTCCATTCCCCATATTTTTCTCTTTTTTCCTCTGTCTTGTTTAATATAATTTTTGCTTCTTGTGTCTGTCAGTAAGCACTAAATATTGAACATCTATCCTGTGGTGAACTGGGATTGCTGGTGTGTAAAGAAAGTCATGGTTTCCCGGGAAATTTTGCAGTGTCAAAAGCAAGCTAAGAAATACATGCCTATCTGAGGACATTTACCCCTTCATTCTTTAAAACCCACTTCAAATATCACCTCCTCTAGGAAGGCTCCCAAGAATTCTCCTTGCACAGCAAATACTTTACTTTGGGGGATGGGGGGAATGGGGAAGTAGTCCTTCCATAAAATTTTGACTTAAGGGCCTCCCTGGTGGCTCAAGGGGGTAAGATGCAACCTATGAAGCTGTCCACAGCCTCTAAAGCATGAGTTCGATCCCACCGGCTGGCCAGGGAGCAACCCACATGGCGCAGCAGACCTCTCGACTGTCCCGCTGCTCCCCTCAGCAGTGTACTTCAGTCAATCTGCCTGTTCTGTTCCCCACTCTGTCTCTGGTGAATCCTCTCACCCCCACACCTCTGGCCTATACCCCAGCTCTTGTATGCATAAATAAATAAATCTTTTTGTTTTTTTAAAGATTTATTTACTTATGCATACAAGAACGGAATACAGGCCAGAGATGGGGGGTAGGTGTGTGTGAGAGGATTCACCAGAGAAAGAACGGACAACAGAAGAGGCAGACTGACTGAAACACACTGCTGAGGGGAGCAGCGGGCAAGACAGGAGAGGTCTGCTTCTCCATGTGGGTTTCTCCTTGGCTGGCCGAGTTCGAACTCGTGCTATAGAAGCTGCGGTTTGCCCCACAGTGTGGTGCCCAACCCCTTGTACCACCAGGGATCCCCAATAAATAAATCCTAAAAAAAAAAAAGGAGGTAAATGTACTCTTATTCTTTAAAAAAAAAAAAAAAAAAACTTTGACTTAAGCCTCAAGATAATGAGTATCTCTTGTGTGAGTCACACATTAGATTGGGATTCCCTTGATGGAAGAGATCATGGAAAGCAGTCTAGGAGAATATTGGGTAGTTCTTATTTATTTTCCAGTACTTGGACACTAAGTATCTTTTGAATGAAATAGTAAATAACACAATGACAGCTAAGACTTAGAGAGTGCTTACTGAAAGGCAGATCTCAACCCCCTCCAACTTAACAGTAGCTAACATTTACTAATTTCTTTTTGTTCTATGTGCTTTTCCTTCTGTAACCCATTTGCTCATTCTGATAATGAGGGATTGCCATTTGTAGGTGAAGAGACAAGAGCAACATAGAAGTTTGGGAACTCATGCTAGAATTTGACCCCAGCAACTTGACCCAGAACCTGACCTCTTAACAGGCAAGCTATACTGCCTTTCACTGTGAGAATTCAGAGAACGTTTAAAAAAATTTTAATAGGTCTGCCTCTCTCTCACTTGCAGGACTTTGCTGCAAACCAACTTAAGTCAATGTATCCATTCAAAGGTGGTCAGGTTCTGGTTTGGGAACTATGTCTCCTTCCCGGGATCTTGTGTGACAGTGAAAGCAAGTCATAGGTTAAATTCTTCACACGTGAAAGTGTTTATTAGCCAGAAAACACACAAAATCATCATCATAAATCTCTTTTGGCTTTTGAAAAACCTTCTTTTTGGCCATCCTTGGAGTAAAAGTTCATGTTGAAACGTGTACTAATATTCTGATGTCAGGGACAGCCAATCTTCTAGCTATTGGGGACACAGGGCCATACAGAATTCTGGTTCTAGGTGCTACTTCCCAGTGTGGTTCATGCTTTAATTTTCCAAATTAAAAACCAATGAGATGATGGGAAATGACCAAGAGTCCTGAGAAAAGATCATCACAGTGGTAACTCTTGTTGCCTTTCAGAGTTTTGGGACCTTGGTTAAGCGAGTCTCACTTCCTATTGTGTCAAACAAGGTTAATAACACTGACCTCAGCAGTTTTGAGGTTCAGTATGAGTCTCCATTTAAGTGCCTGATGCTATGCAGGAACTTAATATTCCTTCACATTCTCAGAAATAAGCCTTGATAGCCTAGTATGGGTTAAAACCCCCATTCAAATGTCTGGCACACATTATAGGTGCTCAGTAAGTATTTGTTGAATGAATGAACATGGTCGCTTTGCTCTCTTTTAGAGGTTTTTCAAGCCAGACTGCAGAAAGGTTAAAAGGCCATTAAAGGATTCTGCCTTTTAATAGGCAAAGATATTAACATTTATTGAACACCAGCTATCATTAAATGCTTTACATGTGTTCTCCAATTACAACGATCTTGAAAAACTTTACATGCCTATAAAGAATTAGGACTCTGTGAGACTCAGTAAAAAATCAGCATCACTGACCTAAGTGGTAGGGTTGGAAGTATTCAGAACTAATAGCATGTCCTGTGTTCCCACCACTTGCAGATCATGCTGTCTGTCTGAATTGAACATGTAAGACCCAGAACACATCCCACATCTTACTATATGGAGATGAGCTATGCATGGCTTCCATACCATAAGTTTCAGTCAGTGAGGAGGGGATGCTGATTAGAGCTTTGGGAGCAAGGCTTTGTCTTAACTTCTACCTCCAATCAGTTGCAGCTTTGCAGCTTCAGGATTCCTATTCAGCTCAGGGTGTTGGTGAGGAGAGTGTCAGGGAGAATAAGAATCAGTGATGGTAAACATAAGAGATTTATTATTGAGGACTGGTTAAAGAATTCAATGAATCCAGTGGTATGGAATCAGGTGTCTGCCATGGAGTAAAGGACTCTGCAGCTTCACAATGAGGCTGTTAGCTCTGAGCTACACCCTTCCGGTTTGAACCCAGCTCTACCACCCACTCTGTGACCAAGACTAACACTTGGTGAGGCCCCATTTGCTCATTTGTATAAAGAGTATGATGTTGATTACATTCCCCTCATGGCTTTATGTGTGGTATCAAATGATTTTCAACAAGCCTGTATGATTTTCAACATTGCATATGACCCAAGTAAACATATAAACAAATTTTAGGTGGTGTTATTGACCAAAAGGCCACATTCTACCCTGAATTTTACTTATTTCCTGAATGGTTCTTGTGGGATGATTTCAAGAAATGAAGCTGTTTACCAAATTCTTAGATGTAGAACTGCTGGGCAGAATCCAATTTAACACATATTTAAATTTCGCAGAAAGAAAACATTTGGGCTGGCTTTGGCAGGTTCTCCTTTTCAAAAAGTTGTATTTAAACATTTTTGCTTTGAGGTGTCAGGGTCTTATGTGACAGACAGTCTGTGTCTTATGTGTCTGGGTCTGAGAAGACCTTGTAGGAATCAGGCCCACAGGGTCAAATTGGCCTTTCAGACAGAGCCTGCCATAGATTTTCTAAGTATTTAGACGATGTAAAGGGGAGTTAACCCATCCCACGTTGTAAATTATTTTTTCAAAGGGAAAACAAGGGAGCCAAGAAATAATTTGTCATGATTCTTTTACATTTTGACTCGGCAAGAATTTAGCAATCTGCCATCCATCTCCAGCTTTGTGTGATTTGGGAAAAGTTTTATAAACCAAATGTTTAATAAGAGTAACCTTTTTTTGTTTTTTTTTTTTTACCCCGAGACACTAAATATGGTTCCCTAATCCACCCCTCTTCCCTCCCCTCTGAAAGAACCAAAACTAATATTCATGGTCTTTGACATCAAGAACTAGGGTTCAGCTTTTGGTTAGAGAAAAAGAAGGGAGGGAATTTCCTGTTTATAATTTAGCTCTAGGAGTTAGTGAGATTATTAGCCAGCATCTAATGTGTTAAGAGGCATTCCTGCAACTTCTGAAATTGAGACCTGTTATACTAGTAAATCCATATTTGTCTTCAAAATTCAGCACAAATAGTTGAGTGTCTACATGCTTACCGTTCTAGTGGATGAAAATTCCAGGATGAATAGAAGATAAGGGGTCAATGGCCTTTAAAACTTAGTAATATTTATAACAATGATATTGGAAGTGGAGGCAGAGCAGCAGCAACAGCTGCTATTTTTGTAGCATCTGTGCTAGTCACTTTCTGCATCTCTTTTCATTTAATCGTTTCATGACAGCAAGTGCCTGCTTGAAGCAGCTATTTTTAGACTCGTTTAATAGATATAAGAAAAGCTCCCTGATATTAAACAACTTGCCCACATCTCCAAAGAGAATAAGTAGATCAGCTTAGATTAAGACCCAGACCTGAATTTTCAGAGACTGTGTTCAAAAACTAGCATGCTGTTGTCTGAGGAAATCACTAGAATGAAGAGAGGTGTATGTTAAAGCTGAGGTGTCCGAGGTTCTTTGGGAACACAGGTGAGAAACTTACCGTTTGCTTGGATGTTGGGGAAGTTGAATGTGTTTTTTTGTGTTATTTGAGCTGGGTCTGAGATGGCCTAGATCAGGCGAGGTTTACTGAACTAGAGAAAACCAAGTTTCTCTAAAAGAAACTTCAAAAATGGGCCTCCCGATGGCACAAGGGGTTAAGACAGCACTATGAAGCTATCAGCAGCCACTGCAGCATGAGTTCTATCCCCTGCCAGGTAGCTAACCCACACGGCACAGCAGACCTCCCCTGTCTCTCCCACAGCTCCCCTCAGCAGTGTATTTCAGTTAATCGGCCTATTCTTCTCCCACCTCTGTCTCTCGTGAATCTTCTCACCTCCCTGCCCAATCCCCTGCACCTCTGGCCTGTACCCCAGTTCTTGTATGCACAAATAAATAAATCTTAAAAAAAAAAAAGAAACTCCCAAAGTGGTTGAAACACAAATCTTTCACCACAGGTTTTTTTCATTCTATGGTTAGGTTACCAAGAAGGCCTCTTTTCAGGATTGTAGATAATGTCCATGTACTTGGTTACTGAGAAAAGAAGACAAGAGCATATTTAATCACAAACTGTACAGTCTCAGCAAAGGTCCTGGTACTCTGTCTTGTCATTGCCCTGAGAGTCAGTAATTTACAACTTGAAACAGCAGCCGGATCAGGAGGGAAGCTTTAAAGCAGTCAGGTTTGTTGGTTAACCCAGAGGTCAAAAGCAGTTTCTGTCTGGCACATTAGATAACTTTTGGAACTTTGACATATTGCAGGTAGCATTACAGGAACATCCACACTTGTGATAAAAGGAGTTATTTATGAGGTAGCTAAGGTTTCAAATGTAAAAGAAAAAAAGAGTCCTGTAAATTGTGAAGACTTTGGTAACAAACCCCGGTTAGATATTGTTGGCATTTCTGAGAGTGAAATGGAGATTAGCCAGAATAAAATGGGACAGTCCACTTAAGTTCTAACTGGAATTCCAGTGTCACTACCTGCTGATTGAAAGTGACAGTGCAAAGAAATGTAAGTAACCATCATGGAGAAAGGATTAATGCCTTCAGCCTTCTGATTGGATGTCTTTTGTGTCATGAGTTGCTATGGAACACTCTACTGGTGTTTTCCAGCTTATTTAGCATTGTCTAGAAATAAGTGAAAAAAATCAATTGGTTCCAAAGACATTATCACAAAGCATTTATAATCTATTAGTTTCCTGCCTTGGCTCATCAAAGCTAAGAAAGAAAAAAGGATGCTCTCTATATATTCAGCTGTTTTCTGATTTTTTTAATACAATCATTGTTGTATTCAACAATAAAGCACATGCTTTGGGGGAATAATGATTACACCCTTTTTTAGAAAAACCCCTTTTTAGAAAACACGCTTCAAAAGTTGGAAGGTTAGTATTCTTTAGGATATACAACAACTAAGTTAAAAATTGTTGTACACATGTATGGCTGCTAGAAAATAGAAATTAATAGGAAGAAGGAAATTGTACTTGATACTAGATTGTATTCCTCCTCACTTCCTTCCTGGTCTGCTGGTGTGCATACAAGTCACATACACAGCACATACTGGCCCAAGAACTGGCCTTGGAATAATATATCCTGCATTGTGTCTTCCAGCTGGAGATCTGGGGCAAGTAGTCTTTCTGAACTTCACGACCGATAAGCACATTAGCTCCTTACTAAAGTTGCGATCAGGATCAAATGAAGTTCTTTATGTAAGAGTTCTCTGAACATTTATAAAGTACCAAGCACATGTATAATGAGAAAGGTAAACTCTCTGAAGGCATGGATCTTATCTAACTTAGGTCCTTTAATACCCTCATTACCAAGTCTGGAACCATTTGTTAAATAAATGAGTTAATTAACCACGAGGCAACTTTATATCATCAGTGACCTAGTTTCTATTACATGCCCATTGTATTTCCTATGTGAACCTTTTGGTTGATAGATTTTAGAGCTAGGAGTAAACAATGTGTTCTCTCTTAATTAGAAGATGTCTGCTAATTAGCCAAGAAAATGGACAAAGATGTTATTAATATTCTGCTTCCTTCACTTGACTATATGATCCTTGAGGGTGGGGGTCATATCTCATTCATCTTTGTCTTAGCCACTACAGTGTTTTACATTTGCCAGTGAGCAAGAAATATTTACTGGATGGAATTTTTAGTGACCCTGGACCATTTCTTTGCTGCCATCCCAGACCTGTTCCCACTTCAAGTTCTGAATTGGGATTTAAAGCAAGTGCAGAACAAATTTCAGGTTTAATTTATTTCCTAGAATACCCTCGCTCATTGTCTGAAGCAAAAGGGGTGAGATTAATTTCTAGTGTCTCCTCATATACTGTTTATTTGGCCATAAGTGGGAAAATGGCAAATTTACTATGGAGAAAATGGACAGCCGCTTGACTAATGGATCAGGCTAATATCATTAATGAGAAGCAGATCCAGACCATGATGCACCTGGATGTCTAGATCCAGGCATGTGATACACAGAGAAGGTTGTAACGTCGCTTATGTAGTATTCTGGTCAGGAGTGCATAGCCAGACTCTTGTTGGGAGGAAATAGCAAACCATCCAGGTGAAGAACATTCCACAAAATAACTGGCCTGTACCTTTCACAGGTCAATGCCATGAAAGACAAAGAGGAAGAACTGCTCAAGTTAAGCAAGTGACTAAAGGCTAAAGACCACTAAATGCAGTAAGTGGTCCTGGACTGGGATTTGGACTAGCAGATAAAATGCTCTGAAGCACATATTGACACAATTGATAAAGTTGGATTATGCCCCCTCGATGACATAAAAGTAGATATTAACATTAAATTTTCTGAATTTCATGATTTATTTTGGAAGGTTCTTATTTTTTAAAATTCATATAGTTGACATACAACATTGTATGAGTTCATATTGCCACATGCCTTCTGAAACATTAGATAACAACTCTGCTCGTCATATAATTACAATTTCTTTTATGTAGAGAGAACATTTAAGACCTAGTCTCAGCAACTTTGAAGTATGCAATATAGTTTTGTTGGTCATAATCATTATCTAATGCTGTGCATTAGAGCTCTCACACTTATTCATCTTCTAGTTGCAGGAATACTCTATTTAAACAGAAAACACACTGAAGGAACATGATGTATATAAATATTCTTCAATAGTCCAGAAAAAAAAGATAAAAACAGCAGGATATAGTAGTTGTGGTAAAATGTTGAAATTGACAAATATGGCCTTAAAAGTGGTGTAGACAGGAATGCTCTTGATTATTCTTGAAACTATTCCATAAATTTGAATAATTTCAAAAAGAAAGTTTTTTTTAAATTGTGATTTAGTAAATAAGTGGAGTCCAGAAATCATAGCTGTTCTTGATTAGAAAAGTCATTTAACATTGCTGATTCTCAGTTTGCATTGCCTCCAAATTTGGCCTATCATAATACCAATCCTCTTTGTTTTATAGGGTTGTGTATGTGACACATCTAACTGAAGACATATACAGTGACCTTTTAATTTAAACATTTCCTCATCCCCTGAGCTGTATGTTGCTCTCAAGGCTTTGACCCCTTCTGCTTTTATACCAGTTACTTGTGTTTATAACATACACCCCTCTCACTAAACTGTGAGATAATGATACTACTACTATCATTACAATTAGGAACACCGGTAGTATGCTGACACTTGCATAGTCCTATAGCTAATATAGTGTTTTATGTTTCCAATTAGTTTACATGAATTATCTCATTTAATGTTTACCAAAACCCTCGTAGGTAGATAATATTATCTCCTGTTTCCAGAGGAGCACACTGAGGCAAGAAGAGGAGGCAGAACTAAGATTCAAACCCAGGCAGTTTACTCTCAGTTTATGCTCTCAAATCCTCTTGTGTTTCTGACATTTGCATCTCCTGTGGCAGCATCCTTCCCGGCATTACCTGGCACAGAACTGATAAATGTCTGTGGGGAACAAAGTGTTTTAGAAAACACAAAGGTTTTGGAAATAGCCCAACCTGTCTTAGAACTTCACTTCCTTTTCTAGCCACCCTCAGATTCTCTGAGCAGCATTTCCCACATTTGATGAGAACAATCTTAAGGCAGAGGTCACAATTCTCTTGTTCCTCTTCTTTCTTTGTCATTTTCTTATTCTTCTTTCTAAACATTTCCCTGCAGACAGTATCAATACTGCTTTTAAACAGGCTTTCCTTTCTTTTATTTTTTTTGGCTTCTATTGTGATTCTTCCAAATCATCTTTATAGTGATATGTGATGTCTTATTGCAGTTATTTACTTTCTGTCTCCAAGTGTCTATTTTCGTCTCTGTATGCTTATTGCCCCACTCAATGCATGGTCAAGGGAGGAGGGCCCTTGCCAGCCTTAGCACACTTTTGTGAACTTTACACAAAGGTACTCCCTTTGGTCAAGTGTAGTTCTGAGGCCCAAGGTTGGTGATAGAGAGATCAACAAATGCAAATTATTATTTTTCTGTAGGAAGAAAAACACACGTGTTCTTAGAAAGTCAAGGCCTCTGCTGGAGACAGCATGGCAAGTGGAGCTGTGTTTCACCTTTCCCTCTCCCCTGGCTGGACTCTGTATAGTCCAAAATAAATGATTGTGTGCAGCAGTCATGCCCACGGGCTACTCAGGAAGTGTTTGTTGAATGAATGACTGGATAGATGAACAGGTGATGTATTTCTATCTGGATTCCTTTCCTCTCTAAACCATGATTAGCTAGAGCAGTGATCCCATGGCTGCTTCATAGGTAACCCCAAGTCCGAACCTTATCTTCTTGGTCAGACTTGATGCGATCACAGGGTTTTCCCTTCCTGAATTCTTTTGAGTCCAACTGTGAGGATGGTTGCCCTTCTGTAACAGTCCTAGGCAGAAGCCTATGGAGGCCCAAACCAGGTGCCTCTCCCCTGTCAGAGCAGATGGTCTCTACAGCATGTGGCTCAGGGCAGGCCCCTGGACTTTGTACCACTTTAAGGAGGCACACAGGGGAACTGGTATCCCCCATACCTCCCCAGAGTGGTCTCTAAGTCCTTCCCTGGAAGCTACTTTCCCCAGGCACTTGTGGCATTGGCAGTGCAGATGCCAGGTGAGATCTAGTTCTGTGGTTAACCTGCCCCTGATCTGGCCCATCACTTTTCCAGAAAGAAATTTGACCTCGTGATTTGATTACAGGTAGAGTTATTTCTATTTTTCACTTGGATTTATGATTATTCTTTTTCAGTTAAAATAATTTTCTTTAAAATTGCAACCACTATAAATTCCTGAGTTTATTCTTCCAATTCTCCCTCCCTCTTTTTCCTCTCCTCCCATCAACACATACATACACTCCACCCCACCCCAGACCCTCACCTCCATTTATTCATTGCATCTTGGAAAAACTTGGAAACTTGAAAAGATTATAGTTGATTTTTGAAAGTGATAGCAGGAACTACAAATGCAAAATATTATTAATGTATTGGGAATGGAGATGAGGTTATAACTTCAGTTCCACAGATATATGCTTCCAGTCTATCATGCCTGAAATAAACTTCCTGGAATGTGAGTCTTTGATGCCAAGCATATAGTACACAAAGAACCTACTTCCCAGGAGACTGGCTAAACCAGGCTTGTTGTGTTCCATCTTTATGATGAAATACAGATTTCCCATTAAAAGGAAAATCTCTTACTTTCAGAAGGTTGAAAAGATGATACTTGAGAGAGAGAGAGAGAGAGAGAGAGAGAGAGAGAGAGAGAGAGAGAGAGAGGGAGAGAGAATCCCAGCTGGTTAAATTTAGGGCACTGAAAGAGATCCAATTGGCAGATAATCCCTGGCCATGGGCCCACAACATTTTCATTTGATTGTGCATTGGATACATTTTCATTCATTTTAAGCCCTTGCCTTTCAGTATTTTGTTCCTTGGAGACAGGCAAACTAGTATCAATAGCTCTCTTGGCCTCCATCAAATGGCTTGATTTACTTAAGTGGTCTATTTAGTTATTCCAGTAAGGAGGGACTTGCATTTGTTGACGCATTTCCGAGAATGATTGTGCAAGGAAATGCTGAGAGTCTAACCTTTTAAATTTTTTAAAAAAATTTTTGGTCTGTCCTCTCATGGGTAGCTTTATTTTAAACTGAAGGTAGATGTTGAGTAGAGGAATAATGTGGGACACTGAGATGAGGGTAGTCTGGACCTAGCCGTCAAGAGACCGGGTTTCCCATCCCTCCTCCTCGGACACTGGCAAGTGGATGTAACCTTGGCTGACTCAGACCTTAATTTCCTCATCTGAAAAGTAAGCACAACCATCTGCTTTTCTCTCACAGGTATCATTAGGGTAAAGTCACCTAGGGTAAAGGTGTATCTCCCAGTCTCAGCTGTAACTGGGGAGATGGTAAAAAATACCCTTTGATGGCTCCACTCAGATTAAATCAGAACTTGTGGTTGTGAGATTTGGGCTTTGGTAGTTGTTTATATTCTAGGAGATTCCATTTTGGAATTAGAATTTAAAATAATAAAAACTCAAGGAGGGTAATGTATTTGAAGCCCGAAGAATTTCAGTCATGAGGAAAGATGAAAAGCATCCACATTACTATGGTGCTCTGCACTTTTCAAAGAGTATCACATTGAGGGTCTATTAAAAACCTATCAAGCAGTGTATTTCAAATTTTTTTAACCAAAAAAGTTTTTTGTTTTGTAACCAAAAACGAACATCCTGGTATATATACTCAATACCATAAATATACTCAGTCACCTGAAAACAACTTTTGTGAAACAATGCTTTTCCTTTCTATTTGTGATTCAATCTAATATTTGTCTCCTTTTTTTTTATTCTATTGCAGTTTAGACTATTTTACTTCATTTTTATAAAATTCTGGTGGAGCACCGCAGATTTGATTTAATCATCTGCAAATGAGTCCTGACTTGTACTTTGAAAAACAGTGATAAAGAGATGGCCTATTTTGGGGAAGCAGGCTCACCCTTCCTTTAATGTCATTCCTCCAATTCTATGTTGAATCTGCCGTAGTCCAGCTCCACGTCCCCATTCTCCCTCCTGCCTGCACCTTTACTTACTACATCAAATATACCCATTGGGGCTGTCCTGTTTCTAAATGAATTTGACCTTCAACTGGGCAACTTGGAGACTTGCTTTTCCTTCCACATTCTAATCCCTGAGATGGTAGGCCTTGTGTTTTGTACATTAGACTGTATACTTATACAGCATTTGTGAGACAAACTCAACGTACATTGGTTTGTTTTAGCTACAGAGAATTCTCAGTGTGTCTCTCTGCGCTTACCAACAGTTTGGCTCATCCAGAATCATCCTCTAGCACATGTCTTTATTCTGGTTTGCTTTGCTTCTGTTTGCTGGTGCATGGCTATGGGCAGGCTCTCGAGGCTCAGAGTTCCCTCCCAGGACATGCTCTGTAATGTGCAACCTGACCAGATACTGCATCTTCCTTCTCTCTCATTTATTGTCATGGGGACTAGAAATTTCATGGGATTTGGGCAGAGAACAACTTCCCAGTAAAACTATTTAAAATTTTCCTGTTCGTTTTTTCAGTGTCTGTTTATCTGCTTGTCTTCTTAATTTCTGCCATACTTCCTCCTTCCAATGATACAGTATCAAATATATCCAGATTTCAACATGTAATTATTCTTATTGATTTTTGTTATTCTTTGAAGAGAGATATTATAATTTCTGTCTGAAGGGGATAACAGGCTTAGAGAGTAGTGAGGTGACTTGCATAGCTTGTAACTATAGCAGGTAGAATTCAAACCCAGTTCTTTAGATTCTAAGGCTTGGTCCCTTTCTTTTCATCAGAGCTCTGTATATCTATATATCCTGTTTCTTCAAGGCATGTTTGATCAAAGACAGACAGTCTGGTAAAAGGTGTCCCCATGCCAGGTATGAGCTTAGTGTGACTTAAAGTGGTGGGGAATGTATCTGGGTCCCCAGAGGCAGTACTTAGGCTTCACAGGACCTCTCACTCCTCTGAAACCTTACTTTTGTGGGTCAGGCTTGTCTGGGCTACCTAACTGACCAACTTACCAAATCTTTCCTGGCAGTGGGGGCTGAGTTGAGCTGGGAAAGGAATCTTGTGAAAAAATAGATCCACCTCATCCCATCATGCCCTGCAGGGGATGCAGGCAGTTCTCTCTCAGACGGCTGTCTCGGTTCCACGGTGATAGGCGTCCTGAGTAAATACTCTGATAGACTAAACACACGTTGCCCATGTTGGCCCAGGAGCAGCCGTCCCGGGAGCGCTCCCAGTCCAGTCCCCAGTGTGGCAGCCCAACTTGTTAATCATCATGCTGGCAGGCCAGCCAGGATAGAGATATTTAGTTTGGGGCTTGTGCATTACTCTGTATGCTAATGTGAGCATTCTTAGAACTGCAATTTCCGTTCTGACCTCCACGGACAGTCCTTATAGAGAACACAGACATAAAACAATTCCTGAAATGTCAGGAAAAAATTGCATCTAATGGGCGGTACCTCTGCCAAGGAAAACATACTTCAGTTTTAAAGCATTCCCATCCAAAACAGGGAAATTTGAAAGCTACTCTTGGATATGCATTGGGGTCTGAGCACTTTTCCATGTCCTTTAATAAACTGTAATGCATGTACCAGCTAGTTTCACTGCAGGCTCCCCATAGACCAAGGCGTCTGCCTGTGAAGGAGATGGGGCAGCAGGTGGGAGGTGACAGCTAAGACCTGCATGAACTGGTATCAGCTAGAAAGCCCTCCTGGGGTTCAAAACAAGAAGATTTATAATGGGAACAGATTGTGTATACTGTAATGTCCTACCTGCATCTGTTACAATGGAGAATATGATCTCCTGTTGGGTCTTGAACCCTTGGCCCTACTGATACCTAATACCAATGACTAAGAATCATGGCCTCCACCCTTTGGAGTTTTATACTAGGAGACACACTATATCTCAAAATTGTGCTTATGAACAGATACCACTTAAGAAATAGTAATGGTATATCAGTAATAGTTGCCATTATTTTTAGTTTTAATAATATGCCAGGAATAAATGCTTTGTCTAAATTATCTCGCTTTAATCCTCTCAATATCACTGCAAAATGGGTATGGCTATTGTCTGCATTTTACAAGAGAAACTGAATCGTTAGCTAGCTTCCCAAGACCATACAGATGGTACATGGCTGATCTGGAACTGCAAAACCATGCTCTAAATGTGTGCAGTTGACCCATGGGGATAACAAAAAAGAAAAAGCAAGAAAGTATTGGAACTTATATTTATATTCATATTTATTTCATACTTTACCCATTTCTATTTTATGTAAATGTTTTACAGTGCAGAGTATAATAGTATAGTTCTACTTGTATGCAGGCTCTGAATAATAAATATGCATATAATGGAGGTTTGTGGTAAAATTTTTTTAATCAAGGGCCAAACTTGTATATGATTGCACATAACCACTATGTCCAATTGAAGAAAGAGTGCCCCCCCCTACTTTTTAATGAATAACTGATATTGGTATTAACATGGGAAATCTGATACTTCCAGAGGGTATAAGCTCCTTGAAGCCAGATTTATTTTGTGATGGGGTTAAGTTCTAACAAGGAGGTGAGAATCGTGCCTGGTTTTGAACAGGCAGGGAAGAGAGTAGTGTCTCATGTACCAACCTGAACTAGATTCAGTCAGTGAGGTAGCCTGATTATATACCCATTTTATAAATGAAACTGAGACTTGGAGTGGTGGGGTCTCTTGTCCAAGCTCTCACAGAATTGCAAAGTGTGCAAAATCAAATTTTTTGGTTATGATGATGTTCTCATTCTGCCTTGCTTCACCATGGAATACACAGCATTCCTGGGATATATCTAGGATTTTAGCTAGTGCTAGAATTCTCTAAGTGCTAAAGGTTTAGTGATTTGATGCTTTAGTGGCCTGTATGTTTTTTTCAAAACTGAGAAGATTTTACATCATTTTCAGAAATGCTTAAGTTTTTCTAAAGGGATAACCTGGAAATTTGAGAAGTTTAGTAAGTTCTTGAGTGCCCCAGCTTGGGTCAGTGTTCTAGTTGGTACTGATTAAGGAAAACTCTCTCTCTCTCTCTCTCTCTCTCTCTCTGTGTGTGTGTGTGTGTGTGTGTGTGTATCTTCTGTCTGTCTGGTGGTGGAAGTTGTGGTGGAGTCTTCATTTTCCTTAGACAGCATTGGTAAATATACCTATTTTTCCTGAGTTGATCCAGTTGTTTTGACCTTTAGCAAATATCTTGAAGATCTCTTCTTTGTTATCTGAATCTCTTGGGATCCTCATAGCAATTTACAAATTTGGCTGTACATCAGAATCACTTGAGGTGTTTGTTAAATAGACAATGCCCTTTCAGCCTCTGGAGACGCTCAGAAGTAGATCTAGGGCAAGATCTTCAAATGTATGGTAGTAGCAAGCATCACAAGTGAATTTGAGGGCAGCCAGATTTGGGACCAATTGGTTGTCCTTCACTTTCAAGGGAAGTAATGAGGGGTATCCTGTGGCAATTAAACTATTCTGAAACCAAACTGAAGGAAGAAGATAATGCCACCAAAACTTCATTAAAAATATAAATTTATTTGGAGGAGGAGGATGGAAATTCAACCAAAAACATTTATCAAATAAACAAACAATAAACCTCACTAAATTTACCAGAAAGTCCAAACATCTCCAAAAATAATATGTGAAGTCAAGCCCTGAACTTTGCATCCTTTTTGAGCAAGAAATTCTGTCTGGATATTTTGCTGAATGTTTTGAGTTAGAAATAGAAGGAACCCAGTGAGACCAATAAGTAATTTGTTGTCTTTGTCATCAGCAATAAAATGCCATCACCCTCCTTCTTAGAGGTCACAGGAAGTCATGGAAAAGAGGGCAATCAACTACCAAGTTTCTTTGCCTTAATCCTAGTTGTCACTTGGGTTTTCAGGGAAAGAGGGAGTTGCTGTTAGGCTCATTTTATTATGCAGCCATTTTTCTTTTTCAAGCACTTTTTTTTTTATTTTTTAAGATTTATTTGTTTATTTATACAATCACTGAGTACAATCAGAAGTGCGGGAGGGTGAGCTAGAGTGGGTAACAGAACAGTCAGACTGACAAAGAAATATACTGCTGAGGGGAGCAGCTGGTGGGGCAGGAGAGGTCTGCGTGCCATGTGGGACCCTTGCCGGCAGCTGGGGATCAAACCAGCGCTGCAGAGGCTGCGGGCAGCTTTGCAGCCCAGCGCTCAACCGCTGCGCCATCAGGGGAGGCCCTTAAGCACTTTTAAATGGCAAACATTGTTCCAGATGCCACATACTGTTGAACTAGACAAAGTCTCTCATGAACTGACATTATTATGGTAAAGAAAGACAGTAAACAAGTAGATGAAATATCAGTAAAGATCATGTCAGTGGGACATGAAGAAAATATAACAGGCGATGAGGGGACACTGGAGAGAACTTTTTTTCTGAATGAATAATAACTGTGAATGGAGGCCTGACTGGCAAGGTCAGTGCTCTCTGAAGAACTGAGAGTGGTCCAGGCAAAGGGACTGTGTAGGAGAGGACTTCCCAGGGCACTACTGAAGGTAATACTCTGGGCTGTGCCTAACAGTATCTCCAAGGCTCTGGGAGGGGCTTTAGCTAATTTGTATTTGCAATTTTTCCTGAACACACACATACCCACATCTCCACCTCTGATTATATAAGCCCCAGTCTCCATAAAACCTGGATCTCCTGGGAAAGTGAAGAAAAAAACACTAAAGTAGGAATGAACTTGATGTATTCTAACACCACCCCCCTCAAGAAAAAAAAAAAAAGAAAGAAAATTGGTGTGGGGAGATGCATGCTCAAGATGGAGTATGGTGCTGGATTCATTCATGCATGTGTGCACTGGTTTATTCATTTCATCAATATTAATTCATTGAGTAACAGGTACTGAATAATCAGAAACCAAAATAAATGAACTCCCTGTCCCTTCAGAGCGTCCACTGTAATGGAGAGACATGGGAAAATAAAGACATACATATGTAATGTTTTAGGTAGCAATGGTAAAAAGCAGAGACCGACGATGACAGATTGTGTGGTGGGGGAGGAAGGCAGGAAACTTTGCTGTTTTGTGAGGGCTGGGCGAGGAAGCCCTCACTAGTAGTTTTCATCTGATCTGAGATCTAGAGGAGTTAAGAGAATGGTTTATATGGGGGAAGGATATTCTAGACAGTAAAACAGCAAGTGCAAGTGTTCCAAAGCAGGAACATGCCAGGTATTTTTGAGGAAGTTTCTAGACATAGACAAAAACAGTGCTAAATTTTGAGAACCTAGGTAATGAATTTGGATTTCATTATGAGAGCAGTGGGCAGCCTTTGGATAACCAGTGTACTAGAAATGGAGATAAGAAGAGAGCATTGGGTACTAGAGGCCTCAGAGTTGACTTCAAGTTGGGTCTGGAAGTATCCAGTAAGTCAGGCAGAGCATAGCATAGAAAGAAAATCAGGCAGGACCATAGCAGGAGCTCAGGCATGAAGCTATGACAGGACACCTGTCTGTGGGCCATTAAAAGGTAAGCAACTTCTGGAGCTGGAGTTCTATATGGGAGAGTACTAGGGATGAGGGTGCAAAAGCAAGTTTTACCTGAATCATGTCCAGAGAGTTTGTTATTTATAGTGTGGATTCCTGAGTGCCACAAATAGAACAGTGGTAACTCCAGAATTTCTGTCTAGGAATGTTTTGCTATAACTCTCTGGTTGGAAGTAGGAATGATGGAGAGGAGCACAGAATTTGCCTTAGAGCTCACAAACAAAATTTTTTACCTAGATTGTATGTTTACTTAAGGGTGACTTTTAAGGAGGGTGGCTTTTAGGTAGTGGTAAAGATTTGAGGTCTTGCCTTAAAGCTATATTGCATAGCTGCCAGTTTCACTTGTATAACATCCTGTTTGGGGTTACTAAGGGGTAAGGGGGCAATGAAAATTATAGGGTCTTAACCCTTGTCTCTGTCTTGAGAGTATGAAAATTACATAATTAAAGCCATGATTTAGGAAGGTTGACAAAGAATGAGTGTGGAGAGGCATTCATTCATTCATCCATTTAGCCATTGTTTATTGAATGCTCCAGTGTGCCATGTAGCAGAAAGGAACTTGTATATTCCTGAATTCAACTCTGATTTCTACCATTAACTAATGTGTGACCTTGGAAAGGTTTTATTTAATCTCCTAGAACCTCAATTTCCTTTATTTGTAAAAGACTAATGCCAATATTTACTTTATTATTTTTTAAAGATTTATTTATTTATTTATACAAGCACTGGGTACAGTCAGAAGTTCAGGAGGGTGAGAGAATTCACCAGAGCCAGAGCGGGGAGCAGAACAGGCACTGATATAGTACACTGCTGAGGGGAGCAGCGGGCGTGGCAGGAAAGGTCTGAGCACCACGTGGGACCCTCGCCAGCGGCCGGGGATTGAACCGGTGCTGCAGAGGCTGTGGGCAGCTTCGCAACCCAGTGCTCAACTGCTGCGCCACCAGGGAGGCCCCAATATTTACTTTAATGGTTGTTGTGATTGGAGATAATGTGTCACTTTTCAGGGCTTGGCACTACTAAATAATAAGTACTAGTGCCTATGGATTGCAGTAGATGAGGGACTCTGGAGGCATGAAGTGGTAAGTATGGCAGGATAGATTTGCCACAGTGCAGGCTTTCATAAGGGTGAGGGTGGGGACTGTACAGCAGGGGATAGTTTTGAGAGAATTTGAAGAGCACCTTAAATAGGACTTGAGACTTGAAGGAGAGGGTGAATTCAAAGGTAATGTGAAGTTTTTCAACACAGAGAATATGGAATTATTTGCCAAGAAGGGAGAGGTTATAGGAAGAAAGTAGACCTGGAAGTCACAGTTTAGGCTGAAATCTGAGGTAGTAGCCATGTGGAGGTAATCTCTAGATGTTGGAAGATATAGTGGATCTTAGGAATGAGACATGGCTAAGCAAGTGGATTTATTGTAATCATCACTGTGACTAGTCAGGAGTCACTAGATTACTAGTATATCACTGGAGTACTGGTCAGAATATAAATTTTGTTGTTATAACAAAGACCCCAAATAGCAGTGTCTTATACATGAGAGTCACAGCACTAGCCATCCAGGCTCCGGACACCTATATTGGTTTGTAGTCTTCATTGGTATGGGCCAAATGGCTTATCAGCATGTCTACACCCCATTCAGAGGGAAGGGGCAATAGTGACCACTTCTCGCATTCCATCAGCCAACAGTGGTCATGTGATCACACCTAGCTGCAAGGGAGGCTGGGAAATACGGTTTTTCTTCTGGGAAGTCAGATTCTTCACTACAATTCTGTTATTTTGCAAGAGGTACTAGGTGGGGGGGTGGAAGGCAGTTATTTCTGTTATAGGCAGTATTAAATAAAGACCTGAGGGTGGGTGAGATCATACAGAAAATGAATGAGATGGGAGTAATGAGTTGAACTTCAATACAACTCTGTTAAGGCAAGGAAGAATCTGAGAAGTTAATGAAAATAAAGAGAATAGATACACAGACAAAACAGGCTGGTGTGGGTTGTGGGATGGAACAGTGGACAACTCTGTCAGATCCTGCACAGTCCAAGGAAATAGGATTTGTGGTTAGTAACTCATTCGGGAATGTTCATAGTGGTGGGGGTGGGGACTGGCAAAGGCTGAACTGTAGAGGATAAGGCTTGAATAAGTGGATGCAGTGGGTGTGATCATACTGGAGATGTTTGGCAGTTAGAAAGGCCTTGAATGAAGGTGGAACCCCAGAGGTCAGTCAGGTTAAGTGAAATTAAGTTCACATGTCTGAAGGGGTTTACAGATATTAATTTTACTTCTTCTTCTTCTTTTTTTTAATTGCGAAGAGGCTTTTAAAGGAAAAAAAAAAATCCTCTTAACTGAAAGGAACTAATCCGTTTAGGGAGTTTGCTAATGTAGGCATAAATTATTTTTTTGGCAGTTTTTTTTTTTTTTTTTGTCCCATCTCTCTGAGATACTCTTATCTCAATTTTAAATCAGAAATCTTATTTATAGCTTTTCTGAAGAGAATTATTTCAATGAGGGCAGATTCTTTGCCCTATGGACTTATTTTCTTTTTAAAAACAGATAAGTTATCCCTCCTTTTTCTTGGGAGAGACAGTTAAAATATTAATTTAAAAACAATGATTGTGAGCTGAAGGGGAGTGTAAATCAAAGCAGGAGAAATAAATTCAGCTGGCTTCCTGTTTTGTGTTTCTTTTTCTTCTTTTGAAGGGAAACTAAAAATGCCAAAATTACAACTTTCCCTCAGGACTAGAAGAAAATTTAGCATGGCTTATATCCTGAACAGACCTGGAGTAAAATGGAAATGGTGTGGTCTCATGTTCCTTCCTCCTCCATTTCCCCTCCCCCTGCCATCTGATTTATATGAACAACTTGGCATCCAAGGCTCTGTGAAAAACTGGACATTCATACTTTTAACTATAGTAATTATAGTTACCATAAAAACTATAGTAATTATAGTTACTGTTGTCTGCATGCCTGCTATGTGCATTACATTGTGTCGTAGGCTTACATACTTCCTCGTAGCAGCTGCATTTTCCACTGTAGTTCTAAGTTCAAAAATAAGGAAATAGGCTCAGAACCTCTCTTGGCTAGAAAGGCAGCTGAGCCTGGTTTTGAAGGCCATCTGAGTCCTAGGCCTATGTGCTGCCATAGTTATCTCTACAAAGTTTTGTCCACTAGGCATTTGTCTTGGAAGAGAATGCAGAAGAACAGCTCCAGCATTTTCATGACACCCTGTGGACCTGGCTCTTGGGCACTGTGGCTCCTGTGGATGATAGTGGCACTAGAGTTTCTGCCATATTAAAGCAGATGCAGTCTGAAGCTTGAATGAGATGATGTTTGACGATGATGTTCTTCAAGCATTAGTACAAAGTGGACCTTGGAAAAAAGGAATAGTCACTGATTTTCCAAGGGCATGGAGAGGCTTCTAGACTGAGGTCCAGAATGAACCCCTACCTTTGGATAAATTCTTTATGCATCACTCTGACAGGAGAATTGGTCTTCCACAGCTTGATCACCTCAGCACCAGAAAGACAAAGCTCATTCCCAAAGAGGCTAGAGAATCACTGATCAAGAGGGTTCAACCTTCAGGAAGCTAAAGAGGAAAGTGAATGTAACTAGGGGACCCGAGAGCACATAGTCCCATATTTTTACCCAGAGCCCCAGAATCTAATTCATAGGGTTGTTGAAGAATAGGTGAGAAAATACAGGTGCAGTGCTGAGCACAGAGTCCATAATACCCAGTGAATATTCAATAAACTTCAGTTGTTATTTATTATTAGACAGGCCCAAGGCAGTGGCCTAAATTCCACCCCAGTTTCCTTAACTCTCACTAATTCAGTCTTCCTGAGGAGGCCTGTATCACTGTCACTTACTCATGTTATGAATGGCTCTTAAACATCCTGACAGTTTGTGGAAAAAGCTAGTGGAACCAACTCCATTGAGGAATGAAGTTTTAAAACTAATCTTCAAACATCTTAAAGATAATAGAAGGCTGTAGTGAAATAATTCAAATCTGACTAAAAGGTACAAATTAAGAAGTCATTCAGTCTTCTTTTCACTCTTCTCCTAATTCCCAGGCCCTTTTCTTCAAGATCAAAAATGGTTACTGTTTTGGGCCTCCCCTGGTGGCGCAGCGGTTGATCGCTGGGCTGCGAGGCTGCCCGCAGCCTCTGCAGTGCCGGTTCGTTCCCCGGTTGCAGGCGAGGGTACCACCAAACAAACAAACAAAAAAAAAAGAATGGTTACTGTTTTCTTGGCTATCCTTCCAGAACATCAAAAATTGCATGTGCTAATGTTATGGAGTTACAAACACTACCTCTGAGAAAATGTAATGTCTATTTTCTTCATTAGTCTTCCTCAGCACTGCCTCCTTCCTGGGTGGGGTGGGACAATGGAGGAGGAAGATAGATTTAGTGTTCAAGCCCTGGCCTCTCGGCAGCCTCTGTGTTAGTGTGACTGGGTTAGCCTTATGCTGATGTCTATTGAAGAGGTCTGTGGCTGGTGAACTTGTAGCCGGTTTCTTGCAAGTTTATATGCAATGACATCATGGTGAGTGGCATGTTGTTACCATGGGCTTGTGCTGTATCTTCCTGAGAGTCAGGGATAGTCTTAGAGTACACTCCTAAAGCTTGAGTATGTTACACTATAAGTGTTACCATGCTGTTGCAATTTTATGTCACTGCAGGGTTTCTGGGCATAAAGGACCTATCTGTCAACCAAGAGTTCCTTGTGGGAAGTAGAGTACATGTTTTAGTGGCTCTTGCTTGCCCCTTTACAGACATAACACTGCCTCCTTCACCTTTATGGAATTTCAGCCCAGTGTGGGAAATAAAGATCCTTGATGCCAACACCTTCTGTTTCCTTATACTTCCCCAAAGGCAGAAGGGAGAGGACTACTTCCCTTACATCTTATTCTCCTGCTCTATTCCTCCCCTCTCCTAAGGATATAATAGTGGAAAGGAAATGGAAAGCACATTAGTTACATATCTTCAAAACATTTTATAACTGCATGAGTCAGTTTATCTATGAGTGGGTCTAGACACGTCTGTCTAGAGAAGTCTAGCCATTCATTCATCTAGCTTTTCTGTATGAAGTATTTTGCAACTTGCTTTTGCTTTATGATCAGTGTCCCTTAAATATCTTTGCAGCCCTTACAAGAATACCTAATGTCTCCTAGCAGGATAGAATTCTATTATATGGCTATATTAAAGTGTATTTACTCATTTTTAATTGATTTATGTGAGTTATTTATGGTTACACAAGTACAGCAGATAAATACTTCATGCTCTGTTCATATTTTCCTTTTGCTTTCTTTGCAAACTTCTTTACTTGTCACCTAGTACACAAACAATAGTATGTCAGTTAAGAATGTCTCTTTGCTTGTGAGTCCCCTAGCTGTTGCCTGTTCTTCTTCACACTTACAATCCTTTGTTTGCTAATTTCACAACAGAAATGAAGAATTGTGATTTCAGGAGCAGAAATAGCAATAAAAGCATGAACTCCCCAGTGCATATTTTTTCCTTCCATGAATATTCTGAGTCCCAAGTGAGAGAAGCACATTTTCAGGAACGGTTGGCATTTCTTTCTCTTTGCCCAGAGGAAAGGATGCAGAGTCAGCTTATATGATGGATCAAATAGGATAAACCTGAATATAGTAGCTCTCACAGTGTGAAGTTTTTTTCTCTTGCATAAAAATGGTCTGGAAACAGCCAGCAATTCTAGATTTATTTGGTGTCTCCACGAATTCACCAGGCTCTTTGTACTTTCTTCCTTTATTTATTTATATTTTACTCCCCTAGCAGTAGTTTTCAACCACAGGATCACAAGACAGCTGCTGGGGCTTTATCCATCACATCGCAGTCCAGACAGAGGAAAGTAGAAGAATAAAGGACAAATGAAGCATGTGTCAGCTATCTTTACTTTTTAGAAACTTTTATGCATCCCACATAACATTTATCTTTATACCTCATTGGCCAGAACTTAGTCACATGATCATACTTACCTGCCCCAGAGTTCTATTAGTAAGGAATTAGGGAAGAGGTGATATTGAATAGGTGGCTCTAGTTTGATCCTTGGCTTGGATTTCTCATGTCACCAAGTTGCTGATGCATATGGAATAGTAGCTACTACTCAGAGCACAGATATGAAGTAATTTAAGTATATCTGTTTGCTCTCTCCCATCATCTGGATTTGTGCCTCCTTCCTTCCAAGGGTCTTATCATAAGCGATTTCTTCTTGAATGATCAGGGAACTCTAGTGTAGCACTTGGCCATAATGGAATAACCTAGATTGTGCTCATAGTTTCTTTCTCCTATTCTGCCCTTCATACTTACCTGTTCTGTGCACTGTGTTCACTGGACATGGTTATGCAGCTGATTTACTAGCTGAATCCATATGAGCTAAGGGCTCAGGAATCAATATTTTAGCCTTCTAGCTGCAGCTCTCATTGACCTCCCTGCTTGCCCAAATCTTTACACTCTGGTCATGCTGAATTCCCATCCTTGAATCTGCTGTATCCTTCAACAGTTTTGGATGCTCTCACAAACATTCCCTTCCTCACCCCTTTACCTTCTCGAGCCCCATCCTCAACATACTGTATTCATTTTACTCAACCACTTCTAGCAACACTCCCTCAAGAAATCTTCCCTAATTCCTTAGCACTAATAACATCCCCTCTCAGCTCACAGAGCCCCTCCAGTGTTCTGCTGTCACCATTTTTCACCCTGAATCATCAGTGTTAATGGATGATCCTGTCTTTCCTCACTGGACACTGAGCGCTTTGAGGGCAGGACAGGAATTTATCACCCAGTTTCTTAGGTCCAAAGGAGTACTTGTTGTTTGTTGAATGAATGAATGACAATGTATTTTGATCCAGAAGGAGAGAGAAAGAATTTCCCTGGTGGAAGGATCTTTTGGTACTGGGAGACTTTCACACAGCCATATTATGATGAAGGCATCTTCCTATTTCACCAAAGCAGAAAGCATGCCTGGAATTGCTGCCATATTAAACTTCCTAATAGCAGCTCTGTGGTCAAGATCATCAATGGAGAAGGTTCTAGTTTGTGCAGCTGAAGGGATTCATGGATAAAATGTTGGGCTTTCTATAATAGTTTATTTTTTTATAGAAACAGGTCTGTAGTAGTAATTCTGTTTGAATCCAGGAGTTCTGTTTAGCAGAAAGATGAGCTGGAGACCTCAAGTTACATTTGTTGTTAAAGTTTGACCAGACACTTGGTGTAAGTGTGTGTCATGCATGACTTTGCTTAAGTAATTAACATTCCTGTCAAGGCTCCTTAAAAGGGTCCTGTGTTAGCCCCTCAAAAGACTGTTTCAAACCTTTGAACTGAGTCTTACCATTTATTGCCAATTACTAATATGCTTAAGTTTCATTTTTCTAAAAAACACAAAAAGGATTAGGTCTTCTAGGAGAAATGTTTATTATTAAGAGAATATAGCTTGGAAAGTGAGTCAGTTTCAAAAGGAAGAGAGTAAGCATAGAAGTGGCATTAGAGAGTGCATTTGGGGGAAAAGTCTTTAAAATCTCTTTAAGAGAAGAATTAGCATAAATATCATAGCAACTTTGTAAATATTTTAGGACTGTCAGGAGGTGAAGCAATCTTATGCACCAGAGGACTGAATTAGCATTTAATTACTGTAGGGGCAGGATGGCCACAGTGCAGGTTTTCTGATCCAGCAGACCAGGTACAAGAGGAGTCAGACAGACTCCAGGAGCCCTCAGCGGCTTTTCAGGATTTTATTGGGATTTACCAGGTACACAGCAGGCAGGGGTGCTGGGGGGCCGGGAGGCTAGCAGGCCTCTCAGCCCCCAGCAAATCTTTACTCTATCTGGGCTCTCCAGTGATCTCTGCTGCTCTCGTGGCTCTTCATGCCTCTCTGCTTCTCTGTTTCTTTTCGTTCTCGGCTTCTGCTGGTGTCCCCGTTCCACCGCCCCTAAAAGCCCAGTCTCAGCCCAGGTGAATCCCATCTACACAGGCCCACACCCTACTCCAAGTGTCCGCCATCAGGCATGCATTCAGGACTGCAGGGTTTCCTCATCTATCCTAATGGCGGGAGGGCAGAAAAGCCTGATACTTTTTACCTTACCCTACAATTACCTCTTTTTTTTCCCTTTCCTTCCTCTTTCTTCTTCTCTTTCCTTTTTCTTCCTTCCTTTCTCTCTCCACCCGCCTATTTTTCTTCATTCCTTCATTCAACTCCTAGGTGATTTTAAAGTGGATGTAACTTATAGAGGGCCTCTTGAATAAATTAATCAAGGAATTGATGTTTACAAAATGCCAGGCACTGGGCATACCAAGGTGAAAGACACAATCTAAAAGGGAAAATTAGGGCCTCCCTGGTGGTGCAAGGGGCTGAGCACCACACTGTGAGACAATCCGCAGCCTCTGCAGCACGAGTTTGATACCCAGCCAGCCAGGGAGAAACCCACATGGCGCAGCAGACCTCTCCTGACTCGCCTGCTGCTCCCTGTAAGGTCAGGAATGGACACGGGGCAGGTTTTCTAATATCCAGCAGACCGGGTAAAGGAGGAGTCAGAGTCCTCAGTGGTTTTTTGCAGGTTTTTTATTGGGGTTCACCAGGCATATGGCAGGCAGGGGTGCTGGGGGGCTGAGAGGCCAGAAAGTCTTCACTCTATCTGGGCTCTCTGGCGTTCTCTGCTTCTCTCTGGGCTTCTGCTACTCTTCCGTTTGTTCTCGGCTTCTCTTTCGGCTTCTGCTGACGTCCCTGTGATGCCGCCCTTAAAAGCACAGTCTTAGCCCAGGTGAATCCCATCTACCTATGTCCACACCCTACTCCAGGTGCCCGCCATCAGGCATGCATTCAGGACCGCAAGGATCCATCATCTATCCTGATGGCGGGAGGGCAGAAAAGCCTGACATTTTTCCTTACCCTACATTCCCTCAGCAGTATACTTCGGTCAATCTGCCTGTTCTGTTGCCCACTCTGTCTCTGGTGAATCCTCTCACCCCGCCACATCTCTGGCCTGTGCCCCAGCTCTTGTATGTGTAAATAAATCCTTAAAAAAAAATAAGAGGAAAAATTAACATAAGGTTCCCTGCAACACATAGACATGAGTCCATGGAGATATATGCAGAGAGCTGCCGAAGGTTCGAAGAATCGGGAGAGGGCGGCATCTACTCCTAGCTACATGAGGAGGAGGAGCCTGGGGGAGAAAAGCCTCCCTGGAGGTGGTGACTATTTAATTGAGTCTTAGGTAATGGTCAGGTGTCAATCAGATGATGAGTAGGAGAATGGCTCCTGTGGAACCTACCTTGAAAGAGGGCCTGAAGGTAAGAGCATGATGATAAGGCTGGGATCCCAAACTCTCTGTGCCACCTGGGGCAAGTCCAAGACAGCTGTAAGGTAAGGTAAAAAGTATCAGGCTTTTCTGATACTTTAGGATAGAAGACAGAACCCTGTGGTCCCGAATGCATGCCCGATGGCGGGCATCTGGAGTAGGGTGTGGGCATAGGTAGATAGGATTCACCTGGGCTAAGACAGGGCTTTTTGTTTTTTAATGGGACCTTTACTGGCGGCCAGGGAATGAACCAGCGCTGCAGAGGCTGCGGGCAGTTTTGCAACCCAGTACTCAACTGCTGCGCCACCAGGGGAGGCCCCTAAGACAGGGATTTTAAGGGCGGCATCATGGGAATGCCAGGAGGAGCAGAGAAGCTAAGAGAGAAGCAGAGCCATAAAGCAGAAGCAGAGAGAATGTGAGAGAAGGCTGGAGAGCCCAGAGTGAAGACTTACTGGGGGCTGGGAGGCCTGCCAGCCTTCCGTCCCCCCAGCGTCCCTGCCTGCCGTGTACCTGGTAATCCCAATAAAAGCCTGCAAAAGCCACTGAGGGTTCCAGGACTCCTCCTTTACCCGGTCTGCTGGATCAGAAAACCTGCTCAGTGGTCTGTCCTGCCATATAACAGCATTGGTGGAGAGCTGGTGGAGAAAGTGTGAGGAGAGTCAGTGGGCTGTGCTAGTGAAATTATATTGTCTATCAGAATATAATGGGACAGGTTTTATTTTTTATTTGTAATTTATTTATGCATACAAGAACTGGAATACAGGCCAGAGGTGCCAGGGGTGAGAGGATTCACCAGACACAGAATGGAGACAGAACAGGCAGACTGAAATACACTGCAGAGGGGAGCAGCGGGTAAGACAGGAGAGGTCTGCTGAGCCATGTGGCTGGGGATCGAACTCATGCTGTGGTGGCTGCAGTAGCTTCATAGTGCTGCCACCTAACCCCTTAAACCACCAGGGAGGCCCCCTGGGGCAGGTTTTAAACTGGAAGTTTAAATGATGCCTTTGTGGAAAAAGAGAGAAAATTTAAAAATTTTCATTAGATCAGATTAAATGGTTCAATAAAACCAGGTGAAGGCCCAAACTCAGATATGGTGGAGGATGGAAAGAGAATGGAAAGTTAAATGTTTCCATTTACATAATCTCTTTTGACCTAACAATAACCCTTTAAGATATCATGATCTACTTTTTTTTTGACATGTGAGTGAACAGAGATTCATAGATATTGTTTTATTTCTTTAAGGTCAGGTGTCCAGCTACGTCTTCTGAGAGAGTTCACAATTCTTTTCGGCTACAACACATTCCCCTTAGCAGGTACATAGCAAATACTCGTTATATCAAATTGTGATGGGGTCCAGTTTCACAGTAAAAATTCAGTGTTTGTCAATTTTTCCTGAGATAATTCTAGTTTCTACCTGCCTACATACACATACATGCATACATTAGTGTTTGTGTAAAAACTGACATGACAGTCTGAATTCTATTATTCATTCTAGTTCTTAATCAAATATTTATGAAAGGCTTATTCTATAGCTAGTGCTGTGCCAGGAGTAGGGAAATCAAAAATAAATAAATCACATTCTTTGTCCATTAAGGAACTTGCAGTTTGATCTTTGAAGGTTCAAAAGGATGAATTTTCTTTCCTTTCTAATTCTAAGGTGATATAGATCTGCTGGTGAATTTCACCAGTTTTAATAAAATCTTTGGGCTATTCAAAGAAAGCCTGTGTGCTCAGTAGTGAGGCCCAATAGATTGTTCAGCAGGTGGTGGTCTGTCTCAGGTCATGATTCTAGGCAGGCCATTTTCTGTGTCTGAGCACCTGGCATTATGGGTTAGAGGTGTGACCCAGAGCTTTAGTAACTTCATAAACAGAGGTTTAGCTTATAAGCTGGAGGTGAAACAAGCTGAGCAGTTGAAAACCTAGGAAAAGAGGGTTCATGAAGGGGACATGTAGCTGTTAACTTTGTGTTCAGATTTCCCAGTCTTATATCCAAACAGGTACAAGGAAATAGAAGACTTTCTAATAATAATTGCTACCTTTTAATATGCCACATACCCTTGCTATACCATCCATTATTTCATCCTAATAACTCCATGGGGAAGTATCTTTATCTTTATTTTACAGATGAAGTGACTAAGGTTTGGATAAATTAAGGAATCCTAGATCATATGATTTCAAAGTTCTCCACTAAACTCTCCTGCTTCCTTTGGTAACTTTGGATGTATATATCTATAATCTGTCCCCAATGAGACTGGATTAGAAGGGTTAGACCCCCTGGCTCCTCAGCTTTTACTTGTGGTAAAAGTGGCTGGTATTGGCTGGTTATATCACAGTGTTGTTGCTGGAAATTTCAGCAAATGTCCTCCTACCTGTCGCCCAAGTTGAGCAAACTGACCAAAGATTGCTTTAAAAAAAAGAAAAGAAAAGAAACCAAACTTGGTGTTTCCAAAAATCCATTAGGGCTTATGTGAAGAGTCTTTCCCCCAAAGATTCATACACTTGTAAATCAGAGCCTCTGAGAATCAGAAGTGTTAGATTGTTCTGTACCACTGTGCTACTATTGTTCATTCAGTATAATCCCAGTTATCTTAGTCTGCTTGGACTGCTGTAACAAAATACCACACTGGGTGACTTATAAACAACAAAAAATGTATTCTAGAGGCTGGGAAGTCCAAGATAAAGCACTGGCAGGTTTGGTGTGGGATGGCCTGCTTCCTGGTTCATAGAGGACTGTATATTTTGTTGCAACATCACATGACTTAAGTGCTAGCTAGTTCTCTGGAGTCCCTTTTATAAAGGTTCTAATCTGAATCATGAGGGCTCTACTATAATGACAATCACCCTCAGAGTCCCCCATTTCCTAATGCCATCATAATGCCATTGGGCATTATGTTTTAATATATCAGTTTTGGAGAAGCACACATATTCAGCCTTTTGTACCCAGTCTAAACACTTAGTTTTGATAAAATCATTTACATATTAAAGAAAATAGTCCCTTCTTGGACACTTTTGGTTTCAAATTTGTTAATAATAAGCGTGAAGTATAATTTTGAACTAAATGTGGGAGGCAGTGGTTATAGCATGAATGTCATAAGAGCTTTGTAGTTAGAGAGACCTGGATTCTAATTCCACCTTTCCTGTGAACCATCTGTGTGCCCTTGGGCAAATCACTAAATTTGTCAGCCTCAGTTTATTGGTCTTTATGGGGGGGGATATGCCTATTTTGATAGTAACCCCTCAGGATTTTAGAACTTGAGTGAAGTTTCTAACAAAGAATAAATGCTGACTACCTGTCACCCACAATCAGTTATTGTGATCTTCATGCTCTATCATGTAATGTCTCGGATATGGTAAAAGCCAGTCAACTTCTTTGGAAGTTGTCAAACAAGTAGACAGAATAAAATGCTGAGCTATTGGGGATGCTGCTTTGTTGGTTCATTTAACCAGAACTATCAAAGCAACAGCCAGAATCTCCTTCATTGATCGTCAGCTGTGCATGTCACGATGTGCCTCCCATGCACACAGCTCCCTCATGGACTACAGAGCACACCCCAGCTTGGCGTGTTGACAGAGTCACTGGCATGGCTTTTCATGAAGACAATCCCTTCTGGGGTTTGCACAGGGATAAACAGATGCCTAGGTGTGTAAAATTTCCTGTTGGGTAATCTGGTTTGGAGGTATGATCTCTCTGAAGACTTCAAAAAGTTACCTGATCTGAGATTAGTTTTTAGATGAGAAGAAAGTAAGGAGAGGTTGAATGTGTCTCCAACAGTAACATGTTCCAGTCCCCAACCCTAAACTGGCACTCTTTCTTCCGAGTGACACTGCTGAGACATCTCAACCAGGCAGTCTTAATTTAGAACTTTTTTTGCTTTTTTGTAATTACTTTTTCTATTTTTTCAACTGCCTCTTAAACCCTCCTCACTTAGAAATAAAGTATTGTTTTGTGTTATATTTTGGTTTCCATTACATATTGTGGGACAATATATATATATATATATTTATATAAAACATCATTGTTCATTTTTGTTTGATTTCTTCTTTCAGGTATAGTCCCCATAAAATTCCCACCATCAGTTCACCTGTGAGCCATCACCATAGTCCCTTGTGCTTTTCCCATCCCCTGTTTTGATTCCTCTCCCTCCCCTACCCCTGAAGAATGTTTTTGATTTATAGTTGCCTCCTAATTTATTTTTTTAAATTTATTACTTTTTTTTTCCTGATCCCTCATTTTATTCCCCTGTATTCCTCCTATAAGTGAAAACACCCTATATTTTTCTTTTTCCTTCTAACTTATTTCACTGAGCATAATCCCTTCCAGCTCCATGTTGCTGTAAAGGCATGAGTTTATCTTTTTTTGATTGCTGAATAGTATTCTATTGTGTATATACATGTGGGGCTATTTTTAATTGGAAAATAACCAAACATTGGACCAGCCTGGGCTGAAATGTTCTTACTTCAGGTCCATTCCCTGCACCAGATGTAAGAGGTTTCCTAGAGGCCTTTACATCTTATTTTTCAGTGATCTTTATTTTCCCCACATAAGTGGTTACATTTTACTTTGATTAAGTGCTCCCTCATCAAATTGGATTCTCTAAACTCTATGAGATTTAGGTGTTTGGCACCATTAGGTTTGGAATTTTCTAAAATCATTTCCTAAGACTTGTTATGATTTGATAGAAGCTCAATCTAAATAAATTACTCTGAGAACTTAGAATAGAGCTTGGCATATAGTATCCACTCAATAAATCTTAGCAATTGTGGTATTATTGTTACTAATTCACCACTTTATGAAATCCGGGTACATTGTTTATGTTCTGTATCCAATTTGGGGAGAAAGATTAAGAAGTTTCTGTTCCTTCCATTAAGAAATAACATCTAGAGAATCCAAGTTGAGAAAGAATAATTCTTGCCAGGATAGAAGGTGACAGCATAAAGAGACTACCTTCCAAAGGGTAAAGAAATATAATTGCCTTTAACAACTCTTCATATTAGTTCTCTTCTTTCCATGCTCTACCACCACCATAAACTCTGTTGTATTCACTTTGTATTTCCACTACTTAATATAATACCTGGTATATGCAAGGTATTCAGTAAATATTGAACTTCCCTAAAGTGGCCTGCCCTTGTCCTATTTTGCCATCAAGTACTTGTTTGATTTTATTACTGGAACTGGTGATGGCATCAGTTTTGCTCACTGGGCATCAGCTTCCTCATTTATACAATGGACTAAAGGGTCCCCCAGCTCCTTTCTGGTTCTGATACTTCATAATCCCCTGTGGCATTTGGGTTCCTGTAGGTGGAGATTTGCTATAACATGTTATGAGTAAACATCCACGTGAAGATGAAGTATAGTTTTCATGAAGTATAGTTACATACATTTTTTAATCCTGGAAAATAAGTGGGGTATATAAATCTGTTTTAGGAAGTTCCTCTTACAACAGATGCAAAACTTCTTCATTACATTTTGTCCCTTTTAGACCTTTGAAAGCGGGCAGGGGCATATGAGTGTAGGACTGTGTGTGTCCATGTCTATGTCTGTTTCTACTCCTGTCTCTGTTTATAATTTACAGGTAGATGTTAAGAATTTTTTTCTGTCAAATCAAAAAAGTTTCAATAATAAGTTATATCTGACTTAGTAATTCACTTTTAGGAATCAATTATGGAGAAATGGCCTAGAATGTACATAATTTGTTGGTAAAATTTATTAATAACAATCTTAAAGTGCTGAAAATTCTGATACGAAATGAATAAGAAACAGAGGAATGATTACATAAATTTGATTAAAAATTGGAAGCTGTGTACATAAAATAGAATATAATATTAAAAGCCATGTACAAATATATTTCATTCATCTCAGTTATTTGAAAACATATGTAAAAAAAGGAGAGGAAATAACCCCAAATGTTAATAGTGATTATTTCTAGATAGTGGGACTATGAAACATTTGATTTTTTATTAACATTCTTCTAAACTTTTGTAACAATGAATATTGTTTTTCTTATGAGAAAAATATTTAAAAATTTAATGCTTATCTTAAATATAGACATGTGATGAACACTTAAAATATCAGTGTTGATTTCTTTGCTGCATGGGCATACCATGCTAGAAAAGAAGAAAATGAATCCAACTATCCTGTCCATGAGTTATTGTGCATACCCCCTAGTTTCATGTCTGGCAGCCAGCCATTCTCTGAAAGATCCTAATGGTAACATCCGGGGAACTGCCTGGCAGGGATCCATGTGCGTCATACAGCAGTTTCAGCTGGAAGAGGTCATTCTGCACACAGTTCTGCCTGTGACCATGACGGTGCATATAGAGTGTATCTAAGATTTTGAGTGTTCGTGGAACAGTGTTCAGTGTTTATAGAAGGTGGTGCATACCCAGGAAATAATGAGCCCATTTAATTTCTTATTAGTTGTTTTATGATGAGTATAATACTGAGGCTTCCTTGGAACTCTAGAACTGTAGAGCTAGTGGATGACCTTCCAGATCACTTCAAATCCTGGATGCTCCTAGCCCACAGAGTGAGAAGTCCTCTTTGGAGTCATCAAACTCTTGTGGCTGTGTGACTTTCTGGTTGTGTGACCTTAGACAATTTACTCATTCACTCCAGAAATATTTACAGAATTGATGCTTCACACCAGACTCAAGACAAATGCTGGGAATAAAATAATGCATAAGATTGAGAACCTTCCCTCATGAAATTTAGTGCCCTGGGAGAGTAGGGAGACACAGACAAGTTACTTCACTTCTTCCCCCCCCACCCATACTTATTTAAATATTTATTATTTTATTTTTCAATTATATATATATTTTTAAGATCATTCATTCATTCATTCATTCATTCATTCATTCATTCATTTATGCAAGCACTGGGTACAGTCAGAAGCGCAGGAGGGTGAGAGAATTCACCAGAGCTGGAGCGGGGAACAGAACAGGCAGACTGACAAAATACACTGCTGCGGGGAGCAGCGGGCTCGGCAGGAGAGGTCTGTAGTGCCGTGTGGGACCCTCACCAGTGGCCGGGGATCGAACTGGTGCTGCAGAGGCTGCGGGCAGCTTCGTAGCCCAGCGCTCAACTGCTGCGCCACCAGGGGAGACCCAATTTTATATATTTTTTACATCATTTTTCATTTTTTCACAATGTATGCATTTTCATCTTGTTTATAGTCCCCACTATACAATTCCCACTTTTTTGGCAACTTCTGTTTTCTTTCCTTTAAATTCTCTTATTCCTCATGGTTTGCTGCCAGGCACTCTTTCTCTCACATTCCCAGTTGAGAGTTTCATGCTCCTGTGTCTCCTATTGAATGATGACTTAACCTCTGCATGTCTAGTCTGGGTGCCCTTTTGCACTACAGACTCATAGAGACAATTGTTAGCAGGATAGCTCCTATTGGGGGGTCTAAAAATCACCTAAACCTCACCATATTCCAAAACTGTGTTGGTATCTTCTACCATCAAACCCTAAACCAGCTTCTCCCGTGTTCCCGTCTCTGAGAATGGTCCTGTTGTCCATACAGTGTCCTAGCCAGAAATCTCTACTCCATTTCCTTTCCCCCGCTGCCCATATCTAATGTACCATCCAGTTTTGTCGATTCTCCCTCCTGTGGGGATATCGTTCATTTTATGCCCCTTCTATTTCTTTATTTTATTTTATATATTTTTACATCATTTTTCATTTTTGTACAATGTATGCATTTTCATCTTGTATATATTCCCCATACAATTCCCACTCCCCTTATTTTGATCCTAATCCCTCCTTTATGCCCCTTCTCTTTACCCTAACTCCTGCTTTTTTTCTTCAAGTTTCCCTGCTGTAAGGCCCAAGAATGGCCATTGAGCAGGTGTTCTATGATCCAGCAGACTGGGTAAATGAGGAGTCAGAGTCCTCAGTGGCGTTTTCAGGCTTTTATTGGGATTTACCTGGTACACAGCAGGCAAGGGTGCTGGGAGGCGGGGAGGCTAGCAGGCCTCCCAGCCCCCAGCAAGTCTTCACTCTATCTGGGCTCTCCGGCGTTCTCTCTCTCTCTCGGCTTCTGCTGTTTCTGCTTCTGCTTCTGCTTTTGCTTTTGCTTCTCTTGCTTCTCTCTGCTTCTGCTGGTGTCCCCGTGACATCGCCCTTAAAAGCACAGTCTTAGCCCAGGAGAATCTCATCTACCTATGTCCACACCCTACTCCAGGTGCCTGCCATCAGGCATGCATTCAGGACCACAAGGATCCACCATCTATCCTGATGGCAGGAGGGCAGAAAAGCCTGACATTTTTCCTTACCCTACACCTTCCTTCAGTCATTTATGCACATTCCAGATAGATTCATCTTTCTCAGTCTAATTCTTACCACATTATTCCCCTTGAGGCTCCCTGTGGACCTCACAATAAAATCTAGTCTCTTTAGCTGATTCAGCTGATTTCTTCAGTCTCATCACCTGCCCCTTTTCCCTTTAACCTTAAATCAGCAGCCATGCTAAATTACTCTCCTCTTTCCATAACATATTCTCTTTTCATTATAAAACTTATATCTTCACCTATCCTGTTCATTCTGTCTTCCTCATCCTTGTATATCTGTGCCTTCCATTTCACTCTTTATATCATAGGTCAGATGTTACCTCCTTCTTGAATTCCCAGGTCTGGGTTCGTCACCCCTTACTCCCTATTCCCATAGGACCCATCCGCCCCACCCCTTCATCTCACTGTTAGGATATTGCTTGGTTCATTTGTTTCCCTCACCAGTGGAAGGAACAGAGAGAGGGTCCTCACAGAGGGCCCTGTGCTCTGTGAGGGTGGGACCATGTTTTGTGTTTCTGGACTCTAGCCCAATAATGGGTAATAGTAGCTACTTAATAAATATTAATGAAAAATAAACAGTTTTTTATCTCTCCAGATCATATTAATCTGGGCCTTATTAAAGGTAACCTCACAATAATAATAACAACAGAATAATTGTTTTGTTCTTTTGGCTTTCCTTGGCCTAAAGCCTGAACCTAACTCTGTCTTCCCTGAGGAAGCAAACTGACCTTGGGTGGTCCAGTCCATTTATTGATTGGCCCTGCCTGGATGTGACTGAACCCTAAAGTTAACCACACTGGGATGAAACTAAACATACACAGAACTGCTGTGTCAGATTCTCATCATAAACAGAGGGAGAAGAACAATAGCAAATACTCTATGTGAACTTAGATGCTGGACATCATTCTAAATGCTTTATATGAATTATTGTAACCCTGTCAACAACTTTTTTAAAAAAGGCTTATTTTATTTATTTATGCATACAAGAACTGGAGTGTAGTCCAGAGGTACAGAGGGTGAGAGGATTCACCAGAGACAGAGTGGGGAGCAGAACAGGCAGAAGGACCGGAATACATTGCTGAGGGGAGCAGCGGGCATGACAGGAGAGGTCTGCTGCACCCTGTGGGTCAGCTCCCTGTCTGGGGATCAAACTCATGCTGCAGTGGCTGGCAGTAGCTTGATAGTGCTGAGACTTTAGCCCCTGCACCACCAGAGAGTCCCATGTCAACAACTTTTTGAGGTACCTATGATTATTCCCGTTGTTGAGATGTGAAAACCGAGGTCCAGAAAAATTAAGTAGCCTGCCTCAGGGCACAGAACACAATAGCAGTCTGATTTCAGCCACCACACTTGCTTGCTCCCTAGGTGAATTCCAAATGACCTTATCTCTGACCATATATGTTCTCCATGCCCTGACCAAACCCACCTTAATGATTATATACCTTCCAGGCTTACCATTTCTTAAAATCTGATCCTATTTAAGTCTTAGGGCTTAGATTAAAATTCATTTCCTACCTAAAGGTTTTTCTGAATCCCTTAACCTGCTTTGCACTGTGCCCACCTCTCTTATTTATGTTCATTTTCTAATTGGTGGTGTTTTGGGGAATTTCCCTCTAGTCCAGGCTCTCAAATATATTCTTTCACTTAGCCCTTGAAACAACTTCGTAGGTTACATATTATCATCCTTACATCCTATGATGAGGAACCCGAAGCTCAGAAAGGTGAAGCTTTTTGCCAAGACACAAAGAAAAGTCAAACTCCAGCTCTCCACTTCTTTTTCTTCCCCGGGCTTCTTCCTTGAAGTCTCTTGAATAGCATGCTCAGTTTTGTATCACCCTGATAGCCTAGGCCATTTCTTTATTCTTTATTTTTTTATTTATTCTTTCAATTTATGCTTATTGATTCTACCAGATCTTAGTTAGGTCTTAAACCCTGGCATCAAACACATATAGATGTTTGTGGAAGGAAAGAAGATATTGTGTCAATGGCATTTTCTCTTTACCTAGGAAAGTGAGTTGCAAAGTTTTCATAGTTCAAATGCCAGTAGGGTAAGCAGGTAGCTGAGAAGGTTAGATGCAACCCATTGAAGGGAATGCTGACTGGACATCAATATTCTCTCTAATGGAAGTGATCTCTACCCAACTCCAGCTAATTGTTGCCACATGGGAATGTGGTGTAATGTAATGAGATTTTCAACTTTTTCAGAAAAACTGGCAATGCAGACTTATTTGTTCAATTTCCTTACATTGAACATCGGCAGTTACTTTAATTTTCAAGAAAGACTGAACAGCATTTGGCTGGTGGTTGCAAATTAACTGCCTTGACATGTTGAACACTGAGTTGACCAAACAGCCTATTGTGCCCATTCTTTGGAGGCAGGGAGCTAGTGCTGAGAATGAGCCAGGCTCCTCCTTTCCTCCTTCTTTCTTATTAGCACCAGATGAGGGTCTCATTCATCTGCACTCACCTGATTTTGCGGCCATTCCACCATAACCCATTTTCCCTCTGGTCCTGCTTGTTTTTCTGTCCCTGCTGTCAAGAGTGATGACTGTCTGTCTCTTCCTCAGAGATCCTGACACTGGAACTTGCTCTCTAATTTAGCTCCTTGTCTTTATTGTGATGAATGAGGCTGAGCAGATGACAAGCAAAGATCACTGGGAAGAAGATCAAACGCTCCCACTGTGCTGCCCAGAGCATATTTATGACTTTGCCGCTTTGGGATGTTCCACCCATGGTAATGTGTTGCCTACGGAAAGTGAACTTCTACCCTTTGGATATTTCTACCGTACTACTGGGAAAAGAGATTTGTAAAGGGACTACCAAAGGGAAACCTGAAAACAGACTTGATGACAACCTGTTTGGAGTTTTCTGTGGTTGGAGAACTGAGTAAAACAGGGTCTGAACTGAGGGGTTAGGGGAGTCACTTTGTCTTTGTGATGTGGTGACTACAAACTCATAATTGATACTTAAAGTATTAATGGAGATAGTTATGCAAAAGGACTCCTGCTTCAGAAAATCGTGCTGTCCCCAGTATTATGACACATAGTTTTTGGAAACATCAGTACAAGCATGCTAGGTATTTGTTAAAAAATGCCAATTCCTGGGATTTATCCTAGATCTAGGAATGGGGACTGGCATATGCATTTTTACAAGCACCTCAATAGATTCTCATGTGTGGGAAGATTAGGAAGCTTTGCCTAATGGTAATAATGATAATGGTGAACACACAGCTCTGTTTTAAATACCATATATTTATTCTTACAACATACCTATGATGTACCCGTTTCTCCAAGTGTGTATTAGATATCACTTCACAATTGAAAATTTGGGTGTCACGTAGGTGAACTTTTTAAAAAAGTAGAAAATCTTCTGTTTAAGTTACCTATAAAGCACATGTGTTTAATTCACTAAACTCATAAATTTGTAAATATTATTTTTTAAGTGAATACTAAATTTATTTGAGTAAAAATGTTATCAGTTTATTTATTTTTTTAAAGAAACCATATTTATTTATTATTTGACAAGAGAAAGATTTATTTCAACAAGGGATAGCATATATAAGTGACAATATTTAAAATACACCAAAAAATACATTTTCCACAAACGCTAAAGGAAACAATTTTTCTTTTTGATCAAATGATCCAGGAGGTGAATCAGTTTTCTGAGGTTCTCTTTGACCATCACTACAAACATCAACCAATGATCACATGAAACCTAGAACTGAGTGTTAAAGATTTTTCCCGATTTTATATCAATATTTGAGCTCTGAAAGCAATAATTTTCCAAATAAAATATAGAAGGTGAATGACTTGTAGGTCAACATGACTCAATACTGCATGAAAGTGAAGAATTTGAGCTAGGTTAGAAGGCAAGTAGAGCGTCTTATGTTTTTCATGGTGACATGTTGAAGCTTTGTGCTAGCATATTTGAAGTCTTGATGCTATTTTATAACAATAGGTATAAATGGAAAGTACTGGTTTTGACTCTCCACTATACAATTGTGACTAGTTTTGTTGGCAGTGAGCTTGGTATTTGCAGTGGAGAGTGGCTGCAAAAGTTAACTCATTGTTAAATTGGACTAATGGTGACATCCCAATGAGGAAGATGGCCGTTCTATTACTGTTCCAATATAGTATACCATTCTAATATGGTTTGCTTTTGGAACACTACATTGTGAGGTGAGGCCCCCCCCACCCCTTTTGGAGTTTAGGAAGAAGCCAAAAACGACCATATGTCCAGGATTCCTATGTAAGATGATAATCTAGAAGTCTGTTATCAGTTTAAAGGGAAATAGTAAGAAAATAAAAGTTCTGGCGATAAAAACTGAGAAGGTGGAATGTAAATAACTGAGGTTGCTGATGCAGTGAGATGAGTAAAAAAGATTTGTGCTGAGTCAGAGGACTTGAATTTGAATCTTAGCTGTGTGTCCTTGAGAAAATCTCATAGCCTCTCTGAGCCTTAGTTTCATTCTCAAAAAAAAAAAAAATGGAAATAATAAAAACAACTTGACTGTAGTGAAGAGTATCTGAGAAAGCACAAAAAAAGAGTGAGTAATAAGTAATCAAGAAATATTTGTGAATATGAATACAGATATCCTCCACTCTTCAAAAGTTCACATTATGCAATACATTGCTTTTGACAAAAGACTTACATGAGTCCCCCTTTTCCATAAAAAAAAGGAATCTGAAGTGGATTTTTGCTTTATAACAAAAGGTAAAAGGAAAAATAGTCTCCAGTGTTGTTTCGCAACAAACTGTGAAAGAGGCAGTATGCATGCTGAGCAGTGTCAAGTTCCTTTCCCAGGAAATATATATATATATATATATATATATATATATATATATATATATATATATATAGTGTGTGTGTACATATATCATAATTCCTGCTTTTACTATAGTATGATTTAGATTTATATGTTATTTGGTATGATTTGGTAGGTTATTTGGGGGGTCTTGGGAATATAAATAATGTTTTCTTATAAATTAATGGTAAATGCTTCTTCCCTTTATGTTATTTCAGTGTAGGAATGCTGTACTATCAGGTAGTAGGAGAAATCTGTATTACTTGAATTTTCCTAAAGTATTAATTAAATACAAGTCTTTAATGTGGGCATTACTGGAATCTTCCTAAGAGTATGTTAGAAATACAAACTTTATTTTTCATCTTTTTCTCTAAGCTATACCTTTACCACATTTCCTAAATAGTTTAAAGGAAGAGCACTCAAAGTCTGAAGATTTTGGTTCTAGTTCCTCTTCTCTAGCTACGTGTCTTCTAACATTTTACTTCATTGCACCTGAGTTTTATAAATTACAAAATGTTTACACTAGGAGAGATTTCTATAAACCCAACATTCTGACTGTATCAGAGCTATTTCTTTTTTATCTGTAATAAATGGAAAATTGAGCTTAGATTAAGTATCATTTTACCCAATAGGCAATTTGCTAGAATTTCTCTACAGTGGTCCAACTTACTGGTTTCATGTCCTCGTGCTACTTTGGAGGTGCTAATGAACAGTAAAAACAGATGGCTGGCAGAAGCAAAAGGAAAAAAAGAAGATACTAGAACAAGAAATCTGGTCTCTCCTCAAGCTAGAAATATCTTCTAAGTGAATAAAAATTGATTATGTGTTGGTAGTACTATTGTTTGAACAATGCTGTATGTCTTGTCAATTGAATCTGTTAGCATTGGACTGGAGAAAGATCCCTAGTTACAGTTGTTTCACCATTTCATCCTGCCTTAGAAATAGCAATGAAATCTGAATTTTTAAAGCAAAAGATCTTCAGTCTTTAAAAAATGAATTAATAATTAAGATGGCATAATTTTCTGCCTGGATGAATTCTCTGAAATGAACTTTTCTTTTGGGTCAGCTTTCTACCAGTTAAGCAGTTATACAGAATTCTATTTCATGCCCGGAAGTATAAAACAGAAAAATCATGGGATACTGAAATTGCTGAACACACACGAAGTGGTGCCACAGTGTCCCCACCCTGTGCCAAAGCAAATTTCTGAGCATTATGTAATTTCTCCCTGGCTTTGAGATCCCATGATCCTGCCTGAGGTTGATGCTGTGTAATCTGCTGAGGCAGTATTTCATCAGGCATTTCCTTGGTGGATGACATCTTGTCAATGAGGACCTGTAAGTGTGATCAGGAAAGAAACTTCCATTATTCAGCTCACACAACACAAAAAAATTCTTGCTGAGGGCTGCTAAAACAGATAACATTTAATTGACTGAAGTGTAAATCATGACTTGCAAGCATGTATTCATTCATTTGGAAACTATTTTTGGTCATCCACTGGGCTAATACTGCTGTGGAATTTGAAAAAGTGTATTTAATATGGCTTCAAAAGCAAAGTGTATGGTAGAGCTTTTGCCCTCAAGGAATTTACAGTTCTTTGGAGATTCAAGACATGCACTCATACGTTAAATAAAAACACATATGAAAACTACCTGCAACACACTAGTGGTAGCGTTGACCAAAAGCAATGTCATGGAGTCTGATTTCTAGTAGGTGACCTTACCTAATCCTCTCATGTTTCTGATGAAGAAACCAAAGCACTGAGAAATAAAAATGGGCCTGAGGAAACAGGAAAGAATTGACTTGAGGCTTGAACACAGCTCTCCTAATGCCCTTGATTTTTTTTTCCTGCTACTTTATAAAATGTTTAAGCATGAAATTAGTGATTTTAGAAAGTTGGAGATGCTCAGAGAGGGTAAAGTGGCCCACTTAAAAGTCAAAATTCTGACATTACTTCAGGAAACACAGAAGCAGAGACACAAAATTTGACTTACTAAGTATTATACACCATCTCTCAATTTCAATAGCAACATCCTGCCATTAACTTAAAATAAATTGTTGTCAGGTTATGGTAACATAAAAATCATCACCACTGGAGAGATATTTCCAGAAAAAGGAGCATCCCTGGTGTCTCAGTGTCTTCTTTGCTCACCTTTCTTTTGTCATCCCTTTAGTTTTATTGTTCATTAACATCTTGAGAGGGATGAAAAGAAAATGAACCTAGTATGTTGGCTGCCATTCACAGTTCTGGAAAATTGCCTATGAATATCCTCATCAGTAAAATGGATATAGTAATCATACTGTCCTTGTAGAATAGTTCTAAGAATCAGATGAATTTATACAGCTTAGAACAATGCCAAGGCCATGGTAAATGCTATGGCATTCCTCACTATCTTCTTGATCATCTTTGCAATTATCACTCCTCAGGCTATACCACTATCATGTGCACAACTCACCAAAATTTACCTGTTTAATAGGAGAATAATATATCTGCTTTTCTGTGTCTTAGATTTTATAAGAGGACTTAAGTTCAGCTACCCAGGAAACTCCTCATTTTGTTGCTAATGATTCCTTTTCATAGATTTTCATGCCATTTAGCATTGGGACTGCCTTAGGGATCATCATTTTATAGTGATTGATGTATAGTCATTGATTACATCCATCCATCACTTTATAGGTCTGGCGAGGTTAATTGTCCATCCATGGTGGATATAAACCATAGGTTATTGGGTTAGTAATCCAGCTAAATTTAGAATTTAGGCATCTTGATTTTAGTCCCAAGTCACAACTTCTGCATTGATCAAGACAAGAGGAAATAAATATGTGATGTGCTTCGTAGAGATAATTGAATGCTGGCTTCCTGAACTTACCACTTCCATGACCTGTTGAAAGGCAAAGCTGTGTTTATTATTATGTGAAGGGAAAACATTACAGTGAAACAGGGAAAATGTGAAGGTCATGACATTTATGAAATTTGGGGGGTTGGGTTAAGATGGTTCTTTCAGTAGAGAAACATGATAAGGATTGCATAAGGATCAAAATATGGTAGTTTAGAATTGATAATTACAGCTATATGAGGATTTTGAGTGAAGTCAGTTTCAAACAATGATGAAAAGTTAAAACAAAGATGGAAAGTAAAGAGTTTTAGTAATGCTATTACAAAGTTGATCAGATCGATGTTTATTAAATAGGGTTTTCTGGGATTTTGTGTAATTTTTATCTCCCTGACCAAGAATTTCCTGGAAAATGTAATGGAAGAATGTTGATGAAAATACTGGAATAGTAAAGTCATATTAATCTGAACAGCAAACAGTGGTGTAGACAATTTTGGTCTTAATAATAATTGTTATTACACACTTACTGAGTACCATTTATATACTTTTAAAATCAAATATAGCAGAATAGCAGGGATCATATTTATTTTTCAGATTATTCTGTCTAGTTCCCACACATGGTGACTGGCACACAGTGATAAACAGTGTAAAATGTTTAAATTTGTTATAGCATTAAGTTTTATAGCATTATAACAATTTTTATCTTTCTGTGATGGAGAAAGTTCACCACTAGTTATACAAACCAAAGAAATTCTCATACAGTTTCCATGAAGCAACATGTACAAGAATGTTCATCACAACATTGTTGGTGATAATCAGATAATGTAGGTGTCCAACTGTGTTAAAGTTCTCCAGAGAAGCAGAACCTATAGGATATGTATATAAATAATAGAAAGATACTAATTTTAAGGAATTGACCTGTATGATTATGGAAGCTGACAAAACCAAAATATGCAGAGTGGGCTGGCAGACAGGAAGAGCCCATGTTATAGTTCAAAGTGAATGGCACCCATGGGCAAAGGACAAAAGACCAGCATAGGTGGTATGCAGCAGATAGTAGTGAAGCTTGGTTAATCTCAAATAATGCTGGGTAGGAAAGGTAAGAAATAGAAAGAGCCCTAAAACACAATCCCAGTTACAAAAATTAAAAATACCACACAAACAACAATACATTTTTGCAACAGTATTCAGGAGCAAAGCATACTTCATGGGACAGCTGTGTATGGTAGGGGAGAAGAAGGTGGATATAAGGGAATAGACAGAAAATTAAATGAGAAAGGGATCTTTAATTGACCAGTGATGATAGTGTACCATGAACTAACAAGAGTGATTACCTCCACCCCCTTCAGCAAAGGTCCAAGTTCTTTACAAAAAGAACCATTATGGTTGGTATTAATTTCTCTAATATATGGCTAAGGCAGCCAAGGCCTGAGGGGTTTAAGGAACTACCTTGAGGTTATAAAGATAGTGGGGCATTGTTCCAGGAAATGAGAGCCAGGGACTTCCTTGCTTCTCTTCAGTGACTCTGTCATGACCTTACCTCAGAGACTCTGATCAACATAAGGCAGTCACTTAAGACCTGTGTGAATTCATATCACTGCTCTTCATTTTTGTGTTCCTTTCCTGTGGGGGCCAGCAAGGAACTTCTCTAAATACAAAGGTCCCATTTTCGGAGTTTGAGGACTTATGTAGAGAAGTACCACTCTTAACCTTACACCATTATTAGTGAAAGCTGCTGTAAATGGCATCATTTGCGGGGGATGAGGTAATTGTCAGGTTGGGCCTGGGCAGACACAGATCTCAGCTGTTCTCTTCAAGGTTGCTTTCAATCTCTTTCCCTTTTCTGTCTGTCATCAGGCGTCTTACTTGGTTTATGTTAAACTTAGAAAATGGGGTTTGGGTTTAGCCAGAAGGAATGGATGTCTAAGCTGCCTGGATCTTAGGGAGGGCGCTGGAAATGACCATAGTCATTCTGGGGCTGTGTGTAAGGAGGTCAAGGAATGCCCCTCAAAGGACACGTGCCTCCAGGGTCAGTGTGCTGTCTGTCCACAAGCATTATCCTCTTCAACGGAGAGCTTCCCAGGCTAGCTTTTCAGAAGAAAGCACTTATAGGAAGATCCCCACAAAAGCTGTTGCAGTCATATTAGCAGGTTGTAAGAGGACAGACAAGTTTTTTGATTCTGGGAATTGTTAGAAGAGAAAAGAAAGCACACTCGTCTGGATAACCTGCACTGCCAGATCAGAGAAACCCCAATCAGTCTGATTAATTAATAATAACAGTAGTAACGTATAACGTTTATTCATCTGGTTTACAGGAGGCATGGTGTTAAAGTCTGATATCACTGGTCTCATTCTGTCCTCACGACAATCTTAATAATTTACCGATGGGGAGACTGAAGTCAAACAAGTTAAACAGCTCATCCCAGAATGGAGCCAGAAAATGATTCAGGTCCTACTGCCTCCCCAGTCTCTGTTCTTCATAGAGGTGCTCCCCAGCTCCAGTAATCTGGTCTGTCCTGGGGTGAATGGGGTATAATTGGACAGTTGAAGCTTCCCAGGGGGGAGCTAAGTTAAATCCTCCTGATGTTTGTCTTTAAGAAAGGGTTCTTTCCTCTTCATGCCTGGAGAGTGACCTATGTTGTCTTCTGAAAGGACCGCTCAGGTAAGAAGGATTCATCCAGTTATACAATCAAGCTGCAGATCCTGCCAGATTGGGCTGACACAAGGCTCCCTCAATTCCTGGGATCCTTTGGCTGGACTGTAAAGTTCAGGCTGGTGACCTCTGGTAAAGATGGGTGGAAGTCAGGAGAGGGTAGGCCTGGGTGAGGATTTCAGGATTGCTCCTAGAGAGAAAAGGTCTCTGGTACAGAAGTGGAGGTTCCTGGACTGATGAAGCAAGTTCATATTCATTTCCTTTGCTCTGGTGTTCTTCATGGTCCTCCGCCATTCCCTTCCTTTGCAAGCCATGCCTGAAAAGAAATAAAACCCATCCTGCCCAATTCGTTTTCAGAAATTTGCTCTCACTGACTTTTTTTTTTTGTTTTCTCTTCATAAAAACCAATGGTTTGTTCTAGTAGAAAATAATACTAAAAATAAAAATAAAGAATTACATAATAGAATAAAATAATAATAACAACAACCAGTGGCAGGTACTGTCCTATTTTATACTGACAGTCTCATTAGATGCTCTTCATAAACTTGTAAACTATTATTCCCAACTGGCTGGTGAAGAAACTGAAACTTGGATAGGTTAGAAAACCAGTTCAAGGTCACACAGTTAGAGCATCGAGGAGCAGGGAACAGAACCCTATTCTGTTTTCCTTCAAAGCCCAGGATACTTTCTGCTTGACCACATTGCCTATAAAATGGGGATGGTAATAACAGTTGCCCTGCTTGCTTTGCAAGCCTGCGGTGAGGATCAAATGAGACAGTAATTGGGAAAGCACTTTGAAAATTGCAAAGCACTATATAAATATATGGTATTATTCTAATGTGTCACTGGCCTACAAAAACACTGCTCAAACATTTCATTTAGGAGAAGACACACCAGACCATTATTCAATAAGATAACACCACATGTGATCCTTTTATCATTGTAAGAATGTTTACGAAGTCCACAAAACCAAAGCCATTAGGAAGATTTTGTTTTCTGGGTAGGCTCAGTAAACTTGGAGCAAGCTCAAGAAGTCTTTAAATAGCCAGGAAGTTAAACCGAAGAGACTGCATTAAGTGTCAGAAAATTGAATGTCCTTTCACTGACTCTGGGAGTTTAAATTATGCGCTTTTGATAAATTAGAATATTCTTGGAACTGCTTTTAAAAAGTTGAATGGGAATCTCTTTGGTACTAACAGGAACTGTAGTAATACTACAAAATAATAACAATAGTAAGTATAACCAGTGCAATAGTATGAAGCACATTGAGTATCCAACCAGACTCCTTGGTTAACTAGATAAAATAAGTTATTTATTCTGTGGCTTAGCTTTCTTATGGAAAATAAGAGTAATAATAGTACCTGTGTTGTAAATCTGTTGTGATGATTACTTAAGTAGTTAGAATAGTGCCTATACATTCTAAGTACTCAGTAAAAGTTACCTCCTGCTATTATTATGATTTATGAACCACAAAAAAATATTAACAACCAACACAAGAAGATATTGCAGATACTAAATTCACCTGTAATAATCAAGGGACTTCAGTGGGCTAGGTATTATGCTCCATGCTTCATGTATATTATGTCTTTAATCATCATAACCATCATCAGAAATATTATTTTAACACTACTATCTCCATTTTATGAATATGGAAACTGAGGCATAGAGGACTCCATGTGATGATATGAGTGACTCTGTAAGTTTATTCTTTATAGTAGCTTCAGACCTACGCTACCAAAGGAAGGTGACAGTAAGTTCTCTCCTTAATATTGATTGAGAATGAGAATGAGAATGAGAATGAGAAGAAGGATTGTCCAGTGTCCTCAGCTCTTCCCACACTGTTGAGAGATGGGCAACATGGGGAAGGAAGATCCCTCTAGAAATGATGGCTAAGAAAGTCCAGATGACCTATTCAGAATTCTGGGGCTAATTGGTGTTTGTGCTACCTATTTAGGACTTTTCTTGAAGTTGCTTTGAACCAGATTTTAAAATTTAGAAATTTTCATTAGCATAGGATTGTGGGGCTGGTAGTTTGTAAGCCCTCAGGACTGCCAGCTAAGTTGATTTAGAAAGATAACCTCATCAAATCAGAGGGATCTAGCTAAACATTGTCCAACAGGAAAATGTCCTTTCTTTAGTATCATGGTAGGGTACAGTAAATTGGTTCTCAAGGTTCAGCAGACCTGGGTCTGAATTCTGGCTCTGTCTCAACTAGCTGCATGATTCCAAGCTGAAATTAATTTCTCAAAGCCACACTTGCTTCTTTTACTATACCATACTCCTAGGCAGGTTATTGTAAAGATCAAATAAGATACAAAGGAATGTAATGTACTCCACATCTATGGCTCACAGTACCTACTAAAAATCACTAAAGATTATTTAATAAACATTAGTTCTCTCTTTTAATTTTTTCTCAGCAAGACATACATAACCCTTTCTAGACAGGCCTCATTTCTATCCACTAATAAACTTTCCCTTTATGTGTCCTATAGTTTAAGAAAACCAAGAGGGAACATGACATCCCCAGATTTACCCCTGAAATGAGATTCTTTTTGTAGACTTGCCTACCTTACTGAGATAAAATGGATTCTAAGTGAGGTGGAATGACTGAGGGTAACCAAATGGTAGGAGATAAGGATATTGGGAACATTTTTTTCCCAAGGAAGCCCCAGATTTCCCTGGGAACCTCAAACTTGGGGAAGCTTTTAAGTGTGTGTGTGTGTGTGTGTGTGTGTGTGTGTGTGTCGGGGCGGGGGCGGGGGGGGATGGAAGGAAGGGATCTGGTTTCTGGTCAATGAGATACAGAGCTCTGGGCCTCCTTGTATACTGCTGGCTCCTGTCTACTTATTTGCCCCAACTTCAGTTCCCGTCAGACCACAGCCAGTTACATTTTAAACCTTGTTGGTTGTCCATCTTTGAAAGAGTGCCTCATGGAATAGGATTAAGTTAAGTGCATAGTGATTGCTTTGTGACTTAGAATTCTCCCTGGTTAATTCTCCATTGGGTACCCATCCTGTAAATGTCATTATGGCGTTTGAGTTGGCTGCTCCTATTGAGTTCATGTTGACTTTCTTTGTATCAAACATAAATTCCTGCAAGGGTTCTTGTGCAGAGAGCCATTTAAGGGCCCATTCAGCCTTCAAAACTTGGTTTGGGGTTGCATGGGAATACATTCTCTCCTGGAATTGCATTTAGGATCATGACTTAATGTATATATTCATCCTGATGTTTCTTTTGGTCTTTTTCCATGTGTTGGATCACTGTAAAAGGACAGATACACAAAATGAATCTCTGGTTTCTATAGGAACACATTTTATATCTGGCATTGTCAGCTCATTAACTGGTCCACCTAAGTGAATGTTCCAACTAATCAGAGAATTCCCCATTAAATGCCAAATGCTTTGTTTAACGGAAATCTTTCTTAATGGATTGCCCATTCACCCCGTCTTCCTAAGGAGGGCGACATTTTCAAAATAATTCATGGTCATCATTGTGAGCTATTGGATGGTGCTGCCATAGAGTACATACCCGGGGTCTATTGAACTCTAGGCTAATTGCCACAAGCTGTTAAGCTTTTTGAGTCCTTAGGTCTCTTCTTGTTCTCCTCTGAGTACCTTCTAGTTTATCTGCCTCCATCTCCTTTCCTGCACTCAAATTTGTTGTGTCTAGTCAACTCTGGCCTGGGAAATCTGATAACTGAGCTTGTGAAAAGTGCATATAAACAGCTTCTGAATGAAGACCTTTTGAGCTTTTCTAAGGAGTAAGAGCTTCAGTGCATAGACCTGGGCTGGCTCACCAAAACAGAAAGAGTTCTTATTTGAATAATATTTTGTCAGATATTTGTTAACCTAGTCTGCCAAATTTGAGTCACAGGAACCCTTTCCAAATGTTGATTGGGACCTCTAAGTTACTACCTTTTGTGGTTCTTATAAATGGGATTTTATAAGTTCTTCAAAAGGATTCACTCAATCATTTCTTGTTTACTGCCAGGCATTGAACTAAGCATTGCCTGTCTAGACAGATACAGTCCTGTCCTTGGGATGCTGAGAATCTAGGTAGGGAAAAATACAGAAACAAACTAGAAAAACGGTATAAAGGAGTGCATGACTAGGTTCTGTATAGCTCAATGAGTTGACTTTCAAGGATGAAAGATGAGGAGACAATTTAGTCCTTCTATCCTTCTCCTTGATTTCATTTATGTTTTTCTATTTCTCTCATTTCTACATTCAGTAGGCATTTATTCAGCATCAGTTATATTCCTCACACTGAGATTCCAGCAGTGAATAAGACAGATATGATTCCTGTTTTGATTTGAATATAGAATATATTTGAATATAGCTATTTGAATATAGAATACATTTGTGTTGGAAGGAGGGGCGGAGGGATGGGCATCTCAGTAAAGAGAAGCAGGGAATGAAAGGGCAGAATGGTGAGCTGTAATTCAGAGTGGCTGAAATAATGGGAGGCAAGATTAGAAAGGACTTTGCATGTTCTGCTGAAGACTTTAAATTTTATCTCTTGTGAGATAGATGCCCGATGTTTTAACTAGAAAGTTCTTGGAAAAGTGTGGCCATATGGTGGGTGGATTATGGTGTGGAAGATGGACAGTAACGGAGGAAAACCAAACCCACACCACCTAATAAATTATATGTAATTTCCAGCTTCACCTTTAGGCCTTAAATTCAGGGTTTTCTGCTTCAATTACCTAGAATCCATCAATGGTTTTTCTGTTGTTTCTGCCTTTGCTCTCTCCTCCCCCCACCCCTACCCCCCTGTGAATGCTGTTTCATAGATCCAAGCCTTCGGGACCTGCAGGAGGTACATGAAGCTGCCTGACTCTGGGAATGGGCTAATAGTTGAGTCATCCATGGTTTTGCTGTGGAATGATTTCAGCGTAGTTTAGCAATGACCAAATTATGTTCCATGTCCTGGTTCTTAATGCATGTCATGGGGATTAAATGAGATAATGGAGTGTGAAATTCTTATGCCTAATCTATAAACACTAAATAAACAGCAGTTGTTTTTAACCATGCTTATTCTACTCTGACTTGCTGCCTGCCAACTTAACACACTTCACTTTTTTTAAGGTACGTTTGGTCTCAGCTTATCCCCATTTTTCTATTCGCTCCTCTACTGTGGCAACTGGGAATGTTAATGTTTGCATCATACTTTCTTTTCATCTAGATTATTAAACTTGTCATATTATGATCAGAAAATCAAAGATGTATGTGGGCTTTCAAAAAGCAGCAGTAAATTGATTTTAATTTATCATCACCTTTAAACTGGAAGAAAACCTGAGAGTGGTGTTCCCAGAGGTTTTAACAAGGACAACATTCTCTTTGCATTATCAGTGTTCCTCAGTCCCACTTGGCTGGAGCAACTACCTCTGGCTTCAGTTAGCTATTTACATTCCTCTATTTTTATATAAATTGTGCTATATTAGCATATATTTCACACTGTGACCTAGTGTTTTCCAGATCCTCTAAGCCAGGCTATTTGTACATTAGTCAATGTCAATGGAAGTAAAATTGCAAATTAAGTACAGACTATAGGCCTGCTACATTGCCCACTCTGTCATGCTGAAATGGTTCCCTTGTTCTAAGAGGATTTGCTGTGAATTACAGTCTATTTACATTACGGAGACCTCTGTATATTTAAGGCATAATTGTTTCAGGGCCTTCATTAATTTTTGAACTGCAAGACCTAGGTTTTCTTTTCTTGTATCTTTTCTATAACAATGGATGTCAGAGGTTTCCAGAAAAAAAAAGTAACAAATTGGTCTTCATTAAAATGGAACTGGAAATGGTTTTCTGGTAATATGCTTTACAAACAATGAGGGAATCTGATTGTAAATCAACTCCAGGACCCAGCTGTCTCAGGGGCCAGCCCAGGGAGCCCCAGGATAAAAGGTAGTCTGTATTTTTATGGGAAAAATAAAACAATTTTTTACTGATGTAATAAAGTACTTATCTTGTCATAGAATTTTTTTTTAAAGATTTATTTATTTATTTATTCAAGCACTGGGTACATTCAGAAGCGTGGGAGGGTGAGATAATTCACCAGAGCCAGAGGGGAGAGTAGAACAGGCAGAGTGACGAAGTACACTGCTGAGGGGAGCAGTGGGTGGCAGGAGAGGTCTGCGCGTCATGTGGGACCCTCACCCAGCGGCTGGGGATCGAACCAGCGCTGCAAAGGCTGCGGGCAGCTTTGCAACCCAGTGCTCAACCACCGCGCCACCTGGGAGGTCCTCTTGTCATAGAATTTTAGAGTTGGAAAGGGTCTCAGAATTCATTTAATCCAGCCCCTTCCTGGAATAATAATCCTTTCCTCAGCATCCCGGTCATATAGCTATCTAGTCTCCACTTGAACATGTCCAACCAGGAGCAGCTCACTCCTTTAAAAAAGAACATGCAGTTAGCTATATTAGACATAAAACTGACCCTGTAGATCATCTTTCAGTGTATAGTTCATGACATTAAGTACAATCATATTGCTTGGTAACCATCACCACCATTCACCTCCAAGCTAAAACTCTATATCCCTTAAATAATAACCCCTACTTCCTTTCCCCTGTCAGCCTCTGGCACCCACAATTCTACTCTCCATCTCCATAACCTTAACTATTCTAGGTAACTCATAAAGTGAAATCATACCTTATTTGACCTTTGAGACTGGCTTATTTTATTAGCATAATGTCTTTGAGGTTTATTTTTGTTATGGCATATATCAGAATTTCCTTTTTTTAAAAGATTTATTTATTCACATATATAAGAGCTGGGGTACAGGCTGGAGGTGGGGGGGTGAGAGGATTCACCAGAGACAGATTGGGGAGCGGAACAGGCAGATCTACTGAAATACACTGCTGAGGGGAGCAGTGGGTGGGACAGGAGAAGTCTGCTGCGCCATGTGGGTAGCTCTCTGACTGGAGATAGAACTCGTGCTGCAGTGGCTGCAGATAGCTTTATAGTGTGGAGACTTAGCCCCTTGTGCCACCAGGGAGGCACAGAATTTCCCTTATTTTTAAGGTTGAATAATATATCATTTTACTTTGTTTATCCATTCATCTGTCCATGGACATTTGGGTTGCTTCCACCTTTTGGTATTTTTGTATAATGCTATAAACTTGGGTATACAAATATATGTTCAAGTACCTGCTTTCAATTCTTTTGGGTATAAACCCAGATGTAGAATTGCTAGGTCATATGGTAATTCTATAATTTTTGAGGACTGTGATACCATTGTCCACAAGGTTCTAATTTCTCTATATCCTCACCAGTTGTTTGTTATTTACTGCTTTTTTTGAGCTCCTTTTTAAGCAGTATAGTAAGGGCTTTAGCTTTGAACATTGGCCCAACCATATATTGGTTGGTGCATTTGGACAAATTATTTTATTTCCCTGAGCCTGTAGTAAAGGACATAATGATGATAATTAAAACCACATAAAATCATGAGGATAAAATGAGACAATTCTGTGTCTGAAATTGTAGAGTATCAGTACATATTTGCTTTTGTTTTTTCCGTGGTCATTGATGAGTCCATTTGGGAACTTTCTGTAAGACTATTTTCTTCATCTTCAATTAAAACTTGCTTTGGTATAGATTCTTTAGGTTATATACTGGTTACCTTCAATTTATCAGCCATGATTTTACTCTTTACCACTTCTCAGAATGAATCATATCTTCCTTTCATGTGTCAAACCACCTCTCTGATATTTGAAATAGCCATCAGTCATTACAGTCTTCTCTTGTTTTGACCAAACATTCTGGGTTCCTGCCACTGTTTCTTAAGTGATGTTGCTTCTAAATCTCTCCTCATGCAAATCAAACAATTTTGAACTACATTCTGTCTGGTAGAATAGTGTGCCTGGAAATTTCTTCATCTCTCTCCCCTTCATTTGGCATAACTCCTTACTAGTGATATTCACATGAAACAATCAATGAATGTGTGGATGTTTGTGAATCATTCAGCAGATGAAGCTTTTCTTGATTCCTTCTCAGCTTTTCTTCCTCATTGGCCAGAATGCCTAACAACTGTAGCTGTTACTTTGTTTAGTTTAGGATAAGTCTGGCATCATTTCAGATTTTCTCCATTCTCATTTTTTTTTCTCTCTTAGCTGTCAGCTCCTTAAGAGAGAGCTACTCTCATTTACCTTCCTCATGGTCCCACCAGCACCCAGAAGTCACTAAGGGTTCTACTGTTGAAATAAAATTGAGGTATCCTCTTAAACATGGAGTTGTGTCTTCTTTTTTTAAAAGTATATTTATTTATTTATGCATACAAGAGTTGGGGTGTAGGTCAGAGGTGCAGGGGTATGAGAGGATTCACCAGCGACAGAGTGGGGAACAGAACAGGCAGATTGACTGAAATACACTGCTGAGGGGAGCAGTGGGTGAGACAGGAGAGGTCTGCTGTGCCATGTGGATTAGCTCCCTGGCCAGGGATCGAACTCGTGCTACAGTGGCTGCAGATTGCTTCATAGGCTGAGACTTAACCCCTTGTGCCAACAGGGAGGCCCCTGGAGTTGTGTTTTCTGACATGGTCATAGGGGCCACTGAGGTCATAGAATGTATGGTCATTGTTGAAATGAACACCTAGACTTGCCCAGAAAGAAAAGACTGTGGTAGGAGGATATACTGGCTAAAACCCTAAGGAGCACTTTGAACTTGGGTCTTCAGACATGAAAGTCTAGGGAGTACTTGCTTCACCCTACCCCACCCTGTCCTGTAATTCATTGACTCTCCAATGCCAAACTAAATTGCCAGTTTCCAAATTTGCCCTTAGGAGGGTGAACGGAGTGTCTTGGAAATACTGATACTGTTTCTGAAAGTTCCCAAGTAGTTGAAACTATTTTGCATGTTTCTGATTTATATGCCAAACTCATCCAAATGTCTTTCCTTATGAGCTCCTTAACATCCAGGAAGACGTTTTAGTTTCATTATAAGCCTTTTTACCCTTAAGAACAAAATTCCAAATCTCTTTTCCAGAGAAGGGAAGTTGTATTTTTGTCAAAGATAAGAAAATATTGAATGACAATGTCTCCCAGCTTCTCAACACTGTTTGAAAATCCATTTTCTTTTGTTTCATCCTCCCAAGCCCAAATCATAGGTATACATAAAAAAAGGTAAAAGCCAGATTCTCTTCCTTTCTTTAAAAATGAAAAAAAGTGCAGGGGAAGGAAAAATAACTCACTTTTCTTGGCATTTTAATAGAGTACCCAGAATCCTCCTAACATAAGGCACTGCTATAGTTGAGAGGCGTGTTAAAACTATGTAAAAACTTAAAATCCCAACCTTTAGCGAAGGACTGATAGATTCACTTACAATTGACATGTGTTGGCTTTATTGCATGGGTTTTGTGATTTCTACTTTAACCACTCAGAATATTGGAACATATTTTTCACAGCCATTTTTCAAATATTTGGAGTTGTCAGATTGCTGACATGCAGATAAATAAGGTCTTACTTTGCAACATCAAGGCAATGTGATCATTTCTTAGTTTATTTGCCATGTATACATTTGAAACAATGCCACCCATCCCTGCCTGTTGATGAACACTCAGATAGGCATTTTACACCTAGCTGCATTAAAAAAAAAAAAAAAAAAAAAAAAACTGGTAGGGAGAGGCATCTTTTTTCGACCCCTGTGGCTACCCCTGTGGTCTCCCATGTCTAGCTGGGGCTGTAGTTGGTTCATCCATGTAGAAGATTTCATTTTTGTTAAATTGTTTGTGATTTAATTGTTTTACCTGTTTAGATCTGCTACCTGGGGAAATTTGCAGACATCAAAAGTTAATGCTTTTTAGTTTTTTTTTTAAGGTAAAATTTTTTAAGGAATGTCCTTGTACACACATAAAAAGGATAACACTCTAGGGAGGACTGTTTTTAATTATTAATCTCTGAGAAGTCTACCATCACCAGTCTACTATCACTAACATCATTGTCATGAAATGTGCTGGCCCTTCTGTCTGTTACCTTTCTTGTTTGATTTTCTGTGACTTGCATTTCATAGTCAGTGTGGAGAACATGATATAACAATAGGAAAGGAGAATGGAAACAGTACTACCTGTTCAGTATTATCATCATCCCTGACTTTATAGTTTAGCCTTGTTATTTTGGAGGAGAATTTCTTTTGATACTTTTTTTGTTTGTTTTGTTTTTGGATATTAAAAAAACCCAACCTTGTAGATGTTTAACAGAGTTTATAATGTAAATTCTAGGTGATACATTCAATGACAGACAATGGAACAAAATTCCACATAATATGTTAATTATGTCATGCAGCCTTCTGTTCAGGGTATTTGTGTTTACAGAGATGGAAGATAGATACCCATCTTAATTAAAAGCTTTAATTAGCAATGGTTTAAATAGAGTCCACTAGAGGACAGAAAAATGGATTCAAGTCTTAATTGACCCCTTTAGCACATCACTCTCTAATTTTTGGTTTTGCCACAACTAAAATGGTAATAACACATAGTTTTTGTGAAAACATGTACAAATGTGCTCTGTAAACTATCCTTAATATATTAAATCTTATTAGTAGTATTGTTTGGTTAGTCAGTGTTGTATTTGCTGAAGTACCTTCTCCCCACACACACACTTCTTCCTTTTGCTCATTGCCAGCATAGCTCTTTCTTAGTAAGGTCTGTGTCATCAGGACAAGTCCAGCATCTCTTAATCCACTTCTTTTTCCACTTACCAGTCAGTGAGATTCAGCAAGTCTAGTACCTAATGAGTGCCTGACACTGGAGGATATAAAGGTGAGTAGTACAAAAAAAGCAAAGGTGAAATATGCAACAATATATAGTGAACAAGTATACATTGGAGAATAGTAGATCCCCAAATTTGCACAGCTCTCTGGGACAGAAGAGACTTTGTCTGTCTACCTAAAGTCTCATCCTTGAACACCCTACGTAGGGTCAACATCCTTGGGCAACTTTTGGTGATCATTACTATTACTCTCCCACCCACTCTGTTGAGGGGCTTGTCCTCTGGAGTCATGTGACATGCTAGACATACCACAAGAGACACGCACATCATATGAAGGAGGAACTATTGAATCTCCTTTTTTTATACTCGCCCATTTTGCACATGGTATACAAATTTTAAAGTAAAAAAGGTTATATATTAAAACATTAGTCTCTCCCCCCTGCCTTGCAGTCACAGTTCCCCTCCTCTTATGTAGACCCTTTCCATTTTTTGTGTGTCCTTTTTAAAGCTGTTTCATAGGCACATGTATAAATAAGAATGTATATTTACTCATGAAAGAATATATATACAGTTTATACGTGCATATATTAGTTTTACGTGCACATATATAAGAATATACAACTTTTTTTGTTTTTATGCAAATGATACTCTTCTATATGTACTCTAAGTCTTTTGCTTCTTTTTATTTAATGCTTAGGGATATATTTGGTGATTTTTCCAAATCAATACACAATCATGCATCCCTTAATGATAAGGATACTTTCTGAGAAATGTGTCTTTAGGCAATTTCATTATTGTACAAATGTCATATAATGTACATAATCCAGCCCAGATGGTATAGCATACAGCACAGCTAGGCTATCGATATGGACTATTGCGCCACCATCCTGTATGTCACCCATCATTGACTGGAATGTTATTAAGCAAAACATACCTTTATAAAGAGCTTCTTTATTTTTAACAGCTGCATTGTGTTCCATTATAAATTTTTTATAGGCTATAATTTATTCATACAGTGAGTTGGTGGACAAGTGGGTTGTTTCCAGTCTATTTCTGCTATAAACAATACTATCTTGAAAATTGTGTATAAGATCATTTTATCTGTAAGATAAAGACTAGAAGTGGAATTGCCATTCACAGGTTATTTGCATTTAAAATTTCATAGATATTTTTAACATGTACCTATTTATATTCCTATTCATATAAGGGTCCACTGTTTCCTCATATTCACCTCAACATAGTAAGTTTTCAGTCTTTTAATTTCCAATCCAATCTGAGAAAAATGACATTTCATTGACACCTCAGTTTAAATTTCTAATATTGTTAGTGAGCCTGGTATATTTCCATATGTTGAAGAACTGCATATATTTCCTTATAAATTATCTATTGACATCCTTTGCCTAATATTGCATGCTTGGATTTTTTTCGTGCTTATTTGTAAGCACTTTCACTTTCTATATTATTACAGCTAGTCACTTTCATTTTAAGTTTCAACTGCCTTGTAGAAATATTTTTAATGCAATCAAATTTGTCATCTTTCTTTTTATGACTTTTAGATTTTGTGCTAAGCTTTCAAAAGCCTTTGCTACTAAAAGATTGCTAAATACATTTCTTTCACATGTTGAGGATACACTGGTTTGATGGCGACCTTGCGACAGCAGTTGGGGAAACGTGAGGACAACAGAGAAGGCTACTGGGGAAAGATCTGCAGAAGAGAGTCCTTCTAACAGATGATCTCACAGTAGGAGACAAGAGGGAGGCAGCAAAATAAAGTCCATAGGGTTGCTTCTGTCACCCAAGTCATTCCCCAAATGCAATAAATTCCCCCAAATACCTTGGTCATTGGTAACTGAAAATGGATGGCCATATGTGGAAGGTGTATACCTCTCTGAGCTGAGGAACCATTAAGAACATTCTCTTATCGAATGGCACATATTAAAAAAACTAGCAACAACAAATGTTGGCGAGGGTGTGGAGAAAAAGGAACTCTTCTGCACTGTTGGTGGGAGTGCAAACTGGTCCAACCACTGTGGAAAGCTGTGTGGAGATTTCTGGACCTACTAAACATAGAGCTTATATATGATCCAGCAATTCCACTCCTAGGTATTTACCCAAAGGACACAGAAACATCAATTCCAAAGAAAACCTGCACCCCTATATTTATAGCAGCACTGTTTACAATAGCTAAGCTTTGGAAACAACCCAAATGCCCAAAAATAGATGACTGGATCAAGAAGATGTGGTACATATATACCATGGAATATTACTCAGCATTCAAAAAAGATAAACACATGCAATTTGCAGCAACATGGATGGCGCTGGAAGGGATCATGCTCAGCGAAATAAGCCAAAAAGAAAAAGAAAAATACCGGATGGTCTCACTCATAGCAGGAATCTAGAAAACTTAAATAAGGGACCAGGAAAATGAATATAAGAAAGTGAAAATCAAAATGAACATAAAAAATCTGAACCAGAGACACTTTTAGGGGGGCGGGGGCGGGAGGGGAGGGATTGGGGTCAGAATGGGGGGGCTGCAATTGTATGGGGAATATAACAATAAAATTTATAAAAATAAAAAAATATATATATATAAAATAAAATGAAAAAAAAATAAAGAAAGCTGTGTGGAGATTTCTGGACCTACTAAACATAGAGCTTCCATATGATCCAGCAATTCCACTCCTAGGTATTTACCCAAAGGACACAGAAACATCAATTCCAAAGAGCACCTGCACACCTATGTTTATAGCAGCACTGTTTACAATAGCTAAGCTTTGGAAACAACCCAAATGCCCAAAAATAGATAACTGGATCAAGAAGATGTGGTACATATATACCATGGAATATTACTCAGCATTCAAAAAAGATAAACACATGCAATTTGCAGCAACATGGATGGCGCTGGAAGGGATCATGCTCAGCGAAATAAGCCAGAAAGAAAAAGAAAAATACCGGATGGTCTCACTCATAGCAGGAATCTAGAAAACTTAAATAAGGGACCAGGAAAATGAATAACTATAAGAAAGTGAAAATCAAAATCAACAAAAAACTATGAACCAGAGACACTTTTAGGGGGGCGGGGGCGGGAGGGGAGGGATTGGGATCAGAATGGGGGGCTGCAATTGTATGAGGAATATAACAATAAAATTTATTAAAAAAAATAAATAAAAATAAAAATTCATGCCTTAAAAAAAAAAAAAAAAGAACATTCTCTTATCAACCAGAGATCAGGTAGCCCATTTTGATGGGGTGAAACACATAAGCAAACAAGCCTCCTCATCCATCATGTGCACAGTAGCATTGGTCATTCCTGTTCACCACACCTGACTTAGAAAGGACTCCTGAAATACTGCTGTTTGACAGCTATGGGGAAAAGAAGAGACCTTCCTTTAAACATAAGAGGAGTTCTTTGGCAAGTCCAAAGCATGGTCATGCATTGCTGTGAAAAGTTCCCATGCCTGCAGCCACAAATACTAAAGCTGTTTAAAGACTGCAGGTAGAACTACAATTGAGATGCAGATATCGTCACATGAACCAATCCACACTGTTTTCTTCAGGTTTGAAATCAAAACAGTCTTGGCAGATTGATGATGGAAGGAAATAGTCACATAACTAACTACATGCAAAATTATTTTTCTTTCTGATAAGAGTCTGAGAAAAAAGCACATAAGATAATGACAAAATCATCAACTTTGAATAGTAATTTCTAGTTGTTGAGCTCTGTGTTTTAGATAAGGAAATATTATCCCTTCAGATTATTGTTTGAAAGAGACCCTATACTTTTGCACCTCCTGAATCTGATCAAGTGACCTACTGAAACACAACTCTTGTCAGACTAAGGTGGTTGCCTCTAGTAGCTTTTCTCCTTCCTCTTCACAGCAGTGAAAGGAAGCTCCTCCCTCATTTCTCTCTCGCCCTTTGCTTCTCAAACTTATTTCTGAATGGTCAAGGTTATTTGAAATTTGGTCAGTTTACTCAGTGGAAAGATTGTGGGCTTTGCAATCCGCAAGACTGGATTCAAATCCTGGTCTTTCACTGTTTGAGTTTAGGCTAATTCCTAACCTCATTGAATCTTAGTGTTCTCATCTGTAAATGAGTATCTCTTACCCATAAGTAATGCTACATAACAAACCATCCCAAACCTTGTGAGTTAAATGACATGCATTTCTTTAATCTTATGAATCAGTGGGATGTCTGAGGTTTATTTGATCTGGACTGAGGTAAGCTGATCTTGGCATACTCTGGTAGCCAAAGTAAATCACAAAGCCAGCCTAGATTCCAGGTGGGGAAATAAACTTCATCTCTTCATGGGAGGAGTTGCAAAAAGGTGTGGGTATAGGAACAAATGAATCATGGCCATTTTGCAACTTGTCAAATTGCCTTATATGAATGAATGTGATAATATATGGGAAGTATTGCTGTTATATTACTGAGGCATTCAGAAAACATTTGTTGAGTGTCTGTTATGTGCACAAGGCATTAGTTGATGCTGTGAGTAAAGTGGATATAAGTAAGACTTCATTCCTAGGCTCAAAAAATATTCAATCTTAGTCAAGAAGATGTACATTCTAATAATTGTAGGTCACCTTATAGAGTGTTTTGAGAGGAATAGGTAAAACACTGGAATTTCATAAGAGGGAGAAATTAAACTAAGAGGTTCTAGGAAGGGATTCTTTTTTTGTGTGTGTGGTGGAGGGCAGGCTAGAGGAAGGGATTCTGCTTCCAACTTATGTTCTGCATAATGTTTCCCTCTATTTCATTTTAATTATTGATCTCCCCAGGCTATCAATAATGACATGGTACAGGAAACCCAGTCCAGATGGGCAAAGCATTTTGAACTGGAGCAATTTAAAGTAAATTAAGTATTTGAAAATTGCCAGCCATCTAGATCCTACACGCCCAGGCTAACATGCCTGGAACAAACCATCTTCCTATCTTGCAGGATAATAGTAATCCTCCTAAATTTATTTTCCTGATTAAAATAATTTCCACTAATCTAGGAGTCCCTCAATCCCATTATTTTAAACACTTGGTTTCCAGAGTTAGCCAGAAGGTACAAATTATACATTCAATCTATTTTTTAAAATAGATTTAAATTTTTTACTCCTTACTACTTTGAAATGATTGAAATAACAGTGTGTTAGAGAAGATTAGAAAAACAAACCTGAAAACTAGGGAAGAGCCTGTGTAATCAAGAGCCCACGTGGAGCCAGATTTGGGTGAGGGAAGATCATGGTCACCTTCTCCTGGCAGTTGATGACATGCCAGGGGACCTTGGACAAGTTCTCTAACTGAGTCTGGGTTTCTTCAACCTTAGCCAGGGTATGATTATCTCGGCCCTTGATCCTTTGCATGAGGAGTCATGAGCTAATGTCTGTTCTGTGTACAGACTTTCTTGAAAGGAAAAGTGCTACCTAAATACAAGGTACTTGCATTACTATAAGGTGCTTGGAATCTTAATAGCTTTTTCAACTGCATTCAAAGTGGGCTTCTTTTTATAAATGCTTTAAGTGGCTAAGAATCAAAGCTGGAAAGAATTTTATTTCTCTCTACTCTATGCTAACAGCAGGGTGACTACACAGTTTAAAGTGTGCCCCGTTTGCCCAATTGGTGGAGAGCTCCACAAATATACCAGCCATTGAGATGCTACACAACATAGATAAAGATTGTGATAATACTGCCCTGCCCTTTATAGGTAATCATTTTCCTTCTGAAAGTCTATTTGGCTAACGTGTTGGTCAATCCAATGAGAGAAACCTTGGTATTTGACTTTGAACAGCCAGTTTTGTTCTTGGTTAATACTCGTTGAGCTGTCTCCATATTGAGTTTGCTGATCATTTTTGAAATTTTGTGACAAAAACAAGCATTCAATTTTAGTCTGCCACCTCTCATTCTTCTAAATTCTTAAATTACATCAGACTTTTCCATTCCTTTAAACCTTTTGTGTTTTTAATTTTTCTGAAGGCATATTGTTCGTTATTAGTTTCCTTGAAATGGTGGTTTGTAAAGAACCAGCACTAGAATGATTATGTAAGATTCAGGGAAATTCAGCAGTTTAAGGATAGGTATCCTAGAATCCCTATGTATTTAACAAATTCCCCAGCTGAGTCTTGGAATTACTGCATTAAATTAAACTTTACCTCTGGTAAGTAAACAAATCTTTTCCAAATGATAGCTGATACTTTGCCGCAGGACAATGAACTCATGAAATATTTTTCTACAGGCTGTTAATATTGTGCCCACTTTATGGATGAGGAACTGGGACTTAAAGATGTGAAGTAATTTGCTCAAGGTCATAAGCTAGTATGTGCCAGAGCTACATTTGACATGTTTGACTCTAAAGTCAACATGTTTCATCCCTGTGCTATGCTTCTTCCTATTAGTCTGTTCCAGGTTTATGTAGAAACCAAGAAGGACACAAAGAAAATATGATATATGACCCTTGCCTTCAAGAAATTTACCATCTTACCAGAATGCAAGAACACTTTCTCACTGGCCGCTAAAGAACTCATGGACCACAGAACTAAGTACAAATTTAAAAGTAGAAAATTAGAGTAATACCAATTTTTGTCCTTTTAACAGTGAGTTGAATATCATCAAATTAGTGGATTTATTTCATTTATTTCAAAAACACAGTTGTTTTTGTTTTTGATTAAAACACAGCTTGAAACAGAAGTATCCTATTTGAGGTTCAAATACAAGTAAGATTTTATTGATGTCAGAGTCATGCTATTTCAAGTAGATGTACCTTGTTCATCAAATATTCTGTTTTATATCTTCTGTTTCTTAATTGTTCCCTAAACAAGCAGGTTGTGTTGATTGAAGTCATTAACCTGTGCATAGTACCATGTTGGATGAACAATTATTTTCTCTTTTTTCCAGAGCCAAGTATAAATTAGGATAGTAAAAGGAACTGGGAAATTCAGAACCTCTTAAACAAATTACACTACCCCATTCCCAGCAGATATTTATGTTGCTAAGGAGATGAAAGCACAAAGACCCAGTGCTGTTTGAAATATTGACTTAGAAATATTTGAAATATAAGGTTAAGAGCCAATCACCAGGCCTAGGAGAGGTGTTCCCTGTTTTTAGTAGAAGACTCCTTTTATTAGTCAAGTTCTACAGGCAAGGCAGATATGTGATTATGACAGATGAATACATACCCACTATAGACCAGCTTTTATTTTTTTAAAAAAGATTTATTTATTCATTCATTCATTCATTTATACAAGAACTGGGGTACAGGCCAGATGCACAGGAGGGTGAGAAGATTCACCAGAGACAGATGAATACATACCCACTGTAGAACAGCTTTTCTTTTTTTAAAAAAAGATTTATTCATTCATTCATTCATACAAGAACTGGGGTACAGGCCAGATGCACAGGAGGGTGAGAAGATTCACCAGAGACAGAGCAGGGGACAGAACAGGCGGACTGAAGAAATATATTGCTGAGAAGAGCAGCGGGCGCGACAAGAGAGGTCTGCCATGCCATGTGGGACCCTCGCCAGCCTGTAGGGATCGAACCTGCACTGCAGAGGCTGCAGACAGCTTCACAGCGCTGTGCTCAACTGCCTGAGCCACCCTGGAGGCCCTAGACCAGCTTTCTTTCTCCATGATGATAAGGACCTTTCTGGCTTGGTGATTGCCTTATTAATTCTCAGCTCTTCTTTACTTGTTGCAGTAAATTCTCTTTTGCTCAAAGGAAGAAATTAATTATCCAAACTTCTTTTGTCTATCTAAACTTCTGGTTCTCCATAAACTGTGTTTCATCATCAAAATCTTTGGTCAAGAGAGGATCCTCCAAGACTGCTAAGACCCTTTGCCCCTATTACTACCTCTACCATGTACACAATGTCTATCATATTAATTAATTTATTTTTCTTACATATTGAACTAAGTAAAGTAAGGATTGATCTTGATTATGTTCACCATCCAGCACATATCTTGCTCTGAGCTAGCATGGAATAGAGTATGTATCCAGTAAATACTTGTTGGGTAGATGAACAGATAAAGGAGTCAATGATCAAAGAAATGAACATAATAACATTAAACTCCAGGTGAAAGTAAGGAGTTTTTAAAGAAATCCTATCTGGCCATCTAGTTTTCCAAACTATTGGCTAATCTACTACAACTTTAGGGAGCATGCAGTACAGCTTAATTTCATCCCAACATCCCTACTTAACCAAGACTTTACTTATGTTGTTTAAGAGTCAGGAATAAGCTCTCTCACACTGTCATGGAATTGGGACTAGGAAAGTATCTTTCTTGGGTCTCTTTTTTTCTTTTGAATGGCAGGAAACTTTGAATTGATCAGAGATAATTAATAGGTAATAGATTATTATTATTACAAAATGGATTTTGGAATATGAAATGAAAGTGTACTTGGACCATACAAAAAAGGAAAGTTAAATGGCAAACTCCAACAGGCAAAGACAGTTGAAACAGCAGGATGAGTAAGAAGGAAAAATTGCCAGGAGGTACTTTTGAGAGGAAGAGTATATAATCAAGAGGGGCCAAGTAGAAACCAGGAGAAATGACTGGTTTGTTGATGCCATTGGAAACCTGAGGTATCTGTAGCACCCAAATGAAATGAATTGAAACCTTTGTGGGGAGATAAGATCACTTTCTGAGCTAAGCATTTTCCAGCATGCTCCCTCCAATTTTTTATTTTGTCTTTGCCAGCTGCTCTGAAGACAGAAGTGAACTAATTCTTTTGTTACACTAAGAAGCTCCTGAGTCTGTCAGCTTCTACTTAGTATGTTCTCTCTTTTTGGCTTTAGCATTTTCTTTGAGTTATGCATTGTATTTTTTTCTTCTGATATTTAATTCAGTACTCTTAGTGTTTTTCTTTAGCCTGGTTGGAGTGAGCGGATGACTCATAGGATGGAGAGGCCTTTTCTGTCCACTCCTATTCTTACACTGTTACACAGTTTAAATTTTTGTTTGTCTTTTTGTGCTCTTCTCCCTTTAGAATGGCAGTTTTTAGAAAAATGGTAGGGAGCAAGTCAAATTTTTTCATCCCAATTTTTATACATAGAACTGACAATACACATGTGAATTAAATGAATGACTGAGTGAGTGAGTGAATCTCTAGAGTTCTGTGAAAGAGACCCCCAAGTATGACAGCTTTTAAGGTAGTTTTTCAAGAATATATAAACTACTTTTATTTACTTTAAGATGTGTGTGGCATGAGTCCTTTAAATACAGGCATCATGTATGACCCTTAATATTGATTTAACAGATTTAAAAAATGAAATAGTATTTCCAAAGGGAAAATAGTCATTTAAGTGTGATTCAAGAAGTATTTCCTCTCCTCCCTTTATACTCCCTGCGATCCTTAATGGATTTTAGGGTTAGTGAACACAAGCATTGATGGGAGAGGTAACTATATTCTCCAGAGCTTGGAGTTCCACAGAAGACCTCTGGGGCTGAAGGAGACTTAAGATGGAGAGCAAGCGGGTACATCTTTCACCTTCCCCCAACCACCCTCTTCCCACCTATAGATCACTATTGGAGACACTCTGACTCTGCTTCCAGACTGTCTGCGTTTGATTATAATCCCCATACCCCTGCCTCAACAAGCTAAGTAGGCAAGGGCCTCACGACCCCTGCCTTGGGTCTTCAATCTTAAAATGGAGAAAATAATGGTACCTACCCTGTAAAACTGTTGAGAAGCTCCCTGAGCTCAAGCAGAGCATCTCAGACATTGAGAAAACCTAGACAACTCTTTTTCTTCATTTCTGTGCCTCCTACATATAAATATGAGGACTACCACAAATCTTGGTATATTTCAAATTTTTCTTAAACAAATGTTTTGCCATATGTACAGTACTTGTGCTATTTACAGAGTCATTATAGGTTATATAAAAATATGATTTTATATTACAATACAGGTATGCACTCTTTCTCCCTGGCTGTGTTGATAACTTCTGTAAAGTTTACATCAGAATTCCAAATTTGAGGTCATTATGAAGACATTGAGCACAGTAATTCCCCACTTCTGATTATCCCTCCTCACTACCCTCCCGAATCATCACAAGCAGAGACATTTTTCTTTTCTTTTCTTTATTCCAGAGAAGAGAGTGTGTCCCTTTGTGTGACTGACCCTGCTATTTGAGAATTCCCTGTCTTCTCCCTGAACTCAGTATCACATATCACAGACTTAAGGAAATGGAGCTTAGTGAGAGGTCAGGATGCATTTATTTCTAAGCCTCTCTGAGATGTGGCTCTATCTTAAAACTTTTCTGATTTTGGCCAAGTTGCTTAATTGCTGTGTGATTCACTTTTATCATCTGTGAAATGAGGAGCCTGAACCATATAACAGGCTTAAACAAGAGCCTTTTGCTGTCCTCTATACCCCTAAATTCTTTCACATCTCCTCTACCTTCACAAAATCCTGTGGATACAAAGAACATAGTTTGATATGTAAGTCCTGGGCCTCTGAGGTCCAGCCAGATATAACATTCTAGGATTCATTGATTATGGTCAGGAAAGACCCTGGGTAGCCTATTGGTCCCTCATGTACCCATTGCAGTCACTAGACTGACCACTAGTGAGTGTTCTGGTCTCTGCTGTGTAACTTCACATGTTGCAGGACCAGGATACAGGATGTGGCATGTCTGGGTGCTTCTTGGAAGAGCTACTGCATCCTGTAAACGTTGGGTCTCTACCTGCCAACTGCTGAGAGGAACCAGTAATCCTTTCAGAGAGCACAGGCTTTTATCAATGAGGAGGATTCAAGGCTTTCCCCCCCCTTTCCTCCAAATAACACTCCCACTGTTCAGGCTTAAATACCAAAACCTTATGGTTTGCAGAGTAAATGCCAAGAAGTCAATCATCACAGAAACTGCAAAGATAATAGCTCCTATTGATCAAATTGGGAGAAGAATGGTTTCCTCTCCTGCAGAAGTCAGGAAAGATAAGGGTTGGAGTTTTCTAAAACATGCTTAATTTGCCAAATTGAATAAAACCACATACAAACACTTATGTTCTTAGAGAACTGGTGACCAATTCAGGAAAATCTCACAAAATCTCACAAAATGAAAAGACTGGATTGGATTTTAAGGCATGTGAAATAGAAAGTCTTTCTAAAAGCATGGTGAATGTGTTATTTCAAATCTAGACAATGACATAGGAGCAAATGGGCATATGCCCACGTAGAGGTTGACTGCTATCTGCCTTATCAGAGAGAGAGGGAAGGCAGGAGAGAGTTCGAGTGTCCATTCTAGGCTGGGCACCATGTAGGACACCATGGGTCCATTATCTAATTTAAAGCTTACCTCAACCCTGTGAGATGATTTTTGTTATTCCTTTTTACAGATGGGAAGGTAGAGGTCAGAAGATGTTAAGTCACATGCTATAACCACAAAGTGACAGAAATTAGTATTTTAATCTAGATCGATACTTCCATTAAATAGTTACTGTTTCCTAGTTGGAAATACTGATTTGCTATGACCATAATAGTTTCATAGAGGCTGCTAGCCTGATATTACATATCTCATCCTTTAGGAACAGCAAGGAGAATGGTAGAGAAGCTGAATTCACGGTGCAATTCCTATGGGACTAGTACTGAGGTTGTCTCTTTCTCTAAAGTTACTCATCTTGGAATCAGTAGAGATGAAGTTGATATGTGTCACTTTTTCTTATTTAAATTTCAGCCTTCTGGGCCTCCCCTGGTGGTACTGGGGGTTGAGCGCAGCGCTGTGAAGCTGTCTGCAGTCTCTGCAGCACCGATTCGTTCCCAGCCAGCCAGCCAGCGAGGGTCCCACATGGCACGGCAGACCTCTCCTGTCTCGCCCACTGCTCCCCTCAGCAGTGTATTTCGTATTTCGTCAGTCTGCCTGTTCTGTTCCTCGCTCTGTCTCTGGTGAATCCTCTCACCCTCCCACGCATCTGGTCTGTACCCCGGTTCTTGTATAAATAAATAAATAAATAACTCTTTAAAAAAATAAATTTCAGCCTTCCTTTCAGGAAAAATAAAACATCTTAAGCACCACTTTTGTGAAAGGAATTGCTAATATTAAACTTTCACACTAAATAATCAACCTTTCTTTTTTAAAAATTATAGCCTTGGAAGATGGCATTTTCCACAAAGGTTATTCATATTTTAAAATATTCTTATCTGTTTTTACTATTATCTGAGAATCTGAACATGTGATTATCTAAAGGAATAGATTTTGAAGCTGAGTACAAAATTCCTCAGAATAGTCATGATCACTAATGAGCTTGTGAATTGAAATTATCTTTGCTGCAGCCTGAGAATCAAGTGGTAATTAGCGTCCAGGGACAGTGGACAGCAGTTTCTCTATTTGCAGTGCCAAGAATCCATTCATTTGTCATCGGCCCAAATTATTTTCAACCAGCAATTCAAACTCAGGTTAGAAAAACCAAGTGACATATAGCTAACATTCTATAAAATTAATACTGTAAGATGAAACCTATATTTCTGGCAATTTAACTGTGAGCAGCAGTAAGATGAAGCTATGAAAATATTGAACAGAAATACTGTCAAGATCTGTCTTCATCCCACCACTTCCCCAGCGTTTGCTTCCTTGCCTGAAATGCCGCCTTGGCTGCCATGCGACTATTCCCAAGCTCCCTGAAGTCTGGGTATTGCAGTGCTTCCTGAACCTTTTTGTAAGGCAGACCAGTAGTCCCTAAGACTGCAAACAAGAGGCCATTATTCAAAGAGCCAAAGTGGGTGGCAGCAAGATGGGGGTCAGAATGGTGTTGCGGTTGGAGTCATTCGTGCAGGGCCCCCGAATGTAGACAATTAGCTCTTCCTGGGGAAATCACCTGTGAGAAATACCCAGTCCTAGGACAAGTGGTTGACAGCAGAAGCTCTGCCTTTGACTGGGGTTTTGGATTAAGTAGTTTTTCTACTTCAGTGAATTTTTCCTCTTGGTTTCATAGTTTGGAATTGTGAGTATATTAATGCCATTACTGATCATCTGACTTCAGTTCCCTTTAAAAGAATCTGTGCTGTTTTTGGCTCAAAACATTGAAGGCAACTGGGGCCGTTTGGGGTGGGGAGGGTATGTGTGGTTTGTTTACTTTCTTTCCCACCTGCTTCTAGGACAGGGAGACCGGTAAGTCAAGCAGGTCCACACAAACCAAACAACCCTTGTCTCTGTTGTGTGTGGCAGGTTGACGGGAGGCCCGGTAGACAAACTAGAAGGGGGCCTTTGCAAAGTCTCAGTGGGTAAACATCCTGGTCTTGGCAGAACTCCCTGATGGCTGTGGTGACTTCTATGGCCGTGTGGCAGCGAGTCCCCATCAGTGAATAAGGAAATGTAGAAAGTGTATATAACTAGGTGAAAAAGTGGAATCATAGAAAGGAAAGGTGAAAACCAAGTCGTTTCACGGACTTAAGTACTAAGCAGACTGGGCTGCTAGGAGGTATGTGGGTGGAAGAGTCAGCACAACTGGATTTGAATCCCAAGTCTTTCACTTACTAAAGTTCACCTTGCATTCAAACTCACATCCATCTTTTGTTATTATTGTGCTGAAAAGATTGTTAGGTAGATCCCAGGTTTACTAGGCTAAAAGGGCTATAATTGTTTAAATTAATTGTGTCTGTGCTATAGTGAAAGAATGGCAAGTGGCAGCATGATGCCACATATGTAATGACCTCTGACTCTCTGAGATCTTGTCCTGCCCTCAAAGTCTGAAAGTGTGTGTGTGTGTGTGTGTGTGTGTGTGTGTACAGCCTGGCCTACTGTCAGATTACTGTAACCCTATTACATCAAAATGTGGTAATAAGATGGTATCATGGATGTCTTAAATATTCAAAACCCATGGAAACATCAATTGTGTAGTATAGTGGATTGCTGAAAGACATTGCTTTAGATTGCTAATTTGCATATTTGCTTTAATTTATGGTGGGTTTGAAAATTACCTTTTAATGTACGCTGTTACAAATGACTACTCAAATACTTAGTTTTCATTTGCCTTGACTTAAAGTTTCAATATAGAAAAATGCTATCCATTCACAAACACAGCAAATGAAATAAGCTGGAGCAAAATTTTTCTTACTCCTGGGATAACTGGGGAATGTATTAGCCTAAGCCTGGTCTTCTAACAAGAAAAGGAAGAGATTATGTTTGATCATGTTTGGTCGTTTTCTTTAATGAAATGTTGGTATTTTAATTTTCAAGCCTTTTTTTATTTTATATATTTTTTACATAATTTTTCATTTTTGCACAATGTAAGCATTTTCATCTTGGTTATAGTCCCCATACAATTCCCAGCCCCCCTTGTTTTGATCCTATTCCCTTCTTCCTCCCCCACCCCTCCGAAGTGTGTCTCTGGTTTATAGTTGTTGATTTTGATTTTTACTTTATTATAATGACTGGATCAAGAAGAAGTGGTACATATACACAATGGAATATTACTCAAGCCTGTTTTTTAAAGAGTAAACTCTTCCAATTTGGCCTGCAACTTGTTTCTCTGGATAGCCTCTGTAACTTGGGCATGGAGAACAGCCGTTCCCATTTAATATGCTACGGAATTGCAGTGGTCTCTCTCAGAAGGCAGGGCCCTTGGAAATCTCTTGTAATGCTTCTAACAGCCCATAAGTTACTGCATTTAATATTGACTTTGTCTTTCTCCCCTCCCTTCTTTTTCTTTTCAGAAACAGAGTTGTCAGTCACTGCTGACTTAGTGCCTACCTCATCATGGAACATTTCAAGTGAATTCGACAAAGGTACACAGTGGTAACACATAGAGGGGCCAAAGGAGGGGGGGGGTGTGAAGCTTCATTTTTTAATCCTGGCATGGCCTTTTTTGAAATCAACTGCTTTTTAGATCACCAGGAGGAGGCGGAGGCCAAAATAAATTCCTTGCTTACTTTGTAATTATTTAACATTTAATTACCTGGAATTCTATTTTTTTCTGGGAAGGTATTTTTCTTCTTTCCTTCCCTTTCTTCTTCTAAAATGTTTCACATGGTAAAAATGCTTCAAGATGTGAAATAGGGTCGTTTCTGACCTTCCTGACACTGCATCTAGTGGATCTTATTTAGAGGATTTGATTCCGCCTGAACCAGAATTGATCAGAGCTCTTGACTGGGTGACCTTTTACAGTTAGTATTTGATGTGATTGCAGGGTTCAGGGAAGAATATTTGAAATGTTTGTAATTGCCTGTGCATAGAGATGACAGCTTCCTGTGTGCACCTGGGGAACAGGTTCCTGCTACAAGGTTGTTGTAGTATTAATTAAGCACCACCATATGCTAAGCATTGTCTGTCCTGTGTCGTAGAGTGGTAAATCAGGGTGCATTCCAAGTCCCTGCAATCGGGTTCATCCTCACTTTCCAGCCTTTTTTCTCGTTAGTCCTCTTTTTGTTCCCTTATGCATCTCCAGCCAAATTTCTCCTTGTGTATGCTCTGATTTCTGCCTTTCTCTTGTCATCTAAATTATTCTCCTAACCTTCCTTCTTTGCCAATACACAATCTCTTCCTTCTGTGGGGCTGTAGTCTCTTTCAAGGCTGAGTATAAAGTCTATAGTAAAAAGTCTTATCTAATCCCTCAACAGGAAATGACCTTTCCTTCTTTGGAACTCTCTTCATCCTTTTTTCTGTTCTTCTCCTAGGCATTTTTTCTGTGTTATATCATAGTGATTTATATACATGTCTATCTTACCTTTAAGCCTGGAAGTCCCTTGGAGGTAGGATTTTTATCTATTTTGTCTTCTGTATCCATTACAAAATCTAAACAGACTCTTGCTCATAGAATTTCTTCAATAAATATGTGCAGAATGAGGAGTCACACCATATCTAGGGCCATGTAAATGGATGAGCCACATCAATATGTATGCAAATACATTCAACACACTTACTGCATTTCTATTTAAATTCAATAATAATACTAGATTATGGGAATATAGTGATAATAGACCTTAAAGTTCTTGTCGATGGTTTCCTTTTCTTATCTACTCTCTTCTGTGCTCATATATTCACTGGGAACTGTATTCCTCCTTTAGAAGACAGAATATTACTTAATAAAACAGTTATAAGAAAAGTTACTTTGTTAGTTATATTTAATGAGGCATTTTGGGGTGGGTGGTAGGATGATGTGAGATGTCATTTCACCTTACGTAAAAGTATATTTAGGATAAATTTTTATTGTCAAATTTTACCAGGATAGTCCTTTTCTTTTTCTTTTAAATATTTATTTATTTATGCATACTGGAGCTGGGGTACAGGCCAGAGGTGTGGGGGATGAGAGGATTCTCAGAGACAGAGTGGGGAACAGAACAGGCAGATCGACCGAAGTATACTGCTGAGGGGAGCAGCTGACAAGACAGGAGAGGTCTGCTGTGCCATGTGGGATGCTCCCTGGCCATCCGGGGATCGAACACACTCGTGTTGCAGTGGCTGCGGACAGCTTCTTAGGTTGCGTCTCAACCCCTTGTGCCACCAGGGAGGCCCAGCAGGGATAGTCCTTTTCTAATTCAGTATTAAAACAGAGGCTATGCTTCATTCCTCCTTGTCTCTAGCAACAAATACAGTGCCCAAGAGGCAGTAGATTACACATTGATTTTTTTAAATGTTAAAGAAGAAATAAAGCGTACTAAGTGTTAACCTAGTGCCTACTTTGTGCCATGCATTGTGCTAGGTGCTTTGAGTATGTGAACTTAATCAACAAGCCCCTGAGAGTACCAATAGAAAAATAACATCATTGCAGACAGTGTGGAATTGATCAGATTCCAGTTAAGGTTATAGAAGGAGACTGGTGTGTGCCAACAGGGTGGTAGACCCATCACTCAAGAACCTAGCCTGCTAAACTTTTACCAGGCTAGTACCATAATTAATAGCAGTTGCTTTTCAAGAATGAAGTAGTGTTTTGTGAGTCCAAGCCAAAGGGCTAGACCCAGACAAGTTCCAAATTCCTTTGTTCAGCATGACCTTTCCTAGAACATGGATGGCTTTCCATGGATTCTTGGTGTCATCTCTATATATAATTAGTGTATAGTCTTTAATTTCATTTTAAAATGAGAGAAAAATCTGGTTAATTCATTTTTTATTTATTGATCAATTTTTTATTGCTTCCTATACTGGCCTAGGCATTGCCTGTAGATTTAGGATAAAAAGATGAATCAGAAAAAGATCTCTGCCCTCTGTGAACACAGAGCCTAATGGGAAAGACTGATATCTTGACATGCAATCATAACCTTCTGGTCAGTTTGATAGATTGAGCTGTAGAAGGACAGTCCCCTCAATTGCAGAGAGCTGCTGGTGGAATTACCCACACACAGATCTATTGCCAGGCTGGTAGGCAAAGAGGAGAAATACCCATGTGCCAGAAAAGAAGAGCAAACTCAGTGTTCATTGAGAAGGAAATAAACAAAATGTCCCTATGGAAATATGGGAAGTGCATATGGTTCTTAGGGACTGTCATTTCAGTATCCCTTGGGGATGTTGTTGAGGCCATAGGCAGCAAGCTCCCTGCATTGGTGACCAATGAGAATGGCTGATCAGAAACTGAAATAGATTTCTATCAACCACCTGGGTCGTTGGGTTAGAAATTCAACCTAAGACTAGCATATTAAAAATGTCTGACTATACCATTACATGAAGGTCTCTCGCTGAAAACAGAATTGAAACAAAACAATAACAGCAAATTACTAATGATGTTTAATTTTAAAATTATATTTCATGCAAGAGGAAAAAAATGAAGACACCATTAGTGAGTCATTAGACAAAACAAATGGAGTTTATATCTTACAAACTGAAGACAATAGGCTAATTTAAGAGAACAGATATGTTTATTTATTTATTTGTTTGTTTATTTTTTTAAACAGAGGCATGTTTTTATTTATTTATTTATTTGTTTGTTTTGTTTACACATGCACTGGGTACAGTCAGAAGCGCGGGAGGGTGAGAGAGTTCACCAGAGCCAGAGTGGGGAGCAGAGCAGGCAGAAGGACCGAAGTACACTGCTGAGGGGAGCAGCAGGCGGCAGGAGAGGTCTGCGCACCATGTGGGACCCTCCTCTGGTAGCCGGGGAGCAGCCGGGGATCGAACTGGCACCGCAGAGGCCGCGGGCAGCTTCGCAACCCAGCGCTCAACCGCTGCGCCACCGGGGAGGCCCCGAGAACAGATATGTTTAAAATGTTTAATGATGAAAGAAGGACTAGAAACAATAGGGAAAGTACAGGGTAATATGACAAAAAGTAAATTTTAATAGAACTAAATAGAAATTCTAGAATTGAAAAAGTTATAGAAATAAAAAATTCATCAATCGGGTTAAAGAGTGCACTCCAAAAAAGAAAGAATGGTAAACTGTAAGATAAAATTGAAATAGTATGATGGTTAAGAAAATGGACTCTAGTACCTTCATACTGTGTGACTTTGGGCAAGTCGCTCAACCTCTCAGTGCTTTGACCTACTCATTTTGTAAATGACCTACCTGATACAGTTGTTGTGGCAATTGATCTAGCTAGCAATACTGATAAACTAAATGGAGGAGTAAGAACAGTCATTTTTGGTTCATGTAGTATTACTTTGGTTTTGATGGTAAAAAAGTAAATCATAGGTACTTTGGCAGACAGATAAAGAAAGCATAATTTAATGTCAATGCAGAGATTTCAAAACCTGTGTAGTCAGTCCTCAGCAGCTGCCTACTCTGACCTTCCACTCTTTAGTCATGACCCACACTAGCACCATACTGAGCTTGGTAAATAAGGTTCTCCAAGGTCTTACCCCTGCTGACTCCTCTGACCTCTCCTCTACCCCCACACTTTATCTGCACTTTTTTCCATGGCCTGCCTCTAATTCCCTAAACATATTGTTCTGTTTCCAATTTTTAGACTTTTGTTCATGCAATTTCTTATTCTTCACTTAACTTCTTTATTTAAGCATTACCTTATACATTTCCTCATCCCCTTTTCCCCACTGTGCATGCTTTTAATGGCACAGTGCTGAATAAGACAGGCCGTTATTCCTGCTTTAGTGAACCTTGCTTTCTAGAGGGGGAGACACATAATTATTGAATCCTTTCAGCAACCCATTGTCCACGCCATCAACAGTGTCTCCAGATATTTTATATGTGGGTTACTATATCTGTTTTGATCAAAATTCTTATCACATTGTATTTGAGTTTGTTATTTTGTGCCTGCCTCTTTAAAGTCAGGTTTTCTTATCAATTGATGCACCCTTCTTGCCCTACACAATGCTTGGTGTAAAGCAGGAAAACAGAGTATCAAAACATTTGCTTCAGGGCCTCCCCGGTGGCGCAGCGGTTGAGCGCTGGGTTGCAAAACTGCGCGCGGCCTCTGCGGCGCCGGTTCAATCCCCGGCTGCTCCCCGGCCACCGGAGGAGGGTCCCACATGGCGCACAGACCTCTCCTGCTGCCCGCTGCTCCCCTCAGCAGTGTACTTCGGTCCTTCTGCCTGCTCTGCTCCCCGCTCTGGCTCTGGTGAATTCTCTCACCCTCCCTCCCGCACTTCTGACTGTACCCAGTGCATGTATAAACAAAACAAGCAAACAAACCAGCAAACAAATAAATAAAGCATGCCTCTATTAAAAAAAAAAAAAAAAACATTTGCTTCAAATCCCAGTTGTGCCAATTCATAGTCACTGGTGTGAATACCTACCAGGTATTAAGCACTTGCTAAACATGTTGCATGCATCATTTGAATTCGGTCCATCCTGTGCAGCAGAACAGGCAAATGAGCCTCGTGAGGGTTTAAAGGACTTGACTAAAGGGCACCACTGGTGAGTCATGGTGCCAGCATCCATGTCTCATACAACAGCTGATAGACTGTCCCCCTTGTATTCATATCCTCTCCTCCTGTGGGGCAATAATAGAAAATCCATCATTTGGTTTAGTGCCTTTCTCTTCACCTATCCCACCTGGCTCCCCAGCCTTGCCCAGGTTCTGCTAAATGATTTTCTGTTAAGAATCCAGTTAGTGGCATATAACAGTTACCTGTTTATCCTTTCCAGCAGGAAATGAAATTTAAAAGAGACAAGACCCCCTGGGAAGAGCAGTTGAAAACTACTGTTGATGGGATTTGGGATAATATCTGAAACAAATCTTCAGAAGCAAAGCATCTCCTAAAATAAATCCATCTACAGGGGTCTAACCTCAGCTTCCCTGTGGGGGTCTTGGGGCGGGGTGTGATGAGGGCCTCTTTCCCCCTTCTTCCATTTTCAGCCACATGAGGTCTCAGAGGTTCTCTATAGAAAGCCAAATGTTTCTTTTGGAGAAAGTGCTGGAAATTGCACCCGTAGGAAGCAGAAAGGGAGGGAGCCCACTACTTAAAAAAAATACTGCGACCTGCTTCCAACTGCAAATAGTTCTCCATGCTGACAGACTGGATTTGGTGGTATTTTTGTCCTGGTTTGCTTTTTTAAATGGAGAACTGACTTTCTCTACTAGCTTAGAGCTTTACACACAAGGGACATAGACAGCATGGTTCCTACAAGCACAAGCTATGGAGTTACTCTGAGCTTCTTTTCACTCACCCATGGAATCTCTAAGGGCCACATGGAATCCCTAACAAACACATTTGCAAGTATCACTTGGGTGTTGTGCCCTAAGATAACTGTTCCCATGGTTACAATAGATGCATGCTGGCCTCACCTCAGGCCCTTAGTCCAACTCTTCCCTGAGAACTTCACCATCAAGGTCTGTCACCAGGTTATCTGCTTCAGGAGTGCTTGCTTCCTCCCCCTTCTCCCCTTCTCTGTTACTTGATTTCTCAGTGGAACATACAGAGTCTATTTAAATGGCCTATAAGTCCATTAATTGGCCTATAACTGGGAATTTTGATCATAGCTATTTCTCTTGGGGTAGCTGAATCCTTTCCTTGTGTACGTAATTGTAGGTATTGAAGCAATGGCAGCAGATGAAGGGACAAGATAGGTATGCAGCCTTGGCACTTGGCAAGCTAAAGAACTGTCCTCCTTGGACTGAGGTTTCTCAGATTTTATCCATCCTTGTGTTCCATCTTCAAAACTGGTTGCTGGTGGGAGGAGTTCTTGGGATAACCATGTGCATTTTTTTTTTTAAAGATTTATTTATTTATACAAGCACTGGGTACAGTCAGAAGCGCAGGAGGGTGAGAGAATTCACCAGAGCCAGAGCAGGGAGCAGAGCAGGCAGAAGGACCGAAGTACACTGCTGAGGGGAGCAGCAGGCGGCAGGAGAGGTCTGCGCGCCATGTGGGACCCTTGCCCGGCGGCCATGGATCGAACGGGTGCTGCAGAGGCTGCGGGCAGCTTCGCAGCCCAGCGCTCAACCGCTGCGCCACCAGGGGAGGCCCAACCATGTGCATTTTAAGACAGTCCAAGTTCAGGTGGTTTTGTCCTTAAGCAGCACATTTCTACTTTTTTTTTTTAATTATTGTGGCCTTTTTTTATATATTTTTTACATCGTTTTTCATTTTTGCACAATGTATGCATTTTCATATTGGTTATATTCCCCATACAGTTCCCACCCCTCTTATTTTGACCCTAATCCTTCCTCCCCTTTCCCCACCCCTGCCCCATAGTGTGTCTCTGGTTTGTAGTTGCTTGTTGCTTGTTGATTTTTACTTTATTATAATTAGTTTTTTTCCTGGCCCCTTATTTAGGTCTTCTAAATTCCTGCTTTGAGTGAGTCCATCCGGTATTTTTCTTTTTCTTTCTGGTTTATTTCTCTGACCATGATCGTATTGTGGCTTCATTTTTTAACTCCCATAAAACTCCCACCACCAACAGCTTTCTAATATTCACAGTACCTTTAGCTTTTAAAGACTGATATCATCCTGCCGCTCTCAACAACAAAAGCACTGGGAGCCTCTGGAACTGCATGTAGAAATGGAAGAAGTGATATTGACGCCAAAGTGTTATTTGAAAGAGTTAAATAAAGTGCAGAGCCCCATTCCTGACTATCATAGATAGGTGTTCATTTCTGCTGCATCTCTTTCTCTCCCTTCCTCTCTCTCTTACTCCCAAAGGGAGGGGAGTATGCTTTAGGGAGAGAGCTTGCCCAGTTACTTAGATTCTACACCCAACTCAGTGACCAATGCTCTTTCTTTTTATGGGGCTCCAATGCTGTGTGTTACAGGATGGTAGCCACTAGCCTGAGAATGAGATGTAGTATAACCCTAAAACACACACTGATTTCAAAGACTGGGCATGAAAAAAGAACTAAAATGTTTAATAACTTTTACATAAATGTAATCAATAATTAACTTTTATGATCACATAATTATAAAAGTTAAAATATAACTATATTTTATATTTTATAACTAAATATAAAATTTTAAAAGTTAATATAACATCTTATATTATTATAATATAATATATAATAACATTTTATATTATTATAAAATATAATAATATTTTATATTATTATATTATAAAATGTAATATTTAGATATAAATCATAAAATAAGGCTAAATAAAAACATAATTATAAAAGTTAAAATAATAATTGTTATTATGTTCAATTAAGTGAAATAGAGTATTTAACTTTGCCTCATCCTTTTTAATGGGGCTATTGGACAATTTAAAATAATACATGTCACTCCCATTTGTGGCTTGCATTTTATTTCTATTCAAAAGTGCTGTTATGATGAAACAACAGCTAGAACCATCATCAATAAGTCTCCTCATTGTCTTGCTCTTGCTAGGAATGACTTTTTCTGAATATAAATTTTTCTACAACTAATTGTGTGTTTGCGTGTATGTAATGGTTTCAAATATAAAGTACCTCTTATGTAAAGGATTGTCATTACTGATTATAATCTGATCATTAACTTTCAGAGAAATATTATAATATTTGGAGTAATTTTTCAGTGGAGAAAAAATTTGTAGGTTAGAAGTTTGAAGCTCAGAGGGATTACACATGGGTAACGGTTACATAAAGAATAACAATGACGGGGCCTCCCCGGTGGCGCAGCAGTTGAGCACTGGGTTGCGAAGCTGCCCGCAGCCTCTGCAGCACCGGTTCGATCCCCGGCTGCTCCCTGCCCACCGGCGGAGGATCCCACGTGATGCGCAGACCTCTCCTGCCTCCCGCTGCTCCCTTCAGCAGTATACTTAGGTCCTTCTGCCTGCAATGCTCCCCACTCTGGCTCTCGTGAATTCTCTCACCCTCCCACACTTCTAACTGTACCCAGTGCTTGTATAAATAAATAAATAAATCTTAAAAAAAAAAACAATGAAACCACAAAACAAGACAGAAAATCCCAACTTTGAGTACATTCTCTCAGGGCCCTAGTGATCCAGCATTGCCTCTGTCTCTGAAATTTTGCCTTACATTCTTCTCCCATGCTGGCTCTGCATCAGCCATTCTAGCTGCCTGTAGTCTCCCCAGCAAAACTAGCTCTTTCCTGACCAAGGGCATTTTGACATGCTCTTCCTTCTTCTGAGAATACTTTTTCTCTTCTTTTTCCCCTCTTTCAGGTTGTGGTGCAACTGTCATCTTCTCAGATAAGCTTTTCTTGACCTTCCAACCTTACTTTTCTTATCCTTGATGGTGATGAAAAAGACTCACCAGGTGGTCTGGGCCTGGAGCAGGGAGAACATTGCTTAATAGGAAAGCAGGGGAGCTTCTTGGCAGCTCTGCTACTTCTGCTCTTTCCCTCACTAAGTAGAAACTTGCTCTTGGTCCCTGTGCCTTGAATACAATATGGAAGCATGTTACGTGGAAATCAGTTCACCTTCCACCAAGCTGCTCTTCCGGTCACTTGTTAGCCCTCTTTATTTGACAATTCTGTTCAGTTTAGGAAAAGGAACCTCCAAGATGGGGGCTGTGGGATTCTGTCTTAGAACAGAGGGAACGTGACCCTTTATGGGGAATCTTGATTCTCAAAGTCTGCTCGCCAGAGAGGGATTTGCCATCAGGCAGGATCTCTGAAACCCAGGGGGTCAGCCTCTCGGTAGTCTTATCAACTTCAGCTCTTGGCAGTTATCGCTCACATCAGCCCTGCCAAACCCCTCTAATGTGCTACTCAGCTTAAAAGAGTGAGGCATTCAGCTTAAAAGAGTGAGGCCCTTGGGTGTTCCATAAATGACCAGTTTGGCTATGTGAAGAGCTCAGAGCTTCCTACTCCCAGCAACCACCACTCAGAAGAGCAATAGAGCAAGTGTGAAAGTGTTTAAGCTCCTATTTTAACTGTGTAGAATCAGGATTTATCTACCTCTTTTCATGACTCTTAGATTCTTTACTCCCCTGGTACCATTTTTGGGTAATTCCTGTCAAAGACAAGGCACAATCTTGGACTCATAATCAGGAAACAACAGAGAAAGCATTTGTTGACTTTACCAGGCCATCTTTTTTTCCCTGCTCCGATGTCCTTTAGTTTGGCCTAAGCCTGCCTCTGAGGGAAGCTGCCTGTGCTGCCACTTCAGAAATGACTTTGGACTTTGGCCTGGAGTGCTTCCAGAAATTTGTCGACTGTGGTGCGGCCCACAGGAATCATAGAAGGCCTTTCTAGTCCTGACCTGTGGATTTGGTCAACTCTTGCTCAAAGACACAGGAATTCTTGTGACTTAGAGGCCTCTTGGCAAAGGGAGGAGGAGAGAATCATACACAGCGCTTTGCCACCTGGCTCCTTCCTCAGCCTCCTCTGTTCCTCCTCCATTCTTGCTTGTCATGCTCTAGAGCCAGCTTGTTATTTCCAGGGTATATCGGGCCTCTGTGCACACTTCTTTTTTGTAATGATGAGAGTGAGTACCCTCCTAAATTTCTTGTCATGCTTACAACATAGTTCAGACTTCATCACTTTGAAGAAGCCTTTCCTGAGCTCACCCTTCCCTTATAGGTTACTATACTTTGTTCATTCCTTACTGGGGGGCTGGGTGGGGGGGATGTAGTTGTGTCTCACCACTCTGCTAATGCTTATTTTCAAGTGTGTCCTTTTCCCTTTTCCTTTACCTCCTCTTCTTCCCTCATATAAATATTCATTAAACATTTTCATTTCAAGCAAAGCCTTCATGGTGCATCCTTGCTAGCAGGAGGGTCAACCAAAAAGAGCACTGTGGAACGTGCTTTAAGAGCAGTAAGAATAGCTTATCAGCCATGCACTTGTTGAGATTAGGAATTATGCATCCCTGTATTTCCAACTGTAGCACAGGTGTGTGAATGAGTAAATGAATGGGTGGCAGAAATCAGAACATCAGAGTAGAAAGGTCATTTAGAGTAGCTGTCCTCTACCCCTGGTAGAAGCAACTAGAGATACTCTAGCTCATTAAAGCACATTGGATCCCAAGCCTTTGCATTTTTACTGATTTGGTAGGTGGTTCTCATGCCCTCCAAAGTAGTCCTCAAACTACTGATATAGAGCAGTAGTTCCTAACTTCAGCTGTGACTGGAATCCCCTGGGGAGTTTTAAAAATGACTAATGACTGGGCCTGTCCCAGCGCCATTCTAATTTCATTGTTCTTCTATACAGTCTGTGATGTGAGGAATTTAAAAGTTCTCTAAGTGAGGCTAATGTGCAAAACTATTTGAGAACCACTGTTTTGAGTTCTTCCATGCTAATCTGCCCTGTACACTACTTTTCCATAATATTCTAACATATGATTTGTCCAGGCACACATGCCTGGAACTTTTCCATTTCTGTCCTTAATTTTCTGAGGTAACATACAAAAGAACAAGTCTTGGAGTAAGATTTTTTTGTTTAAATTTAAGCTCGTGACTAACTTCAGGTTTTTGAAAATTAGCTATAGGTGTTTTGTTGTTTGTTTTTTAATTTATAAAATGGGGAAAAAACAGTCTAAGATTGTTGTAAGAAGCAAATGTGATGACATATATATTATGACTGAGCTCAGGTTCCAACACTGAAGATATTATCATAGAGATAGATTGATAAAGATAAAATGTTGTCATATTTTTAAAGATGTCTGAATAAATTGACATAACTTCATTACTCTATATGGCCATCAGGAGTAATACCTCTGTGCCTCACAAACATATACCATCTATGTTAAGTGACTGTCACCTTTAATTCTCTCATAATTCAAGAGATAGTATATCCATTTTATAAATAAAAAAAATTGAGCCTTACAGAAATGTAGTGGACCGGATGGTAGCCCACAAAAGCTATGTCTGTGTCCTGATCCCTGGAACCAAATAATTTTACTTATTTAGAAAAAGGGTGTTTGTAGATGTAATTAAACTAAGAATCTTGAGATGAGATCTTCCTGTGTAACCTGGGTAGATCCTGAATGTCTACCAGTATCCTTATAAGACAGTGGCAGAAGATTTCATAGAGACCCACAAAGGAGAGGGGATATGAAGACGGAGGCAGAGATGGAAGTGATGCAAGTACAGTCCAAGATGCTGGGGATACCCCCAGAAACTGGAAGAGGCAAGAAATGGAGTCTTTCATAGAGTCCCCAGATGGAGCCTGGATCCACCTGATTTGGAATTGATAGCTTCTGGAACTGGAAGAGAATAAGTTTCTGTTGCTTTAAGCCACTAAGTTTGTAGTAATTTGTTACAGCAATAGCAGGAAACTAATAAAGGCAATTTCAGCTGTTTGCACAGTCACAAAACACTGAAGTGAGAATTCAAACCCATGCCCTTGACCAATACATTATATTGCCTCCAAACTGAATTGAAATTTGTAATAACATGCCTTAGATGAATTTACTCATCAAATGCTTTTGCCCTGCTGTGGGTAAGGCTTATGTTGGAGGTTGAAGATGCAATAATGAACAAGACAGAAATGACCCACACTTCAGATACTCTACAATTTAGTGGGAGAGGGTTTAACAATTTCACCTACACACATACAAAAGAAATCACTTAGTTACAGCAGCGATAGGTATTTTAAAGGGGAAGTATAAAAGCATACCTGTATGAAATCAGATCGTTACCCTGAAACAAAGGATTTTCATATCCCCCTTGCTAGTAAGCCCCTGCTGAGGCAGGGGCCATCCCTTCATCTCTGGTCTGTTTCTTGGGAGCTTACGTGCCTCCAACTCCATTTTAGCTTTTCTGATCTTGCAGGAGAAGCAAGATCTATAATAGGGTAAATCCCTTATTTTATTTGGGATAAGAACCCACAAAAGGAGGAAAGCAGTAGGCTACAGCAAGCAGTGAGCTCTGCAACCCATTATAGACATCATTATAAGGCAGCGGAGTGTGGGGAAACTGCTTTTAGACAAGGTTGGAAAATTTTGCATTCCTGTGCCAGGCAAGATTTCCTGTAGGGCCCTGAGAAGCTCACTAATCATCTCTTTAGTTCCAAACAATATTACTTCAGGGCAGTTCCTGTCAAGACCCCATGCTTAAATATCTCTTTGCCTGGGTTTATTCCATCAAATGCTTCATTTGCTTTGAAAAAATGCTCTGAGCTTTAGCTGGCTGAACAGCTTAGGAAGTTCAACTCACCACATGCCTCAGAGGGCTCCAAGCTCCACCCCCAGTTGCTTCAGTGAAGACTAACTTATTTTCAGACCATTTGCTATGGTCCCCAAGTTGGACCTGACCAATCCCAGTCATCGGATGTGGTTGTGTAAAATTCAAGTGGACTTGCAAGCATTTCCTATCCGTGCCTTAAGTCTTCTGAACTCAGAGAGCTGTTTTCCCAGAGACCCTTCCTAGGTATTTAATTTCAATCCCTTTCTCAACATTTACATTCACTCATGCATTCAACAGGTATTTTTTGAATGTCTGCTGTATGCCAGGTATTGTGCTAATGATACAGTGGTGAAAACACTGACTTTCTCTCGAGGGACTGTACTTTGTGGTGGAGTTATCAAATCCTTGTGTGAAAGGACTGTTACAGCTAGCACTTCATGAGTGCCCATTCTGTCCCCAGCACTGTGCAAGACATATTACTCACAATGCCATCTCAATTAATGTGCCATCAGAATCTGGCACAGTAGACATTATTATGCTTATTTACAGCTAGGAAAACGAGCTGAGAGAAAGTGACTCAGGCAATAAATGTCAGACTAGCATTTTCTAACTACAAAGTACATGTTCTCAATCACTATGTAGTTCTAAAATAATGATACATGTTTATAGGGAGGACAGAAAGAATGGGCTTATAAAACCTTTTAGCTTATAGAAGAGGATAGTCTTATCTTTAGATGCTTTTTCTTATTTATGTTTTTCCTCTAATTTCCACACTTTTTAAAAAATTGATAACCTGTACTCTTATAAATGAGGTAAACATAAGTAAAATATATAAAAAGATAAGGAGACATGTTTTTCACCTGAAAACAGGTACTGAAACAAATACATGGACATGCATGTTCATAGCAGCACCAATCGGGGTAGCTAAAAGTTGGAAATAACCCCGTTGTCCATTAATGGATGTATAGATATATAAATTGTGGGCTAGAGTTACAATGGAGTATTTTTTAGCCATAAAAAGGAATAGTATACTAAAGTATGTTACAGGGTAGATGAATCTCAAAAATATGCTGAAAAGAAGCCAGACCCCAAAAGTCACATATTCCATTCATGCAAAAACTATGCAGATCAGTTAAATATACAGAGACAGAGTGCAGATTGGTGGTTATGAGGGCCTGAGAAGAGGGGAGTAGGGAGCAACCACTTATTGGTTGGGCTGTTTCCTTATGGGATGATAGGTATGTTTTGGAACTAGACAGAGGTGGTGGTTGCATTACATTGTGAATGTACTAAATGCCTGTGATTTAGTCACTTTGCCATGTTAATTTCATGTTATGAATTTTGCCAAAATAAGAAAAAAATAAAACTCAAAATAAATGCACACTGATGAGCTTTTATCAAACTATTTTCTTTTGTATTGCTAATGCTGTGAAGACTACAAAATGGATTTGATATCTCCGTGTTGATACTGTTTTGACTGACTGCTATTGTCCCTAACCTGAGTGAGACTCCCTGGTCTGGCCACTTAACCTCTTAATTTAGTCCACTGCGCTCAGCTGTTACTCAGCGATGTCCTGTCTGGTTATTAACAGACCCTAATATGATACTGTTATGCTCTGTAAACTGTAAAGTGACTTGCATGTGTTTTCTAGTCTCTATTTTTACACCAAGAATTTTAAGGATATCAGAATTTTAAGAATAAAATCAGAATAATAATGTCCAACAGTTTCCCAGACACGTGTATTAAAAGAACTATGAAAGTAGGTGGTGAAATCCTGGTAATGTACATTTACAGACTCTTTTTGTTTGTCTTCATATTACTGTATTTTTTAATTTGTAGGTTTTGGAGTTTTTTTAAAATAAAGTTTATTCAGGTAAGTAGGAATGCTTGCCTGAGAAGTTGGAGGTAGGAGAGGTTGAGGTCATGGAAAACTTTAATAGTGCAACCACATTGAAGACAAGCTCAGAGAAAGTCATTCTGCTCGGCAAACCTTGAGATGCTGGCTTGACCTTGAAATGCTAGCTGACTTTGAGATGCTGGTCTTGGAATAAATCCCTCTTAGTGCTGACAACAAAGGGTTCCTGCATCTTGTCAGTCACCCACTCTTGCCCTTGCCTTCAGTACCCCACACACCTACTAGGCAGGGTTCTCTGAGTTCTTAGCATTCCCCCATCCTCCAAGAGAGAAATTCAGGAATGGCTTAGGGTAATCTGAAAGACTGCTTCAGAATCCAGCTGAATGGGACTTTCCCCTCCAAGATCAGTTGAAGCACTTCCTTTACTCTTGTGTCATGAAAACTCTCATCTCCAGGAAACATCTATTAGGAAGATGGATCTTAGCAGGTCAGCTCTTTTGAGCAAGGTGGGCCTGGCAGGTTTCTTATAACTCTTGTTTTTAAGATACCCCTCCCATATACTCTGCCATTTCTGTTTCAGTCCTCTCATTTCTCAAGCTCTTTGTCTCAGATACACAGCAGACAACATCCTCATGTTCTCCAGTACCTTTAATTACCCTTTTCCTTAAACAGAAGTTAAACATGTTTACTGTAGAAAGTCTAGAAAATGAAATTGATCAAAAGTATATAGTCACTGATAGCATGTATTCTTTTAGTCACATACACACACACACACACACACACACTCATTATATATATTTACCAAAATGGAAGCATATCAGGGCATTCTCTTTTGTAATCCGCAATTATTTTTTTTAAAGATTTATTTATTTATGCATACAAGAACTGGGGTACAGGCCAGATGTGTGGGAGGTGAGACGATTCACCAGAGACAGAATAGGAAACAGAACAGGCGGATTGACTGAAATACACTGCTGAGGGGAGCAGTGGGCGAGTCAGGAGAGGTCTGCTACGCCATGTGGCTTAGCTTCTTGGCCAGGGATCAAACTAGCGTTGCAGTGGCTGTGGATAGCTTCATAGTGCTGCATCTTAACCTCTTGTGCCACCAGGGAGGCCCCCATCTTTTAATAATATAACAAACCTCTTTGTGTGTTCATTAAATATTTTTAATAACAGTCTTTATTGGCCACATTACACATTTTCCATTGCAGGGGTTTTCATAGTTTATTTAACCTACCCCGATGTTGATAGGGGATTATTAGGATGATTCCAAGTTTTTGTTGTTATAGAACACTACCTGGTTTCATGTTATCAGAAGTCTGCATATTTACCATCCCTAGCAACAGTGCTGGAGAATGTACCTTCTACTTACTACCAAGACTAGGTCTAGTCAAAAGTGGCATGTTATTTAACTTCCATTTCTTTGATGATAAACAAATTTTGATTTTTCATGTTTCATGGTCATTTTTCTGTAGTGAAAAGTCATTCCTTTTTCTCCTTTTATTAGTGTATTTCTCTGTTCTTACTAATTTGACATTATATTTACAAAAACTAGTGTAACTTTTAATGTTTATGACATGTGTTTTTTAACATAGAAGACTTATTTTGAGGAAATCAAATACATCATTTTTTCCCTTATGGTTTTTTTCTTTGGCGTCATGCTTTGGAAAGTTTTCTCTTTCCCAAGATGATAGAACTGATATTTTCTTGAATCAAATTGAACACTATTATGTTCAATTCCATTGAGGACAGCAAATTAATGAAGTGCCACTATGAACTGTTTCTCCACCACCTGGATTTATCTTCTCCGTGTGGAATGACCCATGGTGGTCATTTAATCCACACCCCTAGCGAATGCACAACCCCCTTCTCCAAAAACCTCAGGAGTGTTTCTCCATTGCCTTCTCCATTAGCATTTTCCTTTAATAAGAAAACTTATATGTTAACACTTTCTTCCAGGACATTATACCAGACTAACCTATTCTTTTGGAGAATTTCCAATGTCAGTGTGGTCTTTCTTATGTTGTGCCAAATGCTCTTCATTCTCACTCTTTTTCCACATCTACACCTTCTTCTAAGAATTAGAAGAAGGTTGTTCTTGGACTTTGTTACAATTTTGACCCAAGTTTCTGCTCTAATGCTTTGCAACTATATAACTCTTTGGTAAATTATTTTACCTCTTCAAGCCCTAGTTTTATTACAAAATGGGCATTCACATATTCCTGTTGTTACATGTCCTTTCCTTGGGACAGACTAAGTGAAACACTGAAACAAAAGGGCATTCACTCCACCTAACTTCCTGTTGTGTGTGTTCATTTCAGACTTGATTATGACTTGAGTTTTTCTTAGTTTCAAATGTCTAAGATTCATATGTAGTATTTGAACCACTGTCTTAGAGCCTTAATTAAGACTGATAAAGTCAAAATGCATCTGGATAAATTTGTTAGTACATTGAAAAGAAGTAGGAGTCAAAAACCTATGTTATATTAATCCCAGCGATCTGTTATGAAAATCATTGTTACATCCATGTGCCCTCATTAGTTGCAGTGTTGCTTTGAACTTTGGAATAAAATGACAAAAAGCTTCTGGAAGCTTTTTTTCTTCTTAGGTAGCAAACCTGGTGTACGGACATCTAACCCTCATGAGGTTGTTTTGAGGATTACAGGAGGTCATGCATGATCATGGTCATATATTATCATAGTGGTATTTCTCACAGAATCTCCTCTTCATCATTATTTCCCCTCCTCTTGGAGTGAACACACAGTACTCCAGGTGGGCCTGGGCCCCAGGGGATGCAGCAGGGCCATCTCTTCCTTCATTTTGCACGTAAATTTCTGTAACCAGAAATTTAACTGTAACTTCTGGTTGCATCATCTTATTGTTAACTTTGGATGAACTTGTAGTTAACTAAATATCCCATGAGTTTCTCACAATTTTTGCCATTTACCTGTAGTCTCCTTTTTCATACTGTGTAATCAGTATTTTATGTCCCAATACTGACTTTAAACTATGCCTGTTGTATTTTAACATGTTTCATTAATCATATTATTTAATGCTATCATTTGGCATAACCAGAACCTCCCAGCTTGTGTCTGACATTAATTTGGTCCTCATCTGAGACACTGATATGACTGTTGGCTGAAAAAGGATGTAGACAGAGCCCCCATTATCACTATATCTTGTCTTATTGCCAGTGTGAAGATCTCCCTCTTTTACAAATGTCTGTAATTCAGATCATGTTTTTGAGAGTCTGCAGACCTATCTTATCATCTTTCTGTTTCTCTCAACTTTTTAAAGCCAACATTCCTATTTTGTCCTATTAATTCACTTGACAAGGATTTGTTGAGCTGTGTACCAGACATTGGAGCAAATTGGTAGATAGTAGATGCTGGCTAGAGAAACAAATAATATGTGTCTATCTTCAAGATGCTCACAGTCTAGAGAGAGAAAGAGACTAAAAAAAGTGGATGTGCAATAGGAGTTGGGGAGTTACAGGTAAGGTTTGTAGAGGTGATGACATTTAAGCTGGTTATTACAAGATGCATAGGTATTTGCAAAGCAGGAAGCACATCAGGGACATGTCTGACCATGCCCCCAGTCCCCTATCCTTAGACCACATGAATGCCAAAATTGCAGACCAATTTTCTCTTACTGTTCTTTTGAGAACAGTATTTCATTGTTCAGAATTAGATTGCTATTATTGGCATTCTAGGAGATATATTTGCTTTCCAGGAATGTTAGGACTAGAGAATGCACATCATCTTTACCTAATTAACACCATTAAGAAGTTTTCAGATCATTGAACGTACTAGGTTACTCTTATGTCTTACCTGAGTACCAAATTTGTGATCAGCAATAATTATGGTAATACAGTAATAGTTGCTGACATTTATAGAGTATCTGTCATAGGTACTATGAATAGTACCATCACATGGTATTATCTCTTTTTGCCATTTTTGGGCTCCAATCTCCTCAGTAACTAGTAACTAGTATATAGTCAAAATTAATAATTCAGCAAAAGAGATTTGAACAATGTTCTCCCTGTCTCCAAAGCCTAGCCATTTGCATTTCCTCCTTTCTAGCAAGATTGTTTGATATATTGTCTGCCTCGGATTTTACCCATTGATTCTCTGTAATTTCCCTTTGTGTTTGTCTGCTAGGGCTGCTCTAATGAATACAGACTACATGACTTTAGCAACAAAGCATTATTTCCTCAAAATTCTGGAAACTGGGACATCCAAGACCAAAGTGTGGCAGAGACGTTTCTGGTGAGGATCAGAGCTAAACTTACAGAGGACTACTTCTCACTGTGCCCTCACGTGGCAGAGAGAAAGAAAACAGGAGCTGGTAAAGAAGAGAGAGACATAGGGAGGAAGGGAGACAAAAAGAAAGAGACATCTTCCTTTTCTTATAAGGCCACCAATCCTATAGATTGAGGGTCTTACCCTTTGTGACTTCATTTAACCTTAGTTACCTCTTAAAAGCTGTATCTCCAAAGAGAGTCACATTGAGGTTAGGATTTTAACATCTGGGTTTTGGGGTGATACAGTCCAGTTCATAACATTCCTTCTTAAATTATTTCATACACTTTCACTTCACCATACTTTTTGTTTGTGTTGTTGCTCCAGCATAAGCTTTCTACCTTTCAACATCCTTTTAGCTCTTGAATACCCAACTCCAATGTCACTTCCTATGAAATCTTTTCTGATTTTTCATTTAGATTTAGTTCTGCCTCTTCCTTTACAATAACAATACTTTTTTTTTTAATCTAGCCCCTATTTTACCCAGACTGCATTCTGTTTTTAAACTCCTTGAAGGCAAGGGCCCTGCCTTAATATGATCCCAACTGGTCTGCCCCAATTTTGTTGCTATTCCCTAAAGGAAAGAACTTGATCTATTAATTTAGTTCTAAGGAATGGCAAAGGGTAGAGTTAGGCTGGAAGAGCAAAGACTGCCGGAAGCTTCCCTGATGTCCACAAGTGTTAGAAGTGATGCTTTAGAGAAGAGGAAAAAATAATGTGTCCATGGTCTTTGAGAGATTTAAATTGATTCCAGTAGGAAAAAGTTACAAAGCAATAGGTTTCAGCCTACTGTATGTAAAATCTTTGTAATTAAAAAAAAAAGAAGAAAATTAACTCTTACTGATAGCTAAGAGCTAGTCTATGCCTACACATTATTTCTACTCCCATTTTTATAAAAATTTCCCCTTTTTTATAGCTGCAAAAACCAAAATTTAAAAAGGCTGAACTGCTAGTGTAATTCATGCAGTCTATCTCTTTCATCCATCCATAGTGAAAAATAATCTCCATCTTCTTAAAGATATTGAAGCCAACTACTAATCATTTCTCAGGAGTGCTATCTCATGAATGTTCTGGGAGTATTGTTATAGCTAATATTTCAGTTACCAGCTATCTCTAAAATTCTATAACTCAAAATCTTGAGTCCCTGAGATCACTTTCATGGGAATAGACTTATAAAACCTATCTACTGCCATCCTTTTATGGCAAATATTTTTTAAAACTCTTACCTAATACTATGAATTAGCACTATAGTACTTCATCTGTCACTGACTCTGTAAGTTCATACTCAGGGAACTGTTTGTAGTAACAGCTCTGGAAATACTCATACCTATAAAACTGACTTGATCCCAGCCAATGAGGGCTATGTTTTTCAACCAGGGGTGTAAAAATTATAATATGCCTAAGTTATCACCTGTAGAAATGAGATAGATGAGGCACTTAGTCTTGTTTTCCTGATTACATTCTAAGGTCCCGATAGACTCAGTGTCCCCAAGGTTAGTTTCTTTGGCAGGCAGCCAGTGTTCTGAAGCAGCTGCCATTTTATTTGGGTGATTCATGTGTGAAAGTGTCTCCTCCATGGGGATCTAGATCATCTTGTTCTTTGTAGAGCCAGGCTCTTATCAGACCAGAAGTATCTCCTGAAAATGCATCCAAGTTGAGAAGTATATGAACGATAAAGATAGTTGTGCATTCCAAATACATTACTCACTTGGTCTGTGGCATCTTGTATTTGGCTACACTGCCTTTTGTATTTAACATGATTGGTCCTTAGAATCTTGGAGTGTGTACGTTTTGGTGTAACTTCAGAGATAACACAAAAATGATCGTGACTTCTATCTTCTCCAATTCAGATGGTTTGCTTTAGCTCCATATTTGTCTTTAATATTATAAAGTCATAGCCTTGAATTTGAGCAACACTTTTGCTCCTGTATGTGTACATGTTTCTAATAACATTTTGGCTTGTGCTATGAAACTCCTCTCTACTCTCTTTTGTTTTTCTTTTTTCCTAGTCAGAAGAGAGATGACAACACCAAGTGAACTGTCAGGAACTTCCAGGGCCAGTTCACTTTTTTTTTTTTGTTCCTTGGGAGTGGTTGTAGTGTTTCTTTGTCCCTGTTTTGCTTTCCCAGGGAAGATATCATGGGTATCCTCCTCTTCCATTTACATTATACAAGATATGTTGTTTATGGGTAAAGGTAGGGAGGAGAGAATGATATTTTTAAGTATCTTACAAGGTAGACATGCTACTAAAACAATTGGATGTGAAGTTGGCATGACTTTGGGATCATTTAACCCAGTGACCTCAAGTTTAACAGACATGACTCGGAGAGGAAAATGATTCATTCAATATTAAACAGTGCTTTTGTGGTAGATGTGAGGCCAGACTCCATTCCCTGGTCCACACTGCACAACCTTAAGAGTATCACAGTTTCTGAGAAGCCTTCCAAAGTGGCAATCAAGACCAGACTGAATAAACAGCCCCATCAGGGTGTGGAGGATACTGTCAGAACCTTGTTTCTTTATTCCTTAATCACAGTCCTGTTAAAAATCTCCAGGATCTGGAGCCCACAGAATGAAATCCTCAAATAACTACCATTGCTTTCTGCACTTAACTTTCAAAGACAAAGATGGAAAGGGTAAGAAAAGAAAGGATTTATTGAAAAAGCAATATCCTACGTGGTTCTACTTACATGAGGTACCTAAAGCAGCCAAATTCATAGGGACAAAAAAATAAAATGGTGGCTGCCATTCAACTGGTGGGAGGAAAGGAAGGTGTTGGGGGAAGGGTGTTGTTTAATGAGTACTAGGTTTCAGTTTGGGAATGTGCAAATAGTTCCATGCATGGATGGTGGTGATGGTTGCACAATGGCATGAATGTGCTTCATGCCACAGAGCTGTACATTTAAAAGTGGTTAAAATGACAATGCTTATGTTATATGTATTTTACCACAATGAAAAATAGATGTAGCATTCTTGATTCAGTCTGGAATCTCCATGCCCTTTGTGCCTGCATCCCAGAAACAGCCTATGATCCTCTAAAGAGCAAGGATAACAATTTCATGCTATTTGTGATTTGCCTTGCAATGTTTTGTTTTCAAAGTAATTTTATGGACATGATTACATTTTTCTAATCACCAAAAGTGGCAGAAAACATGACATGTATCTTTACCCCTATTTTATAGAAGAGTAAACTGATACCCAAAGTTACACAGCTATTGAGTACCAGTTGGTAGTGGAATGTAGGGATTCTGATTTCTTTCTGGAGCCTTGAAGATTCAGTGTAAAATGTTTCAAATTGACACTTAATACATTATATTTACTAACCCTGGATAGTAGACTAATGTTTCAGAAGGGCTTTCAACAACTTTGAATCCTTACTAGCTTGGAGGAGGTTTTCAGTATGAAAATAAATGAATGTTATCACCTCATTGTCTAAACATTCTGATTAACAGGTTTTACTGCATAGTAATGACACTGATAAACACTTACATAGGACTTTGCTATGTACTGCATACTGTTCATCTCATCCCTAAATATTAATTATGTCATTCAGGTGGCTGCTGAGTCAGTGTCCGAGTATGGATACTGGTTGGCTCATAGTTTGCTTCTTGAGGGACTTCTAAATTTCATCCTGAAATTCTGGCTGGAAATTTGATTCAGATGCTGAAAGCGGAAGAAATACAGCTTTCATGTTCATGCGCAATTTGCTTTTTCATTTTCTTTTATTATCCTGAGACTTACTGTAAATCACACTTTCCCATCAGTCCTGGGGGTTCTGATTATATTCACGGGGTCCAGCTAAGAGCAAGGGCAGTAAATTACTGCCACTTTGTTTGAAAATTTTTTTAGCCACAGTACATTAGCTGCTTTTGTTTGCTTTTCCACTGGTGGTGTGCACATTTTTATTTCAGAATTGGTGTTTCTTGAATGTCTCATTTGTGAATAATGTAGCTTGCAAAATGGAATGATTGGAGAAAAAGTATGCAAGAAAGTGTCCTGTTGGCATGTGTAGGATTTTTTAAGTATTTACAACTGAAATGAGCTATCGAGTTCTCTCTCTGTCTTTCACACACACACACACACACACACACACACACCCGCTTACAAGCTCACAAGCTCACACACATTCTCTGAATTTTCATGTTCTTTCCATTCTACTCCATTTCTCAAAGAGCAATTGTGAGATTCTGACCAATGTAGCGACTAACATCAGGTAACAACCAGAAAACACCTTTCTCCAGGCTCCTCTAAGTATTTTTGTTTATTTGAAAAATTGATCAGAGGGTCAGGGGACGTGTTTTATTGTAAATTTCTGTTTCAAATTTCCTGACATTTTCAGTAAAAAAGAAAAGAAAGTTTTTTAAAAAGGCTAATAAGAACCAGACCCTAAAGTTATTGTCAAAATTTTAAAAATAACCGCTTTTCCCTTATTCAGTAGCATCCATCTTGAAGCACCTTCCTTTCTGTAGTATCTCCCTAATAACGTGATTTGATTCTTTTGCCAGGCTATCTACAAATAGAGTGACTTCTAAAGTGATACCCAAATCTTCCCAGGCTTTCAATAATTGGGGTGGAGTTCAATGGAGACATTTGTTTATGTTTTTCAAATCACATCTTGGATAAAGTGGAGAAAAAGAAGTTTCTAACATGCCCTGACAACCAAAAATGTGAGGTCACCTCATGAGCTGGCATTGTCAGAATATTCATGGTCCCACTTAGAAAATAGTGATAATTGTGAAGGACCTAGATGAGTGTGAAACTTGTCAGAATTTCTAGAGTGACTTTGAAAAGTTACTTCCTATTTTAGTAAAAAAGGAAGAAGGAACTTAAATTGGGCAATGTCATCCTTATTGATGACCCATACCGTGGTTGTTTTCTTGGACTTTGTTATAGACAACCTTGAGAGAGGCTGCTTACTTTCCCGTAAACTCCAGTTGTCTGATAACTACCACATAACCCATAGTGACAGACCTTTAGCAGCCCTGTCTACATTACATAACTCTGTTCTGTGGGGAGAGTTGATTGGACCAGCGGATGGACACGTTACCCAGATTGGACCAATCAGAAGTGTCACTTCTGCAATGTTCTGTTCATCAAAACAGTCACAGATGTTCTTCCTAGGGGGCACAGACCCACCTTTTGATAAGAGGAGTGTCAGAGAATTTGCAGGCGTGTCTCTGCATCTCTGTTTTATACTTCTTTGTCGCATATAAGAGATAAGAAAGGAAATGTGTACTTATTCACAGGAATCAAGGAATTTATGTTTGATTTGGAAGCCACAGTTTTCAGGCAACTGTTAGTTTCTCACTTCACTTAACTGCTACATCCTTTATAACTTGTATATAATCACATGATTTGATAATCATGGACTGTGGCCTCTGAGTTAAGTATGGGCAAGCAGGTTGGGTTGGGGTCTCATCTTATTTTGTTTTTTTTTTTTTTATAAATAAGGAAAGGGACTTTATTAATTTAAATGTGAACAAAATAAAAGTATTTCTATTATTTTCCCATCATTATCTCTTTAGTCTCAAGTAGTTTATGTTTACAAATCAAATTTTGGCAGTTTCTTAAACTCCCTATATCACCTTTTTATTTTTATCTATTAATTTTTTATTTTTATATTCCCCATACAACTGCAACCCCCTTATTTTGACCCCAATCCCTCCCCCCTCCCCATAGTGTGTCTCTGGTTCATAGTTGTTTGTTGATTTTGATTTTTTCTTTCTTATGGTTATTCTTTTTCCTGGTCCCTTATTTAGGTTTTCTAGATTCCTGCTATGAGTGTGACCATCCGGTATTTTTCTTTTTCTTTCTGGTTTATTTTGTTGAGCATGATCCCATCCAGCGCCATCCATGTTGCTGCAATTTGTATGTGTTTATCTGTTTTGATTGCTGAGTAATATTCCATTGTGTATATTTACCACATCTTCTTGATTCAGTCATCCATTTTTGGGCATTTGGGTTGCTTCCAAAGCTTAGCTGTTGTAAATAGTGCTGCTATAAACATAGAGGTGCAGGTGCTCTTTGGAAATGATGTTTCTGTGTCCTTTGGGTAAATAACCTAGGAGTGGAATTGCTGGATCATATGGAAGCTCTATCTTTAGTAGGTTGAGGAATCTCCATACAGCTTTCCATAGTGGCTGGACGGACCAGTTTGCACTCCCACCAGCAATGCAGAAGAGTTCTTTTTTCTCCACATCCTCACCAACATTTGTTGTTGCTATTTTTTTTTTTAATATGCACTGTTCTCACTGGTGTAAGATATAATATATAGAAGGAAATACAGGTGAAACACTACATGACATACACCTCAAATACATCTTTGCAGACACATCACCCAAAGCAGTGATAGATAGTGAAGGCAAAGATAAACAGCTGGGACTACATCAAATTAAAGAGCTTCTGCACAGCAAAAGAGACAATAACCAAAACAAAGAGAATCCCCACCGACTGGGAGAAAATTTTTGCACACAACGCTAATGATAAAGAACTGATCACAAAAATCTACAAAGAGCTGATGAGACTCAACAAAAACAAAGAAAATAATCCAGTCAAAAAATGGGCAGAAAAGCTAAAAAGAAACTTCTCCAAAGAGGAAATGCAAATGGCCAACAGGCATATGAAAAAATGTTCAACATCACTTGTAATCAGGGAAATGCAAATCAAAACTATAATGAGATACCATCTTACACCAGTGAGAATGAGGTCTCATTTTATTGTGAATTCTTCTGAGCTAGATCCTGCATTTAGGCACTCTGGGAGAACAGACAGAAGACTTATTTTGGGCTCTGCCAAGAAAGAGAGACATCTCTAAAAGAGTACTGTAACAAAATATCAAAGAGAAAAAGATAAATGTATGCTTTGAAGCATTATTTTTTTAAGAGTAAAGAAATGGGAGGGTAGTTAAATATTCAGTTATTGGAGAAATCCTTTCATGTGATCTCTGATGAAACCCATCAGAAATTATCATCAGAGAGCTGTGTCTGCTTTCTTTGCATTTCTGAGGTCATACCTCTTGGTGCGAAGTAAGGATACAAAATAGGAATCACAGTGAACCTCCCTCCCATCCATAGCTCCTTGCTCGTTCTCTCCTCTCTGGTTCAACTCAATCACCCAAATTCCAACTGAGCACAAGTTTCCTGGCTTAGCAGTCTGTGAATACTCACCATTGCTGGGTGATGAGGCACAGAATCATTACCTTCATCACAGCTTAAGATCTTTCCTCAGTTCTGTCCCAGCCCTTTCTGGCCCTCTCCCCCACTACTGGTTCATCCATACCTCCCCACATAGCAAATGGGCATCATTTCTAAGATATTGCTGTCACTCTAAACACACTTGCCTTTGACTTTTGCTCAAGTCATTCCTTTTCTGATAGCATGATATATCCAGTACCTACATATACAAAAGCAGTTTCTTTTAAACTAATTTTAGCGTTGTTGTGTTAACCTGATGGTTATTAAGGCCAGGATGAAAAGATGCCTCAGGGTTACTCAGATGGATGGGTATGTGGGGTGCTGTTTTTCTTAGTCACAATAACTAGGGGATGTGGGTGACATTTATTGGTCAGGAGCCTAGGATATTAAATACCTTGCGGTGTGCCGGGCAAGCCTGCAGTGTAAAGAACTTTTCTTCTTCAAATGTCAGTAGTGCCCCTCATTGAGGAACACAGTAAAGAGGGAAACTGTGGAAACAACATTGTGACCTGGGACATGGGGTGGGGGGAGTTACCAAGACTGGGACCTGTCTGTTCCCACTTTCCCCAACAACTGCCTATCTCCTGCCTTCTGTCCTCCCTCCCTCCCAAGGTTGCTCTCTCTAATATTAGAACAGGCCTCTTAGTCCCTGCTCCCCATCTAGGCCCAACTGAAGCAGGACCCTGTGTTCTCTACCTTCCCTGATTTCTACAGCTGCACATGCTCACCTTGTCCTGAACAGAAAACACCATTTTTTCTTGTATCTTCCCTTGTTCTCATTATTTTTATCAATTTCTTTTCCATTAGTGTTTTGTGAGATTCAGGAGAAATGGGACAGTTCCCCACCACCCCCAGGGCCCACACAGGTGTTTAATAAACATTTGCTTATTTTTCTTCTGTATATCCTCTCTGTACCTCCCCTCCCCCAGATCCCTGCACATTCCAGCAAGAGGACAGGAAGTCTGGGGTTTCTCTCCCCCTCCACTCTTGCACACTCTGCCTGATAAAAGGCAGGGGCTAGCCTGGCCCCTCTGCCACTGCACAGTTAACCCAACCAGCCCGTTTTGATCCCCCCGCCCCTCCCTCCTGAACTCCTTCAACACTCAACATCTTGACCACACACTTAGCTTTTACTCTCACTCTGACTTGTACTTTCAATTAGATCCCTGGAATATCTCTTCCTTCCTTCAAGATTTTAAGGAACTCCTTAAGGACAGAGGCCATATCTCCTCCTTTTAAAAAATCCCACCAATTGCTAAGTGTCACCTCTTTGGAAACTCTTCTCTGACACCTCTGACCCAGTAAGCAGGTTAAAATTTCCTTTTTTGAGTCCCCTTTGATGGTGAATTTTGTGTGTCATCTTTACAGGCCTTGAGGTACCCAGATTAAATGTGATTTCTGGGCTCCTGTGAGGGAGTTTCTGGATGAAATTAGCACTTAAATCAGTGGTGGGCTCCAACAGAGCAAAAAGAGGAGAAAGGGAAGCTCCATCCCCTTCTTTTCTGTCTTCTTGAACTGGGCTGTGTCCCCTCATCTTCTCTTGCCCATTAGATACCCTGGACTACACTCAGATGACACTTTTGTCATTATTTCTTTACCGGTTTGATGCCATAGCTAGAATGAAAGGATTCGAGCTCAGGCTCTTAAATCCATTTGTTCATTTATTCATCGAACATTTCATGCATCTGTCTGCAGCAAGCATATGCTGGTTTTAAGGATTCCCAACAATGAAAAAAGCATGGTCAGATCCCCAATATTCTCAGTCATGTGTTTAATTGCTTTTTTGCTCTTATTATTAGGAAAAGAGGACCCACTTCAGTTTTCATTGCCAGGTTGCTTCATGCTTTTCTGTTTTCATGAAAAAGCAGTAGAGCAGGTAATCTCTAATTTTTGAAGAATTTGGTTCAAAAGCTGAAGGCCAAACTGCCCTATACAAAACAGAGAGCATTGAGGTGACAGGGACTTCTCCAGTACACTGCCCTGCCAACAGGAGCCCTGAGATGTGGCCAAGTCAGCAGTCTTTCAAATTTAGAAATGCAAATCCTGCACAATGAACAGGGAAGGGAAGAAAGAATGGTGCATGTGCCCTTTTGTGTGCCCCCAAAGTTTATATTCTGGAAAAACCTGAGACTGGAATGCTGGCCTCAGTGGAATCGAGTTGGAATGCTGACTGGCACACAAAGGGATCTGGGGTCCTGTTCAGTCAAGATGGGACTTTAGAAAACTGACATGGTGTGACTGTGTGGTCCCTATAGAATAGAAATTCCTTGGCCAGAATGGCAAATTTTATTTTGAAAGCCACCCAGTCTCCACTTAAGAGTCATCAAATGGTTGAAAATTTATTATGACTGGACAAGCTGCTGCCTCCCAGAATCCAGCAGTGTAGTGAAAATACACAGTGTCTTCATCTTTGAAGGCTCTGAATGTGACTTGGTCTCTCCCCTCGCAAAGCTCCTTGCTGGGCTGAAAAGTACAACCGTTGACTTTGTACGACCAAGAAGCATCCACAAGCCTCCATAGCGAGGATCACGCGTCATGCTGATGCTTAGGCGTCTCCTATCCATGGTATTGAAATCACAGAGATGACTTATGATGTGTTCTGTTTGCTTTGGCCCAGGGCCCAAACCAGGAACATATTTCAGGCTTGGCCTTCTAGATATTATCTCCAGTCATTTAAAAGTTCATTATGCAGGCCCACTCATCCTGCCCTGCTATAGTTAAGGTCTGTCAGCATTTTACAAAGGTTTATAACTCAACCATAAGGAGGGGGAGGGAGAATGCAGTTTTCAGGTTGCAGCTTGGCATGCAGGGCCGAAGCATAAGAATCAAAGTTGCGCTTTTTTTTTTGCTGGTTTTAAGTTAGAACCTTTCTAAGTTACAGTGAATGAGGTAATAGTTGGTGGTTTTGCTGGTATTATTTGCTTTGGTTTTGCAGATCTGGGAAAAGCTGCTAGTGACTGCTTGGGATGTGGATCTACACTATACCTGAAGAATTCTTAGGTCCACAAAAATGCATTTTTGATACAAGCATTCAGCTGACATTGGTGCTTTAGTTTAAAAAAAAAAAATGCCATTTTAAAGTTAGGATGGATGAAGAGTGATGAAGTCAGAAACAAGATTATGGATATTTCTCTAAGCTGCAGGGACCAATTAAGCCAGAAACCTCATGTCTTTGTGAATTTCAGCTAAAGAGTTGGATTATATAAAAATCAAGCCATTGTTCTAATGAATAAGTGTTTCTGCCCATCATTTCTAAGTATTCTTTTTATTTCTAAATTTAAATAACACATGCACACATGTTAAGTGTAAAGTAACAAATATGATACCCCCAAATAATAAAAATGTTGAAAAATTGGAGTAAAATAAAGTCAGTACTTAGCTAAACCACAAAAGTCTGTAACTGGAAAAAAAAGTCTCTGGAGTAACCTCATTGGCTGTTGCCAGATGACCTGCACCTGGATTTAAATTAAGGGTAAGGAAAGATTATAGTATTTTTGTAAGAGAAGGAGGTGTCATCCTGATGGATTCAGGAGAGTTGATAGTGGGACAATAATAGGGAGGTATAAAATAGTGGGTTGAGAGGGGATAAGGGTAAGAGAAGGTTGTCAGATAAAACTAGTTTCCAGTTCTAACTGTGACAAAACTAGCTGTACTAAAATCTCTGTAAGCCCAGGTACCTTCCTTCAAAGGGAGCTAGAAAGAAACCTTTCATCACAGGGTTCTGGAAAAGCTAAAATGCAGTAATATATGTAAAGCACCTGATAGAACCAGTGCTTAACACTTGTTGGTCTCCTTCTCCTCCTGCCTTTATTATTATAGCTGGGGTAGAAAGAATCTGAATGTTGAAGGCCTGCCATTCTCATTCTGGATGGATCTTAACTACTTCAGAGGAGAAAGTACTTTTCCCTGAGCTTTTAAGAGTCAATTTACCTAAAATTGACCTCCTTGTAAAAATGAGTTATTCATTCAAACCAGCCTCTAAGTTGCAACGTTTTCTTAAACTCCTTTGAGTTGCTATGTGTACTTATTGTGCTTCCAAAGAGAGACCTATAAGGTGGCTTCATTCCCCCTTAGTTGAGATTTATAGGGGCTTTTGATCTAAATGTACTTTTGTAGAACCATTTCTGGTGTATGTCTGTTCCCTCCCCCAAATGGAGCCTCATCATTTACAGTTTGTTGTCTTTGTTCCTATGGACACTCTTATACCCACCCTTGTTACTCAGGTTGTTAGGCTGAGCTCAGCTTGATACACTAGAGATTGATCTCTTTTAAGAAAATGAGTGCTAGGGTAGGACTCAACACAGCACACCACTTCTTTTCTTTTGCCTTTTAAACCTTATGTCTCCTGGTCCACAGCAGCTTTGTTTAGCTAGAAAGTATTTATCCAGACCATCCGTGTACCTGCACATAGGTTTGAATGCAGCAGAAGTTAAAGTGGAAGTCTTGGCTTGGAGATAATGGTTTCACTCTTGGTTTCTGCTGAACAGTGGACTATAATGAAGGATAAATCCTTTTGGAGATAAGTTGAGCAGTATAAACCAGATTTAGCAGGAAACCAGGCATGAATCAATGGTCAGGGAATGATAGCCTTATTACTACTGAAAATATTCTCCTGTTTGACAGGTGAATATTTGGGGAGTGTGTAAAAATATGGTTATACCTGAGCTCTACCCAGGATTAATTCAATTAGAATCTGCAGGGGTGAGGGCCTCCCCAATGACGCAGTGGTTGAGCACTGGGCTGCGAAGCTGCCCGCAGCCTCTGCAGCACCGGTTCGATCCCTGGCCGCTGGCGAGGGTCTCACATGGCACCCAGACCTGTCCTGCCATGCCCACTGCTCCCCTCGGCAGTGTGTTTTGTTAGTCTGCCTGTTCTGCTTCCCGCTCTGGCTCTGGTGAATTCTCTCACCCTCCTGCACTTCTGACTGTACCCAGTGCTTGAATAAATAAATAAATAAATAAATAAATAAATAAATAAATAAATAAATAAATCTTGGGGAAAAAAAAAATCTGCAGGGGTGAGACCCAGGTATCAGTGTATGTGTGTGTTATTTTTTTTAATTGTTCCCAGGAGATGGTGATGTTCAGTATGGGTTGAAAACCTCTGGCTCTAGGTAATTATAGTTCTTGGTAGTGAATACTTTTGAGCCACTCCTTTGAGCAAGTACAACTATTAGTGCCATTTTATGACTGAGGAAAATGAGGCATAGAGATGTTAAGTCTCAGCAAATGTGAGGTGGTCCTCAGGCAGTTCAACTTTACAACCATGTTCTTAATCATCCCTCCACCATTGTTATCACAAGCCTCCAATAAGGCTGTCCGGTGGGAACGAAGATCCAGCAAGTGGGGTCATCCAGTGGTCTCGGGCTCTCTCCATACCTCCAGCTCACCAACCTCCTCGTCCCCTTGTGTCCAGGACTTCCCAGCAGCCCCATGTCAGATAAGGAACTGTGGTTATTCAGAAGTCCCCTGCTATTTCGACTGATTTTTATTAAACGCAGCTTGTGGCTCTGACTCAAGAATGTGCAAGCCGATTTAGATTATGTTTTGCATTGAGTTTATTAAGATAAAAAATATTTCCCGAGATAGTGAGTCAGAAGTATTTATGGTGAAGTGTGCTGAAAGTGAATGCAGGTTGATAGCGTGAACAGAATGTTCTCTCAAAGTCAAATGCGATGACCTAACTGTGTTTGGCAGCCTTCCTTTATGTTTAGCTAAGCATTTTATTTCATGTCAGGGACCTCCTCCCTCTTCTGAAAAGGATCAGTACTGTAGGAGACTAGGATTTTGGCATGTACCTCTTTGATACCAAGACCCAGGCCCTAAGACTAATTGTGACTGGCTCCCTGGCTGACTTGGCTGGGTTGCTAAAGCAAAGGACTGTGAAACTTTTTATATCTCAGCTTCTCTCACCTGTCAAAATGGGAATATAACTCTCGGCCCCGCCTCCCTCCCAGAGGAGAGTGGGAGGGTACTTTGAAAATTAAGTAATAAATGTTGGGAGGGATTTGTGGATGTGACGTCTTGTCAAAAGAGTAAGTAATAAATGGGGTGTCTCCAAAGCTCATTTGCCCAAAATACACTTGAGCCTTCCATTTACTTAATCAAGCAGCATTTATTAAATGCCTACGAAGTTCACAATAACACAGGAGTACTGGGGGAATACAAAAAGGAAAAAAAGGAGGAAATAGAGTTTCAATTCCCAGAGAGCTCATAAACTCACTTCTTTTTTCTCACAGTTCACTTTTTAGGTTGATCAAATGCCAGTTTGAACCATGTCTGTGCTGTCTTTAAAACGTTCATTCTAGATGAAGACTTCCAGTTATATAAGAAACCAGTAGTGATTTAGTCATTTTGATACCAGTAGGTATTGTCCCATGCTGGATAGACTCATTAAAAGAGCAGATATTTTATAGTCTAAATATTCTGTAATCCTGCTTGGGAGGACGATGAAAGACTGCTGTTTGGGCTTATTGGGAATTGGTACATTGGCTAATAGTATGATCGCTGGTGTGTAAAGGTCTGGGTTTGTGTCCTCACTGCTACTTCTGACTCTGTGACATTGGGCAGTTACTTCTCTGTGTCTCATTTTCTTATCTCCAAAATAGGAGATAAGGATACCTCATAGGATCATTTTCTAGATTAAACAAAGTCATTATATGTAAGGTACTTGGAATGTTTCCTGGCACTTTCTAACTCTAAATAAATAAATATTAGCTATGGTCTTCACTTTATATGAGTAATGGAGAAAACATGGCACTGAACAAATACTGGCATTGCATCTTCTTGCTTTACAAAAAAAAAAAAAAAAAAACAACCCAACAACATCAAATCTTTTTTTATAAAAAGTGCCAAACTTTTACCCAGATCTACCACAATCTCTGGGGATTGCCAGCTGGCCCCAAGATGCTTGTTCAGAATCAGGAAACAGGTCCTAAAAACCTCTCTCTGTCTTATAGTGATCAGAGTCTGAGCAGAACCATGTTGCTCTGAGTGTTTCACACCTGTCCAGGACCGAAAGGAGTGGCAGAGGGCAGCCTTTTATCAGTTGGGATAGACAGGTCTGGGAGAAGTCTTTAAGTTCTCAGAACTCTTCTTTACCCATCCTGATTGTACAACTGATGAACCTGTACTAATACATAGCTATCACCTGAAGTCCATAGCTTACGCTTGCATTCAACTCTTGGTGTTGACCATGATATGGAGTTAGACAAATGTTATCATGATGTGTGTGTATTATTATAGTGTCACACAGAGGGTATTTTCACTGCCCTAAAAATCTTCTGTGTTTACCCATTAGCCTTCCTGTTCCTATCCCACCTCCAACTCCTGGCAATCACTGCCTTTTTTTTTTTTTTTTTTTATTATCTCAACATTTTTTAGATATTTCCAGGAATCTCATATAGTTGGAATCATGCAGAATGCAGCCTTTTCAGTTTGGCTGCTTTCACTTCATAATATACTTTTAAGGTCCCCTTATGTCTTTTCATAGCTTGATCGCTCATTTCTTTTTAAAACTAAATACTGTTCCATTGTCAGAATGTACCATCATTTATCCACTCACCTATTGAAGGATCTCTTGGTGCTTTCAGGGTTTGACAGAATGTATAAAGCTGCAAACATCTGTGTTCAGGGTTCTGTATGAATTTAAGCTTTCAGCTCCTTTGAGTAAATATCAAAGAGTGTAATTGTTGGAACTTACAGTTAAAAGTTTAGTTTTCTAAGAAACTGCCAAATTTCTCCACAGTGGCTTGTGTCATTTTGTATTCTCACCAAATGTTATAATGACATGTGTCTATTTTTTTTTAAAGATTTATTTATGCATACAAGATCTGGAGTACAGGCCAGAGATGAAGGGGGGGTGAGAAGATCTGCCAGAAACAGAGTGGGGAACAGAACAGGCAGACTAACTGATATACACTGCTGAGGGGAGCAGCGGGCAAGACAGGAGAGGTCTGCTGCACCATGTGGGTTTCTCCCTGGCCGGCCGGGGATCAAACTCATGCTGCAGAGGCTGTGGATTGCTTCACAGTGCAGTGTTTAACCGCTTCTGCCACCAGGGAGGCCCAACATGTGTCTATTATTATAGTATCACACCAAGGGAATTTTCTCTGCCCTACAATTCTCCTATTGCTCCATATCCTCACTTTCACTTCTTGTAAATATTCTGAATTTTGACATTCTCATAGGTGTGTAATGGGTTTTTCATTGTCTTAATTTGCATTTCCTGATAACAGGAAATATAGCATCTCTTCATTTGCTGCTTTAGCATTTGTATATCTACTATGGTGAAGTGTCTGTTAAGGTCTTTTCTCATTTTTTAGACTGGGGACTTTGTTTTCTTATTGTTGAGTTTTAATGTGTCCTTGTATATTTTACATAACACTTACTCAAGTTGTGTCTTCTGCAAATATTTTCTCTCAGTCTGTGGCTTGTCTTCTCACTCTCTTGACATTGTCTTTTGCAGAACAGAAGTTTTTAATTTTAATAAATTCAAATTTACCAATTAATTCTTTTGTGGATCATGTCTTTGCTGTTATATCTGAACAGTCACCTCCATACCAAAGGCCCTCTAAGTTTTCTCCTATGGGATCTCCTAGGAGTTTTATAATTTCATATTTTACATTTAAGCCTATTATTTGTCAATATTTTGGGTTAATTTTCTGAACAGTGTAAAGTCTGAATCTATATTCTTTTTTGTTGTTTTTTTTAAATGTGAATGTCCTGTTATTCCTCTGTTGAAAAGACTGTTGCCTTTGATTCTTTGCAAAGATCAGTTGACTATATATATGTCGGTCATTTTCTTCGCTCTCTTCTGTTTCATTGATTTTTTTTTTGTTTATTCTTTCACCAATACCACGCTGTATTGGCTACTATAGTTTTGCAGTAAGTCATGAAGTTGGATACTGTCAGTCCTCCAACTTTGTTTTTCTCCTTCAATACTGGCTATTTTGGGTGTTTTGCCTCTCCGTATAAACTAGATTCAGTTAGTTTATGTTCACAAAATAACTTGCTGGCATTTTGATTTTTCTACCTACTGTCTGTGTGATCTTAGCTTTCTTACCCTCTGTGTCTTAAGTTCTCATGTGTAAAATGGGGGAAATAATAATAGCTTGTAACACCTGCCATAGTAATAAGTACCATTTTGGTATTCATTATCATCATCATTATTGTATCATCATTGTCAGGAGTGTCATCATCATTAATCGTACCACCCCTGGGAGACATAAGTCATTCAGGGACACGGAGTTGAAGGTAGAGTCAGCAAAACTGTAATTTTTTTTTTCTCTCGTCAGATTATACCCACCTCCCACTCACCCATCTACCATCTCAACATTTGCGTTCTAGGGAAGAAGGGAAAAAGGATGAGGACACTTCCACAGCTCAAGCATACTTGTCAGAGCTTCTGAAGCAAGCCACCAAGAAAAAGTACAAATAACCAGGTTTAAATGTTGAGGCCACATTGCTTTGTCTGGCAAGCTCAAGTGGGTTAAGCTCAGTGGGTCAGAACATGCCAGTGATTCTTTGGCTGCATGTTAGAAACATAAACTGTCCCAAGAACAGTAGGCCCCACAGGCACATGTGACAGATCTTGAATCCAAAGCCCAGGGAGAAGTGACTGCCTCACATAAACAACTAGTTATTGGCAGAACAGGTATCAGGTCCAGTTTGCAGATTTCCTCTGCACCAGGCCTCTTTGCTGAGATGCCCAGGTGTCATCTGAAAAGAAGGCTAGTCCAGAACATGCAATGGTCACACCACGATTTGGGTTGGAGATGAGAGGGGATCCCTTCATGTGGCCCATGAGGCTGCTACAGAAGGATCCAGCTGGTTCTGGGGAAGAGAATGGCCCATGGCCAGGGGCTTGTTAACAACAAGACTGATAGCAATGATACAGACATGCATTTTTACTTTATTTTATTCCAGTCACAAAATGCTTTCATGTTGTTTAGACCAAATATTGTTCTGATGCTTCCAGTCTTTGCCAAACTGAGAACCAGACCAGTTGCTTGTTCTACTTACTAAGCAAGCAGCTACAGATGGCAAGCAACTTTGAACATTTTTCTTTATCAGTAAAAAGTTAAAATCAAATTGCCTGTGTTTTTGCGAGGCTCCTTTGTTCAGGAAACACAAAGATTTGTTTACATTTTCTTTTCTCTCTCTGAAAACAAAGTGCTTGAGCTAGCCACTAGACTAGAACTCTCATATTTGTTTTCAGGTATTTTATAGGGTGTCATGGACAAATTCACCTCTCTGGCCTGCAGTTATAACTTATGTGGTCTTCAGCAAGTGGTCTCACCCCAGTTCTATAAATTCAGGACGGTATTTGACCAGGAAACCAAAGAGTTGGATGGATGATCGTGCCCTGCCTTTAAGAATAAGATATTTGTGAGAAAAAAGAAAAAGGAAAAAATAGGTAATATGATAACAGAAACGTTCACAGCCTGTTTGCTCTGTGTCAGACCCTATTCTAAGCACTTTCCAGGTACTATTTTATTTAATCCTCCTATGAGAAAGAGACAGTTGTTATACTGATTTCACAGGTAACAAAACTGAGACAAGGAGAGGTTAAATAACTTTCCCAAGGTCACACAGTTGACACGTAACAGAACCAGCAGAGGGTTGATTGCAGCCCATACTAACTTTATTGTTTTCCATAAATTTCAATCCACTTTCAGAGTATGGTTGAAATACTCCAGCCAGTTACATAACTCTTTGACTCTTGGCTAATTTATGTTCCTAGAAGAAAAGACTTGAAGCACAGTGTGTCTGAAATTGTGGTATGCAAAGCAGCTAGAGTTTAGTTGTAGCTCCCCTTTTGGCATTATATGTTACGTGGGCTTGGCCACAAAGCTTGCTGGGACTTGAGAAGCAACTGCAGAGGTAGGGAGGGAACAAACATTATTGCTTTGGTCAAAGCATGTGTCTTACTGTGGGTCCATAAGCAAGTCAGCTGATTTCTGAGACTTGATTCCCTCATCTGTCCCTGGAGGGCATGATAATTAATGTGCCTTTTCTACTTCACTGGATTGTTAGAGAGTAACAGGATACAGAGTAAAAGCATTATAAGGAAACCATTAATGTAGATACTGGTAATAGCATTGATGAACACATTTAAGGGTTACTTATTGCCAAATAGTAGTTGATGTTTGCCATGGGTTGCTCCATTTAATTTTAGTCCTCTTAACACTTTGGCCAGTTAGAACCCTGCTTTTTATTCCTAGTTTTCAAGAGGTTAAGTTACCTGCTGAAGGTCACACAATAGGTGGAGGGGCAAACCTGGGGTTCAAACCCCATCAATCAAATTGTATTTGACTGTTTTAATCAGTATGCTTATATTGGCATTGTTATGTGATGGCTATTTCTACATTTGTTTTCTACAAAGAAAACATAGTTACCCATTTTCTAGGTATGTGATAGGACTGTAAAATCAAGATAGCATCATAAAGTAACCTATTCGTTGGTCTCTCTACTCTGACATAACTCAGACATCTTGGGAACACATGCTTCTATCATTGAGCAAATACAATCACGAACTTAGTATATATGTATACTGATTATAGAAACATGTCCACTAGTTCAGCCTCTGTAAAATCCATATGGAGGTTTCTAAATCATTAAAAATAATCTACCATATGATCCAGCAAATTCCACTCTTAAGTATCTATTCAAAGAATGCAAAAACACTAATTCAAAGGGATATATATGCACTTCTATCTTCACTGCAGCACAATTTACAGTAGCGAAGCTATGGAAACAACCTATGGGCCCAACAACAGATGAATGGATAAAAAGATGGCATATATACACAATGAAATACTACTTAGCTATTAAAAAAAAGTATGAAATTTGAAATTTTGCCATTTGTGACATGGAAGGAACTGGACAAAATTATGCTAAGCAAAATAAGTCAGATGGAAAAAGACAAATACCAGATGATTTCACTCATGTGGAATAGAAAGAAACAAAGAAACAGACAAAATAATCCAAAACAAACCCTTGCAATCTGACTACAGAGTTAAGACTACCAGAAGGGGATAGTGGTGAGTGAAGCAAGCTGGGAGGGAGGCTCAGTGCAGTATGATGGAGGATTGTTGATGTTTTGGTAATGTGCGTAGTATGATAACTTACATTTGTAGAAGTTGAACCTATACCCTTAAATCATAGAGTGTGTTGGAAATCAATGTTGCCTCAAAAAAACCTATTTAAAAGAAAAAGAAACATGTCCAAAGATAGAGATTAGAACATAAATGTAAAGATACAGAGTCATTCATGAGTTCATGATTCTTGTTGTGAAAGATATTTATTCAGTGGCTTAAGTGAGATAAGAAGTATCATTATGTCACACAGCAAGTGATGGTCATGTTTACCTATATTCCACTCCACAACCATGATAAATGCCAACCACACATGGCACACTCCTGTAGGGCTCCCCAGACTTTCACAACATCCCTACTCAATTAAAGCAAATATTGAATTTTTAAATTATTGATTTTGGTCATTTATAAAACTATTTTATAGCCATTTGAGTGGTTAAGTTAGCTAGTTTAATGTCTCAAAAATGGTTATTTTTCAGTTAAGTTCAATAAATTTCTCTCTGTGATATTCCATGCACTAACTGCTAGACACATGTAGCTATTTAAATTTAAATTAAAAAAAAATCTGTTCCTCAGTTGCTTTAGTCAAATTTCTTATACTCAATAGCTTAACCTGTGGCTAGTAATTACTGGCTACTAATCAGATAATGCAGATTATAGAATATTTCCATCATTGTAGAGAATTCTAACAATGCTGCTACACATTAGGATACACTGAAAGATGCCTTAGTGACCAAACCATTCGGGATGCCTGCTTTTATGGCGTTTATAGCTCTGAAGTGAAGAAAGCTGTCTAATGTCTGTTGGGACTAAGAGAAGGGCAGAAGGCGATGGGAGGGTATGGTCACGCATCTGCTCAAGGATGGGCGGTCAACGAACATGAAATCAAACAAAACTTCATCTATGTAAATAATAGCCCAGTTTAAAAATTATTGTACTTAATTTTTGAACAATAAATTACATTCTCCGGGACTGGGTTCCACAACTAATATCAATATGATATTTAACATCTTACTGAGGAATACACTTAAATAAAATTAATTTCAGCATCAAACAGTTTAATATAATCTCAAAGGACACCGAATGCAAGATGTACTTACACTTTGATTCGATTTATACAAAATTCTGGAACCGGTGAAATTAATGATAGTAGGAATTGGAGCTGTAGTTGTCTGGTATGGGGTTGAAGGAATAGGTAAAACCATTATGGTAGGGATTGACTACAGAAGATCTTAGGTGTACTTTCTGGGGTGTTGATGTTGTTCTGTCTTAATAAGAGAATTGGTTACATTAGTATATGCATCTGTCTGTACTTCTAGAATGGTGTAACTACATTCCATAGAACATAAATTACATCTCAGTTAAAAGTTGAATGCACAGAATTATATATTATAACATGTGGTTGATATGAACATGGTTATGGAAATGTTCATAACTTCATTACTTTGTCTGCCAGAGACCCCTGCCTTCATAACCCTTATATCATCCTTGGCGGGAAGATTTCCGGGGTCCTTCCTGATGTTGCGCTATGTGGGTTTGAATACATTGCTCCTACTTTTCCAGTTTTTCATGCTTTCCTTCTTATCAAAAGCAGACATGCTAGAAGGATCTTTGCCAGAATGCTAAAATTGTGTTATTTGAGGTTTGGAAGATTCGAGGTGAATTTAAATTTTTTTCTCTTCTTCATCGCATTATTTAAGTTTGTAACAAAGGAGTTTTTTTTTTAATACTCTAAAACACAAAATCTCATGCTGTCTTGGTCTAAAAGGTACATTTATCCATTGGTACTGTCTAGTTTTTTTTAAAACTTTAGGTTTTATACTATAGGTAATAACAAATGTCTTTCCAATCTGCAGACTCGGTGGTGATTGTTTAGCAGCCCTGGGGTCTTGGTAAAAGTATAATTTCATGCCTGACTCCACCTTGCTGCTGCTGTTCAGTTTCTGTGCTCCTGGGGCACCCTGGAGTGGATTTGGGTTGCTTAGAGGCACTCAGCTGTCTGCTGCTCTCATCCGCCTCCTTTGCCCTATGTCACAGATTCTTACCTGACCCTCGATGAACCCATGAATAACATCACCACCTCCTTGGGACAGACAGCAGAACTGCACTGCAAAGTCTCTGGGAATCCACCTCCCACTATCCGCTGGTTCAAAAATGATGCACCTGTGGTCCAGGAACCCCGGAGGATCTCTTTTCGGGCAACCAGCTATGGCTCTCGGCTGCGGATCAGAAACCTGGACACCACAGACACGGGCTACTTCCAGTGTGTGGCGACAAACGGCAAGAAGGTGGTTTCTACCACTGGGGTCTTGTTTGTCAAATTTGGTAAGTGATCTCTGAGTGGAGCTGACCTTGGCCTTCAGCCTCTCTGGGGTGAGCACATAGAGAATATCTAAGTGCCCAGCAACCCTAAAGTTGTACCCATCATCTTACAAATCAGGAAGCCAAGGCCTAGTCGTTTTAAGTACCATGGGCAGGGCTGTCCAGCTAGTAAACAGCAGAGCATCAGTGACATCCAGATCTGTCTGACTCCATTGCCCCTACTTTAAGCCCCTGTATCAGTGAGCCCTTCCTCTGAGGAAGGATGTTCTTAGAGAATTTGGAAACATCAAAGATCCCTGCTTGCTGTGCAGTGTCCTCATGCAACCCCCAACCCCCGCTGGAAACTCCCGACAACATGAGGATGCCTACTCTCTTGACTCATTTTTAAGCACTTGTCATAGCATTTATCAGGCTCTGAACTGTGAGTTACCAACACGTTCTCACTGGTATGATTTTTCACAGAGGTGGGCGGGGGAAACTCAAGCAAAATAAAAATCCCAGAAAAATAAATATCACCTTGGGGTGGTTAAGAATTTTAATTTGTAATGGTTTGACTAGACCCCTGCTCACCTTCCAATAATTTAGAATGACTGTTTCTTTTGTTTTTCTTTCATTTCTTCAGGCCCCCCTCCAACGGCAAGTCCAGGATCGTCGTAAGTACTTTATATCTCCTCACTTGTCTTTGCTAAGGGTTCCTCCAGAGATTTCTAGGGCAAAGGCAATGTTGTGCTCTGTTTGGGCCAAAACACTGTTTCCAGATTTCATTCCATTTTGTCCTGCCCACATTCCATTATGCTTTCTCTCTCATGTGAAGATTCACAGGAGACCAGCATGGGCAGAAATTTTAAGCATGGTAATGTTGATTCTGAAGATTGAAGTATAGATCTAGTTACATTTGCTATTTTAAGATTAATTATTTAATTACAATAATGGATTTGGTAAAATCAAACAAAGATTGATGCAGTGCTGGTGTCAGAATCTGTACTCTAGCCTTTAGCTTAAGAGGGACTGTTGTACATTTCTGCAAGCATTTCTGATACTTTAGTTATTGAGCAAGTCAACAATAGGTGATCACTTTATTTTTATTCCCTTTAAAAAACCCAGAGGCACTAACTCTGACTCACATGAAGGAGAAAGCTCTATGTCTGGATTGAGTTACTTTGACATTTGATAAATTTTAAGTCACTTGGTAATAGAGCCTAAAGATGCAGTTTCTTTAACTGAGACTATTGTTGGTGCATTTGTTCTTTGTACTGGTTAGGACATTCTCTTCTTTTGCTCAGGGAGCATCCAATTTATGCCTTTTTCTTTATGTATAATTTTATTTGGTGGGATAGCCCATTTATAAGACCCATTTATAAAATGATTGCAAGAAAATATGTTCCCTATTTTGTAAATTTCTGAAGTAAAATTCACTGGACTTTGCCATGAAAGCATCGAAATGTCTAACCTAGACTACACCCATGGCAAGTATAACAGCCACTTAATTTGCTCTAATCCCCTCTGTGCCACTTAATTATAGTGTGGGATATTTTAATATATTTGTGTGTGCCTGGAGGCCCAGTGACCCACAATCCCATTAATAAAACAGGTAATGGGTAAAAATAAACATTGGCCTTCAGCCACACTGCTCTGCTATTACATCAGCCAGTTAAAAGCAACTGGAAAAGAGTCTTTAAAATCACCCCAGTGCTAATTGCATTCTACTTGCCCAGGTAGAAAATGTTGATTGATCTGCAAACAGGTCAGAAGAGTGTTCACTGTGCCTTGTATTTCTTGAAGTCAATCTTTTTTTTTTTAAATGATCTCACTATTGGTTGATATGTGAAATACTTTTGAAGTCTTACTTAAACAAAGAGGGAAACTTTTGTTCCTTGCTGTGAAAATACTTCCCACCCTGGTATTTTATTTGTTCCTGTTAATCTGTGTTTCAAATGTAGTTGATAATCTGTATCCCAGGTTGATTAATGTGTTTCACTAATCTGCTTGTCCTAATAAGCACTGAACTATTGATTTACTGCCAGTTCTACTTGCATCAGAGCATTTCTTTCTCATTATCAAAGTTATTTTTAAATATAGATATGTCCTTGCTTCTTGCCCTTTTCATTCATTCTTTGCTGCCACTTTTCTGATGTACTGAGTCTGAGTCTCTCATGATTTTGAATTTTATACAGAGATGGTATACCACTTTTGTGAGCTGATATTTATGGAGAAGGTATTAAAATTCTTTAAAGATGCTAAACCACAGCTAAAAATAGCCTGTTTTGTGTTAGCTGTCCAATTATCCATCACATTAGTCATCAGTAACATGAAATGTATAGTTGCTATATTTGCTTAAAGAAAGCTGCAATAAAATGCAATCAAAATAGGAAATACATTGGTGCCTTTTGTAGCTCAGTTTTCATACTTGTGCATCACCCACTGGCATTTCAATACCCTTTTTTTTCTCTTTCTCTTAGAAACCAATGACTGTATTTTTCTTCCTCCTTTCTCAACTGCTTACCTCTTATCCAATTTCTAAGAGTTCCCCTCTTCTTAAGACTAACTCCTATATAGAATGTCAGTTCCCTTTCCTATCATTATAGCCTCCAACCTGCAGACAACCTTACTTACAAGGCCACAGGTAGCGTCTAACACCATGATAGCCGTGGGAATATCACAACATTGAGGTTCACTGTGAAAGCCTCTTGTAAAAGTGCACAGTACTTTTGCCAAAGTAAGGTAGGACTCAAGTGCACTTATAAAATTGCTCTGTTTTCTGGAAGGATGTCACAGCAGGATTACTGCAAGGAAATAAAATGTAAGTCCATTATCCAACCCTTATATGTGGGACAGTGAAATACATTAGGTATATGGAACGTGGTGAAAACTGAGTACCATTTGAAACCACAGGACTACACAGCCCTATGTTATTATACTATACTGGCAAGGACTTTCAGGGCTTTTGAGACTCTGGTGACTGACATAAGAAACAAAGCTTATGGGCCTCTCCGGTGGCGCATCGGTTGAGCGCTGGGTTGCGAAGCTGCCCGCAGCCTCTGCAGTGCCAGTTCAATCCCAGGCCACCGGGAGAGGGTCCCACATGGCGCGCAGACCTCTCCTGCCGCGCCCGCTGCTCCCCTCAGCAGTGTACTTAGTCACTCTGCCTGCTCTGCTCTCCCCTCTGGCTCTGGTGAATTCTCTCACCCTCCTGCGTTTCTGACTGTACCCAGTGCTTATATAAATAAACAAACAAACAAATAAATAAATAAATCTTTAAAAAAGAAAAGAAAAGAAACAAAGCCTATGAACTGCTAGTCACTCCTGCTAAGTGCTGCATAAGGTTTTCACATGAAGCTTGCGGGATGGCATTTTAATTTGTAGGAAGAGCAAGTTTGAGATGTTAGTTAGGCTTCTGATAGCTTCAGGCTTTATTTCTTCTATCATTGTTGAGTCCTGACCCACCTTTGACAATTATAGGGCCTGAGGCATAAGTACAAATGGAGGCTCACATACCACACGTCTAAGTATTTAAAGTTGTAAATCAAGCTAGCAAACTGTTAAATGAAATATGTTCTGTCCTCCCACATTTACAAATATACCTTCATAATGACAAAATAAAAAAAAAACATGCAGTTATGATTCTTACATGACTGAAAGTCAGGAATGATCAAAAAGGACTACTTTAATCATTATTATGTATATCTTGATGTTCTGTACATGGGCCGGAAATATTATATATAATTTATAGGTTTTTATGTATTTTTCCATTAAATTTTTTATTACCTTCATTTTAGCAAAATAACTGTGTTGTTTTATATAAGATTTTTGTGTAGTGTGTTTTTTATTGACAACACTGCCAAATTAGACAAACTTTTCTGAGTTGTAATTATTTTTTAAGACAAATTTTAATTTAGAGAAACCATACTCCCTGGAGCAAGTAGCAACCACAATTATCAATGACATTCTTAAAGCAATACTTAGATTTGCTAAGAAATTTATTAGCAAACTAAGAATTTTGTTTGTCATATTCCAATATAGTAATGAGGTCATATGATCATCATGATTGCAGAATATATCCCAACTATTTTAATTGCATCAAAAAATCACTATCATGCTCCACAGATTATTCTGTACCTATAAAAATGTAAGAGTAATATCAACACTTAATGTATTAGTTTACTAAGGCTACTGGAAGAAAGTACCACAAACTAAGTGGCTTAGACAACAGAAATGTATTGTCTCACTGTCCCAATAGCTAGAAGTCCAAGATTAGCAGGGCTGGTTTCTTCTGAGAACTGGAAAACTTCTCTCTTCTTTTGGTAATCTGTCAGCATTCTTTGACTCGTGGGTGCATCACCCCAATGTCTGCCTGGATATTTACATGGCATTGTCCTGATGTGTATCTCCAGATCTTCCTCCTTTTATAAGAATATCAGCTATATTGACATATTGAATTGCAAGCCATCCCAATGACCTCATTTTAACTCGATTATGTCTGTAAAGACCCTATTTCCAAATAAGATCACATTCTGAGGTATTGGGGATTAGGACTTCATCACATAAATTTGTAGGGGGGGTCACAGTTCAACCCATAGCACTGAATATTGCAAATTTTTTCATTCATGTGAACTCTTAAAAGTACAATTTAAAATTTTGAGAGCTTTCAGAAACACTGAATAGAATATGAAGAAAAACAAGAAATTGAATACTTGGTAAATATTGTAATGATAGCTTGTTGTGCAAGAATCGATTACATTCAAATAGGGAGGAAGAATTGGACATGTTGATTAGCTTATGTTTTCGCTTGTGAAAGTGCTGTTGACACTGCAATCCTTCCTGTGCTCCAAGCAGTGACCATCTCTTCCACTAGTATTGTGGCACAAGACACAAACCTTTCTGATACATAACCATGGTGGCCTTCTATTGCAAGGACAGGGCAAGAGAGGTAGAGAAGTGATCCCTGGGGCCAGAACAGTGTTAATCACTGGAATGGATGTTTAAGGTTTTGGTTAAACTGTGCCAATACTGAGTGCCAGATCCCGAGACGAAAGGTCCCTTGTATGCTCTTTACTCTTACTAAATTTATTTTCTATGGACTTTTTCTATGTGGGCCCTATACAAAGCCCTTTCTTCCTTCTTCTGCTTCCTCTTCTCCCTTCATTTCTTCCCCTTCCTCCTCCTCCTCTCTCTCTCTCTTTTTTTTTTTTTTAAGATTTATTTATTTATACAAGCACTGGGTACAGTCAGAAGCACAGGTGGGTGAGAGAATTCACCAGAGCCAGAGTCGGGAGCAGAACAGGCAGACTGATGAAGTACACTGCTGAGGGGAGCAGCGGGTGCGGGAGGAGAGGTCTGTGTACCATGTGGGACCCTCGCCAGCGGCTGGGGATCGAACTGGCACTGCAGAGGCTTCGGACAGCTTCACAACCCAGCGCTCAACCACTGCGCCACCGGGGAGCTCCCCTCCTCCTTTCTTATTGTGATATAGTTCCCCTGCCATAAAATTCATCATTTTGAAATGTAAAACTCAGTGCTTTTAGTATATTCACTGAGTTGTATAAACCTTGCCACTATCCTATTTTAGAAAATTTTCATATCATAAAGAAATTCCTCCCAGGTCCTTATAACCCTTAGTCTATTTTCTGTTTCTATGAATTTGCCTATTCTATATATCCTATATAAGTGGAATCACACAATTGTTGTCTTCTTGTATGTGGTTTCTTTCACTTAGCATGATGGTTTCAGGTTCATGCATGATACAGCATGTAGCTGTACTTTGTCTTTTTTTCTAATAATTTGACACATAAAAATGGCATTGCATCCTCAGATATTGTTCTTATTTTTCAAGAATTTTTTGGCTATTTTGGAACCCTTGTGTTTTCATATGAATTTTAGGGTTAGCTTGTTAATTTCTGCCTAATAGGCAGCTGGTGTTTTGATAGGGATTGCATTGAATCTGTAGATCAATTTGGGAGTATTGCCATCTACAATTATAATCCTCCAATCCATGAATTTGAGGTGTCTTTCCATTTATTTAATTTCTCCGATTTTTTCAGTAATGTTTTGTAAATTTCAGAGTTCAACTCTTGCTCTTTTTCTGTTAAATTTATTTGTAAATATTTTTATTTTTCATTTTATTGGAAATGGAATTGCTTTACTTTTGTACTTTCATTTCAGATTATTTATTGCTGCACTATAGCGATACAAATGATTTCTGCATATGATCTTATATCCTGCACCTTTGCTAAACTCATTTTATTAACTCTGATTGTTTTTAAATATGTTGTATATTCCTTAGGATTTCCATGTCATTTACAAATAGAAATTGTTTTATTTTGTCCTTTTCAATCTGGATGTTTTTATTTTTTTTCCCCTAGTAACTATGTTAGAACACCCAGTACAACCTTGACTAGAAATGGTAAGAGTGTACATTCTGATACTTTCCCCTGATCTTAAGTGGAAAAATTTTAAAATGCTAGCTTGAATTTTTCTTAGGTGTCCTTTATCAAATTGAAAAAGTTCTCTTTTCTATTTTGTTGAAGTGGTGTTGAATTTCATCAGGTGCTCTTTCTGTGAGATGATCATGGGGTTTTTGTCCTTTATTACATTAAAGTGATGTATTATACTGATTGATTTTTTTTTTATATTAAACCATGCTCACATTCCTGGAATTATTCCCACTTGGTCATGGTCTATAATTCATTTTTATATATTTCTGGATTCAGTTCACTAGTATTTTGTTAAGAATTTTTGTGTCTGCATTTATAAAAGATATTGCTCTATAGTTTTCTTGTGATGTCTTTGCCTAGTTCTAACATCAGGATAACTGGCTTCTTGGAATGAGTTGGGTTGTATTCCCTTGCCTTTATTTTTTGAGAAGAGTTGGTGAAGGATTTATGTTCATTTTTCTTTAAATGGGTGGTAGAATTTACCAGTAAAGCCATTCAGACATAAACTTTTCTTTGTGTAAAGTTTCAAAGTTGTAAATTCAACTTCTTTACTTCTTTTTTTGTTTTAATTTTTTAAATTTATTTACACAAGAGCCAGGGTACAGGCCAGAATCACGGGAGGGTGAGAGGATTCACCAGAGACAGAGTGGGGAACAGAACAGGCCGACTGATGAAATACATTGCTGAGGGGAGCAGTGGGCGTGACAGGAGAGGTCTGCCGTGTTATGTGGGACCCTCGCCTGCTGACTGGGATTCAACCTGCACTGCAAAGACTGCAGACAGCTTCACAGCATGGCACTCAACTGCCTGCACCACCAGGGGAGGCCCACGATTTCTTTACTTCTTAAGGGTCTACTCAGATACTCTATTTCTTTCAGAGTTAGTTTTGTTGTTTGTGTCTTCCTAGGAATTTGTCATTTCATTTAATTATCTAAATTGTTGGTACATATTATAGTTTCCCTTAGTATTCTTTTAATTTTTATATTAGTAATGATTTCCCTTCTTTCAGTCCTGAATTTTTAGTAATTTGTGTATTCTTTTTTTTTTTTTTTGATCAACCTAGTTGGTCTAGCTAAAGGTTTTTCAGTTTTGTTGATCTTTGCAAAGAACTACCTTTTATTGAAAACTAGTTATCTAAATATTGTACTGTGGCCTCTCTGGAAATCATATCACCTCTCCTGATGTTATGTTGTTATTGTTACTGCTGTCTATTTAGTAACTTTCTGGAATAATTCTGCATTATTTATATACATTGGCATGTATGGTACTGAATTCTCTGCAGTTAGCTTAATGATTAACAATTGGACAGAAATTTCCAAGAACTGGTAAGTTTCCCACTCTTTACCAAGGGGCTCCATGTGTATTTTGGGACATACCTTCAATTCTGCAGCAGTTTATAACTATGCTTTTGCTTTCATTTCCTGCTTGACCAGGGACTCCAGTTTAGCCAGATGTGAGAACTTAGGGCTTTATCAGGTCTTTTCTGGGCATGCACACAGCCCCTTACCTAAGCACATCCTTTTGTATCCCCAGGAATGTCAGAAGTTTTCAAAAACCCTATGAGCATCTCATTTCTGAGATCCTCCCTTTGAGCTTTTGAGCTTTTTGGCCAGGCTCTTGTTTCTCCAACTGGTACCGCTATGGATTTTTCAACAAGTGTCCCACTAAGAAGCTGAGTCCAGTGAAATAAAGACAAGCCCTGTGAATGGGGATTTTTCTAGAGAGCCATTAAACAACTCCATTGTGCCAGTTCTCTGAAGATGGGGTTTTTGAGTCTCTTCCTCATTTCTCCCCCATTTCAAGCAATGCTGGGCTGCTGCTTTTCACAGCTGCTGTGGTGGCGAGTCAGCTGACTTTCAAGGTTACTGCAGAACTCAGAAGAGGAGATGGGAATAGGGCAAGTAAAAATTCCACAGAGCTCTGTCCTTACCAAATTTCAGTCTTTTTTTTTTTTTCCTTGAATAAATACTTCTCAGAGTGTTGCAAGTCTTTGGCTGATTTCCAGGGTTCTAAGAATGTGATTTTCACTTTTTTTTTTTTTTTTTTTTTTGGCCAATGTTCTCATTGCTTTTATGGAGGAACAGGTTTTTGAAGACTTCTCTGCCATTCCATATTCCCTGCCTCCTCAGGGTCCTTTGTTGTCCTTGTCTCCTTGTCTAAGAACAGTGCTGGTTGGGTGCCATCTTAGTGGGCTTGTGAGGGTCGCTGTTCTCATTCCATCAGCAGCTTCCTATTGTTGAACCTCTTCCCTAAATCAAGGCTATGTGTTGGTGTTCTTTATATATATCACCTCTGCTCCAAAACAGCTCTCCAGGGAAGATGTTTGATTCTCATCTTGTTGAAGTTATAACTGAACCTAGTTCATATATAATTTCTGCATTTTTAATCCTTTAGGATCATTCCATTGACTGACTTATATCCTGGTGAGATCTGGGCAGCACCAGTTCCCTATCATTCAAGTTGGCCTGACTTTCTCCTGATATATGTTTTGAACTTTTTTTTTAATTTTTTTTTTAAGATTTATTTATTTATACAAGCACTGGGTACAGTCAGAAGCGCGGGAGGGTGAGAGAATTCACCAGAGCCAGAGTGGGGAACAGAACAGACAGACTGACGAAATACACTGCTGAGGGGAGCAGCGGGCGTGGCAGGAGAGGTCTGCGTGCCATGTGGGACCCTCCCGGGTGGCCAGGGATCAAATCGGTGCTGCAGAGGCTGTGGGCAGCTTCGAAGCCCAGCGCTCAACAGCTGCGCCACCAGGGGAGGCCCTGTTTTGAACTTTTTGATAGATACAGATCTAGTCCAACATAAGCATTAATTCAATTCAACAAATGTTTATCAGCCACCTCCAAAATGCCTGACTGTCAACCAGATTGTATGGAAACTACTAAGAATCTTTCTGTGGAAGGCCTAAGCTTTGCCTTCATACTGCTTACTCAGATTGCTAGAGGCTGAAAAATCCGCCTTCTAGAGGATCAGCAAGTGCTTTCCACTTCTGCCTACCTTTCTCCTCTGAGTCATATTTGAGATTCTGTATTTAAAATTCTGCGTAGCAGCCTTAGTATTGATTTACCTTCATCTACTTTTGCCTTCTACTGGTTATTTCTCATTGTAGAAACTAGAGGGAGCTCTTAAAAATATCTTCTACCCTAGTAGTACCTTACCTCCTCCACCTACCTTAGGACTTTCCTTCATTTTTGGAGTAGATTCTCTGCTCCTTACTCTGGTCTAGAAGGCTCTCTGCCTTCCTCTTAGCCTGTCTGTGCCCTATGCCCACCTCAATCACCCAACTGTAGCGACACTAGCCAAGGTTCTGTTCCTTGCATGCTCTGGCCTTGTTCTGCAATCTTAGGACTTCTATTCCAGCAGTTCTGTCTGCTTGGAAGTCTTGGTTCTCCAATCTCTGCAAGACAAACTCCTTGTCATACAGTTCTCCCCTAAAATGTCACCTTCTCAGAAATGAGCTCTGAATCTAAAGTAACCCCTAGTCCTTTTCTGTCATATAACCCTGCTTCATTCTATTAGAGCATTTATCACTTCCTAACTTGTTCTCATTCATTTGTCAGCAAAGTAAACTTAAGACCTTGTCTGCTTTGTATTTCACTGTATTTCCTGTCTAAAACATAGACAGCAGCCAGAAATACTTGTAAAAACATTTAAAAATAGACACCTAAGTATCATCTTCTGTGAATGAGATAGTGATAACAGTACTTATTTCATAAAATTGTTATTAGTAGTAATGAGATCATGAATATAAAGTTTTTAACACAAAGAATTCTTTAATTGAATGAGGTAATATTTACTGACTGACTGACTCCACTATGTCACCTATCTTATGACATGAAAAGTCCTGCATGGGGTCTGAGAGACAACTAAAGTTCAATGAATTTAAGTTGTATTTCTTTCTTCCTCTGAGATTGGTAGAATCAGTTTGTAAAAAGGGAATGGGAAAAAAATAAAGTACCTATCACCTAGGGTTGTTGTGAATAAATGAAATAATAAGATGACAGGTATAAAGTAGCTAGCATTGTGCCTGGTATATATTAGAAATGTAATAATGTGAGTGACATCATAATCATCACCATCATTATCATTATCATCATCATTATCAGCATCATCATCATCATAGCTATTTGAGCAGAGGCTATGCTTTTTTCCCAGCAAGATTTTTCTGCTGGACAGCATTCCATGCTGTGAACCTCAACAAGAGAAGTTTGAAGCCTTTATTTCTTTTTTTCCTGTTGACCTTTGACTGGAGTCCCTCTCTGCAGAAAGACAAAATGACCAGCTTTTGATGAATTCTTTCCTTTTCTTATCTGCTTCCAAGTCTTAGCCACAGTGAAGAAGTGTAGCTGGGTGCTGGCCCAGCCCAGGAAGCAGTAATATAATTTTCAACTCAAGATAAACTCAAGGATAACTTTCAGCACAGCTACTTAGGCAGGTCAGGGGCAGAGGTGCCTTGCAGAAAAGGGACCAGGAAGTAACTCAGCAGCTGGCCCAGGACATAGAGGGCCAATTGCTCCAGTAAAGAAGTTAACCTCCTTTTCTTTACTCACCCGCCTGAGACTCGGTGCTCTGCAGAGAAGGGGCAGATGGTGGGAATGTGGAGAGATTAGATAAGAAGGATTTCCCAATCCCAGGGGGGATAGATCCAAAAGTACAGGAGGTTGAGAAGCCAAGCTCTTATATCCCAATCCACGCCTATCACTCAACAATCCCCACTGTATGAATAGAGTGTGGAAAGCTTCCTATTAAAGCCATACTTGTGAATATTGGCAACATGTACCTTTGTGTGCAGGAACATTTCAAAATAGAAGAGGAAAGATAAGTACTTGCTTTCTAGGAGCACACATTCTAAAAGCTTGTCTACCAGCCATGAACTTCCTGGCCTACTCGTTAGTCATGAATGTTTCTCTACACCTACCACGTGGTAGATGTTCAACCAATGTGTGTTAAATTGAACATGGAGAGTTTATATCTCAAGCTATTTTCTCCATATATGACAAAGTTTTATTCATTCCTGTATACTTTTTTTTTTTAATCAAGCTCATCGTATGTTCCAGGTCTCTGATTCTTAGATGCTCTTTTTAAGTCACACAAGTGGATGTCACAATAAAATTAATGTACAAGTCCTCATGCTACATCATTTACACTTTCTGTTCCTGTGCTTACGAGTTTTAACATTGGTTTCAGCTGTTAGCTACAGAAATGGGTTGGTACTTTTCAGAAATTAGAGGAAATTTTTCACCTGAACATAAAGGCTCAGCAAAATCAAAGTTCAGAGTAGTGCTTCTCAAATTGTAAAGTGCATACAAGTCACCTGGGGTGTTGTTAAAATACAGATTGGAAGGTATAGGTCTATGTGGAGCCTGAGGCTGCATTTCTAACATAATCCCAGCTGGTGCTGTGGGACCACATACTTTGAGAAGCAAAGACTTAGAAAAAAGGCACTCTCTGGCTCTTTTCTGTGTCACTCACTAGCCAGTGATCCTGGACACATTGCTTACCTTCTTTAGGCCCCATTTTCTCTATTTGAAAGCTAAAGTACTTGAGTTCAATATCACTTCAGAGTTCTAAGTCTAAATTTTATGACTCATTGAAACTCAATTTGTTATTTCATTTATTATATGTAGTAACCCCTCTTCTGAATTATATGCAATTTGCTTTGAGATTCATTTTCTCTGGTTTGAGATGTTTGTAGTCCTCTTTTATCTGCCATGTGCCTTTCCAAGCATGATCAACTAGTGAGAATGATTCTACAGAGAATTCCCTCTCCCACCATCTCCACCACTGAATTCTGAAGTGTCCTGACATGTGTCCTGCTGGATGAAGGGGGAGTAGTTAACTGTTTCGCTAAGTCGGTATCAGACTCTGCTTCACTTGAGTTAATGCAGTAGTATTTTTTCTCCTAGGTGCCTGCCTGAGAACTGAGTGCCTCTGTTTGAAGTTCAGTGAGGGGTTCATAGCAGTAGGCAGTGTATGTAGTGGAGACAGCCCCCTGATGTCCTCACGTGGGTTTTTAAGCACTGATCAGATGGCCTTGTTGCCTGATTGGCAGACCCTGAAGGCTGATGGGAAAATAAAGACACTGGGTTAACTTGTTTTTGAATACAGATTCATTATCGATTTGTACAGTCATAGAGCTTTCTGAGAGAAACAACGAGTCTTACAACAAAAAAAGTTAATGAAATGTTATAAATAATCTTGACTGGGCTAAGGGTAGACAAGCCTAACGATCAGTTATTTACATCAATGACATAATTAGCAGGAGACTTTTACAGCCTAAAGTTCCGGTTTCTTCTTCTCTTTTTGATCTTTGGTCTCTCTTTTCTATCAGTGTCAGTGTTAACAATTTCACCTTATTGCTTCTCTGACAGTTGCTCTCATGTTCATTCTCTCTCTCTTGTGCTCTCTCTCTCTCTCCTTCTCTCTCTCCAACTCTCTCTCTCTCACACGCTCTCTCTCTCTCTCTCTCTCTCTCTCTCTGACTTTAACACCCACACATTCGCACATCTACATACATACATGATCCCAGAGCAACAGTCACTGTTCATTATCTCGGGCCATGTTTCTTAATTCAAATTCTATATTAGAATCACCAACAAGCTTTAAAAATTACCCATGCTCACCCCAGACAAATTAAATTCAAATCTCTCAGGGTACTGCCCACTGGTTGTATTTTATCAAATCACACCCAGTGATTTCTTGTGCATTTACCTAGATTTGAGAAGCACCTTCTCCCAATCTTCTTTTGCATTTTCTCTCTACTCCCACCATTCTGCCCTGACACCATGTTGTTGATAGCAGAAGATTTAAAGCAGCAAGAGCTTCTTTCTGATAATCACATGCCTACTGCATCATCAGGGTCCAATCAGGAAAGCAGAACCAACTGGTAGTATGTAGCTCAGAGAAATTAATATAGGGAATTGGTTACACAAGTGATGAAATTGTTGAGAAACCAATAAAGGATGATGATAATACTCAAAGTTCAGCACCAGATAGAAGCTGAAGAAGTAGCACAGACTTGAGGGACAAAGAGAAAGGTGGTTTAACCAAACCCCGGGAGATTGTTATGATGGCAAACAGGTTCTATAGGTGCTGGAGCCAAAAGAAGATGTTCCTGCTGATTGCCCAAGGCAGAAAGAAGGGGGAGAAATAACCTGGCTTCTTCCTTCCTCACCACTTCCAAATGCCAGTCAGTGCCTCTATTAGGGGAACTTTGTAAGAAACTACCTAACTCAGGCAACCTGAGACTTGCAGCTTACAGAGGTGTCCTCCCCTGTGGATGCTGAGCAGAGCAGGGAAAAGCATGGAATGAATCTGGGCAAACTAGCCCAGCACAAGCACCAATACCCCTGAGAAAGCTGGAGGTAGAGGCAGGCTGGAAGGAAATAATCTGAGTCAGAGATAGTGTATTCAAAGTTGCTACCCTTGCCCAGCCTGCAGGGGGAACATCCAGTGAACAGTTTGAATTATAAAACTGGCACCTGGGACAGAGAGCAGAACTGAAGGTATAGATGTGATGGTTATTTTGCCTATATAATTTTTATAATTTTTACTTTTTTTTCATCTCTTTTGATCTTAACCATTCAACAGCTTTAACAAGAGAACCTAGTGTTTTACTTTCCTTTCTAAAAAATGGAAAGATTCATAAGTGGTCATGCATCTGCTCTTTCTTATTATAACAAGTTATTTTGTTTTGTATCAAGGGTTACTCTGCATCAAGACTTCAATGTTTGTGGATTCTGGGGGGACTAAAAACAGGGAAAGAAAACTTCTAGAAATTAGCTTCATGGAACTCTGAGGACATAATTTGCTACCTATGGTGAATACTAAATGCAATTCATGCCAGGCATCTTTATAAAATTTTGCAAAACTGATAGAATCCTATCAGGTGTGTGCTGTGAGTTCCCAAGCTTGTGGATGAAGTAACTCACTGTCCTAGTTCAGGCTGTTGTAAGTACCCTAGACAGGGTGGCTAAACAATAACAGACATTTATTTCTCACAGTTCTACAGGCTGGATGTTGGAGATCTGAGTGCCAGCTTAGTCAGATTATGGTGAGAGCCATCTTCCAGGCTGTAGACTGCCATGTTCTCATTGTGTCCTCACATGGTGGAAAGAGGGCAGGAGAGTTTTCATAGGGCACTAATCCCATCCAGGAGGGTTTCACCCTCTTGACCTAATTGCCTTTTAATATTGTTACATTGGGGGATATGTTGCAACACATGAATTTTGGGGGACTATACATTTAGCCGATGCATGTATTTTCTAAAGATAAATGATGCTCTGTAGCCATGACTTCACAAGTTAGTTAGGGCAAGATGCATCCCTTCCCCACAAAGGATAAAGCCTCAATCTGAACCCAAACAGATGGACCTCAGGTTTCAGACTTTAACCAGGCTAGTGTATTTCTTCCTTTTGTAGGGAAGTGATCAGTTGATGATCTTGTACATGAATGACACATTAGTTACTTTACATATTTGGTTGTTGAACGGACAGAACTAAAACAACTTATCTTCATAGAGCAGTTTTAATTCAGGAAAGGTATCTAGCACAGCAGCAGCAGGAGATGGATATGGAATGCAGAGGGTCCAAATTGCTCAGAACACAGCTCTTACAGCTATGTTCCACTGGATACCGCTTGCTTGCAGGATTTGAGGCTCTGCTGGCTTGTATGGGAAACACCTGGGTATCAAGAAGTCCAAAGTCAGTTCATAGTGGAGATCTTTTATAGTGAGCTGGTCGCATGGGCACATTCCAGCCAAGTGACATGTCTCAACCATCAAAACCCCAAGGAATCCGCTGAAGCCAGGTGCAAATCATAAATCCAATTATTATAGTTAAATAATGCTGACAGGTTGATGCATCTTGCCCTAACTAACTTGTGCACTCATGGTTACAGAGTATCATTTATCTTTAGAAAATACATATTTTAGTGATTACCAGTGGTTAGTGACACTAATGATTAGTCTGGCAGCCACTCAGGCCAACTAAGGTTGACTCAGGCTGTTTAATTTTCTTGATATTGCTTAGTGGGTAAGTCAGGAACCTACTCTATAACTTGAACAGTGGTGAAATAACCCAAGTACAAGTGCTTGCCCCTGGGGTGGAAAATATACCCTGCTTAAATCATTACAAACACCTGTTACCTAGCAGGTGACCTTATATTTTTGTGGTCAACTTACAATGTCCCTACCTCTGCAGATTATTCCAGCACTGTACTGGTTTGCCATTCTATGTACATATATGAAACTCTTAACTTTCTCTCAAGGTCTTTAGAATATACTATGATGAGTGATGTGTTGTTTACCTAGAGCAATGTTGCCCATTGGGAACACAATGCAAGCAACATATGTCATTTTAAACTTACTATTAACCATAAATAAAAATTAAAGAAACAAGTGAAATTGATTTTAATATATATTATTTGCCTCAACATATCCAAGATATTATAATTTCAATATCAAATCAGTATAAGAGGTACTAATGAGATGCATTTTTTCTTATTCAAAATCTAGTGTGTGTGTGTGTGTGTGTGTGTGTGTTATTTACAGCTCATCTTAATTAGGATACTGAATTTTCATTAGAAATACTTGCTCTGAACTTATGTTTATAAAAGTAGTAATTAAAAACATAGATTCACATGCCCAAGTTGTTCCAACTACACTCAAAAATTTTCCAATAACCAAATAAAAAACACAAAAAATTATTTTCTTTAATATTCACATCCACATTATGAAACTAGTTCAACTTTTTTACAAGACTTGATTGACTTTAACCACAAGCCTATCAGTTTCTAGATTATGTCTATCCACATTAAGGAAATTCACCAGCTCTTTCATCAACTCCATATTAATATGAAATCAAAGGTATATTGTACAAATTGGAGAGCAACAATAAATGTATCAAGACCAACAAAGCATTCTTCAATTTTTTCTTGCAGCTTTTACAGTTTATAAAGAACTATTAAATACAGTTGAAATTTTTTACATATTGATTCATACTATCTGTACAAAAGTCATGATTATTGATTTGTGTTATGAAATATTTCAATTATAACCAATCTTCTCTTAACTGTCTATAGGTCACAATAAATTTCTCCTTTCCTTGGAGCTGCAGGTTTAGCATATCCTTGTACAGTGTATATCACTAAGAAAATGTAAATCAGATTGTAGGTTTTGTCTTTGATAATTATTTGGCAAGCATCCCTCTGTTTCAAGAAAGTCTTGACTTGGAGTTAACAGCACAGTAAATCTTTGTAAAACTTCTTCCACAATTCAATCACTGGCAAGGAACACAAGATCATTAAATTCACTGCCTTTGATTTCTTTCAGCATTTCTGCAAACTGGCAATGATTCTATTTGCAATAATATGAAACAGTTTTAACAACTTAATCCATAACACTTTTCATAGAATCTGCTTCAGTTTCTATATTTTCAATATGTATCAAATTGTAGAACAAAGCAATAGGGAAACCATCAGTCTTGTCTTGAAATTCCACTAAGTCTAGATTTTTGACCTAATAGCTGGAGTACCATCCTTTGTGAAAGCTACCAACTTTCTTATCCCTAGCCATTGCCTCTCAGTGAGCCCTCCTGCACCAGGGACCCACAAATGCAGTGAACATCTGTAGCTTCATTCCAGAGTCCTGAAGATCCTTTCCTACTAGTGGTTCCAACATTCAGTCTATATCATTGAATTCAGCGATGGGGTCTTTGGGGCGGGGAGGGGAGAGGGAAGGAGATCAGGAAGTCAGATTTCCTATTCCTGAAAAAGCACTCTGATGGTGCACTGGGAGATTTGATGTTTGGGAGCAAAATGAGGTACATTCCATTAAACTTGGGAAACAGATGTGGTTTTGACTTTAGCGTTGGGAAGATGTGTGAGGCATTCACAGATCTCCATCCCAAGCCCCAGGACTACCCTTGGTTCTCTTTCAGAGAGGCTTTCCTTGTCTAAAACATTCACAAGTTCTCCAGAATAGTATCTGTGAGTTTCTTTTCTGCTTGGAGCTAAAATAGAAATTTAAAAAAAAAACAACAACAAAAAAAAAAAACAGGAACAACAGTCTGATAGGATTTCAAAGCAGTATTCAGCAGGCTCCATTTCCTCTTGGATTAAAAGATATATAGATGTGTGATTGGTGATTATCCTGATTAAAGAGAAAGGATAAATTATGAAGAGAAATATTAAGAAGTTGCAAAGTAAAATGTTATTCTTTTAGATTAGGGCTAATTTTGAAACAGCCCACCAAGCTAGCAGTCAGAACCTGCGGAAGGTCAGGACAATGGAAAGAGATGGCTTGTTCCCATATTAGAAACCAACACAACAGAGGAGACTGAAGACCACGGCCTCCAGTGGGTGCCTGACTCAGACCCCAGAAGGCTGTAGTACCTGACTGTCCTGGGAATCTTCGTTGCTCTTTGTGTGTGTGTGTGGGGGGGGGGGGGGAGATTATGCATAAGATTTACCATTTTAGCCATTTTTAATGTGTGTCTCAGTGTTACTTAGTACATCCATGGTGTTGTGTAACCATCACCACTATCTAATTGAAGAATATTTCCAGCACCCCAAAAGGAAACCCCAGATCCATTAAGCAATCGATCCCCATGTCTGCCTGTCCCCCAACAACCATTCATCTGCTTTCTGTCTCTGTGGATTTGCCTGGACATTTTATGTCAGTGGAACCATGCAGTAGGTGACCTTATGTGTCTGTTTTCTTTCATTTAGCATAGTGCTTTCAAGTTTCATCCATGCTGCATTCTGTTTCTTCCTTGTGTTTCAAGGGCCTTGAGAAACTTACTGGTGTAGTCATGAGAGACCTGGCCTAGGAGCTATGCAGATCTGAGTCTGAATAACCAGCATGCCTTTGAGCTTCAGTTTCTTGAGCTACAAAATTAGCACATCCTGAGATGTTCACCTCAGAGGTCCTTCAGAGGGGTCCTGTGCTCTGACCTATCCATTTGTAAATTCACAGGTTAAGACTTTAAGGATTTAGTGGTGAAACCACCAGGCTAATTCTTTGTCCTCGTGGAACTTGGTTCAAGGGGGAAGAAATAGACACTAAACGTGGAAACAAATAGAAGATCGGGTGAAGTATAGTAGTCTAGGGAGAGAAAAGGGCTCTCCCGGGGGGCTGACATTTGCACTGTCATCTGAGGAATGGAATGAGCCAGTCCTCTGAAGAATTGAGGGGAAGAAAGAGTAATCTAGGCAAAAGAGCAAAGGCTCTAAAGAAGGAAAGGATTTAGCATAATCAAAGAGTGGAATGATGGCCCATGTGGCTGTAGTGGATGAGTAAGGGGTAAAAGATGTGACATGAGATGGGAAAGGCAAGCAGGGACCAGATTTTATGGTGCTATGTGGACTTCCTTCCAAGAGTCTGGAAGCCATGGAAGGGTTTAACTAAATGAGTGTCACTTCTAATTTGCAGGCGGAAATGCATTCTGGCCGCTCTGTGGAGGATGGGCCAGGTATGAGCAGAAAGAAGGTGGGGACAAGTGAGGAAGCTGTTGCACTAGTTCAGAGGTGGAAAGTAGGTGGTTTGGGGAGTTGGATGAGGCAGGGGGGAGGTGAATTATAAAGAATTAACAGGATATGCAATGACCTGGAAGTAGGTGTATACATTTTACTTATTTATTTATCTTTATTTTTGCATAGAAGAACTGGGGTGTAGGCCAGAGGTACAAGGAGATGAGAGGATTCACCAGAGACAGAGTGGGGATCAGAACAGGTGGACCAACTGCAATACTCTGCCAAGGGGAGCAATGGGTGAGACAGAGGTTTTCTGTGCCATGTGTGGGCTAACTTCCTGGCAGGGGATCGAACTCAGACCCCAGTGATGATAGCACTGAGGCTTAGCCCCAAGACCACCAGGGAGTCCTTGGAAGCAGGTATAAAAGATTAAATTAAATGAATAAACAAAACAAATGAATCAAATGAGAAAGTGCAGACAAAATGCCTAACAGAGTTTAGGACAGCGCCCATATTTAACTCACATCCCTGCCCCCAACCCACCTGTACACCCTACATACACTCACAGACCTTGGTGGTCTTTGGCAAAGCAGGCTATGGTTGTCATCATCCTCTGGATTTTTCATCTGAGATGAGTGAGAATGGCAGGTCATAGGTATGTCTCTGATTTTGGGTTAAATTGAGAATAAATCTACCATTTTCTTCCAGCTAGAATTCTGTTAATTCAACTAGCATGTTTGGCCTCTTACAGCAGCCTTGCCCTTCAGCAGGTGATGAAGTGGAGTTCTATGGGAAAAAGCAATTGGGCAGATTCTAGGGCAGAAGGAGAACTTCAGTGAGGAAGAATTCCCTCCTCTTTTAGTGGCCAGAGCCCAGCCTAAAGGAGATGCTTCCTCCATTCTCCCAGCACCTTCATGCTTCCCTATTTCACACTACGCTGTGGTCTGTTGTCAATTCCTGTGAGCACTCATCTTTATATCCTCTACCCAAATCGGGGTACTTGGTTAGTATCTGAACAATCAAGACGTAACAGAACATGTCATTGCTGATTGACTCAGAGCAGAGAAACCTCTGGGCTTCCAGAATAACCTGTGGAGTTCTCTCTGCTGAAAAAATGGGAACGGTAATAGCATCTGCTCAAAGGATTGTGAGAATTAAGCGTGATAATATGTGTCACTCACCTAGCGTGGATTCTGGTACATGAAAAACTTGTGTTGGAGGCTTGCTATTATTCCTATTATCAGAGGTCTGCTTTCTGCAGCTTCTTTTAGAGTTACTGTTTGGAAATGGTCCATGGAGTGGAAATATGGACCAATCTGCAGGAAAGAAGGGCTCTGGTGCAGGAACCTGAATACCACCCCACCTCCCCACCCCCCATCCCCTCAGTTTTCACTGTCACAAGGGACTTGAAAGTGGAATTAATAAAGTGTCTTAAGTTTACCGCCAGTTCCTTTACAGCCCAATTTCCTGCATATTATGTACCAGATGAGACATAAGGGATTGCAAATGCAAATGGAAAGTGGGATATTGTTAGCTGGGGCCAATATAAATATGTTTGTGGAGGAGGGCAGAACAAAGGCCTAGAGGCCTGATGTTGACAGAAACCATGTTATTGTTTAATATATGACTTCATCCTAGTAAAAATGATAGTTCCCCCAGGCCAGCCAGCGAATGGGAAAGCTGGGTTATCTATACCTACACATGCCAGGAACCTCAGGGGGGTGGGCAGCCTGTGTGTGACCCTGACCCAGCTTCCTAATACCATCATGATGTATCTGAGGGAGGGATTTAGAGAATGGCGTCCGCATTGGAATCAGAAGTCTGGATTCCAGTCCTTCCAGGCACCTTCTGCAAAAGAGGAAGCCTGGTCCTCCGTAATGCAAATTCAGAAAACTATTGAGTAGTTGTGATGAATAAACAAGATAGATAAGATTTTAAAGAACTGCTACATTAAAAGGATCCTTTGGTATTTGCACTAACCTCTCTTGCTTGTGTGTGTCACCCTACAGTCACCAGAAGCCCTGAACTTCATGGCTCCATCTCCAGCCTTAGACCTTCCAATCCCACATTGCTTAAAACTTAACCTCTTTTCTATAAATCTGTTTTATTTCTTTAGAGTCTTTGCAAAGTGTGTAAAGGCTGTGGGGCTAAGAGAATAGAAGGCCAGGGAAACCTCTAAGAAAATATTGGCCACCTGGTGTCCTAATTTTTGCCCAGCCAATCAGAAGACCCCAGCTACTCCTCTGCTTGCTCCTCTTCTCTCATTTGCCCCTTTGTTTTAGCTAATTCCTCCATCATGAATGGAAACATGAGACTTTGATGGCCCAGAGGGAACTTCCATGAGCACTGAGTGGAAATTCTTAGCCAGCAAGTTGAAGCATTTCGTCAATGTTATGAACATGGGTGCCTGAGAACTGGACTTGATGAAGCTTTCCAGTTTGCTTCCATTTTCTTCCCCTGAAAGTTTCCACTGGAAATTCCCCAGCTTTGGTTTGAGTGTTTGGCTCTGTAATCTTGGAGACATTCATACACCCCACAATTAAGACTTTGCAACTCCACACAGTGTTTCTTAAGAGAAAGTTAGATGCAATTAGATCATTTGAAGATGGATTAGCCTGCCGTCTGCACAATATTAAGAAAAATCACGTTGGCAAATGATGGGGCCTCTTTGAAGAGCTCTGAAAGAAAGCCACTAATGAGCTCTACACTGGGTTTCCCCCCGTTCCCGAAGGGTTAACACAATTTGTGGGAAAAGAAAAAAAAATCCCCTGTGGTATTAAAATGCTGTGTCAGAGATTTGTAAGCTCTCCTTTGTAGCTCTGCCCCCAGGCCTGGCTCACTTCAGTTGAGATCAGGTTAATAAGAGCTCTGTTGCTGCCTGGCAGTTCCTAATGAGGTTACAGTTTGTTGCTTGACCAGTGAAGAACAGTTATTATTATTATCATTATTAAAGTGTTGAGGTATTTGATTCAGCAAGCTAAGGGACATCTGTTGTTCTTGCTTGCCCAGTGTCTATTCATTGCTCTTTTGACAAGAGCGGCAGCTTTTCCTTTGCAGAAAACTGACTCATATCCTAAGAGTAGGTAGAGCTGACCCTAGATTCAAGCTAGGGTGACTAGATAACCAAGCCAGCTCAGCTGGTATATTTGAAACCCAACCAAGCCACTAAACTTGTTCGTTAACATGAGCCTATAAACACCTTTTCCTATGCCTGCACCTCTGCTTTTTTTCTTAGCATCTGTCAGTTAAAGTTTCCATCACTTGCAACTAAACATCCTGATTAACACAAATATTGAAGGATCTTGTAATTTACGAGGCATGCTAAAGGGATGGAAAAGAAACATATAAAATTGTCTTATTCTTAGAAACCACTGTATTTAGAGAGTAAAGTCTTAAGTACATTAACTATTTAACATTAACATTAAATATATGGAGCCATGTATGTTTCACATGTATTGGAGAGAAGCCAGAATAGGGGAGTGGTAGGGCCATCAAACTTGGCCTTACCACTTAATATCCGGGGTGACAATGGGTGAGTTACTTAACCTCTCTGAATCGCCATGTTCTCATCTGCAAGATGGAGATAGTAACGGTTAAACACTCAGAGTGTCCATGAATATAAGCTGAGATAACCAGTGTAGGAGCAGTTAGGACAGTACCTGGCATATGTAGTAATAATAGACCATATCTGTAGTGTCCCCCAGGCATTATGCTAAGCATCTGACATGCCTTACCTCACTTAATCCTCCCAATAACCAGGACTTCAAAAATGCTGAGTCTGATTTGGGTAACATTTTTATTCCTGTACTTCAGCCTCATCAGAGCTCAAATTCACTGTCCAATGAGATCTGAAAGTGTTATCTAAACTTTTTGGGGAGGAGGCTAGGTTTCTTAACATGTCTTAAAATATTTTAAATTTAATATAATCATACTGCAGAACTTTTGGAGACCAGATTAAAAGTAAAAAACAGTAAATACTTAACTTCTACAGCACAGCCATGAGTTCCTAATAGAAAGGTAAAGAGTAATCTGCTTCCATTTTCTCTGGATCCCACAGTGTGATCATGGGCAAGTAACTTTAACTTCTGTCAGTATCATTTTTCTCTTCTATTCTTATGGGATGTTGATAGAAAATTCCTCGTAGAGTATTTGGTAAGGATTGTTTGAGATAACTTGTGCTTTATAGAGTACCTGGCACATAATACACACTCAATAAATATCAGTGCTTTCACTCATGCATGTTCCCCATGCATCTTACATATGGCTGTAAAAACTGTGTGTGAACAATTACTTCCATGCTTTTTTTTTTCTTCACTTAACATTGTACCTTATGTAATTTCCTTATAGTGAGATAATTTCCCTATGTCTCTTTACAAACTTATATGTCCGCCTGATTGAAATCACTGTAGTTTATCAATTCCCCCCCTTAAAAACATTTATAAGTAATGCTGCATTTCATACTTGTATGCATATGACTCTTTGTATGAGTTCCAGTCTCAGTATGCTATTTCTTCAAGCTCAGATTATGATTCTGCCCTGTCCTTTGCAGAAAGTAGTAAGAATATGTAATACCCAAAGTTAGCAAATACCTTTGACAAATTGTTGATTATGCTGGTTTGATGGACTGCCACAGGAAGATAATTTTCCACCAGTGATTACCCTCTGTTATGATATTTTGTGTCTCATCTTTCAGGTGGTTTTGTTGTGGACCTGAGTGTCAGCTCATTTTCCCTGCCCTTTTTTCTAACAGAGCAACCAGTATCTTTTAGCTGGAAGTTATTCCCCTGGTCACTGAATCTTATTTCTTGGAATAGCAAGGAGACTCTGCAAAACAAATTTGGGTGTTTTTCTGTCGCAATTCAAAGCCTCAACCCTTTATTTGGATCCTAGAGTAAGAGTTCCTTGAATACTTTGAAATTGGACCCTTCTGCATACACCTGGAGTCACCTGTAAGCCTGGCCTGCAAGATCCCCTGACTGAGAGACACACAAAGCTAAGGGCAAAGGTGAGCTTTGCATTTCTATTCCAGGTCCTAAAATTCCTTTGAAATCTTTATGATCTGTACCTTCAGGGATTATGCAAACAGCTTGAGGAAATCCTAAAATTGTGTTTTCTCCAGATAAGCATTCAGGTCAAAGGAAAGAGCTTTGCATGCCTTCTCAATGAACAGAATCTTGCTTAGTTTAGAGAAGGCCACTAAGAACTAAAATGATACTCAGCATACTTACGCAAGACTTTGGAAATCGTTTTTGAAGGATAAACAGCAAATAATACCCTAGAGCAGTGGCACCACCTGGAACCTCAGACCCTATGGACACTAGAGTAATTGGAAGTCCATGAACTATTTATGATATTTCAAAAGTTCTACTGGTAACTGTATATTATTATTAATTGCTATTTTTTAAAAGACAGCATAGGACAACTAGAGCAACAGGTTTATCTAGAATTAGATTGATTAAATAAATAAACTTGTATTTTCATGCTAATTAGAAGCTTTAACTGACAGTACTACTTTAAGTAGGTGTATTTTAGTAAATATAATTTATAAAAATATCATTTTAACAGTAATAAAGAAAACAGTTTATTTTTCACTTAATTAGCTATTGGTTAATCGAGATCATTTAAAAACTTATGTGACCTTGGGCAAAGTAATGAACTACTAATAAGATCATAATTATCGGGTCTGTGGTCCCAAATAATTTACTTAAATTAACTGAGCCTCAGTTTCCTCATTTATAAAATAGAAATAGTATACTCTCCTTGTAGGGTTGTTATAAGGAGTAAGAAACAGTATGCAAAACACCCGTTACAGAGGCAAAGTAATTGCTTCTCAGCCTTTTGGCTAAGACCAAAGGCAGAGGCAAAGTAGCTGGCATACAAAAAGTTCATTATGTAAATATTAATCCCATGAAAACTGCAAATTTATACAGTAGAAAAAAATACTTAAGTTTTAGTCCTTGGAGGAAGGAAGATACAGAATATAAACAGGATTATTGTGGGGGTGAAAAGGTTGAAGGACAGCTTGTTGGCTCTGACTAGTGTTGTTACTTAAACAAAACAATTATCAGCACTATCATCAGAATGAAACATCTACAAAAATTCACCTCCATTTTGTAGCTACCAAGCAACATTCTTTTGAGTGCTTTCACACCTGGCATAACATACCTTTTCTCCCTGGCCCTGGGTGGCTGACTTTACCCCAGTTCCTAAAGGGGGAGGTGGAGCTGAGCACTGTGTCTGGGAAGAGTGAAGCTGACAGGCAAGTCCTCTGATCCTTGCCCAAGGGCCTGCTTTGTGAGTGGGGGCATCAATGCAGCTTTTGTTCCACCTTCAGCAGCTGGCCCACAGTTGAACCCAGAGAGGCCACTGCTCATGGCACGCTGGTCCACCAAGGACAGGCAGCACCAGCCTGAGCCAAGAGTTCTCTCAGCCCCCAAGATCCAGCCCTGTGGTTGTCCCCACTAGGGAGCCAGTCTCAGGGAAGGGTGACTCGCCCTTTGGAGTACTAATCTGTTCAGAATTTCATGGAGGTAAATTGGAGGTTTGAAATGTGATATCACTGCTGAAAAGGCCAGAGCCATCATCACAGACCCAGTTTATCCAAGTTAATTATAAGACATAATAATTGCCTTGTACTCATACAAGTGAATTTTCATTCATTCCTTCATCAGATATTAATTGAGTTCCTATTAGGTGAGGTGCCAGGCTTTATGTTCAATATTAAGGATATACAGATGAAAAAATTATGTCCCTGCCATTAGAACCTGGTGGACTGGTGGATAATTGCTACTTACTTAGACAAATGCAATATAATGTCCTGGAAACTATAATGAAACCCTAAAGAAAAGGAAAGAGCAACTGCTTAACGGGCTAATGATAATAATAAAAATAATAATAGCTACAGTTGGTCAAGAACTTACTCTGCCCATCACTATGCTAAGTTTTCAGCATGCATTATGCATTTAATTCTTAAAACACACCTATGAAATTTTTCTTTCTTCCTATCTCTTTTGGGAAGGCCGTGCAAAAGATTTGTCATCTGAGGATGTTAAAAACACAACAGTAGTTTAAAAACACAAGTGAATAAGGAGACATGGTGAGATCATTTCAGGCACAGGAAGTAAAATGGTCTGCTTGGGACCTTCAGCTTCCTTGGTATGTGCGGAGCAATAGGAGGATTCTGATTGTAGTGATGTGAGAAATAAATAATAAGCCTTCTAATATGGATGACTCTTAGCAGAGCTGAAGGGTGAAGGATATAGGCAGGTAGTGAGGGGGAAAAATGTCCTGAAAATACAGGACAAATATGATTGGTGGAGACTGGTCTTCCCCTTTTTCAGATTGAAGGAGCTAAGGAGAGAGCTAAGGATGTGGGTAAGTTTATAAGAATAGGTGTTAGGATAGGGTCACAGATAAGAAAAGGGAGGGTTGTACCTGCCTAAAGCCTGTTCTGCATGTGAAGTCAAAGACAAGTTTTATGGGCAGAGTGAGAGGTGAAGGAATACTGTAGGGCCCTTGATGAAAGGAGTGAAGGTTTGGAATCATTGCTGAGGGCAATTATGAGCTGCTAATGACACCCCTTTGGATTCAGAGGAAGAAGGGAGTGTTCAAAAACAGAAAGAAGAGAGTTATTCTTGGGGAGAAAAATGATGGCATGTGCAAACCTGTTGAATGTACTGGAAATGATTGATTAGAGTGGACAAGAGATGATGAAGGCAAGACTTAATAGGTGAGTTGAGGGTCAGACAGCTACACAGAGGAATGGCCTTTTTTGATATTGCTTCAGGGTATAGAAGCAGATCCAACAACTGGTTATTACTAAGGGGAGGATTCTACCCCCAACACAAAGACTTGTAAGTAAGTAATACTGTCCCCAATGGAATAATGTGCCTCGCAAAGCTTTTCAATCATCTCTCAAGGATTTTGTGCAGGAAATTTGGTAAACTTACTTGGGTGGCTTCTTAGATTATATATTAAGACTTTATGCCTGGGTAACATGTAAACTATCAAATATAGTCAGTTCCAGCATTCTTCTTTTTTTTTTTTTAAAGATTTATTTATTTATTTATACAAGCACTGGGTACAGTCAGAAACACGGGAGGGTGAGAAAATTCACCAGAGCCAGAGCAGGGAACAGAACAGGCAGAGCGATGAAGTACACTGCTGAGGGGAGCAGCAGGCACGGCAGGAGAGGTCTGTCACGTCATGTGGGACCCTCACGGGCAGCCAGGGATCGAACCGGCACTGCAGAAGCTGCTGGCAACTTCACAGCCCAGTGCTCAACCGATGCTCCACTAGGGGATGCCTGATTCCAGCATTCTTGCAGGTTATCCTCCTTCCTCAGCCTGAGACTCTTGATTATAATGTTCAATAGGACTTATGCAGTTTAATAACTATAGAAACAATCTTGGAATTTTTGTTAATTTCAAGATTTTTGCTAAAATTGGCAAGAGCTATGCTGTAGATGTGTCAAAATCTGGCTGATGTTTTCAGGAAGTCAGATCAGATATTAGCCCTTTAAATAAGCCTGCCAGGGCCTCCCCTGGTGGCACAGTGGTTGAGCACTGGGCTGTGAAGCTGCCCGCAGCCTTTGCAGCGCTGGTTCGATCCCTGGCCCCCAGCGAGGGTCCCACATGGCGCGCAGACCTCTCCTGCCGCACCCGCTGCTCCCCTCAGCAGTGTATTTAGTCAGTCTGGCTGTTTTGTTCCCCACTCTGGCTCTGGTGAATTCTCTCACCCTTCCGTGCTTCTGACTGTACCCAGTGCTTGTATAAATAAATAATCCTTAAAAATAAATAAATAAATAAATAAATAAAGCCTGCCAGAGCCTACGCTCTGGAATAATGACTCCTAGGACAGCATCCCTGCATGACCCACTATGGATAGCCTGACCCAAAAGATAACCCAAACTGTGCATTCCCTTGCATCCCTTATCTTTTACAGGCTGGGTAATCATTACAGGCTTCAGGGAAATCATTCAAACTCCTAGAACTTATGTTTTCTCATCTCTGAAATAAAAACACTGGACCGTCCCATTTTGGGAATCCTTTCTGAGAAGATACTCTCAAATTTGGAGAAAGTTTTCTGTATAAAGTCATTTATTCTTTCACATGAGGCACCATTATAAAATAGATTCAGTATGAAACATCTCAAGGCAGAGCCAGCCTGGAATCACCTGAAAGGCAGAATCCACAACAGCTCTCAATTAGCATTAGTCAGCACTCTTAACGTGACTCCAAGAGCCAGCCGGTACATGAAGAAAAGCAAAGAAATGATCAAGCTTGTCATTTTCTCCAAAACTGCCCCTTGGTATGTCTACAAGCATGACTTTCACTTGCTAGTTAGCTCCAATGTCTTGCAACAAGACAATGCTCTTTGTACCTCTCACTTGGAGCATAACTTGGAGACAGCTCAAGAAGGTCAAATGATAGACCAATTTTGCCTTGCAGTAGGCTGTGCAGGTGCTGCCTATCAGCTCCCACACCTATTCTATTCCAAAGCTGGCAAAATGTGCAGGAATGTCATGAGAAGAGATTTATAATACTTTCTGATTCAACCCAGCTCCAAATCACCATATGAATAATCTTTCTCATAGCGTACTAGCAATTCTACAAGCTGTCTTAGCCAAAATCAACGGAATGAGCAAGCTTAAGGAAATAATTTTTTTTTCTTTTTTAAGAAATCGTTTTGCTAAAGTTTTATAAACCTCATAAAAATTAAGGGTTGGTTTGAATTTGGGAGAAAGACTTGCTTTATCTAAATTCAGTTGCCAAAAATAGTTAAAAGAGCACATGTTGGATATAAAAGCACCAAAGAAGTAGTATCGATTATGCATTCTCAATATTCCAGACTCTCCAGAGCCCTTACAACCAGTGTTTTCCTACAGGTGTTAATGGGGTCCCACAAAGAGGAAGGCAATTTCAGGTAGAGTTGTGACAGAGCGGCTCGTCGGGTGGGTGCTCTGGAACCCACTGAGAGCTCCTGACCACCATCCCATTTGGAGCTGACAATGGCACTCGTTGTTATAACCAAGTGTCAGTCACAGAAGAGCTGCCATTAGAGTGGAGCCCAGGTTTCCATATTCCCAACATGGCCAGAGGTTTCATTCCTGGAGAATGTGTTTATTCAGCCTAGTAAAAACATTAAAAAAGGAGAATAAATCTCTGCCGACCCAAAATGCTTTTCACCACAGCTGTAAACCATAAAACATTTAGAAAGGTAAGCAGGACTAAAGATAATATAGTTCCCCTAAGCAGCATAGACCGAAAGGTGGCCTTTGCAGAGACAGCTGCAGTGCACAGAGCTTCCCTGCAAAACCATTAAGAGAGGGACAGGTTCTATAAGGTGTTAAATTATTAGTAGTGGGTTTTGTTTTTTTTAAACAGGGGGTAGGGCAATAATAAAAACCATGTGCTCAGCAGCCTGCTTGGCCATATAAAATATAAAGGCCTGTGACTTTAAGTGTTGTAAAAGGGGTTAATTGTCGATTTCTGAATGTGGCAAGTTTATTGATCTTGTTAACAGCAAAGGAGCATGTGCCATTGGTTACCATGGCAGGAAAGAAAAACAGCCTTCTATCCTGTTATTCCATGGACACCCGTACTGGGTAAGGGGCACATAGGTAAATGCAGCATTGTCATTGCTTTCTTCCATTTTTCCAAATTTGTATCCACTCTTAAGGGTCTAGTTCCTTGCTGCAAGTACATTCTTCAAGTGCCTGGTATGGATTAGTACCTGTCACACAAGATGTATTATTAGTTATATGACAACTCCATACAGTAGGTAAGGATTAGATAACCATTTTACACATAAGGCAACTGAGGTTCAGAAATTACAAAAGGTATGCACTATTATAAAGCTATTAGGACAGGGATCCAACCCAAGTCTTCACATTCCAAGTCCAATGCTTTTCCACTGGCAATTCAAACAATTCATTCATCTGTTCACACAGAATATATTTATTGGCTGCTTAAGAGCCAGACGCAAGTGTTGGTGCTAGGAATAGAGTAAGGCACAACACTGATAGCATCTCTGTCATTGTAGGATCTATATGTTAGAAGGTGTTATCCTAACTTTCAAGATCTGCCCTGTCTTCTAAGCTAAATTACGTGCAAGTTAGCATCTGTAGTTTGGGTTGGGTTTTGTTGAGTTTTTTTGTTTTCTGCTGCTGAATATTGTTCTGTTGTTATTTCGTACATATTTGTATCTTTGGTCCCCTCATTAGACAATAAGCCCAGTGAAGGCAGGGCTGTTTTCTGATGCTTCTCTTTCACACTCCATGCCTCACAACTGTGATACTTCGATTCACTCAGATGACCTGTATATATTTTTCATATTGGTCTTAGTCTACAGGTCATGGTTTCTAGCTCATAAAACCCTTGGAATTTTCTAAGTAAGGATAGTGATGATGGTGTCATTTGTTATGTGAATGGGTGATGTTTGGGACCCTCCCTAAGGTCTGAGCTGGTTGCCAGGAGCACCAACCATGTGATTAGAGGGTTGGAACTTTTAGTCTCACCCCTGACCTCCTGGAAAAGGAAAAGGGATAGAGATTGAATTTAATTTTCAGTGGCCTATGACTTAGTAAGTCATGCCTATATGAAGTTCCCATAAAGCGCCTACAGAATAGGGGTTCAGAGAACGTCCAGGGTTGGTGAACAAGTGAAGGTCTAGGAGAACAGTGAGCCTTGAAAGAACATGGAGCCTCCCCACCTTTTCCCCATACCTACCCAAGGCATCTCTTCCATCTGGCTGTTCCTGAGTTATCTCCCTTTACAATAAACTGGTCAGGTAGTAAATAAAATATTTCTCTAAGTTCTAAGAGCCATTCTATCAAATTAATTGAACTGAAGGAGGGGATTGTGTGAGTATACAATTTATAAGCTAATTAAAAGGTCAAAAGCATAGGTGAGAACCCGGACTTGCAATTGGCATCAGAACTGGCAGGGAGAGGGGAACTCATAGAGTATTGAACACTTAACCAGTGAAACCTGATGCTATATCGAGGTAGACAGTGTCAGAATTGAGTTGTAGGACACCCTGCTTATGCCTAGAGATTTGCTTATTTTTGGTAATGTGCCCCCCACAAGCTCCCCCTCCCACCGCACACACATTACAATTGAGTCCAAACTGAATCTCAGAACACCTTAACCACCCACTGTAGAAAAAATCCTTATTATTCTGATCTTAAGATCATTTAGGGTTTTACTTAGGGCTTAACTATCACAGGCCCCGTTATTGGACACATTGCTAAATGTTATACTTACATGTTCCCATTAATGCTGAAACAGCCCAACTATAAGTCCTATTTTATAGTGGAGGAGTTGTGGCTTATGGAAGCCAAGAAGCTTGCTTAAGTTCTCTTGGTCAGTTAGAATCAGAGCTGGGATTCTGACCTTGGTTGACCCAAAAGTCCAGTTTCTTTCCAACATGTACTTGGGCCTATGCAGTGAAGGAATCTTTGCCTACCTGAAACATACAGAGAAAGAGCAAACTAGCCTACTATATAATATACAGAATAAAAAGAGTAAATTCAACAACGTGTGTCACTTTTAGTCTACAAGCCATTGATACACTAGTCACTGAGACCTTCATTTTGAAGATTGTTTTGTAGCTTGGCTCTCTACCCCACCCTTCATTTTGTGATATTTTTTAAAAAGCCTCTCTTTTAGTTCAGGTTCTATAACAGAGTGTCATAGAATGGGTGTCTTAACCAGCAGAAATATGACTCTTGCCGCTAAGTACCAGCATTGCCAAGTTGTTAATGAGGACCCTCTTCTGGGTATGTCCTCATGTCACATTCACATGGGTACAAAGAGAAACACCCTTATCTCCTCCTTTTAAAAAATAAGTGCACTAATCCCATCATGAGGGCATCACCCTCATGACCTAATTTAACCCTAATTACCTCCTAAAGACACTACCTTCTAATTGTAGGGTTTCAACACAAGAATGGAAGGGTTTGGCACCAAGATGCAGTCTAAAACAGCATCATCTTTCTTATTTTATTTTATGTATTTTTACATAATTTTTCATGTTTTTGTACAACGTATGCATTTTCATCTTGGTTATATTTCCCATAAACATCATCTTTCAATAGAGCAATCTGTGTTCCCAGAGAGGTGACAAATCAGAGGTTGGCTAAAGTTAGGAGGGAGATGGTAGGTTCACACTGCTTGTGATAACTGGCTTATTAAAAACATTAGGACTAGCACAACAGATTGGGGCCTAAAACACCACTGCACATTAGCAGTGGGCATCCATTCTGAGAAAAATTGGTGGATCAAAGCGACAGCAGAGTCAAAAAACAGAACCCAGCTGGAAATACCACTGGTCCTGGAAACTAGGTTGAAGCTGACCCTTTCTTTTAGTTTTGATGGCATAGTTTTCACTTGATGTAACATGGGCTTAATTTTCATTTACATTCTTCAGTCTACACAGAAATGTATTTATTATTGTCTTGTGATAAGCAGTAATCTCCCTTGAATCTGCCTGCAGTTATCAGGGTCTGGACAGAAAGACACAAAAATGTAGTGAGGAGAACCCTGCAGCATGGTAGAATTCATTAATTTTTTTTTAAATGAAAGAAGGAATCCTAATCCTTTTGGAACTCTTATCAATCAGTCTGTCAACAAGTAACTAATAATTTCTGAATGTGAAGATTTGGATAACAAATGAGTTACATGTGTAACTAGGTTTTGTTTGGTCTCTGTATGTGGATAATGACTCAACTGTAAGTAGCGTCAGTGTAGCGTCTAGTAGACAGGGCCTCCGGTGAATACTTGTGTTTATTTAAGGGAAGGCTACCACTTTTAGTGGGGCTTGCTGAATCTTACCAAGCTGCATATTTGCCAGTAGTGGTTTTGAAATAGACATGGCTTAAAATTTTCATGGCAGATTTAAAACCCACAGCCTTTTTTCATGTAGACACGATTCAGTTGTGTCCTTAATCAAAAATTGTTGCTTCCCAATACTATTCATCATAAGGCAATCTAAGGAATGATCCAAAAAAGGAGTGATCTGGAGGCATTACAATTACACATAAAGGGGTTATGTGCATATATTTTTTTTTTGTGTCCAGACAGCTTCTCTTATTTGTAAAGGAAATACTTCATTTCTCACACACTATATGAGTCTTATGGGTCACACCCAGTATGCTACATACACATGCTAGAGCCATAGGGACTGGCCCAAGGATGATCAATGACCCAGTCAGGCCCATCCTCATCTTCCCACAAATTTTCTCTATTATAGAGTTCACAAAAGAGTTCTCTTGTGTTTCTATATGTATAATTATGGTATAATCTGTAATTGCCTTTGGCCATAAAACCAAGACTTGAGATAAGCGAAAGATAGGTTCATCTGATTCCTTGGATCCAGGCTTGTTCCTAAGTTAGCTGTACCTCTACTTTCCCCTGTATTGGCTAGCAAGGCTTTATTACTTAAGCTAGATCAAGTTGGAATTTTGTCACTTGCAACCAAGATTCCAGGCAGATGCAAATGATTAGAAGATCAGCCCCAGAGAAATATGATCCTCACAATTAAGAAAAGCATTCAGATAAGCCCTAAAAGGAATGAAATAAGGGGAGTGCATGTGTAAAAGACAGTGTGCACTTCAAGGCATGATGGGTCAGTTTGGAATTTTTGAAAACAAAGACAAGACCACAAAATACAAATCTTATGGGAGAACCAGTCTGTATGGTAATTTTTCTGCAAAGCTAAAGTATCACCTGTCTACAAGAACAGGGCTTTAAAAATGACTTTAGAGCTTATTCAAAGAGTTTTTTCTAGACTCAGGTTTTCTAGAGATTTTTGCTATCCTTTAAAATATATTTTGATTGTGACTAAAGACTATTTTTGATAGTTTTTCAGGAGCACTACTACATGAAAGAAAGTGCTATACTCAAAATTATGGAACATTTTACCTTTGGTCCACTATTTTACCTCACAAATTAGCTACTACCATTTTAACTGACCTTGACAGTAATAAACAATCAAACCAGTAAGTTAAGAACTGTTGGTATGGACAAATCCTGTTGAAGGACATTAAACAGAAAATAAGCAGACTGGAATGTACACATCAGATTCATTTTTCATCTTCTTGAAAAGGGTAACAATAATTGGGGTCCATTTCTCTGTCTGTATCTATCCTTTTTTAAGTGAGGAAAGAATATTAAAAAGTCTGACCATACCTACCGTTTTGGGAGGCAGGAAAATACATAACATTCACAGTAGATCCAGGGAAATGTAACAACCCTTCAGCACCTAGAAGAAAAAGTATCTGTTGTGTTCTCAATGTCCAGATCAATTTGTTCCAAGTTTAGAGGGGTCTCATGCCTCATTCACCCATAGAGAATTAAGGAACACCCACAGTGGTCATGTGACAGACCCTATAAGGAGAAACAGAATCATGGTCAAAAGTATCTATTAAGAGCAGGGGATCTCAAGTCACATTTGGATGAACTTTAGTTGATTCACTGACACATTAATTATGTCAAATAGCTCTTGTACCCTAAGCTGCCTTAGTAAAGGCTCTTTGATGCTGTATTTAGTCTATAAATAAGCACCTTCAATTGTTTTTCAATAAACATAGGGCAATTAAAGATGAACAAATAAACAAGTTGGGATAAGATGTCATCAGAGTGCAAGGAAATGACCCAAAAGCTCAATGTTCTAGAATTAAGTGTTTTCTAAGAAGAAATCAGTTTCTATCCCATGTGGTCATTGTTACAGACTAGAATCTGGATTTTGTTTGCACTTGATTACACAGAGGAAGAAAGAAAAAATGTGTAGTCCTGGTGCAGAGCAAATGACTGGGGTGGTTTTCCTCAATGAAAATCAATGTGAAGTCCTACTCCCAGGCCTAGAAAAAGGTATGGGAGTGTGAGGGAAGGAGTGTGATTGAACTCACCGGCATGGTTGAAGTTCCTTCTTGTTTCCCCTTTTTCTGACAGCCCTTTTCTGACTTCATAGTTTGTAGAGCTCAGTTCCAACATTGACTTCCCAAATTTGTATAGACCTATCGTAAAATGGTCATTTTTAAGTATTCAGGTAATGTTCAAAGCAGCTCTAACCATTTAGTACATTTGTTAACATCCCCATCTGAGACTTAGAGAAATTAAATTTTTCTTTGGAAAAATCTTTTCCAAAGATACACTCAATGATTAGAAGCAGCTAGGATTCAAATACCATCTGTCTGGGTCTGAAGCCCACATTTTAACCACTAAACCCATTGCCACATGCAGCCCATTTGCACACATGCAACGTTGCTGCTTCTGGTCCATAAATACTTTTTTTAAAAAGTTATTAAGATGAGATGGTGGTACTTTTTCCATACCACAGGCAGTCACACATTAACCTAGTGGTGTACCTTTGTGAAAGATCTGACTCAGGTATAGATACAGATTGGGCTTGACCACAAAACAAACCCAGTAATGTGTTGCTTCCACATTTTGCATTAACCCATTTAAACAAGGTAGAGACCATAACAGTAGGATTGTAAACTATAAAAAGCTCAATAAACTTTTTAATATTAAAGTCAGGTGTCTGTAATCATATTTTGTCCGTGAGGCTGCTGATGTGGAGGTAATGGAACTGACAAACAATCCCTTTGTGTCCTGGGACCACAAACCTCATCTTCTCAGTATGCTGGTCTTTGGTGTTCCGGGGCACATGTCCCATCTGGGTGGTGGAGCAGGCTGTAGTGATATCCTTCTTTCACACAAAATGCCCCCTTTGTCTTCTTCCTTCTTATCCCTGACCATGGACCACAATTCTCTTCTCTCCTCACTTCCCCTGCCCCCTCATTCTCTTCCTCTCTGTCTCTCTCTTTCTTGCCCATTTTAGTCATAGCATTTAATTTATCATCAAGCCATGCCTTTTCTCTGAAAACTGAGTTCCTTGAAATCTGGGGTCATGCACCCCCATATCCCAACAGCAAGTGATATCTTAAACAGCACCTACTACTAGGATGGTTGAATCACTGAATACATGGAGTCTTTAACCATTTAGTTCCTTTGATACTCATTGAATTGTTGGTTTTAATAAACAAATAATTGTTTTGACATCATCTTTCTTCCCCTTTCAAACTATTCTTAGACTTTTGGGGTATAGAGTTAATGGAGAATGGGGGTAGTTGCCCATGTTTTTAAAGTTGAGATTTAATGTCCTTTTGCTTCTGGCACTCTCTCCAGATATCCTTTAGGTGAGCAAAGAAAGAAACTTCATTGAGACTTTTAACAGTCTATATCAATGTATGACTACTGAGTGGTGAACGGCAGGTGCTTTCAAATGTCTTCTGAGACATTTGTTGTATAATGACAAGAACACTGGACTAGGGATAATAAGAGACCTGGCTGTAGCCCTGGTCTTCCCTTTCATTCTTCCATTTCAGCTCTACCTGAATTCATTATACCCTGAATTCTTTGTGCTCAGTTTTGTCGACTATAAATATCGAAGTTTGGGCTTATGAGTGAGTTTTAAACTGTTCCTGGAGCCCTCAAAGATTCATGGAGCTGCCCTATGTCTGACCAAGAGCGACATGGTGGTAGAAAAAGGGGAGGTTGTATATAGGCTAAGCCCTACTTTAACCAGAATGGAAATTTTGCTGAACTGTTTCTAACCGTGTCACATTTTTTAACTTTGGCTAGAAATTCTATTCCAAGTGTTTGGAAACTCCACCAGACTAGATAATCTGTAAGGTGCCTCTAGCTTATCTGATTGCAGTTATGTCAATTATCAGTGACCTTCATTTATAGAAAGCATGGAGACATCATATGGTGCTTTCTCTATGAATGAATTTCTCATCACTTTTCATCCTGCTTTGCACAAAACACAAGCACTAGATTCATTATTTCCCTGGTAATTATCATCTATTTAGACACACCTATCAATGGTGGGCTTTTGAATGACATACATATTTTCACAGTTGTTACCCAGGGCCAGCTGTTTCGGTGAGGGTGACCATGTAGGAAGCGTTATACTCTTGAGCTGTCCTCTGTGAAAGCTGGGAAGTCATAAGCCATAATCAAAGCAAAGCACAGGTTGTTCATTCACTTTGAAAGAGACATCTTTATGGTCCTGCTGACATTTCCTAGATTATATTAATAACGCATTTTGAGAGGGTGTGCTTGGTTTGTTTTCTAGACAAGTTGGATGAGTCTCTCTCTGTTTTAGCCACGGCCCTTTGTAGGGTTTGTTTTTTCTGCTGTCCCAGGACAGATGACTTAATGGGTTGCTGAAAATGTCCAGGCTGCTTCTGGCTCTGAAGGTAGCTCAGCTCCAACAATGGAAAGCATTTAGCAGAGCCTCATGTTTTAGCAGGAAAGACTTGAGAGGGTATGTCATCTGGTATATTTCAAGATGCTTTTTAATTTTTTTAAGCAGCATACTTCTCCCATCCCACCAAAAAATCTGATGCAAAACCTTAATTTAAAGAGATTTCTACCAAATTGCACTTCCCTTGCTATGCACCCTGTTCAGCAACATGTGGGGAACTCTTTCAGTCCACGAAGCTATTGTAACCCCACTGATATAGTCCTGTCCTGAAGCTTTCTTTTTTGTTATCAGAAAATGGAGACACCTTGAGTTTTAGTGACTTGCTTAAGACCCCAGAGCTAGAAAGCTTAGTATTACATTGCAAGACTTCTGATTTTAGCTCAGTTCCTCCCGTCTTAGCCCTGTAACCCCCTACCTCTATACCACCTCTTATTTACTATGCAACATTACTTTTTTTTTTAAGATTTATTTTTTATTTATACAAGCACTGGGTACAGTCAGAAGCGCAGGAGGGTGAGAAAATTCACCAGAGCCAGAGTGGGGAACAGAACAGGCAGACTGACGAAATACACTGCTGAGGGGAGCAGTGGGCATGGCAGGAGAGGTCTGCGCGCCATGTGGGACCCTCGCTGGTGTCCGGGAATCAAACTGGCGCTGCAGAGGCTGCTGGCAGCTTCTCAGCCCAGCGCTCAACCACTGTGCCACCAGGGGAGGCCCTGCAACATTATTTTTTAACTGAAAAAGAACTAGAAAAAATATGTACTAGTCAGTATGCTTGATGCTTGTATGTCAGTTTTTAACTTTCAGAATACTTTATGAGATAAGCATTATTCCCATTTTACAAATTAGGAAGACAGACAAGAGTGGTTAAGTAACTTGTCCAGTGAAACTCAACCAAAAGTAGTTGAATTGGATTGAAAGTTAGTCCTAGCCAATTTCAAAAACTGCTGTATTATAGCCCAAGATAAAGGCTGCAAACTAATGCTTGTTGAATAAAGGCCCTCTTGACAAGGGGTTTTGACTTGTATGGCAAGCTTGACCCATATTTTATGAGATTCTTTGTAATTCTTCTTAAATAATTATGGTAGACAACCCTTCTCTAGAGTTTTCTATTTCCCCAAACCTTAACTAACAATATCCCTTTGTCTAAGAACCAGTCCCTGCCACTTCTCCACTCCATCCCATCTAGAATTTGGGGCTTCTAGAAGTCATAGTTTTAATGTTTGATTCAAGTTTAGTCTTGAGTAGGCCAAGATAGGAATGAGGACCAAGAGAAAATCAAAATGTACCATCAAGAGACTTAATTCCCATATGGACTGAGCAATGGAAAGAGACATCGAGATAGAAACAGAGAGACCCCCAGTGATAGCTTTCATTCCTGTACTTCAGTTCAGTGAAACACCCTTCTTACCATGCAATATAGGCCACATTTCCTTTGGTTTCTGTTACTTCCAAACAAGACAGTCCTACTGAGTATATCATCTAATTCAAGGGATTTACACTGCCTTCCCATTGCAGTTAGGCTTATCATACACCTTAGAAACCATATAGTACTGGTGCTATTAGAGGCCACAGCTATCCAGTATTTCACAGAAGTTGTAAAATTCTATTTTATAGACAGGTATAATATCCAGGGAATAGCACTATCTGCTCTGGCCCTGTTGACTTTGTTTCTTAGACAGAAAATGTAAAATATGTATATTCAAAATAAATAAGCTAGGAATACAAAACTCAAAGAAGTAGTATAAAATGCTTAATATTTTACAAGTAGAATAATATGAGAGGCAAATGTAAGTTATTATAGTTTTCAAATTATCCCAAATTTCCATGAACAACAGCATAAGTAAATTATGGTATGAGGTAGTCATACCATATTAAATTGCAACAAAAATGAACTATCGTATGGCAATAAAAAGTAATAAATTAAAAGTAATTTCAACAGGGATGAATCCCACAAATACTTTGAAAGAAAGAGGCTAAGTGCAAAAGGGTACAAATTATATGTTCTTTTTTTTTTTTAAGATTATTTATTTATACAAGCACTGGGTACAGTCAGAAGCGCGGGAGGGTGATAGAATTCACCAGAGCCAGAGTGGGGAACAGAACAGGCAGACTGACGAAATATACTGCTGAGGGGAGTGGCAGGAGAGGTCTGTCACGCCCTGTGGGACCCTCTCTGGGGCCGGGGATTGAACCAGCGCTGCAGAGGCTGCGGGCAGCTTCGCAGCCCAGCGCTCAACTGCTGCGCCACCAGGGGAGGCCCCAAATTATATCTTCTTATAAAGTTCAAAAACATGGAAAACTAATGTAAGTCAGAATTATGGTTATCTTTTTTTTTTTTTTAAGAGGCATGTTATTTATTTATTTATTTGTTTGTTTGTTTGTTTTGTTTATACATGCTCTGGGTACACTCAGAAGCGCGGGAGGGTGAGAGAATTCACCAGAGCCAGAGCAGGGAGCAGAGCAGGCAGAAGGACCAAAGTACACTGCTGAGGGGAGCAGCGGGCGGCCGGAGAGGTCTGCGCGCCATGTGGGACCCTCCTCCGGTGGCCTGGGAGCAGCCGGGGATCGAACCAGCGCCTCAGAGGCCGCGGGCAGCTTTGCAACCCAGTGCTCAACCGCTGCGCCACGAGGGAGGCCCAATTATGGTTATCTTTTAGGGTCAACAACCATGAGGGCCATCGGGAAGAATGCTGGGTGCTGTAATGTTCTGAATATTTTGGTGATAGTTACATGGGTTTGCTTACTTTGTAAAAATACACTGTGCTCTATATTTATAATTTATGCATATTTTTGTGTATTTATTATGCTTCCATTTTAGAAGTTTATCCTCCATAATTCTGAATTGGTAGAAATTAGGCACAGAACTTTCTTTTTTTAGGGTTAGTCTCACATTATATAAAACAAGAAGTCAAACATTCTTAAACCTGGAAAAGGACATAAGAAAGAGTATCTAGTGCAATCACCAAATGTTTTACAGAAAGAGAGAATAGGGCCAAAGAAGTGATATGCTATAAATTATACAGCTTATTATTGGGAGAGCCAAGATTAGTGCTCAGATCTTTTAGCTATGTTAACAAGGATATTCCAAATAAACCTTTAAAAGAATAATATGCTAAGATCAATCCACTCTGAAATGTACTTTTATGTTAGGAACAAAGGGTTTATAAAATATATAAACAATATGAACAATACTATCAGTGCTTGCGTGGAAAAAAATATGATGACATTTATAAAGATAAAACCTTCTGTGACCCAGTCCATGAGAGTCATCTACTTTGGTGTCTGATAATTTTGGCAAAATTTTACCCTGCTAGAAACCTCATTCCCAGGCTAATATTTAAAATGAAGCCTTGATGATGGCAACGATGGTGATGTCAAGATGATGACAGTGTCAATGACGACAAGGTCAACAATGATGCTGCTGATACAATTTTATGTTTGGGTAGTTTATTAGTTTCCCAATTTACTAGGTTAGTCCCCTAATTGCTTCTGTAACACATCACTTCAAATGTGATCATTCTTAAAGTGACATACATTTATGATCTTGTGGTTCTGAAGGTTAAAAGTCTGGAATGGGTCTACAGCGGGCTAAAATCAAGGTTCCATCTGGATGTTCTAGAGCAGAACTTATTCTTTGGCTTTTCCAGGTTTTAGGGACTGCCTGCCTTCCCTGGTTGTGGCCCCTGGCATCTTCATAGGCAACAATAACCCAGAGAGTCTTTCCTAAGTTCTATCACACTAGCATTGACTTTGCTGCCTCCTTCTTCCATATTTAAAGGATGCTTATGATTACATTGGACTGGGTCCAATGTAATTAGACTGTCTATTTCCCTCATCTGTAAATCCTGGAAAAATTAATCCTGGAAAAACTCCTTATTTTAAGGTCAGTTGATTACTGATTTTAATTCCCTCTGCAACCTCAATTCTCCCTTTGGCATGCAAGCTAACATATTCAAAGGTTCTAAGGATTAGGAATGGACATCTTTAAGGGCCATTATTCTGTCTACCACAGATAGGATTGTATTTATGCAGTTTTTCAAAATACTCTTCCATATATTTTCTTTTTTAAGCTTCAAAACAAAGCTTTTCTGGTCTGTGCATGATTATCCTCATTTTACTAAGAAAAACAAAAACAGACGAGTAAATTGCCTCCATTTCTCCAACTGGTTGCTGCAGAGTCAGAAAAAGCCAGATATCCAAAGCCACTGTGAGAAGTGAGGCTCTGAACCCAACTCTTAACTCCTTCATGCTCCAGAACCTCTGGAGGTGGAACTGTGGTGGACAGTTTGAGACACAGGAGATGTGAAGGATTGGTCCAACAAGTGCCCCTTGTTTTAACTTTTCAAAAAACGTGAATTTGGGCCTCCCTTGGTGGCGCAGGTGATTCAGTGCCGCGCTGTGAAGCTGTCCGCAGCCTCTGCAGCACCGGTTCGATCACGGCCTGCTGGCAAGGGTCCCACATGACTCAGCAGACCTCTCCTGTTGCGCCTGCTGCTCCCCTCAGCAGTGTATTTTGTCAGCCTGCCTGTTCTGTTCCCTGCTCTGACTCTGGTGAATCCTCTCACCGTCCCACGCATCTGGCCTGTACCCCGGTTCTTGCATAAATAAATAAATCTTTAAAAAAACAAACAAACGTGAATTGACTTGCCACAAAAGCATTGAGCAAACAAAATAATGTCAATAAATTTTTTTAAGTAAGATTTTTAAAACAGTGTTCAAGAATCATTGCTATGTGATAGACAACAGACTTTTGCAAAGAGCAGCAGTCTCAGCCAATCTACACACAACTGCTGCTCATCTATAAGGCTTATAACATCTACTTCACTCTCCTGTATTTATCTATCAGCCTAAGTCATGTGCTTCTCACAAAGCAATATTTTTCTGGCTTAGGAAGACTTCAGCCCTTTCAAATTTGGTCCAGGTAATTTGGAACCAGGGCAGTGGTTCTTAAACCTCCTCTGAAATAGTGGAAGGGAGTGAGGGTGTGCAACTCAAACAAGTTCTTCACTCTCCTAGAAAAATGGGTGTTCTGTACCCTTCTCTCAGACTGATGTCTGGTGAAGAAGTCTCCTTGGTCTCTTTTACAGAGATTTAGCTGCTCACATCTATCTTCCTCCATTTACCAGAATTCTCAAGGGAACTGCACCTCATTTAGTTTGAAACTCCAAACTAAATGAAAACATCACAGCCCAGAAGTGAAAGCGCCTTGGTAGGTGCAGGGCTGGCTTTGTCTGCTACTCTGTGTAACTTGTTCAAGTTTCTTCAGTGATCACGACCCTCTGTGTTTATGAGGATAATGGATCTAAAGCTTTGGGATTCTTCAGCATCAGTCTTGCATATTCTTGCCCAAAGGGATTGGTGTTCACCAGTGTGCTCCTGACCTGTTCTTTCATCCCAGCTGTATGTGGAAGGGAATAAGCTTTGTGATGTCAGTACAGAGCTAAAGCAAACCTTGTTTGACTTCAGGACTTCATCAACCTGAAATAATTTTCTCTTAGTATTAAATAAATCACTTCCCCAGCAACTATAAGGAATAAATATTAGGGCTATGGGTGAAATAAGTTGTGGAAGAGAATAAATGTTATAAATAATAATGAAATCCTGCATGTTTTAGCATTTGTAAAGTGTTTTCAGATATATTTTCCACTTAACCAAGAATGTTTACTGGCTGGCCCCAGTAGATGCATCAGGAACTCTCAAAAAGCAGACATACTTCAGCAGTTACATGAAGTTGCTGAGGACTGGAGCTGTAACCTTGCATGTCACTCAGCTGTAGTCCACAGAGCATATAATCACACACAACACTATGAGGCCGGCAGTCTTCTACCTCCATCTCTAGGATGTAGAAACAAGTTCAGAGCGGTTAAGAGTCTTGCCACACATCTAAATTGACGTGTTAGATTTACGTTAAATCCCACTGATCTTCCAGTGTATTGCTTTGGGGTAAAATGGCCTTCAGCCCATAGAATGCCCTTTATCAATGTTAGTAGCCACTAAGTGCTCAGCCAATGCCAGTTGCTATTATTGTTATTGTAGCATGAGAAGATTGAACCTCATTTATCATCTGAACTCAGCAGAGATCATTGACAGAACATTTTACCCCCGAGTATTTGCATTTCTAACTGAAAACTGCAAAAGCAAAAATGGAGTGTTTACATTTTCTACTTGCTTATAAATATAGAAATGAGAATTAAAAACAAATTAGTTGCATATTGACCAATGTTTTTTCACTGAAGTAAATGCAGTGAAAAAGAGACCAAGGAGACATCTTCACCAGACATCAGTCTGAGAGAAAGGTCTAGAAGTAAAATAATTACTTCAAGCACACATGCTCATTTTGTTTAAATAAGTCTGTTTATTATTGCAAATAAAGACCAAATAAATCAGGAATTAACTGAATATTCTAAAAATTAGAAAACATTTTTTTGAAAAAAATGTTACCATAGCAAATATTTCATAATTGTATGTTGAACTAAATGGAATTCAATGGAATCTTTTGTTTTGAAAACTTTATGCCTATCAATAATATCTGCAAATATTAATTTTGATGCCTTGATTTAGAAATTGCTGGGAGATTAGCACCACGAGTGAAGTTACAAAACGAAGCTGGAAAAATACCAAAACCTCGTTAGAGCATGCCCCAGAATGATCAAGCCTTTACATATCTGAGTCATAACAAACCTGCTTTAAGGGTAAAGTGAGCACAAGTGCTCCATCCTCCACAAGAAAACATTGAATTCTATGGAGTCCAGAGTTAGTCCCGATTCTAAACCCAGACACTCTGGGGCCTGTAATTTAATCTCGGTGGGTGCCCTCTTTGTGCCTGGACTGTGGAATAGATTGCTCCATAAGATTGTCACATCTCAGGAGACACGTCTTTTCAGGAGCACTGGATGATTAGGCCACGTTATTTGGGAAAACCAGTCACTGTATTTATTTTTACAAGCCAGATGCCGGCATGCAGTGCATTCTTTTACAAAAATAAAAGGGGGTTGGAAAAAAAGAAAGGTTCAGGGTCACAGATGAAACCACGAGAGTATTTTACACAGTTTTATGGGTAGAAATTTTCCTCTATTTTTACTTTCTATGATGGTTCTGGGGGGAAAAGAAAAACCCAGCTCAGCTGCTCTCAATGTAAAAAGTAAACTGGGAAAGAGTTTTAAGTTCTACCCCGAGTACAATAAAGACCTTAAAACCAGGACTTCTAGGGACTCCAGCCTGAGGGTGTATAGAAGGTGAAGTGCCAGGAGGCTGGGGAACATGGATTCTCTGCTTACCATGATCCTGTCTCTTTCCTGTCTCTCTCAGGAGCCCTTTAGTTAGGCTGTTTTGATAAACACTAGTAATAGCCAGATGTGAACATGTGGAAATGATTAAGAGAGGAGGGATTAACTAATACCATAAAGATCCCACCACACACTAGTGGGATGGGGAGGAGGTGGAGGTAGTCCTAATCAAGTTCCTGATGAGATTGGCCATGAGACTTTCATGTGATCCACAAATACTTACTGAGTACCTACTATGAGCCAGCTACTGTTCTAGGCAGTAAGGCTACAGCAGTGAAAACAGGAAAAGTTCAAAGAATCTGTTCTATTATGGAGTTTATATTCTTAAGGGGAAACCCAATAAGGCCAGGAAGGTGTGATTAGTTAAAAAGAAATAGAAAGCAGAATAAGAGGAAATAGAGTAGCATGGTAGGGAGCTGCTACCTTAATTTGGTTGAGTAGGGAAGCCCTTTCTGATAAGGTGACATTTGGGCAAAGACATGAATGAATTGAGGGAATGAGCCTTGAGTCAATCTGAGAGATGTGTGTGCAGGCAAAGGGGATAGCGATGTGAGGATTCTTGACAGAAGCAGTTGGCATCTAACAAAAAAAAAATCTTAGATATTACTCAAGTATGACTTGAAGATCATACTGACTTATTGGAAACTTCTTTCTGACTTGTTGGAAACTTCTGTGTTCTATATAGTTACTGGTCAGGCTGTTACCCATTAGTAACTTTAGTACTTCCCGTCTTTAGGCAATGAGGAAAAGAAGGGTCTCCTTTCAAAAAGTGCAGAGTAGAATCAGGGAGAGGTTTAGAGAGAATGGGAGACTGAGGCATAAACAGCCAACAAGACTACAAGTAGCAGAGCCTGACCTCCACATTTCTCCTGTTTGTTTTAACAGCTCTACTTAGCAGCACCACAAGAAGGAGTGTGGAAATTGTGGAATCAGATCTGTTTGTTCAGTTTTTACATTTCAGACGATTAGTGAAATGTTAAATGAAACCAAATCTATATTCCTGTCAGTGTGAGGCAGAAAAAGAAAATAAACTCCTATTCCTGGTGTAGACAAGGGATGAGTGAGACAAGCAAACCCAGCTCCTACTTCTTGTCACACCCCCTCCTACTTCTTGTCACCCACAGCAGCTCTTTTTAGGCCCTCAGAGCTTACAGTTGATATGTCCAGAGAGGAAGGTCAAAGGGAATCTGGAGCGCTCATGGAGCTCAAGCACCCATTGTTGGATACCCTCGGCTTTAACTTTATTCAGATGTCTTGTTTTGAAGTCATAGAGATATGATGGGGGCCTGCACAAAGATCTGTGGTATCCATAGAAGGCATTGTATCTCAAACCCATGCAAGGAGTTGACTGACTGTGTGTGTGTGTGTGTGTGTGTGTGTCTGTCTAACAATCTGTTCACTATTCATCTGCTAAAATCAGAACCTTGCTCTAGAACAGGATTTCTCTACTGACATTTAGGACTAGATAATTGTTTGTTGTGGGGTGACCTCCCTGTGCATTGTAGAATGCTAAGCAAAATCTCTGACCTCTATCCACTAGATGCCTGTAGCTCTTTTGTACCCAGTTGCAATGGCAACAAACAGAAATGTATCCAGACATTGCCAGATGTCCCCAAGGATTCAAACTCACCCCCTATTGGAGCCCTTGGTCCAGAAGACAAAAATCCAAGACTTGTAATTTACAAGTTTACAAGGGGGGAACTCTGCTGATGAATAGCTGGTTTTGTTTTCCACTGAAACGTGAACAATAGAAAACAAGATAAAAAGGCAGCAGGAAGATCTTGGGTTAGCTATGCCAAAGAATTTTCTGCTTAAAAAGTTAGTAGGAACTTAGAAAACGTCACTGCAACAGTTTTAACATACTCTCTACTTTAGGGATACGAGAGAAACAAGCCTCATTTACCTGTTTATTAAAATGAAAGGTTAATTTGCCTTAGAGGAAAAAGTCAGAAATAGTGTTTTAGAAAAGTATAAACACCATTTCAACACTTTTAAATGCAGTTACCAATTTAAATTTGCTTGAAAATGGTCACCAGGAGATGGGTTTTTTGAGACTCTGGTAAATGTAAAAGACTTATTCATATTTAGTATAGTAATTGAATGTAAATGACTTTCATGTGGATGATTATCAATATATCTTTTATAAGTGAATCCAGGGTCTTCTGGATTATTATGAACACTACTAATTTTTTTCATATTACTGAAAATATGGACTTCAGTCCAGCCATTATTTGAATTACTATAGATAATGAGATCCATATTAGTTGAGTCTCGCCTCACAAAAAAAACAAATCAGGTTTTGTAACAGGGTGGTCCCCAGGAAAGGAGGAGGTCCCAGGTTTCCTGCCCCACCCAAAAGGAGGGTGGAGCTGAGCAGAGAGAAGAAGCTGCAGAGGAGACAAAGGAAGGAAGGAAGCAGAATGGAGAGCCAGGAGGAGACCTGGTGGAGGCACATGGAATGGAGAGGCATGTGAAGAAACTGTGCTTGCCATTTGGTCGTAGACTGGGTGACACAGATGTGGGTGAGAGACCCATGGGTAGGTGACCATGGCAGCTTTTATCTTGATTTTGATTTTGCTCTTTTCCTTCTGGGCTTGTCTGGTTGTTTCTGACCCTTTTCTGTGGGTCTCCACTGGAAGATTCTTTGGACTTGTGGCAGACTTTGGGGCCTTGCTCTGGGCCAATCCCATTTGGATGGAGTTTTACCCACGAGGGGACGGGTAACTTTGGGTGCTTGATTTAGAAACTAGATTCTTTGCCTTTCCTGTCTTGTTTCCTAGTTGTATTAAAGTTCCTTCCCATTAAAGTCTCATATGTTTTGTGTTGATGTGGCAGATGGCAGAAACCATTTAGAATAGGCAGGTTTGCAGGGTTTGGGCTGCCCCTCTCCCTGCCCTGTAACAGTTTTATCTAAACAGAGGGAAATAATTGACTTTAACATTCATTAAGCACCTATTCTGTGCATTGGATTTAGCCAGTGGTTTTCAACCAGGGATAATTTTGTCTCCCAGGGACACTTGACAATGTCTAAAAATATTTTTGTTATTACATCTGGAGGGATACTATGGGCATCTAGTCGGTAGAGGCCAGGGATGCTGCTTAAAACCCTGTAATGCACCAGACAGCCCCCCAGCAAAGAGTTATCCAGTAGAAAGCATCAATAGTGCCAAGGTTGAGAAATCTTGGACTAGGCTATTTATCTATGTTATCTCATATAATCTATGTAACATTGCTTACAATATCCTTAGAATTATTAATCCCATATTGTAGATGAAGAAAGGTTCTGAAGGGTGACATAACTTGCTCAAGACCTTAAGGCTGGTAAAACAAAAAGCTGGGGACTAGATTCATACTTTGGACCCTGTTGTCGGTTGTTTCTAACTTAGCCAGCTGGCCTCCTGTAGGTGGTCTTTTATTTATTATTTTATTGAAAGCCATGCTCAATGGGATTTTGCAGGGAGGATGCTGATGTGTCAAAAAAGAAAAATCACAAGTTTTTGCCCAGTTCTCTGCTAAGCAATACAGCATGGAGTTCTACATGTCTTATCGTCTCAGAGATAATAAAATCTTGGCACGAAAGTTAAGGTCTTTTGTTCCACTTTTCTTTTTTCACTGTTTTCTAAACATGCCTTGTTTTTCCTGCCTCAAATGTCTGTGCATGTGCCAAAGGTCTGGAAGGCTTTTCCCTCTGTCCTTCACTCCAGAGTCCCTGTCCAGGCGCCCGAGGCAGAGCATGCTCTTGACAGACTACGTTGCTTAGTGAACTTCAGTTTCCTCATCTGAAATGGGGACAAGGACACTTTCTCATATGGTTGTTGAAATGATCATATGAGGACCATAATAATAGGGTGCTACTTATTGTTTGCATGTTATGTACTAGGCATTATATTAAGTGCTTCGCGGTATTATCTCATTTAATTTTTAGAATAGACTTTACAAGTAGATATTGTCCCTACTTTACAGATGAGGAAATTGAGGAGCAGAGAGGGCCCAAAAATTTTCTTGTGCTCACATTCACATAGTAAGTAGCAGAGCATTTGTAAGCAGACTGGCTGTAAGGCCCATATTCTCTTGCCTACAAAACCCTCAATGTTATGCAAATATGAGAATTACTACTCCATAATAACTACCAATAGTTCGGGTGATTAAAAAACCTTTGTGCAAGCCAGAGGGTCTTTATGGGACGATCATTACCAATTCCTATTTCAGTTTCCCCCTCCCCCTCAGATGATCTTTGTAACATGCCTATTATAGTTCACTTTTGTGTTTTCCCAACTTTAAATAGGGGAACTAGCAGCCTTTCTTTTCTTTCAAGTATTGCTTTGTTATAAATTCTCAGAACACATTTTAAAGTGCCAGCAAATTAAGTGTTTTTTTAATTTGTACAGATTGTTTTTTCATCAATTCACCTTTTAAATTTCTATTTTAAGCCCACCACTTAGCGTTGATTATAATAAACTATATTTATAAATATAATTATACTAGGCCTCACCTGTGAGGTATTTTCAAATTTGGTCTCACTCACTATATTATTAAGTAAAATAATCATTCATCAAGTGGAGGTAGGGTAGAGAAAGAGCATATTTCTGTAGCCACCTCTGTGTCCTGAGGGAACCAGCCATAAATTTCAGCATCGGTGGTCAAAGTTTGGCCCTGTGCTAAATCATAATCATTTTAATGGCAAATAAATGACATGTTTAATTATATTATATGGTTATATAAATTTTGGTTTTGATTTGAACATCACATTTTTGCCATCTGGTTGGGTTTTATTTAATCATATTTTAGCTGTAAGTGCTAGGTCATAAAACATGAGGTCACTATAGTCTAACAAAATCTCAAATAACTAGAACTTTCAAATAACCAGATGTTTCAGCATCTCGCTTTCAGAGTAAAGAGGTAAGTGACATGAAACTGGTAATGGGAATGACTAAGGGACTCCCAATCCCTGGACAAGTCATGTGAGTGAGCCTCCACTCTAGACACACACATACACACACACGTGTGTGCATTTTAAACCCAAAAAGTGAATGGGGATATCAATCACTAATGATAGTCTTCAGAAAGGAATCGGAGAGAAGAGTGTTTCAAGGAACAGCCTGTATCCTGGGACTTCTGTGTAGAATAAGAAGGTCTATGGCAACTAGTTTCCACAGTCTTCTGTTATATGAGTCACCTCTACTGGATAATAAGCATCCTTGGGGGGATTGTTTAAAATAGTGGGTAAGAGGCCTTTCTAGTCCCACTGAATCCAAACCTCCAGGAAAATTGAGGGAAATGAATTTTAAAGGGCCACAGGGATCTCAGACTACCCCAGATCTGCAGAATCAAATCTCCAGGGCTGGGGCCAGGGTGCTGAATTGTGGAAAAAGCTCCACGTATATATTTCATTATAAATCCCTGCTTTAAATGTACCTTCCCTTATGCTATTTGGGATGATGGCATCTCCCCACTCCAGCCTCAGCACCATGTTTCTCAAAGTTTGGTAGTCATCCCACATGTAGATTGTTATGAATGCATGTTCCTGGATCCCACCCTCCATTATTGAATCAAATCTCTGCCCTGCATCTGACAGCCTGAGTCTTTAGCCTACCCTCATAGGTGTATCTTCTAGAGACTCTGGTTTGAAACAAAGTGTACCCAGGATTGTTTTGAATTTTATCAGAGCAGTGAGAATATGTCCAATCTTCTACATCTTGTAGATGATCTTCTATGTACAACACTGACATGAAAGCAGCTTATACTATTGTTTGCACACAACTGACACACTTCCTATTTAATGCAGTCTGAAGAGGCTGCTGTAGCTGAACTTTTAAAAAATGAAAAAAATGAGGTTTAGAAAGAAGAGGTAACTTCTCTAGGGTCATCACATACCCAATTCCCATCTTTCTGACTCCAGTCCTTCATTTCCTACACTAGTGATTTGGTATCCAGTGTTTATATTATACTTCTCCACATGGAATCACCGTGGAGCCCTGTAAGAGAGGCAAAGTAGGCATTATCCCTATTTAAGATGATGAAAGAATGTTACTAGAAGATGAGTTCTTTGTTCAGGGTCACAGAACAAACCATTGATAAGCTTGGTATTGGCATGGATGGAGCAATACCCCTTATTCTTCACTTTATGTCATTCATTGTGCTGACCACAGTAGGAGGAAGGCATTCGGGAAGAATCCCAGTGTTGATGAAGATATTATTTCCTCCCCTCAAGGAGGTCACAGTCAAGTAGAAAATTGACTTAAATGTTTGGAAAAATTTCAACATAAAGAGTTCTACATGGCCTTTGCTTCCTGCTAGAAAATATAATAAACTAAACTTTTCCATTCAGTTGACAGCCAATGTTTTGAAACACCCTCTATAAGCCAAGCAATGCAGCAGACAACAGGCATACAATGATTGCTAGAATTGTCATCACTACACTCAAGGAACAAACTGTTGAAGCTTTTGGAATGTGTGGTATCAAATGAAAGTAATTTCTAAAGAGAAAGACCTCTTCCCATCCAAAATCTTTGCAGCTGGTCCAGATTTCCCAAAAGGCAAAGTAAGTGCTTCCTTAGGGAAATAGAGTACAGGAGCATTAAAAATAATCATCAGGAAAGAATGCAATATTTTACAAACATTACAATGATCATTATGGGAGAAAGTAGAATTTTGTTGAACTTTCTTTCCATCTTCTTCCATTCATTCATTCATTCATCAGACATTCACTTTACGGTATGGCCAAATAAGCGGGGAGCACGTGGTTTTTTTTCTTGAGTTTTTGACTTCAAGGGTCTGACATTAACCCTGCTAACAGAGATAACCCTGCAGATCACTCATGTACCTACTTCAAACCTTTTCCATTTGCTACCACCAAATAATATCCCATTTACATTATGAGCTGCAATTAGCAAGATTATGAGAGCCTTTGATCTGAGTCTGAGTGTGCCAAAAGACTCAGAGAATGGTCAAATTTTAAACACTTATTTATCACTGGTAGGTCTGAGATATATTGTATTTAGGAACCAGTCTCCTTTTGTTATTGCAACATAAGACTGGGTTATAATAATTGCGACATGCATTCTATAGATTGCCTTTGGGTAAAGGAAATCAAGTCAATTGCTAAGAGCACTTGGTTGCATTACTCTCCAGGCTGCTAATTGTTCTTTCCTTTACCCTCAGGATAAGTTCAGACTCCTTTTCTTGATTTAAAGAATTATTCCTAATCTGTCCTGTCCTTTGTCCCTCTACTTTTTTTTTTTTTTGTCCTCATCCCCATTCCCTATCCCCCTCTATACTCCAGAATTTTGAACTACTCTCAGTTCTTTCTTACTCAGCAGTCTTTGCACATTCTCCTCTTTCCCTTCAGCTCTCAGTTTAGACCACTTCCTCTGGGAAGCCTTTGAACTGCATCCTGCAGTTCAAGGTACCTGCCCTTCTCTTCATTCCCAGACTCCCTGTCTTTGTTTTCTCCAGTGAGAATGACTATTTCTTGAGGCCAAATATTCTTCATTTGTACAACAGGTACATACAAAAGCTCAGTAATTTGTGGTACAAATGAATGAATGAATCAGAGAGTAAGGTTTTCCAATATCAAAACAATGAAGATGGTTTGCTTTCCTCCTGTGTCTGTTCTAAAATCCAACTATTAACCTCTTATCCGTATTTTACCCACATTTTATGTGAGTAAATATTTGGTAATGTGGAAAGGCAGGCCATTAGAGGCAAGTACTACTTCCATTGTTTGACATAGGAAGCTGAAAGTCAAAGACAGCAACTAACTTTCCCAAGGTCTTGATGCTGTGTGATGGCAGCAGCGATGATGTCATTTGGATGTAGAGCTAGGATTTGAATCCAGCTCTGTCTGGCTTTGAACCCTAGGTACAGCTGGGATTAGAACTGAGGTCTTCTAATCCCCATTCTCATTATTCTACTTGATTCTGGTCTGAAAAACAGGATAACTATTGAGAGTTTTTGTTTTGAACTTCCAGCTTAGTACTCAATATAGTTCAATGGTATTCTAATGGAAAATTCATATGGTGCTCATTGGCAACATATTCTTTCACTCTCCTTTTAAGAGTCTTCCTCATTTTAACAGATAAGAAATGAAGGCAAGGAAGTTTTAACATTCTCTCGTAGTCTTTAGCACACCCATATATCTTGGAAACAGAATGTAGGGTAGTGTTGGAGGGGTCAAGAGTAGGTAAAAATTCAGGAATATGTTAGGAGGAATGAGATGAAGAACTCTAACTTGAAACCGTTAAAAAAAATACTTCCACACTATATTTTGTGAGCCTAGGTAATTTCTGAGTTTCCGATCCAAATCCTTTCCTGCAAAATGCCTGCAAAGAAACTCAGAAGAAAAAAAAAGGACAATGATGCCATTCAGAAACTTGTTCCAAATCCATGTGTCTTTCTTCTATCAGAAATCCTCTGTTGTCAGTCCCTGGCATTCCCTGGAGATTTCCGAAGCAGCAGCAGTCTTGTGTTTTTACTTAACTCGTCCTATAAGAGAATGCTTTGCTTTTAGGAGCCAGACTTAAGAAAGCGAATTGGTGTAAAAATACATTTGGTTGTAATTTTTGTCAGTGCTGCCATCTGACAGGATTTGAGGATGCTTCCATTTCTGCCAGGATAATAGCTTTGTTATCTGCTGAGATCTGCAAGAGCTCAACAGCACAGGAAATCTGCATCTCAGCCCCCTGCTTCAAAATTAGCTTGTGCATTACCCTAAAATTGGGTTTACACAAGGACAATTACTTTAATACTAATCCAGTTGACTTGTGAGATGGTTATTCTTATTCCCACAGGTTTCTTATTCCCACAGCCTAAACTCATTTCAAAGGCAGTGCTGGTAGTCCTCCTATACTTCTCAAGAACACTCGGGAGCATGTATTCCCCCCCCAAAACTGGCCACAGTCCATTTCAAAACCTTAGGGAGTCCTTCTTCAGGTTGGTGATATGACCGCCTTGGGGTACCACCCAGTGGGTCTGGGAGTGGTCTGCAAGGAGATAGCTTTGGATAGCATTTCAGATTTCTGTGCCTGCAGCTATAAAACAGTGGTGACAAATGAGATGCTACATAGATGGGCAGAAGCAGGTTAAATTCTTTGAATCCATTAGCAAAAAGCCTGTGGAGTAAAAATCTATGATTAAAAGTAACAAAATCTTCCTGGGTTTTTTTCTGTATTACCATGTGTCAGACATGGATTCACATTCCACAACTTACAAATCAGTCAAAGGTGATAATATTTAAGATTTGTTTACAGTGGTTTACCCAAAGCTCATCATTAAAAAGTTCTATTTCCAAAATCTGGCCATCTTTTCTGACAACACTTCCAGAAAATGGTGAGGTTCACATGATGTGCCTTCCCAAGAATGCAGCCCCGAGCCTTGGGCTCTGTTACAAAGCAGTGGATGTCCTGCATGAGTGGGAACCTGACAGGGAGGCGGAGAGGTTGATCTGATCTGAGGTCTCTCGATCCAGATCCCAGGAACTTTTGAATAGCAGGCCTTTTGGGCCCATATGGAATAACTAACCCGCACAGTGTCAAGAGCTGTTCTAGGTGCTACAGTGATTAAATAGTGTTCATTGAATCCTCATAATAATCACAGGAAAAAAGTAAAAGGATTATCCTCAGTCGAGACCCAGAATACAAGGTTACATTATCTGAGTGATGTGCATAATAAATGGCAGAGCAGAGCTCAGATTCAAGTCCAGGGATTCTATCACGGTCACTGGTAACAGGCATCAGATGATTACAATAACCTGTCCTGGACTAGGGACAGTGTACCAAAAGTCTCCTAATTGATAAATATAGTGGTCTTTTCTTGCTTGCCAATTTTCTTTTTATCTTTCCAGAATAGGATACTGCAGATTTCTCATTCTTCATTTGTATTTTTCACCTTTTTCTTCATTTCTCTGAGTTCTCTTTATTCAGTCTGCCCTAATTTTTCTTGTTCTTTCATCATTATATTTATGAATTGCACCACAAATCCTTTTTCCACCATTTAATCTCATTTATATATCCTGGTGAGCCCATTAGTTCCTGTAGCTTTAGCTGCTGCCACTATTAGGAGGGCCGATGTTTAACAATGGGCTCTACCTGAATTCTAGACCTGCATTTCCAACTTCCCATTGGACATATCCTCAAAGACAGCCTGCCAGCATTTCCCATTCAACCTGTCCACCTTGGTCCAGTAATTTATGCCAGTGTGTAATACTTAGCTAGCACATAGTAAGCATGTAATTAATGAGTAGACAAGTGCATATTTAATGAGACAATTGCTAGGTTTCATGGATTTTTATCTTCCAGATTGTTCTTAACTGTGCTGGTTTCTTCTGTTTTCCAGAATCCGCATAGCTTACTCTAATGTCCCACAGCATCATATGCTTCTTTTTGTTCTAGTGCCTGCTTTTTTCCTACATTCTGTTATATTCATGTAAATATCCCTTCTTTTCAAGAATGTACATATTTCAAGGCCGGAAATTGTATTTTTCTTCATGGATATCCACCAAATGGACTATCTCTGTGCTTTTCACAGACACTTAATATTTCTTGAAAAAGTGACTCAGTTACTAATTTTGCAATTCACAAGGGAGTACACATATACCCTATTTTAAATCCTATAGTATGCTCAGAAGTAGATTGTTGAACTATTAGTACCTTATACAGATGAAGAAAAAGTTAGTGTGATAGTTACTAGTCTAGTATCTCATTGCTCATAAGTTGACAGGCCAGTCTTATGATTCTAAATTGAAAGACATATTAACCCCTCATCATTACTTTCTCCTCTCTAGAATCAGGAAAAATTAGGGGCAAAGAGAAAAAGAAGTTGTGGGAGAGGGTTACATTGGGAACAATTATATATGCGTCCCATTTGGAACCTTGAATGTCACAACCCTTGTCTGTGCCCAATAATTTTGCTGCACACGTATTCACTGCATAGGCAGTTTTGCTGTAAAAGAGAAAGGGACAAAATTAGACACCTACTGGGAGGAGAGAAAAAAGAAAAAATGAGCTAATGACTGCAGGAGTAGTGCTAGGGAAAGTTACCTGCCTCTTACATATTTGCCTCCTCGTTTTAGCAACTCAAGACTATCTCCAGTTGGCAACACAAGAAACACAAAGTTGAGTCATTTAAGTCAGAACAGCAGAATTAGTCAGCCTAATAGGCCACTTGTCAGACAGTTAACACCCATTGGATACTGTCTTGCAAAATGTTGGTAAGCAAAAGGAAAGAGCCATTTCTGTCACTCTGAGGAGTGGCTGCTGGGTGGGGGGACTCGTGATTCAAAGTGTGAAGGTGCCCACAGCAGGCATAGACTATGTGAACAAGAAGCTGGATTCCTTAGAAGGTTAGTCCTGAAAGAACTCCAGCTGCACAGCCCTGAAACCCCTTTAAAGAAAGGGGGGTGGGGTGTGTGCTTAGGTCAGCTTTTCTGCTTTACAACAGGGACTCTGGGTATAGACAGTGCTGACAGATCAGCTCAGAAGTTGTGTAAGACGGCATTAACAAAACTGGCACATTGCCTTTTCTGACTGACACGATTCAAATGGGCATCAACTGTCTTCCAGTACTCCTGGACGTGGTGACTGATGAGGGCCTTGGAGAGCCATCAAAATAAACTACTCACATCTTCATCCTATCCTCTTTTCACATTCAATACATCATCAGACAAGCGATCATTCTCCATTAACTGGGATATTCGATTAACCTATTTGTTCACCTTTTATATTGTTACAGTTCAACTTTTGAAAAGTAGAAGTACTAAGATGGTTGGGATTTTGTTTAAGAAAAGTAACTTTAAGTAATATGTAAAGTTTTATACTGGATACCTTGCTCCCTTACTTCCTTACTCACTAGGTGGCCTTGAACAAATGTCTAGAATTCTTGTACATGTTTCATTTCACTCACCTGTAAAAGGGGGTAAATAGAACTTACCTCCTAGGGTTTTAATAATAATTCAATGACAGAGGGTGTATATCACTTAAAAAGTATGCATACTTGATAAATTTTATCTATTTTTACTAATAATGCTTTTATTATTTGCTTTTGTTCTGTATACCATGAAAGCTGAGAGACTAGCTGGGGACCTATCTAGATGAGAACTTGAACAAATTGCTTCATTTCCTTAAGTCTCAGTTCACCATCTACTAAGCAAAATTAGTACTAGCTGCCTCTCGTGATTGTTTTATGGTGCAAATAAGATCATATTTCCAAAGTACTTAGCACACATGCCAACAAATGGTTAACAATATTGTGTTTATAATGAGTACTCTCAAAGCATATAAAATAACAAAATCATCAAAGAAAGCAGCCCTTCATTCATTCAACATTTATTTCTGTACTACTTCCTCCATGCCAGACACAGAGTTTGGCACTGGGGACACAGATTTACAATGTGTTAAGACAAATAGGGAGTTCCTTGTGAACTCTCAGTTACTAAGGAAACGAGGTCATCCCTTCCCCTGCACTTTCAAGTTAATCCATGCTCTTCTGTAGAATCAGTACATTCCAGCTGTGGAATGGCTGTGTTTCATATCTCCTCAGATCAAAAAGTATTTCTATGAACAGTGATGTCTAACATTAAACCGACTACATCAAACTTGAAAGGATGGTGCCGTGATTTTGTGTCACAATTTTTAAAATGTTATGCTTGGTGAATTTGCACATGGTAGATATAAAGGAAGTTTCAAAAGGGGCAGCTTTACTACTTGGGCTTTTAGATTACCAGGCTACATTTTTGGGAAAGCCACATAAAAAGAATGCCTTTATTTTATGAGTATTACCTAGGAAAGTCTAGTTCTTTTACAAAAGCAGTATGTCATTCTGAGAACTGTCCTCAATAATTTTACTGATATTGTCTTTTTGACAAATGCATGAACCAACCTCTTACCAGGGTTTATGTCCAGCAACCGAGTAACACATAAGTGAGAGTATATAGGAGAGGTAAGATGGAAATTTAAATGTATAGTCTACTCTTCCCTTGGTCACCAATCTTTGTAGTATGAAGAATATCTGACTGGGACCCAGAATCTGGTCTGACATCCACTCTGCCATGACTTTGATAGGAAACTTAAGTTTACCCCCTTTGGGAAATTTCCCCTCACCACCCAAGCCTCCAAAGACATTTTCTTCTATCAACTCTATGACACTTAGGTTCTCTGCTATATGACTCTCACACTTCCTATCTAATCATTTCTACACTTGACATCTTGTCTATCTAGAAGGATTACCTGCTCCCTGAGGCTGAGTCTTTCAAACCCTCTGAGATAGAGGACAGTGCTAGAAAGTCAATATACTCTTCAACCAACATCTGATCAATGTAGAAACCAGTGATTGATCAGTGATGTTAAATTATATTCTGTTAAATATTTTTGGTAAGGAGTAGAGAGTGGTGTGAGAATGGAGGCTGGATGAAGAAGAAGGGATATTAGATTTGACATTAACAGACCTGGTATTGAGCCCCTACCTTAGCACTGAGTAACCAGGTGATCAAATGGAAGCTACCTGATCTCTTCACCCTCATCTCCTCATCTTTAAAGTATCTGCCTCATAGGGTGATTTTTGAAGATCAGATGACATAGATAGGAAAAATGCTTTGTAAGCAGAAACCCACTTTTCTAGGCTATTTGTAAATTCAACTTCATTTTGGTTTTAGGTTTACAAAAGGATAATTTTTTCCCTCAAGTCAATGAGGGAAGAAATGATGAAATTCACTTTTTCCAAAATTACTCAGACTTATATAAAGGCCATATGTCACCACTGTTTGTCTAGTCTCATGCCAAATCACCTACTGCATCTACTGACTGGTCTCATATATTCTATGTAAGGTTTTATAGCACAAAAGCACCGTCACAAAAATTAACATACAAAAACCCAGTGATACAGGCAGTGCAGAGAAATGAATCTTCCATTCTATTCATAAGCAAAGTGAGGCTCAGAGATGTTTATAAAGTGCCCCCAGTGTCACCCTAGTTTAAGGCAGCTGCCTTCCTCTCATCCTTTTCCTGTTTCTACAACACCCTTTGATTCTCCTGTAGACATAACTTCTCAGGGCATTAGCCATCACAAGCATGTTCATGGTCTGCTTCCCAACCAGGGAGATCAGTTTGCTAGCATTTTGTCTCTATAAAATTCTGCAATTTTTTTAATAGAACCCTTTCTTTTTTTTAAAAAAAAAAAAGATTTATTTGTTTGTTTATACAAGCACTGAATACAGTCAGAAGCATGGGAGGGTAAGAGAATTCACCAGAGCCAGAGCGGGGAACAGAACAGGCAGGCCAACGAAATACACTGCTAAGGGGAGCAGTGGGTGCGGCAGGAGACGTCTGTCTTGCCATGTGGGACCCCGCCGGTGGTCAGGGATCAAACTGGCACTGCAGAGGCTGCAGGCAGCTTTGTAGCCCAGCGCTCAACCGCTGTACCACCAGGGGAGGCCCAAAAATTCTGCCCATTTTTTAAAGATTTTTTTTTTTTTATTTATGCATATAAGAACTAGGGTATAGGCCAGAAGTACGGGGTAGGGAGGTAAGAGGATTCACCAGAGACAGATGGGAAGCAGACCAGGTGGATCTCCTGAAATACGCTACTGAGGGGAGCAGCAGGAGAGACAGGAGAGGTCTGCTGTACCTGGTGGGTTAGCTCCCTGGCTGGTGATGGAATTCATACTGCAGTGGCTACTGATAGTTTGATAGTGCTGACTTTAACCCCTGCACCACCAGGCAGCCCTAAAATTCTGCCCATTTTATATGCCCTTACTATATCAAAGTAAACGTAAACTCGATGTGCCTAGCTTTTCTATACTTTTAACAGGATAGGAGACTAGCTAATGGAACTGATTATAACCCTCAATCTGATGCTCACCAGATTAGGGTGACAATGAGACAAACCTTGGTAAATTTGCGTGACTACCGAGCTCCCAGAGTTATGGTGAAGGTGAAGTGAAACCATGCACACATGCACACAAAACTCTTTTTCTCCTCTGGGACTCATGGATGGAAGCTGTTGGTATTTCAACTGTTCCCAGGTATGAAAAGATAAGATTTATGTCTGAGTAACAAGTGAAGCATTTGGACCCAAAAAGTTGTCCTGGTTTGACAGCGCTAATGAAACACTTCATCGTAGATTAGCTTCATCACCTTGACAGGCTCCCTCTGGCAGGCATGACCTGAGGTCCAACGTGAAAAGGACGTTTCACTGAGGTCACAACCAAGTTGCCTTGCTTTTCCTCCTTCTCAAAAAACCATTTCAATTATTTTTTTTTTTTCACACAAAGTCCTGACCCCTTAGCCTCCAGGTAGAATGCTGTGTGTGCATGACAGGAATTTTGACATTTATTATGTGTACTTGGTGGGAATGTGGCTCCCCTTTTACTGCCTTTTCCAGCCCCCTCCCCACTGGCAGAATTTTTTCCATGAGGCCGTGAAGCAAGAGTGATTCATATTCCCCCATCCCAGTGTTATTTGTTTTATTTTAATGATTCTTTCTGATTCTGAACAGCTTCTTAAGGGGACTGTCTGGGGGCCTTGGTGTATACTCTAAGAGTTGGCTTATATCCATGGCATGTGTGTTCAAGGTAAAACCATAGTGTGAGGTGTGGGTAATAATATCCTGGCTTTGGAGATGAGTACCTGGATTCCTGAAATGGCACAGTAATGATTCAGGCCGCACAGCCAGGGATGGACAGAGCTAGATGCGAACCCTGGTTTATATGATTGCTCTTGGACATGTGACTTAGTTTCTTGAAAGCCATTTTTCTTTAGCAAGGGCATTTTAGGAAAATAAACTTTAAACTTAAAGGCAAACTTTTCCAGGGGGCACTTTGAGTAGTATAGCAATTTGAAGGGGAAAAGTTGTGTTCTTTTGAAAAGCAGTGCCCTTAGGTGCTTCTCAACTACTGTTCAAGAAGCAATGGTGTGCTCTGCACAGAGGCCTCCCTTTCCTGAGTCTTTAATGAGTCTACATGATTGTTCATGACAGTTCTTGATAAACTCTAATACCAGAGAGCAGAGCCTCCTCCCATGAACAGGTCCGTGGATGGGCTGGGATTTGGGAGGCCTGAGGCGTCGATGACACAGTAGGAGCAGCAGGCTCCGTGCAGAATGGGGTAGGGGGTGGATTGCTATTGGGAGATTAAAGCATCACCATCCAGTAGAAATGTCATGTGAGCTGAGCCACAAATTCAAACCACATATGTAATTTAAAATTTTCTAAGACTTAGGCACATTTTAAAAAGTAAAAACAGGTGAAATTAATTTCAACAATACATTTTATTTAACTCAATAGATCTAAAATATTATTTCAACATGCAATCAATATAAAAATATTAATGAACTGTATTACTTTTTTGGTTGACATTAAGACTGAACTCCAGAATATATTTTACATCGACCACTCATCTTAGTTTGGGCCAGTCATATTTATGTGCTGAGAACTGGGTGGCTACCATATTGGACCATGTGAGTCTAACAACAACTATGACAGTACAGCCTCCCCCCAAAAGCACTCACTATCTCCCACCTATACTTCATTATTTTTCTGCATACGGTTATCACTAGGCAAACTACTTCTTTTATTTGTCCATAGTCTATCTTTCAATATTTAATTAGGATACATCTAAGCAGGTTCAGTAAATGGATGGATGGACAGATAGACAAATAGTTAAACAGATAGAGATAGATAAACATACAGTGACTTAAACAAGATAGACACTGATTTCTCTCCAGTCCAAAGGATGCAGGTCAGAGCCAAAGGGTACCTGTTTGCCATGCTCACCCTGAGGCTCAGTCTGTATTATCCCTCTACCAGCCTCGGACTGTGGCATTACTTTGTCTTAGATAACATCTAGGACAGCATCCTCATGGCTATACTCTAATCAGGAGCAGTCCCTTTCTTTTCTTTCCTAAAGACATAGCCTTCTTCTTCCTCCTCCCCTAACTCCCTTGTTCTCCCTTCACCCTCGCCTTTCTTTTTGTCTGGGCCTGACCTAGAGATGGCCTACTTTTCTTCTGCCCACATCACTTTGTTGTTGTTTTTTTTTTGTTTTGTTTTTTTGTTTTTAAAGATTTATTTATTTATTTATACAAGCACTGGGTACAGTCAGAAGCGCGGGAGGGTGAGAGAATTCACCAGAGCCAGAGCAGGGAGCAGAGCAGGCAGAAGGACCGAAGTACACTGCTGAGGGGATCAGCGGGTGGCAGGAAAGGTCTGCGCGCCATGTGGGATCCTCCTCCGGTGGCCGGGGAGCAGCCAGGGATCGAACCGGTGCTGCAGAGGCTGCAGGCAGCTTCGCAACCCAGTGCTCAACCGCTGCGCCACCGGGGAGGCCCTTCCCACATCACTTTGGATAGGATAAAGTAACCTGGGAACATCTAGCTATCTCTGACTGGATGAACCTATGGCCAATTAATAAGCACAGTTCTATTAAAGTTGAGGTGTCCAGTAAATTCAACAGAAATTCTTTGCCATAAGCAGTTCACTGCAAACATTTTCACAGCATAACTAATTGGCAGTAAGGAAATTTTGCCATTAAAAAGATAAAGCCACACAAAGTAAAAGATTGATTCTTTTGTCTCCAGCTTCTAAGAGTATGTCATAAATTTGTATGTAGATTAGCTAAAGAACTGATAATTAATGCTCTCAAAGACGGTTGTGATTTACACTAACTCTTTGATAGTTGCCATAGTTTGGTAAACTTGGTTTTAATGTGTGGGAGGGATGGCAGTGCTCACTGAAGGATTTGCAAATTGATATGTTGTCATTTTCTAGCATAATACGTCATCTGGCTTGAAACTCTCACTTGATACACTTCCAATAACTTTTATTACCATATATAAGTCAATATATGGAGGCTGTTATCTATTATTTTAAGAGTGCCATATCTGCTCATCCCTTTAGAGACACTGCAAGCTAAGACTTACATTATGCAAAATGGGAGTGCTGCATCTGTTGAAACAGTTATTTTGTCTTTTACTAAAGAATTGCCTTATGACCATTTAGCTATATAGCAAAAATGCTTAAGGCTAAAAACTTACAGCAAAACTATCTAAAAACCTCAAGTTGGAAAGGAAGAATCACCATCACTGCCCCTCCACCCAAACCCCCCACTGGAATGTCAGCCCCATGAGACAGAGATTGGAGGATGATTCTTTCACTCTTGTAACCCCAGCAGTGACATACCAGTTCCAGGGCAGTGGAACCATCTACCCTGGCCGGATGGAGAACTTTATATGACATCATTGAATAACAGGCACATATGGTAATAAAAGCAGATTAATTTACAGTTGTCTTCATTATTGTTTTTAAATTCTCCAAACATGTAACACCTCATATTGGCTGCACAAGAGCACAATGTTCCCCTATCCCACCTTTGGTACAGCTCTGAGCTCTGGCACCTGGAATAGATACTTGGTATCTTGACAATGAACACTCCAATGTTTTTAGTTTAGAGAAATAATCACTTATTAACATAAAGATTCATATGCAAAGATGTTCATCTCAACATTTTTATAAATAATGAACTTGGGTATGACCTAAATGTTTAATTGAAGACTAAAAATCATTTTTAGAAGAAGAATAATGTAGAAAATAAATATTACATTAAAAAAGAAATTACAGTATTTCTACTCCAGTATAATTCCAATTTATTTAAAAAAAAATCACGTTTGTGATTATATGCATGCTTAAAAATAATGTTATGGGGCCTCCCTGATGGCTCAAGGGGTTAAGACGCAACCTATGAAGCTATCCGTAGCCACTGCTACATGAGTTCTATCCCCCCGGCCAGGGAGCTACCCACATGTAAACCTCTCCTGTCTTGCCCACTGCTCCCCTCAGCAGTGTATTTCAGTCAGCCCACCTGTTCTCTTCCCAACTCTGTCTCTGGTGAATCCTCTTACCCACTGTACCTCTGGCCTGTACCCCAGTTCTTGTATGCATAAATAAATAAATCTTTGAACAAAATACATGTGTTAATAGCAATTATCTGTCTGTTTTGGATGTTAGATGATTTAATTCTCTTTGTATTCTCTCTTTTTTCCCTAAAATTTCAACAACCACTGTTTTTTCAAGGGTCAATTAAGGATGCCCTTACATATCTTGCAAGAATGTGCTAATAAGACTCTAAATTTAAATGCTAATATATAAATTTAAATGCTAATAATAATGGAAACGGAATACAAATTTATTTCACTGTGGTTAGATGTTGTAGTCTCATATTTGGCTTTCCTTTAGCACTTTCTGCTTGTTCTTTCCATCCCTTTTTCTTCCCCTCCTGCTCTCCACCAATCCCTGGACTTCACTCCCATCTTTCTTGGCTCTGACTTAGTCCTACTTCTGTCCCCGGGGCATTGCTTGCTGTGGCAGGAGTTGGAGTTAAACAGTGTGCTGACCCTGATCTGAAGCTCTCTTGGTCCAAACTGAGCAAGAAGTGAGCAAGTTTCTTGCATTTCCTTCCAGACCTCTACTAGCCCTGACACACACCCTGGACTAATCAAGACTATGTGAAATGTTTGTCCCTCAGTTCCGAGCTCAGCTCTTGTCACATAGGACCAAATTACCAACTTCTCAAAAACTGCTGGTAGAGAAGGGTGTTTTTTTCTTCTACATCCCAGACATGGATGCCTCTGCCTTCCAACATTGCTCCAAAAAGTAGCTTTGTCAAAAACAAAGCATGAACACTAGGTGTTTCCTGACATTTTCATAACTACGAGCATATGATTTACAATTCATATTGAATAACGACGTAAGAAATCTGCCAAGAAAGCTCCAAATACTATTTCCAGCACTGGTTCATAACCAGTTACAGCTGCCTCACCACAGAATGTGTGCACAATAGACGACCAGGTTCCCTGGTTCTCCCACTTTCAAAGTTTGTATTGAGTTACTGGGAGTCATTCTAATGGATAAGTCACTCTCCTGGAAAGCATTTAAGATGACTAAAGCTATGGGTTTAATGTTCTAATGAAAAAAAAATTGTCAATATTTAAATCAAACGTGTGAACACGAAATGTTTTTTTACATGTTTACTGCAGAGGTTTCTAGGCAGTGTTTGGCTTTCCAGACAGGAAGAAATTCAATAGATGCACTGTTATACTTTCAAGCAATGACAAAGAAAAACATGGAGTAATTGCTTCACTTATAGCCTGCCAGGAGATTAATTACCTAAGAGATGTATTTTATGCATTGTCCAAAAACTGCAGAATCTACAGGAGTGCTTTGCTTCCACTAGAAGAAAACATATGTCACCTCTCACCAAAGATGTTTATGTCTTTTCACAAACCTGTCTTTTTTCAGCCTAAAGACATTCCAACTGGAAGTGACTACAAAGCCAGGAGTTGATAGGTTAGGGGTGTTTAGTAATGCTTAAAATAATACCCTCATGGAGGCAGATACGGTTCTGTTCTGCAAGCCCTGTGTAGCACCAAGTATGGAGCCTTTTTGTTTCCGGTTGGAGAAATCGGTGGGAGGGGGTGCAGAGTGGTGCATAGCTCAGGAGGAGCAAGCTAAATGCACTTAAGAAATAGGGCTGGACCCTGCCTCAGACCACCTTCAAGACTGTATTCAAAAGAGGATTTGCTGAAGACTGGTGATACCAGAGTCTAGAGGAAATCTGTGCCACTATAGCTAGGAAGCAGAGTGCAAACCCATAAAATATTTTGGGAGGTACCTTCCATGAATCAGGTTAAATGTACTGGACTCTGCTGGGAGTGAGACTTGAGATGGGTCAAGACTACAAAGAAAATCAGAACTGCTACATTGCAGGAAACTTCTATCTGATAAAGAAACAGACATCTCAACAAATATTCATAGTATAATGTGCAGGAGACTAGAGAGAGCTTGTCTTCTCATGGATGCATCTGGGGGATTCGGGGAAGCATCTTAAAGGAAATGAGACTGAACAGGAACTGACAGAATAAAGGACAGATAGTGAGCCAGGTGAGGAAAGGTGAGAATGGATTTTTTGGAGCAGAAATAGTCAAGGCACAAATGTCTGTAACTATGTGGTGTATTCAGAAACTACAAGCTATTCTGAATACTCTGGCCTGAAATCCAAGGTGGACGATGGCAGGATGCAGGACTGAAGAGGTGGATAGGGATGGTCATTGAGGGCTTGTGATTGCTGTTAATGTGCTAGAATTGTCACTAGTGGACTTTATGCAGTGGGCTGTCACTGACATTGTAAGCGAGAGACAATCTCATCTACCTGTTAGCTCATTCTGCAACAGCTTGAAAGATTGACGTACAGGGTCAAGAATGGATATTTAACCTCTTGATGGGACATGAAAGAAAGGATAGAATTATAAAGAACCTATCACAACTCAATACTGTATAATACAAATGGAGTAACTGAGGACAAAAGAGGCTAAGTGTGACCTATGCAAGGTTATATGGAAATAAAATTTGTTGGCAGTCAAATCAGGACCAAGGACCCTGGCCTTCTGATTTCCAGCCCAGTGACTTTTCCACTCAGCAATGCCAAGATCAGTCCCAGCATCCTGCTTGTTAGGTGATATCTTAGAGAAACTTGAAGCTTATTTGGCCAGGATTTTCGTTGTCATTATCTAGGAGATGAGAACTATCCTTGCTGGATAAAGAGACCCTGTATCAAGTCAGACTGGGAGGGAATGTCTCTGTTTATCTTCTTTCTCTCTGGCTTTAGATCTCTCCCTTGCCTTTGCCACCCTCTTTTTGTCCTCCAGAAAATCTTCTCCAACTACTTCTTATTCTCCTCTGCTGAGTCCAGGCTATATACCACAAAATCTAGCACATTTTCTTTCCCCATTTTCTCAGTATTTTAATCAAACCATTGTATCATTGTTAAGCACTAGGACAATTTAGAGGGCACATGGTACAATAACCCAGGTCAACTTTTTTCCATATAACTTCTCTCTTTGTCTATGTACATATAACTTTTCACATAGCAGCCTTTTTTCTGCATGAATACTGGTGGTGTTGCCTCATTTTCACTAAATCATATCTGTATATATTTTCATATATATTTTTACTAACTTTATAGTATTCCTTATAGTAGAAACAACAGGAAATTTAGAGTGAGGCCTAAGGTTTGGAACAAAAGACAATTTGAATCTGTTTCCTTGAATATAAAATGTAGATAATACTAGTACCTTGGGTGGGCCTTCCCTGGTGGTGTAGTCGGTTGAGCGCAGCAACGCCAGTTCAATCCCTGGCCGCCGGCAAAAGTCCAACATGGCATGCAGACCTCTCCTGCTGTGCCTGCTCTCCCCTCAGCAGTGTACTTCATCAGTCTGTCTGTTCTGTTCCCTGCTCTGGCTCTGGTAAATTCTCTCACCCTCCCGCACTCCTGACTACCCAGTGCTTGTATAATTAAATAAATAAATCTTTGGGGGGAAAAAAAAAGAAGAATGAAGCTTGAAGCTTGACTACTACCTCACACCATGCACAAAAAACAACTCAAAATGGATTAAAAACTAGACATAAGACCTGAAACCATAAAATATATAGAAGGAAATATAGGCGAAACACTACATGACATGCACCTCAAAGACATCTTTACAGACACATCACCCAAAGCAGTGATAGTGAAGGCAAAGATAAACAGCTGGGACTACATCAAATTAAAGAGCTTCTGCACAGCAAAAGAGAAAATAACCAAAACAAAGAGAATCCCCACCAGATTTAATAGTCCTGAAAGTTGTGTTACATTTCTAACCCGAATGCTAAACTCTTCGTTTGTTAAGCAGACTTGGAATACTATATCTGACATTACGAATAAATTTACACACAACACTAATGATAAAGGACTGATCACAAAAATCTACAAAGAGCTGATGAGACTCAGCAAAAACAAGGAAAATAATCCAGTCAAAAAATGGGCAGAAGAGCTAAAAAGAAACTTCTCCAAAGAGGAAATGCAAATGGCCAACAGGCATATGAAAAAATGTTCAACATCACTTGTAATCAGGGAAATGCAAATCAAAACTACCATGAGATACCATCTTACACCAGTGAGAATGGCACATATTAAAAAAACTAGCAACAACAAATGTTGGCGAGGTTGTAGAGAAATAGGAACTCTCCTACATTGCTGGTGGGAGTGCAAACAGGTCCAACCACTATGGAAAGCTGTGTGGAGATTTCTTGACCAGCTAAAAATAGAGCTTCCATATGATCCAGCAATTCCACTCCTAGGTATTTACTCAAAGGACACAGAAACATTAATTCTAAAGGGCACCTGCACTCCTATGTTTATAGCAGCACCATTTACAATAGCTAAGCTATGGAAACAGCCCAAATGCTCAAAAATAGATGACTGGATAGAGAAGATGTGGTGTATATACACAGATGTGGTGTATATACACAGTGTATATAAGATGTATATGTATATAAGATGTATATGTGGTGTATATAAGATGTGGTGTATATACACAGCGGAATATTACTCAGCAATCAAAAAAGATAAACACATGTAGTTTGCAGCAACATGGATGGAGCTAGAAGGGATCATGCTCAGCGAAATATAAGTCAGAAAGAAAAAGAAAAATACCGGATGGTCTCGCTCATAGCAGGAATTTAGAAAACCTAAAAAAGGGACCAGGAAAAAGACTAATTAATGCAAAGTAAAAATCAAAATCAACAAGCAACTATAAACCAGAGACACACTAAGAGGGACTGGGGGAAGGGGAGGAGGGATTAGGGTCAAAATAAGGGGGGTACAATTGTATGGGGAATATAACCAAAATGAAAATGCATACATTGTACAAAAATGAAAAATGATGTAAGAATTATATAAAATAAAACATTAAAAAATAAAAAATAAATGTAGACAGATTTAATAGTACTGAAAGTTGTGTTACATTTCTAACCCGGATGCTAAAAACTTCGTTTGTTAAGCAGACTTGGAATATTATATCTGACATTATGAATGAAAGTATGCACTTAAGGATATTAACTTTAAATGCAATTTAAACTAGAATGAATTCACCTTTTTGGTATATGACATGTTTTCTCAACAATCCAAGTTTAATAAATGTATCCTTATATGCAAAAAAAAATAAAGACTAAAAAAAAGTAGCAGTTTAATCAAACTTCTGAAAAAATAAATTCTTGGTCTTAATCTTTTGGACTTTCTACACCATACCTCTTTCTATCCCTAAATTGTCCATAGAGTTCACACACATGCATATTTTACACATGATTAATATTTGGTACAATAAGAAGGAACTATAAAACACAAATTATAAAAAATGAATGGGAGAACCAGCTAGAAATCTAAGCCAGTGTAAGCTCTGCAAAGGTGGGGATTTTTGTTTTCTTCCCTCCAGTGTCTAGAATAGTGCCCCATATGTAGTAGGCAATTCAGTACATATTTCTACAATAAATAAAACAGAAAGGGACTTTATACTTCATAAGCAATTACCATGAATGAATAGTTTATTTATACTATCTTATTTAATATACTAGTTTTACAGATGAGACCAAGACTCAGAAATTGCATACCTAGCTCAAGACCACACACAACTAGAAGGCAGCTGTCAGGATTAAACCCCGTTCTGTGGGTTTCTAAAGACATACATTTCATTCTGCCCGTGTAACTACTTACTCAACTTGATCAAGTCACATAGCAACTCGTATTTCTTTCAGTTATATAGAGGATTGGACCAGAGTCCCATTCCACGGAATGAGTCCTTGAAATGGGGAATAAATCCAGATGACAGTCACAAGGCATAGTGCCTACTCTGAGTTCACAGTCCCCTTCCACACCAATGCCAATCAGCCCTTACCATTCCCTGCCACTTGACATAGACTCAGCTCTCCCCATTTAAACCACTACATGTTCTCTCCTCTTGTGTCTTGGGTTTATCAAGCCGAACCTGATGTCTTAGGGCCTGATTTCCTGCCTTTAATCTTTAGTACCATCACTGGCATAGTCATTAATCACATCACTTTCTGTATAAAATCCAATTTTATACAGAATTTAAGACTATGTTTTTTAAAAAATGTCAGAGGAATATAAAAACCAGATTTGAGTCCTTAAGAACATAATGGAATGGTGAACCTCTTTACTCCCCAATAGACCCCAGATTAAGACCCCCTTGGGCCTCTTGCCCCCCTCTTAGCCCTACCCCAAAAGTCCCATTAAGTCTCACTCTGCCTCTGACTCCGCTTACCTTGGCTAACATACAGTTTAAACCATAAGTTATTGAATTTCTCTTTCAAAAATTTCCCCAGCCTCAATTGGATGCTCCTTTTATTCTCAGCGCAATGCTACAACAAATTTGTTGGTTGGAATTAAAGGAAGAATGGTACAAAGGGAGGAAAGAAGAGAAGGGGGAACAAAGATTATCACACTTAACATTTCTCTCCCACAAGACTATAAAGTTCTGGTGACAGAGATTATAGCGCTGGAATGCTGAGTACATAAGTCCCCCTCTTTTTCTGTTCTGCACCTTCCCATTTCCTAATTAAAGTCCTCCCAAACCATCCCCTACTCCTCATTTCTCCTGAAAGAACTCATGGAATTCACAATTATATCCTAGAGGTCCTTTTTCTGTCACTTGTCCAGTTACAGTGTTCTCATTCAGTATGTCACAAATCAATCCTTGTTTTAATATAAATTTCTGCCTTTAATACAATTTTTTTGAATGTGTAAGAGTCTATGCTTAACATGGGTCTCTGTATTGTTGTATTTTGGGTTGGGGTTTAGGAGAGGCATTAAACTCACTATTACTTTTGTTTTTTTTTAATTAATTTATTTATTTTTAATTGAGGCAATTTTGGGATACCCCCATCAGGCATTTCCATAGTGCACCCACAGCCCATTTACCCATATTCCACCACCATAGTCCATGGTGCGTCCTTCCTTCTTTATTCTTACCCATCCTTCCCTCTTCCTTCCCCTTGGTGCTTTACGTTCTGTAGCCAGCTGTCAAGGGTTGGTTTTTGAGCTTGTCTTTATCTGACTATTAATTTAGATACTTTATTTACACATATTAGTGACACCATCTGATATTTCTCTTTCTCCTTATGACTAATTTCACTTAGCATTATCCCTTCAAGCTCCGTCCATGTTGCCGCCAATGGCATGAGTTATCTTTTTTAATTGCTGAGTAATATTCCATTGTGTATGTGTACCACATCTTCTTGATCCATTCATCTGTGCTGGGCCACTTAAGGTTGTTTCCATAGTTTAGTTATAGTAAGTAGCATTGCAACAAATATGGGAGTAAAGGTTTCCTTTTGAATTAGTGTTTTTGAGTTTTTTGGATAAATGCTTAGAAATTACTGGGTTCAATGGCAGATCCATTTTTAATGTTTTGGGACACCTCCAAACCACTTTCCATAGGAGGGACCAGGTTGTATTCCCACCAGCAGTGTAAGAGGGTTCCTTTTCTCCACATCCTCACCAGCACTTGTTTTTAGTCTTTTCAATGTGCCATTCTCACAGGTGTGAGATGGTATCTCATTGTAGTTTTGATTTGCATTTCTCTAATAAGTGATTGTGCACACTTTTACGTGTTCCTGCTGTTCCTATTTGAATGTCTTCTTTGAAGAAGTGTCCGTTCAGTTCTTCTGCCCATTTTTTGATTGGGTTGTTCTGTTTTTGTACACTTTATATGCTCTTTGTATATCACTCATTTGATATCAGTCATTTGTCAGATATATGGTGTGAAAATATTTTCTCCCATTCAGAAAGGTGTCTTTTCATTTTAGTTACAGTTTTTGTTGCTGTACAGAAGCTTTTTTAGTTCAATATAGTACAAGCTGTTTATGTTCTCTTTTGTTTTTCTTGCTGTTGGGGATGACTCCCTAAAGGACTAACTAAAACTTATGTCATTAAATGTGTTGGCTATGTATTCTCCTATGTATTTTATAGTTTCAGGTTTTACATCCAAGTCTTTGATCCATTTTGGGTTTGGTGTATGGTGTGAGTTCATGGTCTAGTTTCATTTTTTTTACATATAGCTGTCCAGTTTTCTCAACTCCATTTATTGAGGAGGCTATCCTTGTTTCAGTATATGTTTTTGGATGCTTTGTCATACACAAACTGTCCATATATATGTGGGTTTATTTCTGAGCTCCCAATTCTATTCCATTGGTCCATGTGTGGTCCAGTACCAGGCTGTTTTAATTATTAAGGCTTTATAATATAGCTTAAGGTCTGGAAGTATGATACCTCCATTCTCTTTCTTCTTTGTCAAGACTGCTTTTGCTATTTGGGATCTTTTGTGATTCCATATCAATTTCAGCAGTATTTGCTCCAGTTCTTTGAAATATGCCATTGATATTTTTATTGAAATTGTGTTGGATCCGTATATTGCTTTGGGTAGGGTGGCCATTTTGACAATATTGATTCTTCTAATCTGTGATCAGGGAGTATTTTTCCATCTCTTTGTGTCTTCTATTTCTTTCAACAATATCTTATAAATTTCCTTGTATAAATCTTTTATCTCCTTTGTTGGGTTTACTCTTAGGTATTAGGTATTAATTTTTTTGTGGTGTAATTTTAAAGGGATCATTTTCTTAATATCTCCCTCTTCTATCTCGTTGTTTGTGAATAGGAAGGTAGTTAATTTATGTGTGCAGGGATTTTATACCCTGCCACTTTGCTAAATTGATTGTTTCAATTGTTTTTTCCATGGACTCTTGATGATTCCCTGTATATATTTATCATGTCATCTGCAAATAATGATAGCTTTACTTCTTTTTTTACAGTTTCCCTTTATATTTTTCTTTTGTCTAACTAGACCTTCTAATACTACGTTGGCTAGCAATTCAGCTTTGCTTTTTATGGAAACTTGTAGTCTTTCATAAATGATATCAGAAGAAGGCATGGGAAACAAAGATGAGATTACACAGAAAAACAACAATTGGGAATTGGTTTTCACCCCATTTCTGAGCAGTAAGATAAAGTTAAAACCCTCCTAGGAAGTCTCTAAATTCCCTTTGCCACTCATTCCACAAACCTCTTTTTTCAAAATTCCATGGCCAAAGGCATAAAAAAAGTATAAAAAAATTCAAAGCAATCCTAGTAACATTTGTGGTAGAAAATCTGACCACATTGGTATGTGTGAATTTCATATTATTCTAAACTCCCATTATTCTCCATAGGCAAATATCAGGGGTCCTTTGAATGCCGATATTTGGAAAGCTGCCAAAGAACATCCAAAGGGTTTCTAATGAGAACTCAGGGGCCCTGACCTTGGGGGCTGTAAGTCCCACCTTCCCACTCCCAGCTCCCACCTGAGCTTAGGGGCCATGTAGGTGCTTCATAGGAGGAGAAGTATAAACACCCCAAGGGTTCTTAGATGGTGTGAGGCTACCCTACAACAAAAACCTCAGTAAATAGAAGAGAGAAAAAAAATCACTCATACTTTTTTAGTAGGGATCTTCCATATTCTTACAAATATTCTAACTGTGCTAGTGCAGTCTTATCATTTCAAATATGTGTTTAAATGGGAATAGAATATATTACATGCATAATTTTCCCTCAAATTGCATTTGTGAGATACAAGCCTGGGTAATCCTGCTCCTTTTCCAAAGCGAAATGCAACTCTTGTGTTTCCAGACATCTCTGTGAAGCAAAGCCAATACCTTCCCATTTCTAACTTGAACACAAGTAACTATTATGTACTTTTCTGGAAACTATGACAGAATGTTATTCATCTGTTTGTTTTAATGGTTCATGGCCAAGAGGGGAAAAAACTTAAAATTTAATTTAATTTTTTAAAGCAAAAAACGTGGTGTGAGAAAGAGGGATTCTTTTGCTAAGGAAATAAATGTTAACAATTATCAGTATCCAGGTGTGGGAAACAGCAAGTGATATTTGACACAATCACCTCAAATTGCTTGGACTCACAGAGACATTCCAGTATGAGAAGGGATATTTGAGTTAGCTAAATTCTCAGCCTTAAAGATTGAGGTCTTCTCTGAGTCATCAGCCCTCTGGGTTGATGTCCTGGATTGGCTCGCTTTGAAAGCTGACCTTAAAGGTCAAGTATGTTAACACATTACCCACTTTGATACCCATTTTTGGTTTGATCTTTAGAAAACAGATTTTGTGAGAGAAGTTTGTGATCACATATTTAACCTGTGCTCTCCTGAGTGAGCCAGCCAAGGTCTTACTTTTGGTCCCTTCAACAGCTCCCCTTGCAGGACACTCACCTTCTCATCTTCACTCCAACCAGCACTTCCCACTTCTCCACCTATAATTTTGATGCACCTTCTCCAAGGGCCTTTTATTCCAAGGTGTGTGCAGTTAAAGCTGATAAGCCTTAAATGATTTCCGCTCTTCCTGGTTGGCAGATAATCAAGGATGCTTCAAGGCTAGAAGTTGTCCAGAAAAAGGAAGGACATATTTTTGGAAAGGTAGTAACTTACATCCCACATCAGATTTTAATCTGTTCTTGAATTTTGTGTCTGTGAGCTTTTATCCACATTCAAATAACTCTGCAGTCTTTACTGGGATCCTTAACTTTATGCATCCCCTTTTTCATTAAAAGACAGTTAATTTTCATCTTTAAGAGATCTGACGGTACCTCCCAAGGTCAAACCCTTCCTCCTAGGCAGGAAGCTTCATACCCACCCCCTGGTTACTAAAGCCAATCCTGGGAAGCACCATGTGTGTGAATCTGCCATGGCTATGCTTTAGCCAGGCCAGCTAATATGTTATCTGATAAACACATTTTAAAGGTATTTTTCCTATCCATTTATGAACATGATGCTCACTTGGGCAGGCACTGGCAAGTTATTTTTGTTTGAGCAAAGAGAAATTACTTTCCATCTGAGAAAATCTTCACTTTGTGCTTCCCTATCTCTTTAACCATTAGTTTTCCTTCAAACTGAGATTCAGGGTTTTGAGCAGAGGCATCTTGATGTGATTTCCTCCTTGACTCAAAATGGGGCTCTTGAAAGGGGCTTAATAGGATAAAATCTGATGTTTTGGATTATTTCATTCACTGCAATCCATTCCCATGAGGCTGCCATGCTGTGGCTTGGAGAACCACTCTTCTGGCTTTCTAGTTGAAGAGCCATGAGAATCAAAACAAAGAAACCCGCTGTTACTGTGTAAATTGCCAATGCAGTTTACCACACAGCTACTCCTTAAACCTCTTCTTAGAACCCTCGGCTGGAAATTCCAACCACTGACTCTCTTCTAAGGCCTCTCTACCTGTTCCTTGCATATACATGATATTTCTTTTTTTTTACTTGAGATGATATTCACATAACATAAAATTAATCATTTTATAGTATACCATTCAGTAGCAGTTAGTACATTCACACTGTTTTGTGATCAACACCTCCATATAATTCCAAAACATATTCATTATTACAGAATAAAAGACCATACTCATTGAGTAGTTATTCCTTATTCTTCCTTCTCCCCAGCTAGTAACCAACTTCTGCTTTCTGTTTCTAGGATTTACCTATTCTGAATAGTTCATTTAAATGGAATAATATAATATGTGTCCTTTCATGCCAGGTTTATTTTACTTAGCATAATGTTTTTGATATCCTTCTTATTTATGGCATATTTTAATACTTCATTCCTTTTTATGACTAAATAATATTCCACTGCACATTTCTACCATATTTTGTCTATCTGTTCTTCTGTTGATAAGGTTGGGTTTGTTCTACCTTTGATGTGTGAACTCTGCTGCTAAGAACACTTGTGTACAAGTTTTTGTTTGAGTTTTTGCTGCTAAGAGCACTTGTGTACAAGTTTTTGTTTTTGTTTTTAGTGCTTGTAGGGTAAAGAAAATGTCAGGCTTTTCTGCCCTTCCGCCATCAGGATAGATGATGGATCCTTGTCCTGAATGCATGCCTGATGGCGGGCACCTGGAATAGGGTGTGGGCATAGGTAGATGGGATTCAGCTGAGTTAAGACTATGCTTTTAAGGGCGGTGTCATGGGGGGACGCTAGCAGCACCAGTAGCAGCAGTAGAAGCCAAAGCAGTAGCAGCAGCCACAGCAGCAGCAGAAGCCGAAGCAGAAGCCAAAAGAGAAGCCGAGAAGCAGCAGAACGAACGCTAGAGAGCCCAGATAGAGTGAAGACTTGCTGGGGGCTGGGAGGCTGGCAGGCCTCCCAGCCCCCCAGCCAGCACCCCTGCCTGCCATATGCCTGGTGAACCCAAATAAAAAACCTGCAAAACTACTGAGGACTCTGGCTCCTCCTTTACCCGGTCTGCATGGGATCAGAAAACCTGCACTGTGTCCTGTCCTGCCCCTTACAGTGCTTTAGTTTGATGAGCTTTTACAATTAGCAAATTACCTCTATGTCTATTCTCTTCCTGCTAGGGAGAAACATGCCTTTTAACTGGTCTTATTACCCCAAAGGAGAACATTTTAGGGCCTAGCTCTTCAGGAAGAATCAGTTCAGCTGAGTAAGTCTGTTAGATCTGCCCATAATCTAGTGGAAACTTGATATGAAAGAAAGTAATTTCTAGTTCAGAGGGTGTTTCTGATATGAAGAAAGTTCCCTGGCAGTGGGTGAACGGTGAACCCGGGACAAATCCACAGCTGTTACAGTTCCATTGGTTAGTCAGGCAACAAGCCTTTTTTCTAACTCTGAAGCCCTGGATGTGAACATCTGTCTGCAGCACCCTCTCCATGTCTGCTGAGTTGGGCACTGGGCTGGGCCCTACTGTTTGAGGCTGAATCAGACATGGTCCTTGTCTTAGAGTAGCAGCAAGGTAGGCACTAAATAGATGAACCTAATACAAAGTCAGAAATGTGCTGACTGGTGTGATAAAGATATTAGGTAGGAGTTGGGGGTGTCTAACTTCTTTCCAGGAGGAATTAGGAGCATGTGACTCTTAAGGAGGACAAGGCATTCATGAGTGTGAAAGTGGGTAAAGGGTTTGCCAAGCCTTGGGGAGGCATGAGGCAACCATGAAGCAGCAAAGTGCATTCTCTGTTTTGAGTCTAGCCAGGTCACTAGTGTGGCTGCACCATTAGATTCATAAGTTTGACTGGCAGAGGACAAGGCTGGAAAACTGGAAACTGAAGAAAGTGAGAAAAGTATAATGATTTTTATAGAGAAAATGACCTTATCAAGTTTTTATTCTGAGATAACTTTGTGACTAGGTGAAGGGTGAACCAGGTGAGAGAGGTCTCATCTACTAATGACTCCCAAGCCCCCCTCCGCAGATGTGCCTGTGCTGTCATCTCAACTGGCACCAGGCTGCTCCTGGACCTGCATGTAAAGCAGGGGAGGGAGATGGCTCTTTGCCCCCAAGCACACTTCTTATTGTTGCTCCAACCTTCCTTGCTGTACAGCTTTGCATAAAAAATAAAGTACCCACCGCAGCTAGTAACAATCAATCTATGTTAATGTCTTTCTGATCCAATGGGTCATCTCTCCTGGAAGCATGTGAATATAAAGTAAGTCAAGGCTCAAATAATGCATGAATTGTTAATGATGGGAATTAGTCATCCAGAGATAGGGATTTTTATCAGATCACTAGAAAGATTAAGTGAGGTCAGCTGAGATCCTTCCCAACACTCTCACATCATAGCATCTCCTACTCTGTCTGCACACAATAAAATGCCCACTCTCCATCATCCTGTAAAACTTTCTATGTTTTCTTTACTTTTTTGAAATATTTTTAAATTTCAGAGAAGTTGCACAAAATAGTGCAGAGCATTTCTATACATCCTTCACCCCATATGCTCTCTTAACATCTTGCATAAATATAGTAGAAGAATCAAAAGCAGAAATTAACATTAGAACAGTATTGGAAACAAATAGCCAAACTTCATTTCACACTTTCCCCACTAACATTAAGGTGCCCTTTTTTTTTTTTCCCGTATTTATTTATTTATTTATTTTTTATATCGTTGTTCATTTTTATACAATGTTTGACTTCTCCTCTCAGGTGTTGTAAGGGTGTCTTTTTAATCATGTGTCTAAGTCAACAGTCGAGTTTGCTCTTCTCTCTCTTCAATTGAGGCAGAAACCTTGCCCTACCCAGAAGCACTAGAGAGATCTTGAGGAGACATCACATAGTTCCAACTTGGGCCAACTCCATTTTGGCATCTATTAGGGGTATTCTGCATCTTTTCATTCCCCTTACCTCACCTACCCATGCTTTCATCTCCTTTCCTTGTCCCTGCTCCTAAAAAACTGTGTCTTGGCCTTCATATGCCCTTTATTTACAAGGGGTGTTTTCATTTTCAAGTGCTCTCTTCTTTGCTCACTGACCTGAGAAGTTTGCCCAGGAATGTGAAGCTACTGACTTCCACTGTCACTGTAAAACTCCCTCCCACTGCAAAAACTGTTGTTGCTTGTAGCAACAACACTTCCCTTTGCTTGGTTTGAATTGGTTCATGGGTAGATACTCCAGCTGCCACCATTTTGGCCACCAGCACTCACCTGTCTGGCCATCCCACATGAACTCCTTTCCTCAAGAAGCAAGAGAGGGCCTCCCCAGTGGCGCAGTGGGTTGGGGCTGTCTGCAGCCTCTGCAGCCTCTGCAGTGCAGGTTCAATTCTGCAGTGCAGGTTCGATTCCCAGCTGGCTAGGGAGATACCCACATGGCGTGGCAGACCTCTCCTGTCTCGCCCGCTGCTCCCCTCAGCAGTGCTTTCGGTCCATCTACCTGTTCTGCTCCCTGCTCTGTCTCTGGTGAATCCTCTCACCCTCCCGCGCCTCTGGCATGTACCCCAGCTCTTGTATAAATAAATAAATCTTAAAAAAAAAGTTACTTAGATTTATTTAAGAAAAAAAGAAGAAGAAGAAGCAAGAGACCCAAGAGACAGCGAAGGTAGAGAGCAAACTGTGTTTGCTTTTCCCAGTCACATAGGAGGGAATTGAGGAGGTTGTAGATAATTTTGTACACAAAATTACCTTTATGGGAAATATGAGTTCCCATTACAAGGCACCCCTGCATCTCAACATCACGGTGAGGTAGCTGGTACATGCTGGTGCCAGCCGCTGTGGTGAATGGTCACAATTCCATTTGCCCTTTTACAATGCACTTTTCTTCTCTGTAGAATTTAGCCTCAGGCACTCTCATTGCAAGTGTCCTTGCACTTTTGCTGCCGCTTTGTGTTTTTAATTTGCTGAGCATGGAGGACATCAATGATGAAAGAAGTGTGAGGAGGAGAAAAGCATAAAACTGACTGATGCTGGAAGAGCATTTGTTCCCCGTCAGCCAAAGCCATCAGAAAAAATAGAAAGGATGAAAGGCATTTATGACTTCATGTTTAAAAGAAAACCATTTTGCCTCCCACCAGACACCAAGGTATCTTCACAGCAGAAAGTCCCTGTGGGCAATGCAAAAATCTCCATAACCAAACCTTTTGGAAGGTAACTGCATACCTTGGTTGCAGTCATTAAGTTGGAGCAAATCTAACTCTTCTACTTGTATAAGTTTGGACAACTTCTTTACTCTTTTTGACACTTAGTTTTCTCATCTGTAAAGTGAATGTAATTACTCCTTCACCTTCTCTCTAAGACTGTCATTAGGATTAAGTAACTTAATATCTATTTTATATGTAATGAAACATAACAGTTCCTGTACAGAATAAAAGCTCATTATCCAACCTCATTTATAATTCAGCTGATTTAATTAAAAACAGTACTGAAGGGCTTCCCTGGTGGCTCAGGTGGTTGAGCGCCACACTATGAAGCTGTCTGCAGCCTCTGCAGTGTGGGTTTGATCCCGGCCAGCCGGTGAGAATCCCACATGGTGAAGCAGACCTCCCCTGTCTTGCCCGCTGCTCCCCTCAGCAGTGTATTTCATCAATCTGCCTGTTCTGTTCCCCGCTCTGTCTCCCGTGAATCCTCTCACCCTCCCACACATCTGGCCTGTACCCCGATTCTTGTATAAAAATAAATGAATCTTTAAAAAAAAAAAAACAGTACTGAAAAGCAGAACATCATAAGGGATCTAACAACACAGTGTAATGACTTGAACTTGAATTTTAAATTTAAATCCTAGCTCCACCACTTGCTGCCTTTGTAAGTTTAAGTCAGTTTCTTCACGTCTGAGAACCCTAGTTTCTCCCTCTGTAAAGCAAGCATGATAATACTCATTTGAAGGGTACAGTTCCATGGTTCTCAACCATCTTCTCATCACCCAAAAATTTTTTTTAATGTGTGAATACCCACATGCATCCCCAGAGAGTATAATTCAGTGGGTCCAAGGTGAACTTTGGACATTGTTACCTTTGAGAGCATCCTAAGGAGATTTTTTAAAGCCACCAGCATTGAGAACTGCTTCCTGGCAAATGAAATTAAGTAGTTTTGTTTTGTTTTGCTTTGTTTTTGTTTTGACCTCTGTCCCCAAGAGGCTGGACAGAGTATCAGGAGTTCTGGGCACACTGAAAAATTCAATATACCTGCAATTCTGAGCCGTTGATAAGAAATATGTGGCCAAGGAATTACATTCCCTTTTATTCTTAAAAAACATATTCAAAGAGTCTTTTTAGAGTCTTGAACTGGAAAGGTGGTAAGAAGTTTAGCCTAAGCCTCACACATAAAATATGGGAACTCCCAGTAGGTTAGGGATTTATATTAGGGGTAATTCCAGGGTTTTGTCCTCCCAAGAGATATAAATTGAGGCCTTGAGAGTTTAATGTGGGGGAGGAAGGAGTGTTCTCAGAATGACACCTTAAAAATCCAGAACTCTGTTAATGCCTAGGGATAGAAAAGCATCATCTATAATAGCAGGAGTGGCGGTGCTGGAGTCTATGCTGGTCTCAGTACTTCATTTTCCGAGATCCAAGACTAGGTCATCGAGAACCTTCTTTCTCCCCATAGGTTTATGGTATTAGTTACCCAATAAAAGTGGGGTTAATTTTACAACCCAAGTAAAGTTTAAGCCAAAAAGGCTTCAACATTACTCCAGGATTTATGAAAGTAAACATGTGGAGTGCTCACAGGATTTTGCAACATTAAAATTTCAATGTCTTTATGTCAGGTATATGATATATTCATTTGTACTCGTACTTAAAGGTTAAGTTTTTAAGAGCTTTGCAATACAAACTCTTTTCAGGACTAAGTTGAAGATACTTCCCCCATCTCTGCTTCAGTATGACTGTTTTAGTGAGTAGGAAACAGAAAGCCACTAAAAACGAGTGACCAACCCTATCATATTCCGCCCCCCCCCCCAATTTCCTGTTATCTTGGACTTTCTAGACTTACACACTGAGCCCCCAAGTGGGGTAGATAACACTGACCACAGTCCATCTTACAAAGTAGGAACTTAGTCCGATATTGTCCTTTAAATTAATGTGTTCTTTAGTAATTGCAAATACTTGAATAATAATCCTATTTGCCTCTGTGAAGCACTTTTAAAAAATTTTTGCATTTAATAGGCTTCTCGTGATTTTCACTTACAAGGTTGAGAGATCAATTATTTACATTTATAGAACAAAAAAAAAACATGTCTCAGAGGACTCAGAGTTTGCTAAGGATACTCAAATGATACAAACAGAGAGATAATGTTGTTCTCCTAACTTTTGCCCTAAAATGCTTTTCAGAAGCAATGAGAAGTAGCCAGTGAGGAGAAATGACATTTCTTCAAATGATATATGGATTTCAGCAAGCTCTGGGAGGAGGAGCATCCAGGGTGGAAGTCAACCTTATGTGGGCAGGTGGTTTTTTGTTTGGCTGTTGCCTCCCTTTGAGAAATAACTGGATATTCTGTACTCTGGTGTCTTGTGTTTATCAAGGCCCTGTGGAAGGTGAAAGCCTCTGTTCTTTCAAAGTAAACCTGACATCTTGTGCCCTCATCTCCAGCCACTTGCACATTGTCAGTAATCCCCTTACTTCCTGGTGTCCCTTGTCTTTAGGGTAAGATCTCTATTCCTCCCCCACTTTATTATTAAAATTTCAAGCAGCAGGGCCTCCCTGGTGGCGCAGCGTGGTTGAGTGCTGGGCTGCAAAGCTGCCTGGAGCCTCTGCAGCGCTGGTTCAATCCCTGGCCCCCGGAGAGGGTCCCACATGGCGCGCAGATCTCTCCTGCTACGCACTGCTCCCCTCAGTGTACTTTGTCAGTCTGCCTGCTCTGCTACCCGCTCTGGCTCTGGTGAATTTTCTCACCCTCCCGCGCTTCTAACTGTACCCAGTGCTCACATAAATAAATAAATCTTCTAAAAATAAATAAATAAATAAAATTTCAAGGCAGCAATATTTTAAAGGATTATTTTTATTTTTAATTATTTTAGAGGATCAAAATGTTTATTGACATGTTCTCTAGATTTCCTGGAAATTAGTGACTTGAAATTCTCCAGTTGGTGGTTTGCCCTGGCCCTCTTTCTGCAGCGTAGAAATAATGGATCTTCAGTAGTCAGTAGCCATGTAACTGGACTGTCTTCTGGTTTCTTCCAGCTGCGCCCAGCATCTCACCCTGTGGAACCTCCTAGTTGACATATCAGTTGGAGTGGATCTTGTGCATAATGCACCCACGCCTTTGTAGCAAATGAAGTAGAAATAATCTGTGCTTCAAAAAAACAAAACAAAAAACTGTAGAACGTGTGCCCAGATTTCCAACTCATTTCCTCTTTACTCTTACTACATCATCTTCCAGCCCACCACCAGCTGCGAAAATAAAAGTGTTTTCTCCCATATTTAAGGATGATTTTGTGCTTCAGGATGATTGGGGGGAGGGAGGCTGAGGGGGGAGGTGGTGAAGGAAACTTGACCAACATGACCAACAGATGTTTTAAGTGAAGGATGGAAGTGAGAAGCCTGATTCCTTAGCCCAGTCTTTAGGCTACTGTGCCCGACTACGCCCCCTAGTGACTTTTTAGGACATCGCACGGTCAGAACCAACTATGTACTGCAACAGCTAATGCTGTATTTTATTTTTAGAGATGAGTATGAAGAAGATGGATTCTGCCAACCATACAGAGGGATTGCATGTGCCAGATTTATTGGCAACCGCACAGTCTACATGGAGTCTTTGCACATGCAGGGGGAAATAGAAAATCAGATCACAGGTAGGTAAAAATAAAAAATTATATTTGAACCTTGAAGAGCTATTTTTTCACCACAAGTTTTATTGAGTTCTTCTCTTGACATGGGATGAGAGTAAGCATAGAGGTTGGGAGCAGGACCATAAAGAAGCATGAGATAGGATCTCTGTGCTCTGGAATTTACATTAAAATAATTTATTGAAGGTTGCCCTTAGAGGAAAAGGAAGCTTTGAGAAGTCTCACATTCATTCAAACACTCAATAAATATTATTGAGTGCTTTACACTTACCAGAAACTGGACTGGATGCTGAAGATGTGATGGTGTGATGAGTAAGCCAGTATGTCTCTTCCCTCACAGAGTTTTTGGAAACATCATGTAGCCTGAAAGGAAATGAATTTAGAGTTTAGAATTCTGCCTATTGATCCCAGATTTACTATTGCTGTGACCTTGAGATCTACTGACTACTGAAGATCCATTATTTCTTCAGATGAAAATCTCTTCATCTGAAATGAATGATAAAACAAGATGATCATAGGTCTCTTACAGACCTGGATTTCTGTATTTTACCCTTTGTTTTTCTGAATTGAAGGAATCTTTTTAATGGAAATCTATTGGCAAATCATGTTCTAGAACATGTGAGGTGTATTGGCAACCTTACACAATTTCGTAGTCTTAGTTCTGGTACTTACAGGAGTCTTGCATTTCTGAGGTTATCATGTCTCTGTTTCATGTGCCCTTGCAAGCCATTAAAACTGTCTTTATGAGATTCTAGTAAGTTTGCTGGATTTAGCATATAAGAAACTGGGCATCTAGTTACATTCGAACTTCAAATAAACAACGGCCAAATTTAAATATACATCCCAAAAGTTTATCTGAAATTCAGATGGAACTGGGTGCCTTGTTGTTTAGCTGAAAATGCTAGGATTTAAAAGACAGGCAAGAAACCTAAGGCAGGCACACAGAACAACAGAAGGTCCAGACACCATGTCCAGAGGGGTCCAGAGACACCTATTTAACTTGGAGTAGCAACTTTAGGAAGATGTAGGTGCCATTTGCTGAATCCCTCATGCTTTTAGGAGGGAGGACTGTGTGAAATTCCAGAGAACAGAAGTAGGACTGATGGGAGGAGCTGTAAGCTCATGTAAAGACACTTTAGCTTACTTTTCACTGAGTAGTCACAAAAATAAGTGGAATTTCTGATATAAATATTTAGTAACCCATTTGTAATAATCCTCTCTTGGAGATTTTCAAAGGATATCCTCTTACTGGAAAGTTTTACAGTTAAAAAAAAATCCACTTATCTTTGTTTATCCAGCCTTTCCCAAACTTGTTTGGTTATGGAACACTGGGGACTAGTGTTCCACCACTAGTTTCCCAAACACTCTTAATATTCTATAGAATTAATGTTGTGAGGAATATGTTTTGGGAAGCAATGCACCCACAACCTAAGAGATTGCCTTGTGAGGGAGAAGCTCCCTGTTGATGGAGGTATGGAAAGGGAGGCTGGTGCTATTTTTGTCCCTGGAGACCATACTGGATTCAGGGTAGAGTAAGTGACCACTCACATTCTGTGATACACCCCAGAACAACTGAGTTGTGCTCTTTGAGAATTTTCAAGTGAGTCCCCTCACTTTCAGAAGATGGAATAGAAAGCAGTCAAGCTACAAAGGAATTAAACAAGTCATCCAGGACCTCCCCTGGTGGCGCAAGTGGTTGAGTGTCACGCTGTGAAGCTGTCCACAGCCTCTGCGGCACTGGTTCGATCCCGGCCGGCTGGTGAGGGTCCCACATGGTGCACCAGACCTCTCCTGTCACGCCCACTGCTCCCCTCAGCAGTAGCAATGTATCTCGTTGTCTGCCTGTTCTGTTCCCCGCTTTGTCTCTGGTGAATCCTCTCACCCTGCCATGCATCTGGCCTGTACCCCAGTTCTTGTATGAATAAATAAATAAATCTTTAAAAAAAAAAAACAAAGAAGTCATCCAAAGACTGACAGCACTCAGAGGCAAGACACACATCCTGTGATCAGGTTCATCCATGCGAGTGAGTTCCACCCTGCAGCTGCCAACTGCTGTAGAAGCCTTACAAAATGAATAAAAAGTACCGGATGAAACCCAATGTTTTGTTGCTTTGTAGCAAAAATGAAAAATAAATTGTGCTTTAACCTAATTGATTCTTTTTATTAGGAAATGGTACATATGTAATTTAATCCTGTTTTTAACTTTGCAGTCAAAATGATTTTTTTTTCAACCCAGTGAAAGTAATCTGCTTAGACAACTGAAATGAATCTCCTTCTCTTGGCCATGTCTGTTTGAGCACAGCCAATCCCTTCCAATGTGTGCTTAGATCTCATATCTGTTGACTAGATAACTGGAGCAGATAAACCTTGGCCCCTGGGAGTTAATAATTGTGTTTGTTTTCCAGCTGCCTTCACCATGATCGGCACCTCCAGTCACTTATCTGATAAGTGTTCCCAGTTCGCCATTCCTTCCCTGTGCCACTATGCCTTCCCTTACTGTGATGAAACCTCATCCGTCCCAAAGCCCCGTGACTTGTGTCGCGATGAATGTGAAATCCTGGAGAATGTCCTGTGTCAAACAGAATACATATTTGCAAGATCAAATCCCATGATTCTGATGAGGCTCAAGTTGCCAAACTGTGAAGATCTCCCCCAGCCAGAGAGCCCAGAAGCTGCAAACTGTATTCGGATTGGAATTCCCATGGCGGATCCCATCAATAAAAGTAGGTGGTAGCCCCTGATCATCTGTGCTGCCTTGGGGCCCAGCATCCCCACAGCACAATGAAAAGTGTAAAATTATTCATATTGCTAGTCAGATTCCCTTCCAATGGGCTAAATACTTCCTGGGAGTAGAAAATTTAGTGGTGGATTAGATGAAAGTGTCTACCTTCAAGAAGATAACTTCAAAATAGGGTTGATGGTGCCTCAATGACTGCACATAAAAAGTGCCACATCCCTCATAATGCCACTGCTGGGTATGTAGTCAAAAGTAATGAAAATGGGTATTCAAATGAAAACTGGTATGCATGTGTTTATAACAATATTATTCACTATAGCTGAAAGATGGAGACAACTCAGATGTCCAACATTGGATGGATGGCTGGATGAGAAGGAATGAAGTTCTGATACTTGTTGCAACATGGGTGAATCTGGAAAACATTTTTTTAGTTATACACAGATCTTTATTTAAAATTCTGATCTTCTCAGCAGCTTTTTCTACCAACTTGGGGTGCAGAAACTTTAACAAGCATCATAATCCTTTGCTTAGTTTCATCCTTTGTGGGAACCTTAAGTGAAAAAAGCCAGACATTATTCCATGATTCCATTTATATGAATAATCCAGAATAGACAAACCAATAGACAGAAAGCAGATTAGGGTTGCCATGGGCAGGGGGCAGTAGGAAGTGACTGCCTAATGGGATGGGGGTCCTTTCAGGACAAGAGATTCAAGCATTCTAGAAGTCAAGGGTGGTAAAGATTGCACAATATTGAGAATGTAATAAATGCACTAATGATAGATTTTATGGTGTGTATTATACCACAATTTATATGTATACTCGCCTCCATCCTTTATCCTCTCACCACCACCAAACAAAAGACTGTTCCTTTGTACATTTGCCATTCATCGAATTAAACTGACTGGCAATTTTTTTTTTTATTTCCTTTGGTAACTAATACTATATTATGAAATAATTGAATGCATCTGAAATGCTTAGCATTGTGCTTAGCATATGGTCTTTACTATTATTCCTGTCATCACTACCCCTCCAAACTCCAATTTATTTCAACTCAATAGATGCTACAGTGCTTTCGAGTAGTGTGGTCACCTAGGAGGAGGACATAACTGGACCTCCTTCTCAAGGGTGTTCTGTCCATCAGTGCATAGATGGCCCAAATAAACATTTCCTATGAACTACCAACTTAGATTTTTTATCACATGATTCATGCTCTAAGGCATCAAAAGAAATGGAAAGTACAGTTGGCCTGAACCTTCCCTGAACAATTCATGAGGAAATGACTCCTGTGCCCACAGGTCCCACCCCAGTTCTGATTTTTTTCTGTGTTCAATATTAAAAATACTTGCAGGGGCCTCTCCGGTGGCGCAGCGGTTGAGCGCTGGGTTGCGAAGCTGCCCGCAGCCTCTGCAGCGCCAGTTCGATCCCCGGCTGCTCCCCGGCCACCGGAGGAGGGTCCCACATGGCGCGCAGACCTCTCCTGCCGCCCGCTGCTCCCCTCAGCAGTGTACTTCGGTCCTTCTGCCTGCTCTGCTCCCCGCTCTGGCTCTGGTGAATTCTCTCACCCTCCCGTGCTTCTGACTGTACCCAGTGCTTGTATAAATAAATAAATAAATAAATAAATCTTTAAAAAAAATAAAATAAAATAAAATAAAAATACTTGCAGGGGGACTGGTTTTATTCTGAAGCATAAGCTTTAAATCCTCCCAAGAATGTAACTGCCTACATCCAGCCAAAGCTGGGGGACTGCCCCCGCTGGTCCCTGATCAGCAGGGAGGTCTTGGCCATGAGGGTAATTGCACATCCTTCCAGAAACTGCTGCCTGGGAGCTCCAGCATCTCCTCTGTTTTTCAAAGTTTGGGATTTTCTTTTTGTGTTTTTCAGATCACAAATGCTATAACAGTACAGGTGTGGATTACCGGGGGACAGTCAGTGTGACCAAATCAGGGCGCCAGTGTCAACCATGGAATTCCCAGTACCCCCACACGCACACCTTCACAGGCCTCCGTTTCCCAGAGCTGAATGGAGGCCATTCCTACTGCCGCAACCCAGGCAATCAGAAGGAAGCACCCTGGTGCTTTACCTTGGATGAAAACTTTAAGTCTGAAATGTGTGACATCCCTGCATGTGGTAAGTCTCCAGGCATTTCCTTAAATATATTTAATCACTTTTACAGATGCCCACCCTATACCCCTTCCTTTAGGAGAATCAGGAGAGTGAGGGAGATTGCCAGTATTTGTTCTCAAGCTGTGTTTCTAGGGTAAATAGTCCTTGCTGTTTCTACATAAAATACCTTGTAGGAAAGGAACGCATGCATTCAAGAAGTGAACTTACCTTTATACCTGCCTCCATTGAATTAGTGGGTGTAATAGGTACCCATCTCTGCAGAAGCAGAGGAGAAACCGCTTGTCATTCATGTAAAGATGTTATTCATAATGGTCCATGTCCAAATGCACTGTTTTAGCACAACAGGTATATTGGAAGCAGAAAGGTAACTGTTTTCCCTATGTCCTTGAAATACCCATCAAGCGGAATGAAACTATAGCAATTACCCAGTCTTCTGTGAAAATCTGTGGATGAACTGTATCCTCATCTCATCCTTTTATGCTGCAGAAGAAATACGGGAAGAAAATGAAATTTCTCAATCAGTTTGTGCCCCCCTCTATAAAATGTTTAGAGGTCAGGAGAAAGAGAATGAAGATGTTGGTAAAACCTGGAGTGTGGGACAGTTTTGGCATCAGTCCATCTTAGTGCCCATAGACAATATCAAGTGGACTTCCCAGGCATAATGTGGGAATCAGGATGTTACTGTTGGGAAAGCCACAACAGTAAAATGAAAATAATAATAATGATGTGAGCCCATGGCTTGTTGTGAGAATAAGTGAGTCATTAAGTGAAAAACTCTTATGCTTTCCAGAACACAGTAAATGTTTAATAAATATTGTCTATTATAATTTTAGATAAAGAAATGCTAGTTCTCAGTTTAGCAAATATTGTTTGATGGCTCACTATGGAGAAGGGGGTTAAAAGAAGAATGAAAGTGGTCATGATACAATAGCATGCAACAGAAACTAGCTCAAATGTTATGGAACACCAAAGAGGCATCTAAATATATACTAAAGAGGTCCGAAGCAATACAAATATATTATTAATAAGAACACTTAGTGATGAAAAGTTGGAAAACTATTATTCTACTACTGCATCCTTACATTTTGCATGTTACCAAACTCTTTCCCTGCAAAATGGCTTTATGGATGGTTAAACAGGACAAGATTCAGAGGTGACTGGACCCATTTTGCATTACTGGGCTTTAAAATGCCTTCATATGCAACACAGACAACATATCTCTACCAGAAACACTACTGGTAACTTCAAAGCCTATATTTTTAAATAACTTGTACTTAATAATTTATGACTTTTCCCCATGTCATACTCAACAGTAGAAGGAAAAGAATAAAATGAAATGTTGATTCATTTACTTAATTGCCCCCTCTCCTTAACTCAGTCTGGTGTGACAATCTGCATAGTAGAGCCAGGGATAAAAGCAACATTTTCTGAGCACCTTGCACATGCCAGGCTCAGTGCTTGTGGGTTTTGTAGGTTTTGTTTATATTCACCTACCTGTTGTGGCAGGTATAATTAACCTGTGCTATGACAAAGAAACTGAGGCTTAGAGAGCCTCAAATTCACCCAGCTGGGAAATGGCAGTCATGTCTGATGCACAACTTTGGCTCTTGTTACGGGGCTGGCTCAGGGCACTGATGTGTTCTTTAAGGAGATCAAGTGAATTATCTTAAGGAAGGAATACATTACTCACTCCACTCGGAGAATCCCGTTGTACTTAGGTGGCTTCTAACCCTTAATTTTCAACCAATGTTCATCAGAAGTAGGGTGGTAATGTACTTATAAACTGAAAGATTTGCTGATAATCTGATCCAAGCTTAATTACAATGAATTTATGTCTAAATAATTTTTTTAAGTACTGGTTTTCATTTCAATGTGCTTCCTGAACAGTCAGACAAAATGCACATTCTGAGGGGTGAAAGAAGCCCAACTGGCCTTTCAGACCATGAAGAAAGAGAACAATCACCCCAACTACAAGATCCTCATGATATCCCATTCTTCACATATTCATCTTCATTTAAAACACATATCCAGGGCCTCCCCTGGTGGCCAGGCAGTTGAGCTCAGCACTGTGAAGCTGTCCGCAGCCTCTGCAGCGCAAATTGGATGCCGGCCCACCAGCGAGAATCCCACATGGCGCAGCAGACCTCTCCTGTCTCGCCCGCTGCTCCCCTCAGCAGTGTATTTCAGTCACTCTGCCTGTTCTGTTCTCTGCTTTGTCTCTGGTGAATCCTCTCACCCTCCCACGCATCTGGCCTATACCCCAGTTCTTGTATGCATGAATAAATAAATCTTAAAAAATAAATAAATAAAATAAAAATAAAAATAAAACACACAACCACACAGTGAGGATGGTGTTACTGACATATTCCACTGAGTTTAGAGGGACTAAAGACCTGTCTAAATCATGCAACTAATGAGATTGGACCTTGAACCCTTCTCTATCTATAATTAACTATATTCAAAGTCGGTGCTGTTTTTCTGCACACTCTGCTATCTCTTATTTAAAGAATAAATACAAGAATGACATTAGATTCCACCTCTGGATTCCACCACAGTGATTTCTGTAATGTGCTATGATGCCAAAACACATTCCCTGACCATTGAAGACATCCATCATAGTATTACTAGTATTGTGATCTTGGAAACCCTCAGAAGGTTTCTAGATCTAAATATCAATCTGCAGAGGACACGGTTAAAATTTGGAAGACTGGTTAGTTCTGGCATGTAAGAGATAAATTTAGATGAAAGTTAAATCTAGAGATGACAAGGCAGTTTTCACCACTTGCCATAATAATTTTTAAAAACAACATTTTCATTTCATTTTGAAAAAAAACAGTTCCTCTTAAATTCATCAGTCCAAGCCACAAATACATCCATTAAAGGAGTAGGGGATCCTTGACATGTGAGCAATAAGAAACTGCTGAGAGGCCAGTGGCTCCCTGATGTGAGAATTAAAGAAGAGAGCAGGTCAGCATCCGCTGTTGTTCCCAGGCAAGGCTTCTCATAATCACCCCTCCACAACCCACCTCTAACAAAACAATCATTATAGAAGGCTTTATTACACTTCCTCAGAGCATTGATTGTTTTTGGTCTTACTTCATCCTTACAAAAACCATGAAAGATAAAGTTTCTTTCACTATGTTACCATAGGAGAAAACCCATAGGAGAAGTCATAGGATTTACCCAACATCACAAATTAGTTAATAGAAATTAGGTCTCCTAACTCAGAGCCACTCACTGTTTTTTGTCCTACACCAGTGGTTCTCAAACAGGAAGGAAATTTTTGCCTTCTAGGGAACATTTAGCAATGTTCAGAGATATTTTGGTTGTCAAAATGGGTGGAGTAAGGAGATGCTATTGGTATCTACTACATAGAGACCAGACATGCTGCTCAGTATCCTACAATGCACAAAACAACCTGCACAAAGATTATCCAGCCCAAAATGCCAGTGGTGCCAGGGCTGAGAAGCTCTGAGACTGAATAGAAATTTTATAATTTGGGCTACAGAATATAGCATAGCATATTGTACATATTGTATAAATTATAATATTTAGACTATAGAGTAACAATAATATAAAATAGTGTTTGACATTTATTGAGTATTCACAATGAGTAAAAGACTATACTAGAGATTTATATGTATTACTCCATATAAAATAGTTTTGTATGCATGAGTTGGATTTTATTTTTCCCAATGAAAGAAATTAACACATAGAGTTAAGGCCAAGGCCACATGGTTTAATAAGGAATGTACCCAGGACTCAAACATATAGCTAGTGTCTTAAACTCTATGAGCTATATATGTGTGTGTTTGTATTTTTGTGTATAGACAGGTAGGTAGGTAGGTACGTAGGTAGGTAGGTAGATAGATAGATAGATAGATAGATAGATAGATAGATAGATAGATAGATAGATAGATAGATAGATAGATGATTACAATAACTTTTTGTCTTACAATTAATTGTAAGCTTGTGGGGCAGATTTGAAATGAGATCTTTTCCTCAAATGGGATGGAGTCTCCTGGGAATGTTCCTGCATTTTTTAGTCAGTCAAAGTTAAAGAGATTTCAAAATCTCTGTGGGGTTTCTCATTTTCCTACTGATAACTTCTGTTTTTGTTTCAACTAAGTAAGGTTAAAGGAAGTATAGGCCTAATTAAATGCAGAATGTGAGCATTTGTTATACTTTCTAGAATAAAGACACTTGAGAACATTCTGCTACAGATTGTTTTATCCATGCACTTTCACTCTAAGACAGAAAATACAATTAAGCACAACTAAATATGTTGGCTGTGAATTGTGGGAATTGGCTGAACTAGGACTGTGTGCATGGGCAGTGTTTGCAAAAAGTGAAAGAAAGGACAAAAGATAGATTGGTAAAGACTGTCCTTTGGTATCCCAGACAATTAGAATGATTATTTTTTATTGAAATAACTCACTGAAACCAATATGTGTTGAGCTTCTACCATATTTCATACTTTGTGAATGAGCTCAATCAGGCCATGCCCTCTTGTAACTTACAAACTGGTAGAAGAATCAGACAAAATAATTACAAATTGCATTAAGCTCTGTTGTATCATTCTCGGCATTTATGTGTACCATTACATGCTTTGCCTTTTCACGGTGACTGCTATTCATTGAATACTCTGCTGCTCTTTACACCAGTATCTGACCTAAGACTTTATTGATGCTGCATGAAATGCATTGCATTAATTAACCCTCACAGTAATCACAACATGAAGGTATCATTTCCATTTTAGTGATAGAGAAATTGAGGCATTGTTTTACTAAAGCCAAGACAAGCCAGGTCTATGGGTCCTCTAGCCACCATGCTATAGCTGCTTAGAGAACAAATTCTAAATTATTCAAAGGAATAAACATTCCTTTACCATTTTCCTCTTCCCTTTGATCTTCATGAATTCTCTAGGTCTTTGGCACCCTGTCCACTAATTTTCTCACTCGGCTCCATGGATACAGGAATGGAGCCCCTAGCCACAAAGACATCTGCTCTGAGAGACCCCAAGGTGCTCCACTTAGTCTCAGCACTGATATGGATTAGCCCCAACATCTCCCCCTCGGCCTCATCGTGTTTTCCCTTTTCCTGTTAAGTAAGTCCCAGCTCTCTTCCCTTCCCGGCAGTACTGGGTCCCCAGTCCTCAGAGTTGGCCATCTTCCCTGAGATCCTGTCTGCAAATCTACATTCACTATGCTTTCACCTCCTAGTCCCTGTGGCCACCTTCCAAGTCAAATATTGTGGGTTGGGTGGAAATGAAGTTGAAAAAGAAACATTTGCCTATGTTCTTTCCAACTGGCACCTAGGCACACCTCCCAGGTTCACAGTTGCACTGCAGCCCTTATCATTGCTTTCCTGCACAGCTCTAGGGCAGAATTGTGGAAAATGCCTGTTTCTCTGGGAGCTCCTTTTTCAATAGACTGGTTATTTTACTTTAAGTAGATTCTACCACAGGACATGTCCTTTCACTCTCCCCCACTAATTGTGATCCCATATTGGTTTCTATCTTGATTTGAATGGATAGGCACAACCTTGACTGCATGGTGTTTGGACATGCAAACCCTGACCCTCTTCTTTCATTCTATGTCACCTTCTCAGCCACATTTCTTCGAATACCCTGTCCAACTTGTCTGGGTTCTCCTCTAAGTTAAGGTTTCTGCCTCTAACACACAATGAGAACTTCCTAGCAGTGGTAGGGTTTGTACTCCTAAACCAGCTTCACTGACAAGTACCCATTGATAAGAAAAGTCATGGACCATTTGGCTCCATCTGGAATTTTCATACCTGGTCTATTGCTTTTGTATTTCCTTTATTTTTTTTTTTTTATAAATTTTATTGTTATATTCCCCATACAATTGCAGCCCCCCATTCTGACCCCAATCCCTCCCCTCCCGCCCCCGCCCCCCTAAAAGTGTCTCTGGTTCATAGTTTTTTGTTGATTTTGATTTTCACTTTCTTATAGTTATTCATTTTCCTGGTCCCTTATTTAAGTTTTCTAGATTCCTGCTATGAGTGAGACCATCCGGTATTTTTCTTTTTCTTTTTGGCTTATTTCGCTGAGCATGATCCCTTCCAGCGCCATCCATGTTGCAGCAAATTGCATGTGTTTATCTTTTTTGAATGCTGAGTAATATTCCATGGTATATATGTACCACATCTTCTTGATCCAGTCATCTATTTTTGGGCATTTGGGTTGTTTCCAAAGCTTAGCTATTGTAAACAGTGCTGCTATAAACATAGGGGTGCAGGTGTTCTTTGGAATTGATGTTTCTGTGTCCTTTGGGTAAATACCTAGGAGTGGAATTGCTGGGTCATATGGAAGCTCTATGTTTAGTAGGTCCAGAAATCTCCACACAGCTTTCCACAGTGGTTGGACCAGTTTGCACTCCCACCAACAGTGCAGAAGAGTTCCTTTTTCTCCACACCCTCGCCAACATTTGTTGTTGCTAGTTTTTTTAATATGTGCCATTCTCACTGGTGTAAGATGGTATCTCATGGTAGTTTTGATTTGCATTTCCCTGATGACAAGTGATGTTGAACATTTTTTCATATGCCTGTTGGCCATTTGCATTTCCTCTTCAGAGAAGTTTCTTTTAAGCTCTTCTGCCCATTTTTTGACTGCATTATTTTCTTTGTTGTTGTTGAGTCTCATCAGCTCTTTGCAGATTTTTGTGATCAGTCCTTTATCATTAGTGTTGGGTGCAAAAATGTTCTCCCAGTTGGTGGGGTTTCTCTTTGTTTTTGTTATTGTCTCTTTTGCTGTGCAAAAGCTCTTTAATTTGATGTAGTCCCAGCTGTTTATCTTTGCCTTCACTATCACTGCTTTGGGTGATGTGTCTGTAAAGATGTCTTTGATGTGCAAATCACGTAGTGTTTCGCCTATATTTCCTTCTATATATTTTATGGTTTCAGGTCTTATGTCTAGTTCTTTAATCCATTTTGAGTTGATTTTTGTGTATGGTGTGAGGTGGTGGTCAAGCTTCATTCTTTTGCATGTAGCGACCCAGTTTTCCCAGCACCATTTATTGAACAAACTTTCTTTGCTCCAATGCATAGTCTTTGCTCCTTTGTCAAAGATTAGTTGACCATAAATCTGTGGGTTTATTTCTGGATTTTCTATTCGATTCCATTGGTCTGTATGTCTGTTCTTGTTCCAATACCATGCAGTTTTGATGATTATGGCTTTGTAGTATAGTTTGAAGTCTGGGAGTCTGATGCCTCCATTCCCTTCTTTTTTTTTCAGGAGAGCTTTGGCTATTCGGGGTTTTTTGTGATTCCATATGAATTTCATCAATAATTGTTCTATTTCTTTGAAGAATGACATTGAAATTTTGATTGGAATAGCATTGAATCTGTATATTGCTTTTGGAAGGATGGCCATTTTAATAATGTTTATTCTTCCAATCCATGAGCAGGGGATGTCTCTCCATTTCTTTGTGTCTTCTTCTATTTCTTTTAACAGTGTTTTATAGTTTTCTTTGTATAGGTCCTTTACCTCTTTTGTTAGATTTATTCCCAAATATTTGATTTTTTTTGTTTCAATAACAAAAGGGATGGTCTTTTTGATTTCTTCTTCTTCAGATTTATTGTTTGTGTATAGGAAGGCTACTGACTTTTGCGTGTTGATTTTGTATCCTGCCACTTTACTGAACTGATTGATGAGTTGAATTAGCTTTTCTGTGGAGTTTTTGGGGTTCTCTATGTATAATATCATATCGTCTGCAAATAGTGATAGTTTGACTTCTTCTTTTCCTATTTGGATTCCTTGGATGTCTTTCTCTTGTCTTATTGCCCTGGCTAGGACTTCCAGTATTATATTGAAAAGCAATGGTGAGAGTGGACATCCTTGTCTTGTTCCAGATCTTAATGGAATTGCTTTCAGCTTTTCACCATTGAGAATGATACTGGCTGTTGGCTTGTCATAGATGGCCTTTATGATGTTGAGGTATGTTCCTTGTATCCCAAGAATTTCAAGGGCTTTTATCATGAATGGGTGTTGCACTTTGTCGAAAGCTTTCTCAGCATCTATAGATATTATCATATGGTTTTTATATTTCTTTTTGTTGATGTGTTGGATAACGTTGATTGATTTTCGGATGTTAAACCATCCTTGTGCCCCTGGAATGAATCCAACTTGGTCGTGGTGAATTATCTTATGGATACATTGTTGGATTCTGATAGCTAAAATTTTATTGAGGATTTTTGCATCAGTGTTCATTAGGGAGATTGGCCTGTAGTTTTCCTTTTTTGTGTTGTCCTTGTTCGGTTTTGGTATTAGTGTAATGTTGGCTTCATAGAACGTGTTTGGTATTGTCCCTTCCTTCTCAATTTTTTGGAAGAGTTTGTGAAGGATAGGCACTAATTCGTCTCTGAATGTTTGGTAGAATTCATTTGTAAATCCATCAGGTCCTGGGCTTTTGTTTTTGGGGAGGTTTTTGATTACCATTTCAATTTCGCTAATTGTAATTGGTCTGTTTAGGTGTTCTATTTCTTCTTTATCTAGCTTTGGGTGATTGTAGAGTTGTAGGAATTTGTCCATCTCCTCTAGATTGTTAAACTTGTTTCCATATAACTGTTCATAGTAGTTACTGATTATTCTTTTGATTTCTGCTGTGTCCGTTGTGATTTCTCCTCTTTCATTGATGATCCTGTTTATTTGTGCTTTCTCCCTTTTTTCCTTTGTGAGCCTGGCTAGGGGTTTGTCTATTTTATTGATTTTTTCAAAGAACCAGCTCTTGGTTTCATTGATCTTTTGGATTGTTTTTTTAGTTTCAATTTCATTTATTTCTGCTTTGGTTTTTATTATTTCTTTTCTTCTACTGGTTTTGGGGTTTTTTTGTTGTTCTTTTTCTAGATCTTTGAGCTTCGAGATTAGGTTGTTTCTTTGCGTTCTTTCTTGTTTCTTGATGTGAGCTTCTATTGCTATATATTTTCCTCTTATTACTGCTTTTGCTGCATCCCATACATTTAGGATATTGGTGTCCTCCTTGTCGTTCAATTCAAAAAATTTTTTAATTTCTTCTTTGATCTCCTCATTAGTCCAATGGTCTTCCAGTAGTGTGGTTTTTAATCTCCATGAGGTAGGAAAGTTCCTTGCCTTCTTTTTATGGTTTATTTCTAGTTTGATGCCCTCATGGTCAGAAAAGATGGTTGATATGATTTCAATCTTGGTGTATCTGTTGATGTTTGTCTTGTGCCCCAGTATGTGATCGATCCTGGAGAATGATCCGTGTGCGCTTGAGAAAAATGTGTACTCCGTTTTTTTGGGGTTTAGTGTTCTATAGATGTCTGTTAAGCCCAATTGCTCTAGGTCTTTATTTAGAGCTTTGGTTTCTTTACTTATTTTTTGTCTTGTTGATCTATCCATTGTTGATAGTGGTGTGTTGAAGTCTCCCACTACGTATGTGTTTTCTCTGATGTCTGTTTTCAGAGAGGACAACAGTTGTCTGATATATTTTGGTGCTCCTTCGTTTGGTGAGTATATGTTAATGAGTGTTATTTCTTCTTGAAGTATTGTCCCCTTGATCATAATGTAGTGACCATTGGGGTCTCTTTTTATCTTTTTGAGTTTGAAATCTGTTTTATCTGATATAAGTATAGCTGTTCCTGCTTTCTTTTTTGGTCCATTTGCTTGTAGGATTGTTTTCCATCCTTTAACTTTGAGCCTATTTTTATCTTTTGTAGCTAAATGTGTTTCCTGGAGACAGCAAAAGGTTGGGTTTTGTTTCTTAATCCAGGCTGCAACTCTGTGTCTTTTTATTGAAGAGTTTAGTCCATTTACATTTAGAGTTAATATTGATATGTTAACATCTGTATTTGCCATTGTGTTTGTCTTTCCTTTGATTTTATTTATTTATTCTTTTAATAACTTTTTTTTTTTTGGCCTTCTTTCATTGTTATTCGTCGCTCTGAGGTTCTGGCTTTAGGACTCCTTGTAGTATTTTTTGGAGTGGGGGTTTAGTTGCAATGAAATTCCGGAGTTTCTGTTTGTCTGGGAAGGTCCATATTCTTTCTTCAAAGAGGAAGGAGAGCTTTGCGGGATAGAGTATTCTTGGTTGGCATCTGTTTTCTTGGAGTCTGTTGACTATGTCCCTCCACTCTCTCCTTGCCCGTAGTGTTTCTTCGGAGAAGTCTGATGTCAGCCTGATTGGTTTTCCTTTGAATGTTATCTGTTTCTTCCCTCTTGCCAGCTTCATTATTTTTTCCTTGTCCTGGATTCTTGGGAGCTTTACTATTATGTGTCTTGCTGTATTTTTCCTTTCGTCGTGGAAGTTTGGTGTTCTTCTTGCTTCTTGTATATCAAGTTTCAGCTCCTTCTTCACATTTGGGAAGTTCTCTTCAATTATCTCTTTGAATATTTTCTCTGTTCCTACATCTCTCTCCTCTCCTTCTGGTATTCCTATAACTCTTATATTTCCTTTCCTCATGGAGTCAGATAGTTCCCGAAGTCTTTCTTCGTTCTTTTTCCTTCGTACTTCTCTTTCCTTTTCTGTTTTGGTTCTTTTTATTTCTGTGTCTTCAAGATTACTTATTCGTTCTTCCATTTCATCTATTCTGCTTTCATTGCTTTTCCCAGAATTCTTTAGTTCTTCCATTAATTCTTTGATCTCCTGCATTTCTTTTACTTCCCTCTTTAGGGACTCAATTTCTTTCTTCTGACCATTGTTTTCCCTCTCTAGGGACTCAATTGCATTCTTCTGATCGTTGATTATTTTTCCCTTATCATTGTTTTCCTTTATGACTTCTGTCAGTTTTTTAATCACGGCAATTTTAAATTCTCTTTCTGGAAGGCTCAGAAATTCTTCCAAGTTATTGTCGTTGCAATCTGGGGGCTGGCTTTCTTTTTGTGGTGTGCTTTTTCTCTGGAGAGTTGCTAGGTTGCGTGTGGTTCTTCTCCTCCCTACTGTCTGTTTTCTAATTTGCCGTATGCGTTGGGACACTGTATTGTTGGGACTTGCCGGCATCTTGGGTGGGCTTCTCTGTTCCCCTCTGGTTCTTCCAGGAGTCATCTGTCAGTTTCAAGCAGCCTTTACTGGAGAAAGGTCCCTGTTCTAAAATGCCAATGTGGGGACACACTCCCCTGTGCGCCTGGTCTGCCCCGGCGGTGGGTTCCTGCTCCCCTCTGGGCTTGGACTGCAGGCCAGAGGGGGTCTGGCGTGGGCGAACTTCCCCCGCTCACCTCTGGCTCCTGAGGAAGCCTTCTGCAGGTAGTCTTTACTGAAGAAATGTCCCTGTTCTAAAATGGTGATGTGGGACACACTCCCTGCGCTTCTGGTCTCAGGCACACTCTTCTGCGCGCCTGGTCTGCCCCGGCTGTGGGTGCTCGCTCTCCCTGTGAGCTCAGACTACTTGTTCGGAAGGGGCCCGGTGTGGGCTAACTCCCCAGCTGGCCACTAGCTCCTTCAGTAGCCTGTGCTGGGGTCAAGTCGCTAGGTGGCGCCAGAGATCTCTCCTAGAGCCCTTGGGGAGCTGATTTTCCACCCCGTGGGACAGGGAGCAGAGCGGGGATGGTAGGGTACACCTCAACGGCTTTGGGGTGCTGTGTCTGCCTTGTGCCCCACCGTCGTGGGGAACCCACGCCCCTAATTTCGTGCCCCGGGTCTCAGTTCCAAAGCCCTCAGTTCCAGGACGCGGGCTGTAGCCCAGATCAGTGGCGCGGGAATGGCGCCTTTTGAATCCCGCTCCCCTGCCTGGGCGCCTTGTTCCTGCTCACTCAGGGAGGGCCTCCGCCCGGGTCTCAGTTCCAAAGCCCTCAGTTCCAGGATGCGGGCTGTAGCCCAGATCAGTGGCGCGGGAATGGCGCCTTTTGAATCCCGCTCCCCTGCCTGGGCACCTTGTTCCTGCTCACTCAGGGAGAGCCTCCGCCGTCTCCCCGCAAGCCTAGGTCGCAGGCGCAGGGGCCTGGGCAGCTGCAATCCGAGCGCCGCTTTCGCGCAAGCTTACCGGGCGGCCGGCGCTGTGTGCTGGTGCTGGTCTCCTCCTCGTGGGCGGGGCTCTCTTTAATGGCGCGTGGAGCTCACCTCCGCGGTGGATCCTGCAGGGTTCGCCTCAGCTCCCGTTCACGGGGTGTGGTGGCTGCAATAGTTCCTTTCCACTCACAGTCCCGCTTGCTGCGTCCGTTTTTCTTGTTGGGCGTTTTGGTTTGTTGTTTCCCTCGTCTCTGCCGGTCGGAGAGTGCCGCCTCTGTGGGCGGGGGAGGGGAGCAGGGTTCTGTGCTTCCCTCCCTTCTTGTCCTCTTTTATGGCAACTTTCTTCTTCGGGCAGTTTGCTGGAGTCGTCCGTTTATCTTCCGTGTCCCAGTTCTCACTGGGACCTGCCGCTTTTCCTCCCTATTAACTTTTTTTAATGGGAGATCTTACTCGCAGCGTCTCCTCGCCGCCATGTTGCTCCGCCCCTCCGCTTTTGTATTTCCTTTAAATCCTTGACTTGTTACAGTTTGCCAAACGGCACATTGCCCAGTTCCATGCCTGAATAGCCCTGACTTGTCCCATAACCTTACATATACCCGCCCTGGGTTCTGCTTTGTCACAAACCATTTTCTACAACATGGTGCTTTAAGTTCAGGGCAAGGCAGATGTTTTCCAGATTGCAAACGCTGCAGTTTTTAACTCACTCTGTCATCAGCCTTCTCCCATATTTCATAGAGGACCTGTTGTAAGGCAATTTGCTTTCAACCATTTCTTCAAACCAAAATTGAACATTACAGTGAACTGGATGGTGGGGAAGGGGAAGAAGGGAGGAACAGAACACTATTTGGTATAGTTTGAAGCTTCCCGGAAGAGTTATTTTTATGCTACAGATTTTCAAGATGTACTTAGGTCTCTATTCCTCTATTTTGACAAATAAAGAATAATAGTCCCCAAATTTATAACTACATCATGTTCCATAAACATTTTTAGCCATAAAATTTTTTTCAGAGGTGTTTTTATTGTCCCCAGTATATATTGAGTCATTTACCCAGTGCATAAGCTACTTTAGCTATGAGCTTTAGGAAACGCTTAACTATTTGGGCCCACCAACCTGCCAATAGGACAAGAGTCAGAAGTCAGACCTACAAAAGGCCTGTCAACTCAGCTTTTGAAATTGGAGGCTTTGGAAGGAGCTATAGAAATCGGTCTTTGCTTGAACATTGCCAAAGACCTCACTCCCCTCCAGAGAGGTTATGGGATGACTCCTGCTGTTCAAAATCTGCTTTTATGAGCTAGAAACCAAAAGTAGTATGTGCAGTCTCTTTTTTAAAAAATGTTGGCCACAGATTCAAAAATTTTTTAAGAAAGAAAAAAGATCCTAATAAGGAGCATGTCTATGTACTAGATCCAGTTTGTAAACTCTGACCCAATTTCTCATCTAAATTTTTAGACATCTATCACATCCTTCATTTGATTTCTTTAGTCTAAAAAGACACATCACTCCTGCAGCCTTTCCTTACCATCCATTCCTGAATGCTTCTTGCCCTGTCTAAGCTCTTCTTTAAAGCATTGCTTTTAGAATAGAACATACCTTTTTGGAGAGTGGGGCTTGTCTTTTAACAAGAACAGGTAGAAGGATGATCATGATATTCTTGATCATGACTCAGTATTGCCAAGAAAGCGTTCTATGTTGCTATGTGAACATTTTTTAAGCAATTTCATCCTGCTGTCACTGGATCCAATTGAACTTTCAGGTATTCACTAAAATTATTATTCATTTGGGTTTTTTTCATTTATTATTATTTAGTAGATTTGCTTAATCATGAACTTACTTAAACTACAATTTTAACCTAACTGCAAGCTATAACATTTATTTATACTATTTCAGCTGTTGGTTTTGGATCATTATTTTAGCCAGATGTATATGAACCTCTAAAATTATAGTTCTATAGTCAGTTAGTTAAATTCAGGCTATTTTCAAGTTTGATAAACATGTCATCATCCAATAACTAATGATAATGTTAACCATGTAGTTTTCCTCAAGTATAGCCTCTACAATTTGATGCTGATATGCTTATTAACACTGTTAGTGTGCAGGAATATGGTGAATCACAAATCCATCTACTGATATTATCTAGCGCTTCATGTTTTGTCCATAAGGTTTTCATTGGTCACTTGATCAAATGTTTTTGCTAAAGTTTAAATGTGCTTGGTCTACCAGTGAAAAATAATCCCATCAAAAAGAAAAGATTTAATTTTATAAAACCTATTTAATTTTAGCACTTACTGGTAAGTCTTATTTAAAATGGGCATAAGACTTAAAAATCATTTCTCTAAAAAGATGTACAAATGATCAACAAACTTAAGAGAAAATGCTCAATACATGAGTTATTAAAGAAGTGCAAATCAAAACCATAATGATATATCACCTCACACCCATTAGGATGACCCCTATTTCAAAATGTATATATAGAGAAATTCCTATGCTTGGTGAGAAGGCAAAATTTACAGCAGTAGAAAATAGTATGGATGTTCCTCAGAAAATGAAAATTGAATTATATTATGATCCAGAAATCCCACTTTTGAGTATGTATTCAAGAGAATTGAAAGCAGGTTGTTGAAGAGATATTTTCACACCCGTGTCCATTGCTCATTCGTCATTATTATTAAGAGGTAGAAGCAAGCCAAATGCCCATAGTGATGGATGAATGAATTTTTAAAATATAGTATATACTCACAATGAAATATTACTCATCCTTAAAAAGAGAAGAAAATCCTGTCACATGCAACAACATGAATGAACCTTAAGGACGTGATGTTAAGTGAAGTAAGACAGTCACAGAGGGATGATACTGTGTGATTCTACCTATAGGAGGACTCTAACGTACCCAAATTTATTGAGCCAGAAAGTAGGAATGTAGTTGCCTGGGTCAGGAGAGAAGAGGAAGTGGTAGTTGTTTAATGAATATAGAGTTTTAGTTTTGCAAGATGGAAATGTTCTAGAGATGTACAACAATGTGAATATATTTAATTCTGCTGAACAGTACATTTAAAAATAGTTAAATAGACTCTTCTCCAAAGAATATGTACAGATTGCCAACAGGCACATGAGAAAATGGTCATCATCACTTATTATGGGGAAAATGCAAATCAAAACCAAGAGATACCACCTCATACCTATGGGAATGGTTCAGATCAAAAAAGTCAGAAATAAGGATTGGTGAGGATGTGCAGGGGAAAAAAAAGAACCCCCCTACACTTCTGGTGGGAATGTTGACTGAAACAGCCCCTATGGAAAACAATGTGGAGGTTCCTCAAGCTATTAAAAATAAATCTACCATATGATCCAGCAATCCTACTTCTAGACATCTATACAAAGAATGCAAAAAAAAAAATTCAAAGGGATATATTCAGTCCAATGTTCATTGCAGCATTATTTACAATAGCCAAATTATGGAAACAACCTAAATGCCCAATGACAGATGAGTGGATTAAGAAGATGTGGTATATATACATAATGGAATACTACTCTGTAGTATAAAACTATTGCTTATTAGAAAAAGGTGAACTCTTGCCATTTGCAACAGCATGGAAAACACTGAGGGGATTATGCTAAGCAAAATAAATCAGAAGATAAATACCATATGATTTTACTCATGAATAATATAGAGAAACAAAGAAGGGACAGACAAAGCCAAAACAAATAAACCCAAGAAACCTTACTGCAGAATTGAGTCTACCAGATGGGGAGCAACATGTGAAAGTCTACCAATGGATGGTGGTAGAGGTCTATGGTGCCTTCATGGCAGGTGTGGTTTGATAGCATACATTTGAAGAGGCATGCACCTATACCTCTGAGTCATATACTGTGTTGTATAACAATGTTACCTCAAAAATATTATTTTTAAAATTGATAAATATTTTTAATTCTCACAAAAATAGTCAAGATGCTAAATTATGTCATTTTTTTTACCAAGTTAAAATGTTTCAAATTAAAAAAAAAGAAGAATAGCTTGCCTCCTTCCTTTTATACAGAAGAAAATTGAGACCCTGAGAATTTAAAGAAACTTTTAGTGAACTCATGTGGATTCTGGTTACTAAATTTTCTCAAGTGCTCACAAATGAGTTATTGCCTTTAACTCCTTGCAGTTAAAATATTTTCTAAGAACAATTTTAATCACTATATATGGCCTATTCAGTCTTTTTAAGAATTTATTGGAGAATATATAAAGCAATAGATCTTAGTATTTCCATCATTAAGTCATAAGGGTGAATGACTGAGCCCAACATGCTAATTGAAGGTCTAATTACCACCTTTTTCCCTTTGGCTCCCATGCACATGTTTACATATCATTGTGAGGCCTCTATCCAATACAGACTCACTTAGTTTGTAGTTTTCAAATAATAAATGACTGTGATCCCTGATTGCTTCCTATAATTTAAACCTTTCCCAGACAATTTAATAATTTAACTGACTTAATTTCCTTTGAATTCTAAGATTCTGTAAGATTTCTTCTCACCTTTTCCATATTTAAGATCTAAGCATTTTCTTGTTTTAACTCAAACTAATGTCCCAGATAATGTGTCCCTTTATAAAAATACATCTTTAATAAAAAATCATTATTTACCTTGTTATAAGCCCCAGGATAAGGAAGGAGTATTTTCTCTGTTATATTTAATTACTAATCAAAGTATCAAATGTCATTGTAAAAATAAAATAGGAATGTCAGATGTGAACTGTGATACCATATTGTTGATTTTTAAAAGGAAATTAATCATGTGATCCAGACTAAATTGTTGGTTTCAAAAATCCCAAGTATTTAACTTGATGTAACTAATATGTGAGTTTAACTTTTAAGTAGCTATTCAAAAGTATTTAAAATCTTCACCATTGTAATATTCAGCCAGTTTTCTTTGCAATGCAGTGGAAATATCTATCACCCTTTCAAGTGAAGAATAAGAATAATGTCCATTGTTCTAATGTGATTCTTTCGGTAATATGATACCCAGTGAGAGGGAACCATGGAATTTTAAGGAGAATAACAAAAAACAATTCAATATAGCACTTTAATTTTCATTAGTAATATAATATTAAAAATATAGATGGAGTAAAGACATTCAGATTTGCATTCCAACCCTTCCTAGCTTTGGCAAATTATTTATCCTTTCTTATCCATCATAATTGAGGTAACACCAGGATTAGGTTAAAACAGTGAATAAAAACGTCAGAACTTTAAAAAGGGGTTAGACTAAGGTTAATTTTATAGTTTTCCATGGGTCAGTTCAGTTGTTCTTGTATGAAGTGTTTTGAGCCAGACTATGGTTCCCCTTCCAGCTAAACAAGCTGTGTGGGGAAGTAAGTGGGTTATTGTATCACAGACTTATAATCGGCCTGAATTTATTTTCTGTCACTTCCAACTTGACCATGTATTGTTCTGCTTGATTATTTCACTTGGCAAGAAGACATTGTGCGTGTTTGCATATCCTCAGAGTAATCAGAAGGAGCCAAGTTTTACTGTGTTTAAAGGATTTAGCTTCTTGAAGTTTGTTCTCCTGCAAACCAACAGGGGGATTTGTCCCAGTCCTCCTGTTTACAATCAAAGGTACTCTGTGAAAAATCTGATACGAAATGAGTACAGAATAGTCTCCTTTGTTTGCCAGACAGGTGAAAGTCCTACTTTCTTTTGTTGCTCAAATTCTAGGCCAGAAAAATGACTACCAGTACATTAATACTAAATTAACCTCATTCCTTTTGTAATTGTTACCCTCATAATAATTTCACTGAAAAAAATCCAAGAATATCAAGAGGGACCCCTTCCCCACCTCACCCCCCAATGGTACTGACAAATCTTTTAAGTGTTTTATAATGTTAATTATAAATCATAGGATCTAACAACTGTGTGAAAGTTTTCCAGGGTTCTTTCGAGAATGTTCTGTCCCCCTGAACCAAATAAGATAATGGTAGAACCATTATTATTATCTCCCTTGAACAGATGAGGATATTGAGATCAAAAAGGTTGTTTCTTGCCTCAGGCTATGTAGAATTGCCAGTCCAACATTCGTCTCCCTGAATCCCCTCTCACTCCAAGGTAAAGAGTAAATGTTGAGTGCTTGTTGAGTACTTGGGTTTGCACAGGTACTAGAATAGACACTTTATTTTTTTTAATAATAAATTTTATTTTTATATTCCCCATGCAATTGCAACCCCCTTATTTTGACCCCAATCCCTCCCCTCCCGCCCCCTAACCCCCATAGAGTGTCTCTGGTTCACAGTTTTTTGTTGATTTTGATTTTCACTTTCTTATAGTTAGAATAGACACTTTCCATGTTACTTTGTCTATTGTTTTCAACCTTCTCCATGTTACTTTGTTTATTGTTTTCAACCTTTCTATGAATTGGCATTACCATCCCCATTTTATATTAGTTTGCTCAAAGAGGCTAAGTGCCTGCTGAAGGGCACATGATGACAAAGGCCATCTTCAAAGGATTCAGACTCTAAAACATATAAATTTTTTTTTGTATATGTGTTTATGTATATCTGTATATGTGTGTGTACATGTACATATGGTAGAGAGTCTTCCATGTTATTTCTGTCTACCCACCCATCCACACACATGCAGACACAATTGTTACTAAAACTGCTAGTATGAAAACATACCTCCAGTTCCCATCAATGATAAGAATGGCCTCCAGGGATGCTGGATTATAAATTCATCTGCCACACTGTATGCAGTAGGGACTTCAAAAGTAGCACATCTGGAAAAGCTTCAGTGTTATTCCTCATCTTTCAAACCTTCATTATCCTCCCTACTTACATGAAACAAGAGAAATCCTACCATGAGAAAATGGGTGCAAACCAAGAGCCATTCTCAAATTCCTAGCAGTGGCGTGAGTAGCCAGAGTAAGGGGTAAGAAGCAAAGCAACAGGAGAAGAATCCCAGCTTTTGAATTCCTAGCTTCATATTCTTGGGTCCTTACTTCCTCACTGTCGATTAGCTTCCTCACCTATAGAAATGAAGATAAGGATGGCATGTACCTTATGGGAATTGATTGTGATGGTAGAAATCAATGAGTTAAGGAAATGTGCTTAGAACTGTATCTGGCCCACATTAATAATAACTGACATGACTCTGTGCCAGTAGAAAACAATACATAGTAGATCGGTAATTTTCTTACCCCAGAACCAGATTTTATCTTTGTCCGGATCGTTCTGTGGGTTAACCTACAGAGCACAGTCCCAACACCCATCTTTGGGTGCCCCTTCCTAACTTCTTATTTTCTTATTTATGTGGGGAAAAGGAGATGTGGTTAATTACTACCCTATCTCACCTGAACAATAAGTCCTTAAAGAAGGCATGTACAAGTAAAAACTACATAGTAGTATATTCTCAAGTACATGTACAAAGGAAACTCACTCTTTTTTTTAATAAGTTTTTTTTTTTTTAAGATTTTATCTACTTTTGTGTAGAAGAGCTAGGGTATAGGCCAGAGGTGCAAGGGGTGAGAGGATTCACCAGAGACAGAGTGGGGAGCAGAACAGATTGATTGAAATACACTGCTGAGGGGAGCAGCAGCAGTGAGACAGGAGAGGTCTACTGTGCCATGTGGGTAGCTCCCTGGCTAGGGAACAAACTCAGGCCATTGCAGCGATAGCACTGAGACTTACCCCTAGGCCACCAGGGAGGCCAGGGAAACTCACTCTGTAAAGGAACTTTTGCATCTCTTCACCAGTTTAGTCATATTTCCACTGTAACATTTCCAGCAATGTACTGTAATTATCTCCTCTGTCTTCCTTCCCTGACCATGGCTCCTTAACAGCAAAAGAGGTGTTGTGTTTTGTTTGTTTGTTTTTTTCAGATTTATTTATTTATTCAAGAACTGGGGCACAGGCCAGGTGCGTGGGAGGGTAAGGGGATTCACCAGAGACAGAGTGGGGAACAGAACAGGCAGACTGACGAAATACGCTGCTGAGGGGAGCAACAGCATGGCAAGAGAGGTCCGCTGTGCCATGTGGGACCCTCACCAGCCGGCAGGGATCGAACCAGCACTGCAGAGGCCACGGACAGCCTCACAACATGGTGCTCAACTGCCTGTGCACCAGGGGAGGCCACGAAGTGTTGTGTTTAATGTTACATTCCCAGCATTCCCAGTACATAGAAGAATGTTTTTGACAATAGTAACTTTTGTTACCTGAATTATTGAGTAGTGTGAGAATAAGTGAATGGATGCATGGTTAATTCTTCTAAGTAATAAGCATCCCTGCATTTTGTGTCAATCTGAATTTTTGTACTTTAGGTTCTCTCAAAGCAAGAGAGTTGATAGGGTTATTGGTCAGTAGGGCATAGCATTATGTAACCCATCTAATTACCATTCACAATTCTTATGTTTATTTTGCGAGTCAAATCATTCATTAATAATAATATATGCTAAGCGTTTTTAATTTTAATGGTCAGGCTCATACTGATTGGAAAAGAAAGTATGCCTTGTGTTCTTCTATAGATATTGTATATTATTTTCAAAGTAAGGGTCCAGTGGACATGTAAGATTTCAAATATATAGCTCAAAGTGTTAGCAGTCATAATTATTGGATTCATATGAAAGCATTTAAGAAGAATTCTTGAGTATTAGAAAAAACATCAAGTCAACCACTGATTTTGTGCTGGAAGGAATTGTACACATCATCCAAACAGATACCTCACTACTGTGAATAAAAAAAAGTGAGGTGCAGTAAAGTGAATGACTTGTTCAAGGTCACACAGCTCCTCAATGACTGAGCTGGCTCTGACTTCAGGACCCCATATTCTAACCCAGTGGCTTTTTGGACTCCGGGGCCAGGATTCTTTAGTGATGTTGATTCTAGAAGTTGGAAGACTGGCCCTGTACATCCAAACCAACCTGGCAAGGGTGTGATTTCTGAAACACCATGTTGGGGTTGATCTGGGCTGGCAGCCAGTAAAAGAAGAGCCTGTAGTTCACACTAATGCTCTTGGATGTATATAGTCTATTTACGTGCCGTTTAACTTTGAAGGTGTGAGAGAAACGCAGGTCTGCTGCTCCAGAGAAGCAACCTCATAGGGGCACCCACATACTTGCAAAGCCTTCCCAAAGTCCCTTTGAAGTTTTTAAACATCTGAACTCTCAAATTTTAAACTTCAATAAATTGTATCAAAGGTTTGATAGAACTGAGTTGTTAATAGCAATGATTATTTTTTCCTCATTGTGTATACAGAAGAATAGTTGGTCATTTTAAACTATATGATGTGATAGCCTACATGGTATTTGAACGAGTCTAACTTTTCCTCTTTTTCATTCCTGCACCCAGATTCAAAAGATTCCAAGGAGAAGAATAAAATGGAAATCCTCTACATACTGGTGCCAAGTGTTGCTATACCCCTAGCCATTGCCTTGCTCTTCTTCTTCATTTGTGTCTGCCGCAATAATCAGAAGTCATCATCACCGCCTGTCCAGAGGCAGCCCAAACACGTCAGAGGTCAAAATGTAGAGATGTCGATGTTGAACGCATATAAACCCAAGGTAAAGTGAGCGGTTTAGAGCTATAATTATGCTATAGGCTTCAGGTTAAAGCAAAACTTACAACTCCCCAAGGTTGGAAATCAAATGACTCTGTTTTATAAGTGTGAGAGTTCATTTGTAGCATAACCATGTATCTCTCACTTTGTTCAAAGCAAATTGAACTTACTTTCATCGGTAAGTCCACTTCAGCATGGAGTCGGTTATATCACTGCCTTACAGTGGCATTAGGGTTGGAAGAAATCCTTAGGAAATTACCTCTGTTAGCCTACCGGGTTCATAAAGTGAGCTTCTTTTCAAGATTTCGAAAAGGAAAAAACCATATTCTTACAGGCAAACTGAAAGAGATCAACAGAGAGAGAGAAATTCAACTTTGTTCACTAACTTCATTGTCAAAATATCCTTTTTATTGCCCAGTAACATATATATACTTATCACTACTCTACTATACACTTAAAAATGGTGAATTTTATGTTGTGTTTTTATTTAAAAAAAAATACTTTTTATGCCTAATCTAAATCCCTTTATCTTTGGTTTTAAACATATGTTATGAGAAATATTGTCCTTCCTACAATGCTCTTTTATGGTTAACACATCTCAGCTTTCTCTTTATACTAAATCAACCCACTTTCTTTTAGTTTTTCCTCTGCATCTTTCAGTGTTTGGGTTGCTCCAGGTCCTGGCACAGAACTCAGGGTCACTGGCCCTTACCTTAAATGGAGCACATGCACAACATCTTACAGCTGAAATACAACAGAGCCTTTCTTTCCAGAAAGCCAACACCTCAAGCCCAGGCCTCTCAGCAAAGAGATTTCATTTAAAAATTTTTGGATTTTTGCTTCCCAAAGACTATCTTTTCTTCTTGTTCCAACTCCTAGAAACATTCATTTATTCATTCAGTAAATATTTGTCTTTTCTGTGGGCTAGTGATCATATTATTCTTCTGATCCTCATTAAGAGGAGATGCATTACTTTTAATAAAATCTTAGAAAAAATTGCCTTCACACTCAAATTAACTAATCTTTTTGCCCAATGTAGAATAATTGGGATGGATTTTTTTTTTTTTTTTGCTTTGTTGGAATTTTTTTTCTAATTTAAAAAGTCTTAAGATATGTTTCTATTGTTTGTACCATTTGCTAGTATAGTTTTTGGATTTCTTAAATGCTAAATTCCTTTTTTAAATATTCTGAGTCAAGCAAAACTACTGTTCCATGAGTATGAATTTTTTCCTTAAAAAAGCCTAAGACCCTGCTGGGTCATATGGTAGCTCCATTTTTAGTAGACTGAGAAACCTCCGGACAGCTTCCCATAGTGGTTGGAACAGTTTGTACTCCCACCAGCAATGTAGGAGAGTTCCTTTTTCACCACATCCTCACCAACATTTGTTATTACTAGTTTTTTTAATATGTGCCATTCTTACTGGTTTAAGGTGGTATCTCAATGTGGTTTTGATTTGCATTTCCCTGATGATAAGGGATTTGAACATTTTTTCATATGCTTGTTAGCCATTTACATTTCCTCTTTGGAATTTACCCAAAGGACACAAAAACATTGATTCAAAAGAACACCTGCATCCCTATGTTTATTGCAGCACTATTTATAATAGGTAAAACCTGGAAACAATCTAAATGCCCAAAAATAGATGACTGGATCAAGAAGATGTGATATATATACATAATGGAATATTATTCAGCAATCAAAAAAGATAAACTCATGCCATTCGCAGCAAAATGGATGGAACTAGAAGGAATTATGCTCAGTGAAATAAGCCAGAAGGAAAAAGAAAAATATCGGATGGCTTCACTTATAGCAGGAATATAGGGGAACCAAATAATACATCAGTGTAAAAAATAATAACAGTACAAAACACAACAAAGCAAAACCAGACAATTATAAATCAGAGACATACTGCAGGGGAGGAAGAGGGAGAGGGACCAGAGGGAGGGAGGGAGGAGCAGAGGGGACTGAGATGACGGTGCGCGGGAGCATTGGGGAAGGAAACTCTATGGGGACTACACCTGAGGGGGTGGGGGGAAGCAAATATTGTTTGAAAATGAACAACAATGTAAAAAAAGTTTTTTTTAAAGATTTATTTCTTTTTATACAAGAGCTGGGGTATAGTCAGAAGCATGGGAGGGTGAGAGAATTCACCAGAGCCAGAGCGGGGAACAGAACAGGCAGACTGATGAAATACACTGCTGAGGGGAGCAGCGGGCACAGCAGGAGAGGTCTGTCGCGCCATGTGGGACCCTCGCTGGTGGCCGGGGATCGAACCAGTGCTGCTGAGGCTGCGGGCAGCTTCGAAGCCCAGCACTCAACCGCTGCACCACCAGGGGAGGCCCAAAAAAATTTTTTTAATTAAAAAAAAAAAACCTAAGACCCTGAAGACCACAAAGTTTGAAGTGGCTTGGGTGTTGAGAAGGTGGAAGTAGGGATACAATTCTTTTGACATCCTAGCTTCTAGCAAGCCAATGCCTTATATGATAGCATCTCATGTAGTATACACTTACCTTTCAAAGGTTGTAGAAAAAAAGAGAGGTTAATATTATTACACATTTAGGAAGTAACACCTGGTTGACCACTTTCATATCCTATGACTTCAAACTTTTTGTGCTATAGTCTGTTCTGAGGATCTTTCCCTGTTGTTTCAGTTATTAAATTTTGAGAAGCCAGAACTCTGGGTGGGAGAGAAACCTAGTTCCATTTGGTTCTAGCAGTTACTATGCAGAGGCTGCAATCCCAGAGGGGTGGTATCCTCATTGCTATGATAGGAACCATGGGCGAGTCATTTCCATAAGGGAGAAGGATGAGTAGGTCTGCCTTAGCCTGCATTCAATCTCATTTTATTGGAAGTTTGTTTTGCAACACGTGCTATCCAAGAGGCACGATGTGTTGGATATATTCAGTCTTCCAAAAAAAAGAAGCTCAGAGAGTTTTTTTGCATAGAGAAAGCACAAACTGTCAAGAACTACCCCAGGAACTTTTACGTTCATTATCTCACACCTGTGTTGTAGGGTAGGTATTATTATCATTATTATGTAGTCAGGAAACTCAAGCAATCTTGCCCAAGGTCAAATAACTAGTAGTTAGAAGGGATAAAATGTAAATATAGGAATTCTCAATCCCAGCACTTACACTTGCCACCTCCCAAGATAACTTTTTCTCAGAACAAATAAAGCTGGGAAGGGGGTGTAGGAGATTGAGCAAACAACTCAATGTGACTCCAGTTGGTGTGTTTCAGCTGAGCACTGACCTCAAGTATCACTGAGCCTGTGACAAATCCTCAAGAGGCCCCTCTCCCCCCGCCCCCCATTACCAGTCACCAGCCTGAATGATGCAGTCCTAGTCCTGCAGGAACGTGTAAAATGAGGCCAGAGCAATAATAGTCCTCTATCCTCTATGGTCATAGAGATAAATGCAAAGAATACTGGGATAAATTTTCCAAAGAGTCAGTGAAGTAAACATTGTTTTCATTATTTCTGGATCATTTCTGATGTGTGCCTTGTAGAATTTCCCAGTGTCAAGATTTCTCCAAAGCGAAGCTTAGGATTTAGACTTAAACAGCTCACATGCAATTCTGAGCCAGAATGGAAGTAGGAATGGCTCAAGTGTATTTGACTAAATTGAGAAGGGGAAAGAAAACAACAAAAACAAATGCTAACTTTTTTCTTTTCTTGTTCTCCTAAGGGATTTGGCTCCAATCAAATTGGAGTTATTCACTTGTTTGTTTTGGTTCTACTGAGTGCCTTTCCTGGAAAAAGCACAAAGGACTTTGTAGATCTTAACGAAAATTTCTAAATGTAAACAGTCAATCTCTAAAACTGCTTTGCAAGGTCACTGACACATAAATATTACATGTACCTATAAAATTTAAAAGGAAGGGACACACATAAGAAAGAGAGAAAAAAGTCCTGAAAACAAACATCCTACAAGTACAAAATCAAAAAGTATTTGGAGGCTGGGATGAAAAAGGAATAAGAATGAAAGTTGGTCTTTTGGACCAATTTTAAAAAAGAGATTCTGGAGTTCTTATTTGTCCAAATGAATGTGCCCTCCGGGGCTTCAACTATCTATTCCCATCTCTCTCCACTTGCTGGGCTGCTAAAATGACCCCAAGGGTGGGATTAAGAAGAAGAAACCCATCTGGGAGATTAGATCCACCCTCTTCAAAGAGAACAATAGGCAGTTGCAGACTTTGACAGCAGGACCTGGCTGGAGTCCCCAGAGAGGATGTTGTAGTAGGAAGTTAAACTGTTTAATGAAGTACACGTTTCCTTCTGATCTGAGAGTGAAAGAAGCAGTAGACCAGAGAGGCAGCTTAACCTGAGCCTTGATGTCAGAAATGGAGATTCTCCTCCTGATACCACCTCTGACTGCCCCATGGCCTTGAGAAGTCTAACATCCACTTTCTCTACTGTTGAGAAAGAAGTAGACTGTTCATGTAACATGCTGCTTGTTTATTTTTCTTTTATTTTGTTCAGCAAAAGATTTCAAGTCATACAGTTGCATTAGGTAATCACCTATCTCTTCCAGTACTAGAATCCTCTGATGAGTACTCTACTGATGCATGAGCTAAGCAGGATTCTTCTCTATTGCATAACAAATTTTACAATCTGAGTGGGTGTTTTTTAAAAGTGCTGTGGAAAATGAACCTTCTCCAAAAGCCTGGTGACTCTAACTTCCCTTCCTCTGATTGTTTTCCATTGCTTCTTCCCCCAAACCCCCACAAACCATCCTATGTCTCAAAAACATAGTCGTCTTTAAGGGGGCAAAGATAAGGAATTTGTTCCTGGGGAGTTAGAAGGAGAGCAGAGTCTCCCATCCAGCAAAGGGTGAGCCTATTTGTTTATACCTATATGACTCACCTTTGTGGTTTTGAGGGAAGCAGAGAGGTTAAGAGTGGAGGAATTGAGAATGAGGGACAGGGTGAGTGGGGCAGGCTACAGCCTAAGCCTCATAGGTGTGTGGGTCAAATTTCTGTAGCCCCTGACTGATATAAAGAGCATTTGAGGGAAAGCAGGATTTGCCTCAATTTCTGAAGTTGGTAACTCTATTTTATTTCTCAGTTTACCCTCATCTCTTGCCAGCTTCTGTTTCTTTTCTTCCAGGAATTTCATCTCTCCTTTTCCTTTACAGCCAGTATAAATGTACTGACACTTGATTATATTCTCCATTTTGCCAGCAATAGGCTTCCATCTAAAAATCCCTGCTGTGATCTGGCTACCCTTTTGGAACCCCAGTCCTTATTCAATGTCACTACACTTGGTGCTAAAACATCCTCATTCATTTTTCCACTCATTCCTTCAAGCTATGGCTTTTGAGCTCATCATTCTATTGTTATGTCCCCCAAGGGAATCAACAGTGATGTAATTTAATCCAGTGACCTTTCCAAGTCTTCATCCCCTTTAACTTCTCTGGAGCATTTATATTCTTAGCCACCATCTTGAAATACTTTTTCTCTTGGCTTTTCTCCTATCTCCTCCTGTTTTCTTTACTAGCGCTCCTCTGTCATTCCCAAAATTGAAGCATCCTATAATGTTTGTCGCCCTTTTCCCCTCCTCTCTCACTCATGCTGATTTCATTCTCTGGCATCACTTTAGCTCCCACATGATATAATGGTTCCCCAGCTTGGAGGGGCCATTCTCAGACTATAAAATTCTTCATCCCAGCACCCAAAAGTCCAAGATAGTCTCTGGACCTAACTTAGCTTTCTAGACATTTTTTTTCTTAGTCAATTTCTGCAGGGTGGTATGATATACTTCAAATAGCAAGCATTTAGAAGCAGAGAGATATGATTACAAATCTTGGCACTGATATTTTCTGGCCATAAGATCTTAAGTTCTCTGAATCTTTCTGTTCTCACCAGGATAAAAATAGTAGTTGAAAGAGATATTTTTGATAATTCAAGAAACTGTCTGGCACTTCACAGGTACTCAATAACTCGAAGTTATTATTATTTTTGGTTACAGAGTATGACCAACCACAAACCTTTTTATCAGCTACCAAATGCTGTGAGTAGGATAACGTGGGTTGCAAAGCAACTATAGGATTCAGTGACCCAGAGCATTAATTGGGATGGGGGCAGAGGAAAGGGAATCACAGCAAAAATTAACTCTTTGGACAGTTCTGGTATTCCTTGTGCCCATCCAGTTGCCATAAGTTCCCCTACCTCATACCCTATTCACATCATGTATAAAATCCATCAGGTTGGAGAGCATCTGATGTTGACTGTTGGGAGAATGGATAATCAGAATCTCAGCTTAAATTTATGTAAAAATTTTACTTTTGGGGAGAAATAGTATTGTAAGTATGTAATATCATAAATGGCTCTTATGAATAAGCTAAAATACTTCACATGCATTATTTTAGCAGAATCTTTTTGAGTCTGATTGGGGAGCAGGGGGGTGAAAAAATTGAAACTTGAGATTGAGTTTGCATAAAGGCACAAAGCTAGTAAGTAGCAGAGCTGAAACTTGAACCTGAGTCTGCCCAGGTCCATAGATTAAGTGCTTTCCCATTTCACTCTACAGCCTTCATTTTCAGGCTAAATTACCTGAGCCCAAGTTATGAACACTTTGTGGCTCAAGCTGACATTAAAATTACTGGCATCTCTTCTGCCTATTTCCAGACAGAATAGAACCTTTCCCATTGATGTTATAAAGTAACTCTACCACAGAATCAACCCTGGTCATGACCAAACTTCAAACTGACTCTCAGAGAGTTACATTATAGAGAAAGAACTGCTTCTGAAGTTAAATCCTTTCCAGAGAAGTGCAACTAAACGTAGCAAATGTGGCAAATTCTTGGTTGAAATTCCCTCTAGAATTTGATTGCATAAGCCAGAAGTCACTTAGTTACACTGTAGTCTTTGAAACTATTCATAACCTCCTAAAATAAAATAATAGTAGCCTTTAAGTTTTTTAAAGTGTAATCATTTTTATTTATGAGTGGAGTCAATTGTTTCACAATTCTAACAAGTGTTTACCTAAGGTCCAATAAAATGTACCAAAAAAGGAAAAATAGGCTTTAGAATTAAGCAGATTCAAGTCCAGATACCAAGAGATCTCAATTTCATATATTCTCTGGGGCTCTCATGACCAGCTCAGGTAAAGGCTGCTGTTAACAGGTATTTATCCCAGTCTGTCAATGGGGACAACAGAGAATCAACCAGAGTAAGGCAGAGATGAGAGACCAGAAAACCATTACACCTTGATTTTCCACTTTTACATCAATGGATTTCATGCTTTTATTATTGGAGAACCCTTTGAGAATCAAATGAAAACTGCCATTTTCATCCCAGAAAGATGCTCCAACTTTGGAGTCAGACATAGTTGAATTTGAATCTTGCCATCATCACTTAATCATTTTACTTCTTTAGGGAAGGTGCTTAACAACTGAATGCCTTAGTTTCTTCATCCATAAAATGGGGGCATCATATTGTGATTTCACAGGATTATTGTGAGGGTTAAATGAATTGGTGCACTAGGAACTTAGCAGACCAGGGTGCAGTGTAGTCATTAGAAAGACTCTGGAGTCTGAATTTACAACCAGCGAGCCATAGGATCACTTAACTACTCTGTGAAATGGGAATAATAGTCATAAATACCAATTTCATGAAGTTATTTTGAGGATGAAATGAGTTAACATAAATAAAGTGCTTATAGCCAAACACATAAGCACTCTGAAAAAAATCATAGCGATTATTATGATCTCAGTGTCTAGCACATGGCAAGTATTCAATACATGGGAGCTATTATTAGGCTCATATTACAAACGTTTAGAATATGTCTTCCATTCTCACAGTTCTTAACTGGTTCCTCATATTATTCTGTAGGTATAGTCTCTGATATACAGTACATATAGCATCAATTAAAATATATCCCACACTATTGGTTGCACATGAAAATAGAATAAATACTACCATGGTCCAAGCTGTAGAGTAATTTGTATTTCAAAACCTTGAATCTTGCTAAGACAGTAGCCATGCAGTATATTAAATACCAGTCAATGATTCTTACATTTCCCAAGCCGCTCTGAAGCAGTGTTATTTTCTCTGCCTTGTGCAAGTCAGAATTGCTAAATTAGATTCTTTAGGTACACTGTGGTCATTCATCATCAAGGAGCAGGGACCCAGCTCACTAACACACAAGATTCTCAAATTTTGTTCACTAGCAATCCATGCAACGTTGATGAGGGAAAAAGTGACAGAGACAAAAACAATGCTATCCAAGGATCTAGTTTTATATAGTGGTTTTTCTTAAACTTGCAGTTTCCAGAACCTACCCTGATGGTGAGGACTTACTATAATTGTCTGATCCAGAAAGGCATACTCATTTATTCCAATACTTCTCAAAGTGAGGCCTCCAGTCTTGGAGAGTCCTCATCTCCTGGAAATCAAAAACTCTGGGAGTTGGCCTACCAATCTGTTTTATAAGCTCTTCTAGGGGTTTCCACTGCCAGCTGTAGCATAGACAATGCTGATCAGTACTTGAGATTCAGAGAGCATGTTAAGTCCCCAAGGAGTACAGACCTCAGGAAAAACTGTGCATCCAAAAAGAAAAAGGGCCAGGTAATATCCTCCTATTACTCAAAATACCCCTGAAATTTCAATAAGTTGAGGATCTACCTCATTGAAACTCTGATGGGACTGAGGACAAATGCTACTGCAGAGAATCTGCTCTTCTGCAGACACTTATATTCAACTAGAATAATAAATGCATGTAGCAAAAAAGATCTATAAGAAAGCAGCAGCCTTGGGGCATTAGGGCATGGGAAATGAACCGGGGAAGGGCTGAAGGGACTTCGTGGGGAGCTTTGGGGTTAATTGAATAAACATGAATTCAGTCCTTTTTCGGCGCCTGCTATTGGACTCATCTTTCTGTTCCTTCCTGGGCTCCTGTTCCCTCTGTGCATCTATTTCCAGTTGGGCTGAAAAACAGAACAATTGTACCCTGTGGAGGATAGAGGCAAAAAGTCACATAGTGAGATCCACTGACACAAAAGTTAGTGGCAATCACAAAACCTCAGCTCCTTTCCTATGGCAAAGTGAGCAGGAAATGCAGGTTAATAGTAAACTGAGCCACCCAGAGGAGTCATTTCACAGGTTTAATCACCTAAGATACAACTTCCCAAAGGTGGAAGGAGATGAAGTTACTGTGTCTGCTTTCCTTATCCATCTGCCACCTACATAATTACAATTTTTAAAAGCTCTCCCCATGGTCCATCACTTTCATATCTTATGCTAGTAGATCTACAAAGGTCACATGTTCCCAAGTAGTATTCATCACTCAGTGAAGAAGCCACTACCACGGCCTGGCCTCTCTGTCAGCAGTTTAGACAGTCCTACCAAACTCACGTCTGACTCACATCTAAAATGTTCATTTTCCTTCTGTGAAACTTTTGTTTAAATTCGAATGCAGTTGCTCTTCAAATACTTCTAAGAGAAGGAGGACAATCAGATTTTAGAATAATGTATCAATTTCTACATCAACTTTGATTTTTTTTCCCTCCACCCCCAAATTATATAATTTTTTAAACCTCACTGAGGCAGATGTGTGTTTACTTTGAGAAGTAAAAATGTTAACATTTCAACTGAAAGGCTGTTTCAGTTTTAAGGTACTTAATTGCCTTACAGCACATAATAAACCGAACCCATCTTGTCATTCAACTAATGGAGGGGGTGATAAAGAGATAGCTGCCCAGGACCCTATTCATTCCAGTTTGCCTTTGTCCTTGGTTTACTTTGGCACTGTGCCTCACGTGTATTTTACACTTCCTTACATTTTGTACATCCCTGTATGACAAATACTTGTCAAACAAAAACTAAACAGATTTATAACCCCTTAACTTGATGTGAGCCAAAATTGAACTGCCAAAACTTTATGACTTCATTTTCTTTCATAGTTTTCCACTACATTGGTTCAAACAGACAAACTCCGCTTGAGGTCAAGCAGAGGTCATTTCACTTTCATTACTAAAATATAATTTACAATATACCAGACCTAAACAAGTTTAGCCTAAAGGGTTTGTATAATGTAAACCATCTGTTCCTCAACAATACAGCTAATTTCCTGCCCTCACCGTACAGTCTACTGACTGCTTCTTAAGGGCTTTTATGATATTTTAACTAGTTCAGGATTTATGTAAAATTTGAAAATGAGTCTATAGTTAAGACTCATTTGTACCAAGTAACTTGAGCATTTGAAAAATGCAAATCACTGTGTAAATTGTTCCCCTGAAACCAAGCTCTAAGCAGTTTTTTCTAGATACTTCTATGCTGGCTGCTGCACAGGTGTTCCAAGGAAAGATTTTATGAAATCTGCTTTAGTTGCTTTCTGTGCTGCTTTTCCCAAGCAGATCCCTAAATTCAGTTATGACTAGCTCTGATAAACTATTCCTTCCTTCTGTAGACTGGATTGGAGTTGGGAGAATATGCTTATGGCCACCAGGTATTGGTGAGCAATGACAAGACACACTTTGGTTCAAAATGTAGCCTTTTCATGTGTCTGCATAGAAAGAACAATCACAATTCCACCAAGTGACCACACACTGAAGGCTGATATCACAAATATGCAAGGTGTCAGCCTCCGCCCCCACCCCTCCGCCCACCCCACTGAACCTCCAGAGACAGTCTGTGTCAAACTGGGATTGGGGGCCAGCAGGCTTCTCTGGTTTCAAAAAGTGTGGTGTGGCCCAAGCAAAAGGCCTTGCACATGCAAGTGAAATTCTTTTGGCTCTGTTAAAAAATTCTTGATATTTTCTCTAAGCCTCTTACTTTATCAGTAAAATGGCAAGAGTATGGATTCTTACAAAGGCGAAGAGAACTAATTTGCTTACCTCAGTGTGGGGGAATGTAGCCAGACTTCTTAGCCTATGAAGCCCCAGGGACTATGTATCAGGCTCGTGCCAAGGTTCTGTCCACTCCCTCCCCAGAAGCTTGGCCTAAATGCTTTCTTTCCCATCTGCCACCATCCACTCTTTCACATGGGTCCTTGCTCCCCTCTCTCTCCATCTGCACCTCCCAGAATCCTCAAGAAGCAGGTCACTGGTCACTCAATTTCCCACCCACCCTCAGCCTCCAAAACCACTTTTTTGGACCTTTTGTAAGAATTGTTGTTACAAACTAACAATTACATGAGATCAGAGAAAGCTTAACAGGAGAAAACTTAACACAATTTTTTTTTACGATGGAGGGAACTACAGAAGACAGTCTAGAACTACTTAAGGCTGTAAATAGTTCTAAATAATTGGTATTTACTACTTAATTACTGGAGTCCTTAATAAGGATAATAGAGATTTAAAGAGCATTTATTAGGTGAAAATTACTTTTATACTTTATTGCATCTGATCCCTGCTGTGACTATGGAAGCTAGATATTATATTATTTCATGAATTTGGAAACAGAGGTCCAAAAAGTTGAGAAACCCACCCAAGGTCAGTGAGCTAAAACATAGGGCCTACCCCACAGGGTTGTTGTGCTACACAAATTAGTTAATATTTGTTCAGTGCTTAGAACAGTGCCTGGCACATAGTAAGTGGTATATGTTTTAACTATCATTAATAGAAAGCAGCAGGTCCAAGATACAAATTCAGATTTTTATGAGTACAAAACTCACATGGTTTGAATTAGCCTACACTGCCTATGGGTTAGTTTTAGCAGGCGGAGGTGGGGTGAAGCCAGCAAGCAGTGGCCCTACCTCCATATTCTATCCCTCCAACATCCCTTGGGTTTAGTTCCTAATTTCTATTTCCCCTCCAAAGAAATTTATTTCTCAGTGTCATATCTTTCTCTATCACCAAAAGTCTGAGGAGGCTGTTTAGGTCAAAAAGTAAGCAATACCCACTGTGCCATTCAATGACACATGAATTGCATTCATTAACATCACTAGGAAAAGTTCTGCTGAAATTCCTAATCATGCACCAAAATTCATTTTGGTGTATTATGGCTACAAAAGGAAAATTATCAGAATGTTGCAAGGAAATAAAGAGGGTTAGTTCAAATGGTTACTCCTCCCATCACCTGTATCCTGTTCTCCCACAGGAACTCCATAACTCCTATAGGAACCACACTCTAATATACAAAAGGAAAAGTAGTGGATGGAGCTATGATTGTAGAGGAAATTTCCTGAATTAACCAGATGGAATGTTGATTATATACTTGTTTAAGTTATTTATTTATTTTTATTGTTAATCTATTCACTTGATTCAAAAATGTAAAATTATGAAATAACATGAAATGATGCCCCCGAACCTCCCTCCTCCTCCTTGTTCTTACCTCCAGTAACCACTGCTGTTTCCTGAGTGTCCTTTCAGAGTTTCTTTATGTGTATATGTATATAAATAAATATGAATATATCTATTCTTTTTCTTCTCTTTCACACAAAAGCAGTATATAGCACTAACTGTTCTTTTGCTTTTTATTTATAACTTAGCAGTAAAATTTTGGAAATGTTTCCATATCAATAAGTAGCATCATCATTTGTTCCTGTAACTATATACTATTCATTTACAAGCTTTACCAAAATTTATTTAATCAGTTACCCTTAGGTGGACAGTTAGGTCATTTCTAATTTTTTTTCTATAACAAATAATACTATAATAAATAAGGCTGGAGTAATAAGCTTTCATTTACTGAATATTTAAAACAATGCATTACCATTACGTAGCAGAAATAAATTATAAGATGTTTCCAAATACAAACTCCATAAAATCTGCTTTAGTGAATAAATGAGACCTAGTTAAAATTATTAATATTATTTTTACAAAGAATTAATGTTTCAAAATTCTCAATTGCATTTTGTCCTTTTAAGTGGATATTTTGCTGCATTTATTTACACTTATAATTAGGTGAGTGGGAATTTTGCCCTAGAAAATATCAGCCTGGAATAGAGTTCATGATGGCTTCTAAATTAGTAGAGTGTAGATTAGGGAAATCTTTTACTTAATTTCTAAACTATTGTTTTAAAACTGTCCAGAGAGCTTTCCATTCCACATGTATTTGCAACATTGTCAACTTAAATTGAAATACTCAGAGTAGTAGGATTTAAAGTGCAGGATTTTTTTTAAAAAAGTTGTTTTACTTAATTTTTTTAAAAGATTTTATTTATTTTTTAATGGAACTTCTTTTATTAATCCTTTTATTAAGATAATATTTATAAGGAACTTGTTTTTATTTATTTATTTTTTTGAAGATTTATTTATTTATTTATACAAGCACTGGGAACAGTCAGAAGCTCAGGAGGGTGAGAGAATTCACCAGAGCCAGAGCGGGGAACAGAACAGCCAGACCGACGAAATACACTGCTGAGGGGAGCAGCGGGCGCGGCAGGAGAGGTCTGTTGCTCCATATCGGACCCTTGCCGGTAGCCAGGGATCGAACTGGTGCTGCAGAGGCTGCGGGCAGCTTCGCAGCCCAGTGCTCAACCACTGTGCCACCAGGGGAGGCCCGATTTTATTTATTTTTATATAAGAACTGGAGTATAGGTCAGATGCGCGGGAGGGTGAGAGGATTCACCAGAGACCGAGCGGGGAGCAGAATAGGCAGACAGACGAAAATGCACTGCTGAGGGGAGCAGCGGGTAAGACAGGAGAGGTCTGCTGCACCATGCTATACCCATGGTGTGGGTATCTCCCTAGCCAGCTGGGAATCAAATCCACGCTGCAGAGGCTGTGGACAGCTTCACAGTGCTGCTCTCAACCTGCTGCACCACCGGGGAGACCCAGGATTTTTTTTTTTTTAAATCATATGTGATGTAAAATTATATTGATTTTATTACTTTCCCTTAACAAATTAGACTAAGTGCTAAACTTGAGGTGAACTTCAAAAATAGGCAAGACATTATAGACACTACCTAGAATCAACAACACAGTAATATTTATTTTCATTGTGAGCTGGGTCTTTCTCTTCTCTGTGTTAAGGTCAGTAAACATTCAACATGCAAAGCTGTACGGAAGGGCAATGCCTCCTTTCAAAAAATTGAAATCTGATTAAAAGAACAAAATATATCCATAAAAAGAACCACAATAGGGCCTTCCCTGGTGGCGCAGGCAGTTAGCGCCGCACTGTGAAGTGTCTGCAGCCTCTGCAGCGTTGGTTCAATCCCGGCCGGCAGGTGAGAATCCCACATGGCACAACACATCCCTCCTGTCTTGCCCGCTGCTCCCCTCAGCAGTGCTTTCAGTCCATCTGCCTGTTCTGTTCCCTGCTATGTCTCTGGTGAATCCTCTCACCCTCCCATGCATCTGGCCTGTACCCCAGTTCTTGTATAAATAAATAAATAAACCTTAAAAAAAACCCACAAAAGCAAGGTGATGATAGCTAAATGTTAAATAGCACTTAACCATGCGCCAGACACCAGGCTGGTACTTGAAGATGTTAACTTATTAAAAATTCACAGCAACTCTATGAGATAGATATAATTATCATCAGTTATTATTCTCCCATTTCATACATAGGTGAAGGAATTGAGGCAGAGGGTGATTAAATATTGTACCCAGAATGGGCAGACCACACTGCTGCCAAGTGGAGAAGGCAGTGTTCAAATCTGGATTGTCTGGCTGTTGAGTCAGACATATAATATAACCAACCATGCATGTAACCAGACATCACGTGACCTCTTGCATGAGGTGGTCTTAAAGCAGAACTCCAAAAGAGGCAGAGACCATAGTGGTCAGGGAGTGTTTCAGAGGAAGCAAGGATGAGGCAAATAGAGCGGCCCATCATCCAAACTTCCTACCTCGACTGGAGACTGTGTAGTGGTTTCTCTGATGTTTAGTGGGATAACTATCCTAAGAACATGAGCGCACTGGAGGAACAATGATATTCGGTGAGAAAGTGCATGGTGTTTGGAGATGTCTAATGAAGACCTGTTTAACTAAAGTGATGCTTTCAAGTAGAGGAATAGCAAGGATAGACAGGTTAGGACTGAATCCAAATACCCTTCAAGTGCATGACTAAAAAGCAAGGCTGTATCCTCTGCAGCATGTCTACAGCAATGCATCTTACAATCTAACAGTCACTGAAATCCCCTGGGATCTTGTTAAATTGCACGCTCTGATTTCATAGGTCTGAAGTTGGTACAAGAATCTGCATTTGTAGTAAGCTTTGCATGATGCTGATATTCCTGTTCCCAGGACCAGACTTTGAGTGATAAGACTCTAGGAAACAACAAGAAACCATGGGTGGAAGCAGAGGTGTGGGTGGGGGGTTAAGGGGAGCATGGAGCTACAGACAAGAAGTTACCTATGGAATCTTCTGCAATGGCAGCCAGCAAATGTAAAGACTTATAAACCTACAATATATATATTTTTTAATCTGATGTCTAGAAAGTTTCTTTATATGCCCCACTCCTCCTTTCAGATGCCAACATGTCTTACCTTAAGAAATGTCTTTAGGGCCTCCCTTGGTGGCGCAGGCAGTTGAGCGCTGCACTGTGAAGCTGTCCATAGCCTCTGCAGTGCAGGTTCGATCCTGGCCGGCCGGCGAGGGTCCCACATGGCACGGAGACCTCTCCTACCTCGCCCGCTGCTCCCCTCAGCAGTGTATTTCGTTAGTCTGACCATTCTGTTCCCTGCTCTGTCTCTGGTGAATCCTTTCACCCTCCCCCACATCTGGTCTGTACCCCTGTTCTTGTGTAAATGAATAAATAAATCTCAAAAAAAAAGAAAAAGAAATGTCTTTAAACCACACTTTTCCTGTCTTTCATACAGAGCAAGGCTAAAGAGCTGCCTCTTTCTGCTGTACGTTTTATGGAAGAATTGGGTGAATGTGCATTTGGAAAAATCTATAAGGGCCATCTCTATCTCCCAGGCATGGACCATGCCCAGTTGGTTGCTATAAAGACCTTGAAAGACTTTAACAACCCCCAGCAATGGACAGAATTTCAACAGGAAGCCTCCCTGATGGCTGAACTACACCACCCCAATATTGTCTGCCTTTTAGGAGCTGTCACCCAGGAACAGCCTGTGTGTATGCTTTTTGAGTATATGAATCAGGGGGATCTCCATGAGTTCCTCATCATGCGATCCCCACATTCTGATGTTGGCTGTAGCAGTGATGAAGATGGGACTGTAAAATCCAGCCTGGATCATGGAGATTTTCTACATATTGCAATTCAAATTGCAGCTGGCATGGACTACCTGTCTAGTCACTTCTTTGTCCATAAGGACCTTGCAGCTCGAAATATTTTGATTGGAGAGCAACTTCATGTCAAGATTTCAGACCTTGGGATTTCCAGAGAAATATATTCGGCTGATTACTACAGGGTGCAGAGTAAGTCTTTGCTGCCCATTCGCTGGATGCCCCCTGAAGCCATCATGTATGGCAAATTCTCTTCTGATTCAGATATCTGGTCCTTTGGGGTTGTCTTGTGGGAGATTTTCAGTTTTGGACTCCAACCATATTATGGATTTAGTAACCAGGAAGTGATCGAAATGGTGAGAAAACGACAACTGTTACCATGCTCTGAAGATTGCCCACCCAGAATGTATAGCCTTATGACAGAGTGCTGGAATGAGATTCCTTCCAGGAGACCAAGATTTAAAGATATCCATGTCCGACTTCGGTCCTGGGAGGGACTCTCAAGTCACACGAGCTCAACTACTCCTTCAGGAGGAAATGCCACCACACAGACAACCTCCCTTAGTGCCAGCCCCGTGAGTAATCTCAGTAACCCCAGATATCCTAATTATATGTTCCCCAGCCAGGGTATTACACCACAGGGCCAGATTGCTGGTTTCATTGGCCCACCGATACCTCAGAACCAGCGATTCATCCCCATCAATGGCTACCCAATACCTCCTGGATATGCAGCATTTCCAGCTGCCCACTATCAGCCAACAGGTCCTCCCAGAGTGATTCAGCACTGCCCGCCTCCCAAGAGTCGGTCCCCAAGCAGCGCCAGTGGGTCAACTAGCACTGGTCATGTGACAAGCTTGCCCTCATCAGGATCCAATCAGGAAGCAAATATTCCTTTACTACCACACATGTCGATTCCAAACCATCCTGGTGGAATGGGTATCACCGTTTTTGGCAACAAATCTCAAAAACCCTACAAAATAGACTCAAAGCAACCATCTTTGCTAGGAGATTCCAATATTCATGGACACACCGAATCTATGATTTCTGCAGAACTGTAAATTGCATGACTTTTGTAAATGTGGTATACAGGAAAAACTAGAAAGCCGTAGAAAAGATTTATATTCAAATATTTTTATTAAAGTAAGGTTCTCATTTAGCAGACATTACAACAAGTATCTTCTGTGAAGTTTAACTGTGTCTTATCAAGCAAGGCAGACACCAGCCAGGAAAAAAAAAAAAAAAAAACATTGTGTGATTTACACTCCATCAGGGTGCATAACATGGCATTGGGATTGGTACATCTGGTTTCAAGTACTGAGAACTGCAAACCGGTGAAGAGGAAAAGAACCTTGTATTTTAATATCAAACCAAAAAGGAAGGTCAAATGGTGCTTTGTGTATTCACCCCCAGTCGCCATGACTGGCCTCTTCCCCATAATGTATATACCGCAGCATTTGTCTACCTGCTGTCTTTTCTTCGGGACAGATGTTCAGGAATTATATTGATTCAGTAGACTCTATGCATGTTTGTATGGAAGCGATTTTCATAATCAATGAGGAAACTTTAGGCCAAATTTGGAAATGAGCCATAAGACAAATATAAGAGTTCCCTGAAGCCTTTTACACAATGGGGATCCTTTGGGAAGGTGCAAAATGTGTGCCTTTGTGGATCTCCTCTGTTGATCATGGCCTTTTCTACAGTGTGTTTACACAAATGCTTGGAATAATATATGGCATCGAAGAAGGCTAGATATGGATACTGGAATTGTGGGTAATAGTTCACTTTGTTGCATTAGGAAAAAGGCACCAAAGGAAGCACAGTCAGGAAAAAGGCCCCTCAACATAAATCAGCATCCATGGGAGAGAAACAAGGGTTCCCATGGGGATAGCCTCACAGGCTGGAGATTGGGAGGTCTGCAGACGATCATATCAATGCTTGCAACCTTCTGCCTATGAGTTGTCCAATGGGTAGGGTCCTCATCATCAGTTGACTCTAAGGAGGTAGAAAACTCTACAACACTAGTATCTAGTTAATCTGACGTTTCCCTCATGTTTTTTTTCTCATCCAAAATGCTCGCAGATTTTATTCTAGCACCACGAGTTATAACAATTTATTCATAGAGTTAGTTGGAATCCAAAGACTATGAATTCTATTTTGTGAAATATTTCAGTATTTTTTTAATAAGTACTGAGTTCTCACTTAAAAGATTACCAAGAACTGAATTATTTAAGCTGGTAAATAGAACAGGATCACTTTTGCCTTAGTTAGTGGGAGGTATCAAATATGCATCTCACGCTATTTACCTGCTAGCCATCTTTTGCCAAGTTTAGAATTCTTAATGGGTTTCAAGTTCTATATAGAAAGGAATTTTATGTTTGCATTTTCTCTAGTTACAAAAATAACTCCTTTATTCTAAGGACACTGTCTCAAAGTCTCATTTTTATTTTAATTTTATAGCTAAAGAGACTTAAAAAGAGACTGACAGGATATAAAGCAATTCCTGGAAATATTTGATGAGAATATAAGTGAGTTAGAAATATGTTGATGTTTCAATTTTTAAAACTACAACTAGGATGGTAAATCAAAGAAATATTTTCACCAAAATGTGTTACCATTTCCCAAACACTGAATCTTCAGACAACATATATGGACTTAAATGTACTGTGAACGCAAAGAATTAGCTATATCCAGATTTATTGATAGATAAACTGGTAGAAAAAAAGACATTTTGTGACATAAATAAGCTGATTCAAAAGTTACATTTCTTAACTTTAGGTAGAGGAGAATGTTTGTATCCTTTTGTTGCTATGCAACTGTTTAATGTTGAAGATTCAAACCACAATTTTTATATCCTACGACAATCAACTATTTTCCACAAATATTTATTATTTTAAGTAAACACAACTTCAGTGAATCTGAGTTTTTCTAGGAGTCCCTTAAAGGGAAATGAGCATTCCATGAGCCAGTAAATTACCTACTCTGGAAAAACATTACTATGGTTAAAAAATAAATTCAACTTAGTTTTTTACAAAGAACTATAACATTTATTTTAAACATTTTGTAATTACTGACGTCATTAAGGTGAGCAAACTAAATTTCAAAACCACTTGTAATAATGTATTCTATAATAGCACTGTGACTCTACATAACACAGTCCCTTTTGTATTGAAATAGTATTTTTTTTCACAAACTGAAAAATATCTTCTGCTTGTTGACTGTTAATGATTTGTAAGATGACTTTATTTTCAGATCTTTTTTTTTTTTTGCACAAAACTATGTTTATGGTTTGTATCACAGAAGTGAAAATATATCTCTGCATTTTTATATCTGGTCTCTTTTCTTTTGTTTATTTTTAACTTGATATAGATTTTCTTCAAGTATATATGGCAATATTCAGATATCCTGCCCTGTCATCTTTCAATATTTCCATTGCATGCATTTAATCACTGATTAATTAATGTTTGACTTGTTACTATGGGCATTTCAAGTAGACAAGCATGGAATTGTAATGACAAAAAGACTATTATGTTGAGGATATATGCATTTGTATTTCACACACCAGAGATGATATTAAACACTGATTATCTTATGCTGCTCTTTATTAAAAATGTTTACCATAAAATATCATTTCCCAAATAGTGCTATCATGGAGATTTGAGAAAGTTCATATTATTTGTCCTAATGAGTGACATTTCATGGAAAGATAAGTCATAATTCCTATTTACTAAAATTTCACTGAAATGATTTCTTTTAAGTAAGATTTTAAATAGACGTGGGCATTCTTTTGCTAGTGATCTTAGGTGGAGGGGAGAATTCCAAGACTATCTGTGGCAAGATTTTAATTTTTCAATCAAATAATATTGTGTGATTACTTTGTAACCAGGTGGAATATAATTGGTTTTAAAAGTTGTATCCTTTTTGGCCTCTATGTTTCCACATGACTGTAGATATCAAAAATCATGTCTTAGAACTCCAAAAAAGAAAAAGCTGTGTATATCATATCATGTTTAACTTAGATTCCAGCCACACTGATAAAATAAATGTGGTCATTTAATTGTCACAGCTTATCTTTATGACCATATCTGCCCAAAAGAAAGAATTCCCCATCTGGCGATTAATACACACTGTCAAGGAAAATAAGTATCATTATGAAAGTTCAAAGAACTTGTCCATTTTTGCTATTTAATACAGAAGGGAATACAATAAAACCTTCAGGGCCTTTATCCATCTGTTTTAGGTACAGCTCTTGTCACCACCTCAGCGATCAAACTCAATAAAGCAATCGTTTCACATGGCGGTGAGATCAGTGTCAGGTTGGGTTTCTCCCTCTCACTTGAATTCCTCAATCTGCCTTCACTCCCATTTCCTTCTTCTGTCTCTCCACACCCTCCCAACCCCCGCCCATCCCCAATCATGTAACTATGTAATCGAGGCCTTAATTCCTTAATCACCAACATCTGCAAGCTCACAGTACCACCTCAGATGCCTCTTGCAAACCACAAAAAAAACTTGATAGGAGGCGCTCTATTATCTACACACCTTCAAAGGTAAGTACCTGTCCCAGTATCTCTCGAAGTCTAGGCCAATAGACCTTCGAACTGGTTAGAAATACAAAATCTCAGGCCCTGCTTTGAAGTACTGAGTCAGAAATTTCAGGTTTGAGATGCCAGCAATTACAGAGCCTAAATTAAAGGCATGGCAGTAGGGATGGGAGGTCATTGCATTGTTAGTAGTGTATACATAGGCACGTAGTAATATTTTAGTTCACATAGTCCTTTAACAAAAATCAAGTGTTTCTTATTCAAAAATTCAACACTAAAACCTTTTACATTAACCATTTGACAATTGGCTTTATTTTTTGTAGTTGTTACTTGGATAAAAAACTGACAGCATTCAGCCTTCGTCAAGAATATACTCCTTGTCTAGTTCGCCCACGGCTCATATTCTTGGAGAGGAACCAAAATATTTTTCCTTAATGTGGACAGATTAAAAAAAAACACAGTCTTAGTGCACTTTTTTTTTTTTTTTTTTTTTTTTTTTGGTCTCCTTGGACAGATGATTAACACAACTGAAAGAACTCTCCCTGTGTTGGAACTGAAAGTTGAGGTCAAGGATAGGCTGATCTTTCTTGGGAGGGGGGAATGCCGAGCTCATAGCTAGCACAGAGCAGAAGCAGCTGTGGAGGCTCCCACCTTCCCCTGCACTTCCTGTGACAACGTGACCTAGTTGGCTGCGTGAGGTTACCTGTGGCTTGCTCACCAGCTGCAGCCCATCAGCCCCAGCTGGCCAGCTGAGAGCCCGCCTCTGCTTGGGCTATGCTCCCATTGCCTTTAGGGGCTGAGAGCTCTGAGGGAGGACAGCAAGAGGGAGCCCAGGGAGGTGCTAGAGGTGAAACTCATACTCATATTAATTTATAGAGCTTTGTGTCCCCTAAACCCATAGTTCAAATGCTAAAGTGGAAATGCTATGTTAGAAGAACAGAAGGATTAAGGGAACACACACTGAAAGGGAAAATTTTTGCAGTCAAAATATGACCACACCTGAAGTTTGTTACCATAAATGCCAAGAGTATTAGGATACTGTCAACTCAAAGAAAGGAGAGCATCGCAAGCTATCAGAGCATTCAACATAATCTGCTGGGAAATCAGTCTCGGAAGGCTTAGAAACAGAGACCCCAGGAAGATGGCCTGCTGACATACTCATGACTGGTCAACCCTAGGTATCTATAAATTGCTTGTTCACAAATGAGTTCTGTAATATTGGCTGGCCAGGCCTGACATGATGTATGTGTACTGAAGTGACAGGATCAGCAAATATTCTTTTTTAAAAAACTTTTTTTTTAATGATTTATTCATTTATTTATACAAGAACCGGGGTACAGGCCAGATTTGCAGGAGGGTGAGAGGATTCACCAGAGACAGCGGGGAACAGAACAGGCAGACTGATGAAATACACTGCTGAGGAGAGCAACAGGAGCGGCAGGAGAGGTCTGCCGTGCCATGTGGGACCCTCGCCAGCTGGCTGGGATCGAACCGGCGCTGAGGCTGTGGACAGCTTCACAGCACGGTGTTCAACCGCCTGCGCCACCAGGGGAGGCCCAGGATCAGCAAATATTCTTATTCAGGAATCTAACTTACACATTTAAACAGCTCGATATTTTGATAGGCTGAAATAAAGATTATTTAGGGAATATTCACTTTGGAGGAACTTGATTCAATCTTTGTGGACCTGTGTTCTTCATTGCAAATTCAAATAACCAAAACAACAGAACCAGCTGCATGAAGCCTGTGATAATTACAAAAGCTCTCACTGACCTTAGAGGCATATGAACATTGCATCAGAAATAGATGGAGGTCAGTCTCCATCCTATACTATTTCAGTCCTTGAATGTGAGACTGATGACTGTAGTTATCATTTGGGCCCACTGTAATAGGATTCCTTGAAAAATTTCATTTGTATCTACCCACATTAAAATTAACTTAAAAGAACTGAAACATGCTAATGGCATGTATAGATTAAGAGCCAACCTAGTAAGACTAAAACTAATATTCAGGCAAAATGACTTATTTGACTCTGGAAATAGAGTGTAGTGCTTGTATCAGTCAGCTGGGTTGCAGCAATAAACAACCCCAAAATCTCAGTGGTTTGCCTTGCAAAAGCAAACATTTATTTCTCACTCATGTCAGCAGAAGAGGATCTGCTGCTGCAGCCACTTCCCAGACTCTGAAGGACAAGCTGTTACCAGGCAAGAAAAAGAGCAAGGGGCAGAACTAAAACACAATCATTTGGAAAACTTCTGTTCAGTCAACACAAATTCTGAGCCTAAATCTGGCTGTAGGACATGGATGTACAGATGGTCCCTGACTTATGATGGTTTAACAAATTTTCAACTTTAGGGTGGTGTGAAAATTACATGCATTCAGTAGAAACAGTACTTGAAGTTTTGAACATTGGTATGTTCCTTGTCTAGCAATATGCAGAGATTCTTTCTTGTGATGCCAGCCAGCAGCAGTTAGCCACAGCTCCCGGGCAGTCATTCAATCAGGAGGGTAAACAACCCATACTCTATAGACAGTTTTTCACTTTCAGCACATTATTCAATAAATTGCATGAGGTACTCAACACTTTATTATAAAATAGGCTTTGTATTAGATGATTTTGCCCAACTGTGGGCTACTGAAGTGTTCTGATGGCTATGATATTCATTTGGTTAAGTATTAAATGCATTTTCAACTTAGGATATTTTCAACCTATGGTGTATTTATTAGATGCAACACCACAAGTCCAGGAAGATCTGTACACAGCCCTGCTGGGAGGTACTTGCAGTTACACCATCACAGTCAAACACAGGGATGTAAAAATCTTATAGGGACGGAGAAGTACAGTTGAGACTGCAACATAATCCCCAAACCAGCTGAAGCCGTAAGTGGACAGAACCAGTTTAGCAAACCCACGGCTCAGAGTCCCTGTTCTCCGGCATTAGTGGCCCACATCACTAATTGGTGTTCTCAGCTGAGCTCAGATTTTAACCCTAAAATGTTCCACGGACTGCCCTTGATAACCTCCTATTGCACTAGCACAATAGCTGTTAAACCAAGTTATTATCACAAATGTTTGGGAGATTCTGAAAACTATAGTCGACACTTGAACTGCACAAATTGGCTAACATGCAGATATTTTTCCCCCAGATTCTGGGTCCACAGTTTTAACCAACCATGATGACCACGGTTGAATACCTGAATGTGGAACTGGCTCATATACACAAAGGGCTGATTAGAAGTTTGTGTGTGTGTGTGTGTGTGTGTGTATCTTAACTGTTTTAGTCTCCTAATCCCCTGAGGTGTTCAAGGAGCAATGTATAACTTCTCAGGATCATCCCAAAATGTATGACAAAAGGTACCTTGAAGCTCCTATAAATTCTTGAGACATAATATGAAACACTGTATAGTCTAGGCCCTCTTCTTTCATAGAAACTGGATAAAGAGAAGAGCAGTCAACATGTACTTTTCAACTGTTCCAGCACCTGAGCCGGATGACCTTGAGTAAGTAAGGCAAATCTCTATTTTCTTATGCAAGAAAATGGTCTAATGTAGCTTGGATGTTAAGAGTAAATGTCATGGGATCTCAGACAGCCTAGGGGTAAATCTCTTCTTCAACTCTTGGTAACCATGTGAATTTAGTCAAGTGATTAAACTGCTATTTCTTCTGAAAAAATACTTCACAGAATTGCATTAAAATAATTAACTAATTCATGTAATCTGCAGTAGACTAATACAAAGTATCAAAAAATATATAGTCTATAATTTTATAATCTTTCTACAATATCTGCCTTTCAGAGTTCATATGAGCACTTAATGAGAATATAAAAATATAAAGAATCTGGCATCTAATAGGTGCTCAAAAAGTCATAACTTCGGGCCTCCCCTGGTGGTGCAGAGGTGGAGTGCTGGGCTGCGAAGCTGCCCGTGGCCTCGGCAGCACTGGTTTGAGCACTGGTTCAAGCACTGGTTCGATCCCCAGCCGCAGCAAGAGTACCACATGGCATGACAGACCTCTCCTGCCGCGCCCACTGCTCCCCTCAGCAGTGTATTTCGTCAGTCTGCCTGTTCTGCTCCCCGCTCTGACTCTGGTGAATTCTCTCACCCTCCCGCGCTTCTGACTGTATCCAGTGCTTGTATAAATAAATAAATAAATCTTTTAAAAAAAAAAGTCATACACATCACCCAAAGCAGTGATAGTGAAGGCAAAGATAAACAGCTGGGACTACATCAAATTAAAGAGCTTTTGCACAGCAAAAGAGACAATAACAAAAACAAAGAGAAACCCCACCAACTGGGAGAATATTTTTGCACCCAACACTAATGATAAAGGACTGATCACAAAAATCTGCAAAGAGCTGATGAGACTCAACAACAACAAAGAAAATAATCCAGTCCAAAAATGGGCAGAAGAGCTAAAAAGAAACTTCTCTGAAGAGGAAATGCAAATGGCCAACAGGCATATGAAAAAATGTTCAACATCACTTGTCATCAGGGAAATGCAAATCAAAACTACCATGAGATACCATCTTACACCAGTGAGAATGGCACATATTAAAAAAACTAGCAACAACAAATGTTGGCGAGGGTGTGGAGAAAAAGGAACTCTTCTGCACTGTTGGTGGGAGTGCAAACTGGTCCAACCACTGTGGAAAGCTGTGTGGAGATTTCTGGACCTACTAAACATAGAGCTTCCATATGATCCAGCAATTCCACTCCTAGGTATTTACCCAAAGGACACAGAAACATCAATTCCAAAGAACACCTGCACCCCTATGTTTATAGCAGCACTGTTTACAATAGCTAAGCTTTGGAAACAACCCAAATGCCCAAAAATAGATGACTGGATCAAGAAGATGTGGTACATATATACCATGGAATATTACTCAGCATTCAAAAAAGATAAACACATGCAATTTGCTGCAACATGGATGGCGCTGGAAGGGATCATGCTCAGCGAAATAAGCCAAAAAGAAAAAGAAAAATACCGGATGGTCTCACTCATAGCAGGAATCTAGAAAACTTAAATAAGGGACCAGGAAAATGAATAACTATAAGAAAGTGAAAATCAAAATCAACAAAAAACTATGAACCAGAGACACTTTTAGGGGGGCGGGGGCGGGAGGGGAGGGATTGGGGTCAGAATGAGGGGCTGCAATTGTATGGGGAATATAACAATAAAATTTATAAAAAAAAATAAAATAAAATAAAAAAAAATAAAAACCAAAAAAAAAAAAAAAAAAAAAAGTCATAACATTGCCATAGTTCAATGTGTTTTAAACAATTTTTTGAAAGAGATGCATTATTTTCTAATGTGGTAAAATATTTAGAGCATGAACTATTCTACTTAATTATTCATGCATATGCCATAATATAGAACACCAGTACTGATGCCAATGAGGTGGGGGTGGGCTTAACCCCTCAATAATTTCCATCATCTCCCTTCAAACCACCCCTAATAAACATACACTAAGTAAAAACAGCTTAGAGCGCATCCCTAAGCCAGATGTCATCCCTTACACCCCTTCAAAGCCAACTGCCACCTCAAAGCTTCTCCCAAGTTGAAATTCTGGAACTACCCCTGGGGGCAACTGAGAGCATTATGACTAGGTATATTAAACCGATCTTTACTTGAAGGAAGCCTAGAATAATATGACCTTTAAACATTTCCCCTTCCCCCACACACTTAACAGTCAGTTGTACTTAGATATTATTCAATGCCATATATCTCAACCATGCAGGGAATGAAATGAAAGGAGACCTGATTCCCCTAAAACACTTCAGCACATGTAAAGTGCACAGGCAAGCACTGCATTCCTTCAGTGTAGACATCCATGATATCCCCTCCCAGCAGCATTCTTTGCATTGCATTTTATAACTTTGATTATGGAGTTTGGGCACCCGTATGCCTTAGGAAACAAACTGGGCTCCTTTAAATACCAAGCTCCAACCAGCTGCTACCAAGTTGCCTTGGCAATTTTAAGGTTCTTGTTGCCCTAGATAAAGGGACCAACTGAGCCAGTGTGCCAGGGACTATCCCAGTTTGAGCAATGAAAAGTCCTTTGTCCCAGAAAGCCTTCAGTCCTAGTTGAAGCTGGACTCAGTCACCACTACAAAAGCAAAAATGGTGATAGGAATTCTGAGTTCCTGTTAGGTAGACACAAATTAGATAGAAATGTGATCAAGTGACCCCTGCATCTCTGTTGTCTTACACCAGATTTTGAATGATTTTGTAATTAGCATTATTCTAAAATTTGGGGCCGCCTTTAGTTTTCCCTCCAAAAAAAGAGTGAACCAAACATTTCTTCCAGCCCAGGCTCTTATTGGTAAAAATAAAAATTTTAAATGAGAAATTTCAGGAATTCAAGTCACTGAACTATGCTGCCCACCTCTTTCTTCCTGTTTGATCTTAGAAGATTAGCATTCAAAACTTTTCATGACATTTATATTGAGGAAAGAATATAAGATTATTAAAAGCAGAGAAACTCAATATTGAGAATGCACATCAAAAGGTCTTTAAGACAAAGAAGGGATCATATGATTTGAAACCAGAGTTACTAGAAGCATGTGTGCTGCACTTCATTTTCTAGTTAACAGCGTAACATACGTCAAAATATGATTTAAAATACTCCTCACAGCTGAGCTGACATTTGGCGATCCTCAGCCTTCTTTTGCTGTTGAGATGGGGGTTCAAATCCAAATGAGGTTAACACTTTGTACTGGTACATATTCCTGGCGGAGAAGAAAAAATCTTTCAGTGCAAGTAAAATGAAAACATCTGTTCAAGTCCTGAGGGAAAGAGTTGTTTTTTAAAAAAGGAGGGGGAAGGGATGCTTGATTGTTAAAGCTTGAGATGGCTTCAGTAACTTTGCCAGTGTTAAATAATTACACTGTCAGTTGCCCTGCTCAACTGGGATGCTGAAAATTTGTCCATAAGCATTGGTTCAGTATTCCTTTTTCAAGATCCCATACCCATCTTATCTCCTAACCCTGACTAAATGACATGAAAATATATGTTAATGTCTGCTTCAATTTCCTTGCACAGTAAATTAGGGTAAACTCTACTCAGTAATGATTGACCTTTAGCTATATAACTTGTCTTGGCTAGTAGCTGTGTACTCTACATCAGAAGTTGTATTAGTTATTTATTGCTTAATATATTAAAATAATATATTAAAATAACTTAAAATAATATCCATTTGTTTCCAGACAGATCTGGACACGGTATGATTGAATTCTCTGCTCAAGATTGTGTTCTAAAGTGAAATTCAGGTCCATTTCCAGGTTCATGTGGCTGTGGCAAAATTCAGTTGCTTATAGTTGCAGGACTGAAGTTCTGATTCTTGGGCTGGCTATCAGCCAGCATGCACACTCAATTCCTAAAAGCTGCCCACACTCCTTGCCACAAAGCCCTTTCCATTTTCAAAGAGGCAAAAAAGAATCTCCTTCACATGCAATATCTTGAATCTCTTCAGAAAGAATCCAGTATCACTTAAGAACTCACCTGGTTAGGTCAGGCTCACTTAGGATCATCCCTCTTTCTTGAAGTCAAATGTGCCGTACAATGTAATCACAAAAGGAGAATCCATCATATTCACAGGTTTATGCATGGGATGGAGATCTTGGAGGTCACTTTTGCATTTTCTCTACCATAAAAACATATAATGCAACATTTCTCTTTTCGATCCCGTAGACCTATTTTTAGAATAAAAGGCCGTGGGAGAATGCCCAAAACAGCACATAGCAGGATTTATTTCAACCTACTCTTCACTTGTAATGAAATAATTATAAAGACAATTGTAATGTAATGAAATTGTAATGAAACAATTATGGAACAATTATAGAATTGTAATGAAACAATTGTAAAGACAAGAAAAGTATAAAAACAAATATTTGCTAGTAAGTTTTCTTTTTAGATTTCAGATTTTTTTTAATTTCTTCAAAATCATCATCAGGAGTGACTTAAATAAAAAATAGAATTGAATCCCATCATCATCATGATTAAAGAGAAAACTCTTCAGATAAATATGATTGCTTCCCATTTTAAAGTACTCAGTAAATAATTGCCACTGATAGATAGCCAACAATCAGTCAAGAATGCTCAAGATTTGTCATATAGCAGAACACTTGTTCACCGGGATGGGTGGTGAGGGGTGGTTAAAAGCATGGACTTTGGAGCTAGATAATCTGGGTTTTACCTTCCAGCTTTGTGACCTAGGGCAAATTATCTAGTGTCTCTATGCTTCATTTTCCCTCATCTGAATAAGTAGAATCATAAAAGTACTTGTTTCATACACTTGTTTTTTTTTTAAATATTTATTTATTTATTTAGACAAGAACCGGGGTACAGGCCAACCAGGGTACAGTGTGCCCAATACATGGTAAGTGCAGCTGTTGATTATTATCACTTATTCTATGTCAGCCAGTAACTGAGTGTATAACTTCTTTTCATCCTCACAATGATCTGGAGAGACAGGTATTACTATTGGCTGCATGTTACTGTAACATGATGACAAAATATAAGGACAGGGCAGCTAATTAACTTTAAGACTACATAGGCTAATAAAACATCAGTGTGCTTTTTGCTGGGACACAACACTCATTTGTCTTAAGATCACATGCCATTTACCACCAGACTTACAAACAAAAAATAGTGGAAAGACTACATATGGGGGTTTATTTTCCTGATTGTGTTGGTTTATTAAAAACCAAACTGGGGCTTAGGTGAGGAATGGGAGTTCATCAGACAATAAGTCTGATGAATAGGCAGATGATATGGTTTAGGAATGAGATGTGACACAGACAGAACATTGATGTTATCAAGTTATATTAAAATTATACATTAAAATTTTATATATATATACACTATGTATAAGGTTATATTAAGATAAATATATTAAAACTGACATTTGTTATCATAAATGGAAAGTGAGTCCATAAAGAGAAAAATATTTTTAGAAAGTCCTCTAATTTTAAGTTTCCAATTTCAAGTGGCCCAGACATCTGAACATTTGATGCTATTCGTCTCCAGTTCCTGTTGCTTTTAACTGTAGAAAGCAAACTTAGCTAGTTGTCGCACACATGCTAGATGCTAGACACACAGGCACATGTACAAACACCCTCACTCCTATTCCTCACCTAAGCCCCGGTTCCCGTCATTAGCTCAGGAAACCTCAGTAGCCAAAACCCACCTCTCTTCCACACAGGAAGTAAGCTAATGTTTAAAACACCAACAATGGTCAGCCAGTGATGACAACTGTGATCCATTTACTTATTCTTGAGTTCTTAACCCTTAACTTCCATTGTCTACATAGCACTTAACATGAAGTGAAATTATAAGTTTGTTTTGCATTCTTATTTATTGTATACTGAGCCATAAAGATAAGTCACTTACTTGGAGTCATTCCACAGCATGTACTGTATTGCTTAATTAATATAAATGAATAAATGAATGAATGGATTGAACTGACTCCCATTCTATAAAATTAGCACATAAATAACAGAGAAAGAAAATAGCAACCCTCTGAACAAGAATGCCAGTTTCTATTGCTGAGGTTGGCAAATTACCCACTGGAAGTAGTTTCAGTCTGCTGGAGAAGACAATGGGCGATTGTGATACTGTTGGATGACTGGTAATAGGAAGGGAAATATGTGGTCACAACAGAGAGGGACCTAATCTTGTCTTAGGGGATCCCATAAGAAGTGAAAGGTAAAATTAAATCTGAAGAATGAGTGAAAGTAAAACTGTGGGAGGGTGTAAGGTAAGGAAAAATGTCAGGCTTTTCTGCCCTTCCGCCATCAGGATAGATGATGGATCCTTGTGGTCCTGAATGCATGCCTGATGGCGGACACCTGGAGTAGGGTGTGGGCCTAGGTAGATGGGATTCACCTGGGCTAAGACTGTGCTTTTAAGGGCGGCGTCACGGGAACGCCAGCAGCAGCAGAAGCCAAAAGAGAAGCCGAGAGAGAAGCAGAGAAGAAGAAGCAGAAGCAGAGAACACCAGAGAGCCCAGATAGAGTGAGGATTAGCTGGGGGTTGGGAGGACGACCAGCCTCCCAGCCCCTCAGCACCCCTGCCTGCCATATGCCTGGTGAACCCCAATAAAAGACCTGCAAAAACCCACTAAGGACTCTGATTCCTCCTTTACCTGGTCTGCTGGATCAGAAAACCTGCGCTGGTCCAGTCCTGTCTTTACAGAGGGCATGTGGTAAATGTCTAGATAGAAGGAACTGTAGGTGCAAAACTGCGGTAAGAGTTCAGAATCTTCGAGATTTCAAATAGCTCCCCGTTCCACTTGCATACTCCCAGGGTAACTGTAGGATTCAATGACATAATAATACGTCTGTGAACGTATTGTGAATGGTAACATGCCATGTAACTTCAGGTATTAATAAGCGCAGACCAGTGCTACCTGATAGTTTCTCATATTTAAAGAAAAAAAAATCATTTCGGAGCACTGCAAATAAAAGGACAGGACACAAAATATAAGGACAGGGCAGCTAAGTAACTTGACTTTATAGGCTAATAAAACATCAGCGTGCTTTACACTGGGAAACAACACTCCTTTGTTGTGCCCTTATATTTTGTGCCCTGTCCTTACATTTTTTGCTGTGACTTACACCCAGGATCCTGGGAATTGACTCCAAGCCCTCTACACTAACTGGTTGGAAAGCGTTTTTGTTTTTTGTTTTTTTTTTTTTTGGTTTTTTTTTGGTGAACTATGCTCAGTTGAGGCAGCTGCTGCTGGTGGTGGTGGGGCAGTGGTGGGTCGTTCTCTTGACAACGGATCTCATTGGCTTTTCAAAGCAAAGCAGCTGATGATTGGCAGCGAGGGTGTACAGAGCTTTTGTCTCTGATTGGCTGACTGGAGGCCAAGCTCCCACCCACCTCCCTCCCTGGGCCTGCTTCGAGGCAACCTGTTTGCCTCCCTGGCTGAGGCCGCCCAGTTACACCTGCGAGGCTGCAACCACGACCAGCTGCCACGGCCTTGCACGCACAGCCCTCACGCCCACCTCACGTGTCAGCCACATGCCCGTCCCAGGTGCTCCTGTCAAATTTGCCTTGAGACCAGGGGGTGGGCTGGCACAGCAGAGACAGGCCGCGGGCGCAAATCCCTCTGGAAATCGTGGTTTTGAGGAGGCAGAGGAGACGGGAAAGCCACTGTTACGTGCCTGACTTAGAAGCCAGTTTCTCTGAGGCACACACAGCGTTCTAGAGTGCTGAAAAGCAAGCCACTTCGTCCGCTAACTAGGTGTGGGAGCGTGAGCCGGAACCCCAGAAAACCTGCCTCAGAGTAGCCCCCCAGGAGTGCGGACCCCGTGACAGACCTTTTACCGCCTTATCATGTCCAGCAGAGCTTACCTTCTGCTGGAGAGAGAGAACCGAAAGCTGAAGAAGAACAATTACAAAGTGAGTGCTGGGGCTTTGGAGGGCTGTGTTACATCGGGGTATGAATTTTTAAAAAGCCCTTTAATCCGTGCTTATTCTGTAAGGCGAAGTTTAGCTCAACCTAACTTGCCCCCACAGCATTGTCTTTTAATGAATCTCTTTCACTTCATCTATTTCATCATAATAACTAATATCACTTCTTAATAATATTAGTTAACGGTATTGAGTGCACTCTACCACCCTATTTATGTGGATTTAGGCCTTGAATATCAGGGTCCCTCAGGTAGTAAGTGAAGGGTAGGTGCAGGGTTGCAGTCTTTGTTTTACCTACCAGAAATCTAAGCCTCAGAGAGTTTAGGCAACTATTTGGCCCTTAGACTCAAAACCCCTTTCTCTTAAGTCTTATATTCTACTGAACTTTTTTTTTAAGATTTATACATACATACAAGAACTGGGGTGTAGGCCAGAGGTGGGAGGGGTGAGAGGATTCACCAGAGAGAGTGGGAAGCAGAACAGGCAGACTGACTGAAATACACTGCTGAGGAGAAGAGCTGGGAAGACAGGAGAGGTCTGCTGCACCATGTAGGTAGCTCCCTGGCAGGGCATCGAACTCCTGCTGCAGTGGCTGGCCATAGCTTGATAGCGCTGTCTTTAACCCCTGCACCACCAGGGAGGCTCATCTACTGAACTATTTGCCAACTGCTGTCACACACACATAAATGCCCATCCTTGACCATTTTAACACAGGGGAAGGTTTTGCTTGGAATGCCGCCATCAGTGAGGTTGTTAATGTTCATGGGGGGCGGTCACAGGCTGGATTATCATATATAGTATGAAAATTAAAAATGGAGGCAGGTGTTGTGGGCAAGGGAATCCTTTGGGAAGAGAATAGGAATAAAGCTGTAGAGGGAGGGTTGCTTCAGATGTAATTCAGTGGCATTGTTCTGTTTCTACCCCTGCTGTAAAAAAGTATTGCCTTCATTGGAGATGTTGTTCCAGGAATAATTACTGGAACCAACAACAGACCTTCCAGATGCACAAACCTAACATTTGGTGTTTCTGCTCTACCTAAACTTTGAAAAGCTGTTGAACAAGAATTCAATTTGCATGTAAATACAGAAAATGTAGATGACAGATTTAATGTTTCTCCAAACTAGCAAGTATAATAACTATGTGGTTGCTCAGAAATATGGAGCATATTTAAGTGTATGCTTCAGCATAATTGATCGGTTTTCTATGAAATACATTCTTTTTTTTTTTTTTTTAAAGATTTGTTTATTTATACAAGCACTGGGTAGTCAGAAGTGCGGGAGGGTGAGAGAATTCACCAGAGCCAGAGCGGGGAACAGAAAAGGCAGATGGACCGAAATACACTGCTGAGGGGAGCAGTGGGCGTGGCAGGAGAGGTCTGTCGCGCCATGTGGGACCCTCACCCAGGCGGCCGGGGATTGAACCGGCACTGCAGAGGCTGCAGGCAGCTTTGCAGCCCAGCGCTCAATTGCTGCGCCACCAGGGGAGGCACTATGAAATACATTCTTGTCCCTTTGTTGGGACCCCATGGTTTAGGACAAATTTATTCTTGTTTCCAAAAATAATTTTGGAATTGTGTTTTAAAGTTTATTTTGTTTGTTTGTTTGCATCTTGTCTTCAAAGAAGACATCCATAAGGTTTTTAAAAGCTTGGAAGGTCACATGCTTTCCAACTTAATTCCTTCTTTTCTAATTTGAATCTTAAATTGACTTCCCTAAATCACACATCCCAACCTTGATCCTTAGTCCCACTGGTGATTTCAATGCCTATCATTTATTTTAGATTTATTATTGCATGTGTTTCCTAGAATTTACCTTTTGTGAAATGAGACAATATATAGCCCTTCCCCCCAATCAATTACTTATCAGAAAAATAAAATGTAGAGGTTTTAGAATTCATTGTAACCTTATTTTTGAATTTCAAATCTTTGATTTGATTGATGAAAGAAATTTTTGACTTATTTAATCTTTGTTTCTGCTTTGGTTTTTTTTTTAATTAAAGGGTATTAGTGCCTTTCCTGTGAGTGAAGACTTGCTGGAGTGGGAAGCTGTTATTGAAGGTCTGCAGGATACAATCTGGCAAGGTTTGTGTTTTCAAAACCAATAACTTTTTCAAAAGTTATACCATTTGTAGTTTATTTTTTTTACATATAAGGTTATATCATATAAATTTTCTAGGCTTCTGAAAGTCTTTGCATGGCATTTTTTAAAATTATATGGCTTAATTTTTTTGTCATTTATCAACATAAATGGACATTTTAGGACTTAATTTTTCTTTATGCTAAACATTAAGGTTACTACATTTTTAAGAAGTAGACACAATAAATAATATTAATTGAAAATACCATCTAAAAGTCTTTCATGAAATTATAGAATGGATGTCAAAATTCCTATTGACATCAAACTCCTACAATTATATTTAATTTTTTTCCTCTGTTATTTCCCCACAAATTTCCATAAATCAAATTCTCAGGAAGACTGGGTCACTATACATTTTAGTGATCATTCTCTTTTCCGATTATGGGTTAATGAGATAGGTTTGTTGAGTGGGGAGAGGGGGAAGCCATGTAAGTGATAATTAAAATAAAGAATATGTGCTATTATGTATTTTTGTATTAATTTTATTTTTTAACATCATTGTTCATTTTTAAACAATAGTTGCTTCCCCCCAACCCCTCAAGTGTAGTCCCCATAGAGTTTCCTTCCCCAAGGCACCCGTGCACCATCACCTCAGTCCCCTGTGCTCCTCCCTCCCTCCTTCTGATCCCTCTCCCTCCTCCTCCCCTGCAGGATGTCTCTGGTTTATAATTGTCTGTTTTTGCTTCGTTGTGTTTTGTACTGTTATTATTTTTTTTACACTGATGTCTTATTTGGTTCCCCTATATTCCTGCTATAAGTGAAACCATCCAATATTTTTCTTTTTCCTCCTGGCTTATTTCACTGAGCATAATTCCTTCTAGCTCCATCCACGTTGCTGCGAATGGCATGAGTTTATCTTTTTTGATTGCTGAATAATACTCCATTGTGTATACATACCACATCTTCTTGATCTAGTCATCTATTTTGGGGCATTTGGGTTGTTTCCAGGTTTTACCTATTGTAAATAGTGCTGCAGTAAACATGGGTATACAGGTGTTCTTTTGAATCAATGTTTTTGTGTCCTTTGGGTAGATCCCTAGGAGTAGAATTGCCGGGTCATATGGTAGCTTCATTTTTAGTAGACTGAGGAACCTCCAGACAGCTTCCCATGGTGGTTGGACCAGTTTGCACTCCCACCAGCAATGTAGGAGAGTTCCTTTTTTTACCACATCCTCGCAAACATTTGTTGTTGCTTGTTTTTTTGATATGTGTCGTTCTTACTGGTATAAGGTGTTATCTCAATGTGGTTTTAATTTGCATTTCCCTGATGATAAGGGATGTTGAACATTTTTTCATATGCCTGTTGGCCATTTGCATTTCCTCTTTGGAGAAATGTCTTTTAAGTTTTTCTGCCTGTTTCTTGACTGGATTGTTTATTTTATTTTTGTTGAGTCATGTGAGGTGAGTTCTTTGTATATCTTTGTGATCAGTCCCTTATCAGTTGACTAGGGTGCAAAGATTTTTTCTCAATCAGTGGGGTGTCTCTCTGTTTTGGTTAATGTCTCTTTTGCTGTGCAGAAGCTTTTCAGTTTGATGTAATCCCCGGTGTTTACAGGCCAATCCCTCTAATGAACATTTATGCAGAAATCCTCAACAAAATCCTTGCCAACAGAATCCAACAATGCATCAAAGTGATAATACACCACAATCAAGTGGGATTCATCCAAAGGGCACGAGGATGGTTCAACATAGGAAAATCAATCAGCGTAATCCAACACATCAACAAGAAGAAAAATAAAAACCATATGATCATATCAATAGATGCTGAGAAAGCATTTGACAAAGTCCAACATCCATTTATGATGAAGGCCCTTGAAATTCTCAGGATAGAAGGAACATACGTTAATGTGATAAAAGCCATATACGACAAACCCACTGCCAACATTATTCTCAACGGCGAAAAGCTGGAGGCCTTTCCTTTAAGATCAGGAACAAGAAAAGGTTGTCCACTCTCACCACTGCTCTTCAATATAATACTGGAGGTCCTGGCCAGGACACTAAGACAAGAGAAAGACATACAAGGAATCCAGACAGGGAAAGAAGAAGTAAAACTAACACTATTTGCAGACGATATTATGTATTTTTAACAAAACACTGAGGAGACAGTGATTAGTTAAATTTGCTTTGGAGGGCTTTCCCGGTGGTGCAGTGGGTTGAGCACAGCGCTGTGAAACTGTCCAGTCTCTACAGTGCTGGTTCCATTCCCGGCCACACAGGGAGAAACCCACGTGACATGGCAGACCTCTCATCTCTCTCCCGCTGCTCCCCTCAGCAGTGTCTTTGGTCAGTCTACCTGTTCTGCTCCCCACTTTGTCTTGGTGAATTCTCTCACCCTCCCATGCCTCTGACCCCAGTTCTTGTATAAATAAATAAATCTTTTTTAAAAAAAAAATTGCTTTGGAGAGTTAGGAATGGCTTTTGAGTTTGGGTCGAGTCCTGAAGAATGCATAGAAGTTTTCCAGGTTTAGAAAAGGGGAAAGAAATTCAGGCAGAGTAATCAGCGTTACAAAGGCTTATAGACAAGACAGGGTATGGAACAGTGAGTTCCAGTGAGCTACACAGTGAAGGGGGCAGGTATTAGGATGAAGGAGTAAGTGTATGAAATGGACTGTTGGGATACAGGCTGTAAACTCAGTGGGAGTAGATAATAAGGACTCCATTATACTACTTAGAGGAGTGTGTGTACCCTCTCATCCAATTTATTCATAAATGAAACTAGAAAAGTTGGGAAGACTAAACTGTAGGAAGAAACTTGAGGATTAATCAGGTTAGAGTTAATCAGAACAACTTGACACTTGAATAAAATTGTTTCTTTCTATATCATAGGATTATTCTTCCAGCTGAAAATAAATTTTACATTGAAGTACAACTTGGCTCCACCATTTGTGAAATTTAAAACAATTCCTTTTCATCCCAATGGTAAGGAACAAATGAAATTTTAATCACTGAGGACTCTGGTCCTATTATCCTTATTCATTCTTAGTGTTTAATAATGTTTGTTTTTCACAACTTTGTTATAATTATAAATTCCTACTGGGGAATATAAAAAGGTATAAAAATGATCACTCAAACTCCTAATTCAAAGAGAAACTACCAAGTTTATTTTGTTTTTTCTATGTAGATATTTTTTCTATGTAGCTGAGATATTACATATAAAGTTTTGCATCTATTATAGTTTTTTATTTAAGTTACATATGTCTGCATTTATTAAGCATTTTTCAAAAGATCACTTTTAATGACTGAATCATAAATTTAACCATTCCTGTGTTATTCGTTATTTTAGTTGTACTCTTTTTTTAAATTAAGGAATGATGTATCAATGAATTAATATTTTAGAAAACAAGTTAAATTGTTATATCAGTTTAACTATAGATAATGTGAATTTCTGATGGATGAAAAAACTAAAAATTTTAAATGATAGAAAAAAAAAACAGTAGAATTTTTATGGGCTTGATGAGGTAGACCTTTCTAAATGTGATAAAATCATGAGAAAAACATGACACATTAAACTTCATAAGCTTTTTATAACTTCTCTATAACCAATGACATTATTAAAAGATATAATATACATTTGCTTTTGCAAACTGAGGAAGATAATTATAATGTAAGAAACATAATATCCATAACATATGAAGAGCATTGTGAAGCAATAAAAAAAACATAAAACTATAGAAAAATGGCAAAGACTATAAACACTTGATAGAAGAAACATAACAAGTTAACAAAAATGTGCGACCTCAATTAGTAAGAAAATAAATGCATATTAAAGCCAAAAATGTGATTCATCACTTATGTTTACAAATTTTCAAAAATAGCATCCAATTTTAGTGGAGGTGGACAAACATGGTTTCACTGACATAATGGTGACCTTTGTGTGACCTTTTTGGGAAGCAACTTGACAGTTTCTAATCGATATAAAATGCAAATAGCCCTAAATTCCTGTTTATAAATTATTTTGTATGTAATTTATACCATGTTTATAAATTATTTCATAGAAATACTTGCATAAATGTACAAGAATATGTTTAATATTTAAAGATGTTTTCCCGGGCCTCCCCTGGTGGCACACCGGTTGAGCGCTGGGCTGCGAGGCTGCCTGTAGCCTCTGCAGCGCCATTTCGATCCCAGGCCGCCGGTGAGGGTCCCACATGGTGCGACAGACGTCTCCTGCCCCGCCTGCCCTCTGCTCCCTTCAGCAGTGTATTTCGTCAGTCTGCCTGTTCTGTTCCCCACTCTGGCTCTGGTGAATTCTCTCACCCTCCCGCACTTCTGACTGTACCCAGTGCTTGTATGTATAAATAAATAAATAAATAGATTAATTAATTAACTTAAAAAATAAAAAAATAAAGATGTTTTCCCATTAGCTGTTTTGGAAACAGGGAAAGTAGGGGGGAAAAAACCCAAACCAATGTCCATTAATAGGGGCATCTTTAAGAAAACATCCTACAGCTGTATGTGTTGCTTTTAAATATAATAAGGAAGCTTTAGACTTTTTGGTCATTGCTGTATCCCTAAAATCTATATGCCTAAAATCTATATGGTTCATGCTCAGATATTTTAAAAATAAGTATGTCCAGAGATATGTTGGCAATTTACTATAAATGAAAGAACACTTCGAAGAACAAAATGTAAAATACAGTTCATTTATTTAAAAAAACAAAATCCCCCCTGACATTGAAATGGAATAATCATGGGGAACAAGGGTGGAGGGGGAGTAGCAGGGAATAATAAGCAAACAAAAGTCATACACACACATACATACATAGACACACACACATGCACACATATACACACACATACATACATAGACACACACACACACACACTTCTGTATGTTTATATAGACCAACTGGCAATAACTGAATTATTGCCGCTCTCTAATTGGAGAGCGAAGCATTCATATTTAACCTTTATATAACTTTATGTAATTTTTTCCAAGTATGTTATTATTTCCAACTACATTATTTAGTAATTAAGACCTATTTTTAAAGGACAAGATTAAATTTATAATGAAAAGTTGTGTACATTTGCCATTTGTTTTTAAAGATTTATTTATTTATACAAGCACTGGGTACAGTCAGAAGCATGGGAGGGTGAGAGGAGTCACCAGAGCCAGAGCAGGGAACAGAACAGGCAGAAGAACCAAAGTACACTGCTGAGGGGAGCAGTGGGCATGGCAGGAGAGGTCTGTGGGTCAAGTGGGACCCTCGCCGGTGGCCAGGGATCGAACTGGTGCTGCAGAGGCTGCGGGCAGCCGTGCATCCCAGCGCCCAACCGCTGCGCCACTGGGGAGGCCCACATTTGCCATTTATATGCTTAAAACAAGCAGGAGAGGTATTACTGAATTAACACAGCCACATAACAGGTGGGGGTTGTTCTTATTCCCTGTTCCTCATCCCTTTCCTTTCTGTAGAGTAGCTAGAACTTGGTCTCTAGGACAAGTATGAGAAAACTCACTAGTGTTCTTTTTCCTTCTCTCTCCCCTCCCCATGGGAATGGCTTATTTCATTTGGAGAGATGGGAGAAGAAACTGAGCATGTGTGACTCAGAAGTTTCTCAACACTCTCTTCAACCATCCTTAGGACTTCTGTAGAACCCAATTAAAGGTGTTGATCAAGTGCATTCTCCATTACAGTCTTAAGTTGAATTTTTTTAAGTTCATCTATCAACACCTTGGTCTGTTTTGTTATATATGAACTTGGGAGGAGTGGACTGCTATTGATCAGTGCCCATACTCCAGAAGATGACTATGTAAGTGTCTATCCCTTCAGATACATGAAGCCAAGTTGCCCCTCAGTCATGGTATTTATACTCCTACCAGGAAGCATGTATAAGGTTCTCCTTTTAGCACTCTCCAATTCTGAGCATTGAAACTTTGTAGATTTTTTTTTTTTTTGCTTCTTTGATAATCTTCTACTTTAATAAGCAGTTTGAATGCAGGTAAGTTAGCACTTTTTCAGTCTATTGATTGAATTTCTTAGTTTTGTGAATTGTCAGACTTGTCAGACTTTTTTTTTTTTTTTATAAGCACTGGGTACAGTCAGAAGCGTGGGAGGGTGAGAGAATTCACCAGAGCCAGAGTGGGGAACAGAACAGGCTGACCTTCGAAATACACTGCCAAGGGGAGCAGCTGGTGGCAGGAGAGGTCTAAATGCCATGTGGGACCCTCATCTGGTGGCCGGGGATCAAACCGGTGCTGCAGAGGCTGTAGGCAGCTTCACAACCCAGCGCTCAACCACTGCACCACCGAGGAGGCCCTGAATTGTCAGACTTATTAACAATATTATCATTGTTATCCCCTTCATTTGTCATTAAATTTTAAATTTTGGATTTTATTTTTACATTTGGGATTTATGTAGTCATGTCTATTAATTTTGTCCTTTCAAATTTTTTAATTATCATTCCCCCCAAATATAATCAAATCATTTTAACATCCTCATAGTATTTCTATAGTTTTATTTTTTCATCTTTATTTTATTTATTGTTCCCCTAGTTTTTTGAGGTAACAATGGTGTACAGCACTGTATATGATTCAGAGGTATAGGTTCATGCCTACTCATATGTGTTACCACACCACACCTCCCACCAAGGCACCCATAGTCTTATTTCATACCATAGAGTTAAAAATTAAAAATATTGAATTAATTAACTATGTCAGGGTATAGACCCAGATTCTGTATATCTTTCCAGTCTGTATATAGCAGACAAAACTGGCATCCTCAACCTGTGGATTCCATTTCTGAATCTAGCATTCACACTGTCACCAATGGGAGGGAGGAAAGAGAATTAAGAAAATATGGTACAGGTGTTGCACATTTCTGTTGATATCCCATGATTAGAACTTAGTCATGTGGCCATATCTCATTAGAAGAGAGGCTGGGGAAAATAGTCTGGACACCATATATTCATCTAAAACTGCACAGAGTTGGTGGGGATGGGAATGGTGCCAGCATAGTTATTCTTGTTACAAGAAGAAGTAAACAAAAGGAAGAGTAGATAGTAGTAAATGACTATGACTCAGTTGCACAACAGTTTTTATATAGCTTGTTAATAATCTTTTCTTTTACCACTGAGTTGTAATTTCACTTTTTTTTAAAGATTTATTTATTTATGCATATAAGAACTGGGGTACAGGCCAGAGATGTAGGGGATGAGAGGATTCACCGGAGACAGAGTGGGGAAAAGAACAGGCAGATTGACTGAAACACACTGTTGAGGGGAGCAGTGGGCGAGTCAGGAGAGGTCTGGTGCACCAAGTGGGTAGCTCCCTGGCCAGGGATTGAACTCGTGCTGCTGTGGCTGTGGCTAGCTTCTTAGGTTGCATTTTAACCCCTTGCACCACCAGGGAGGCCCTAATTTCACTTTTTAAAAGATTTATTTATTTATTTATTTATTTATTTATTTATTTATTTATTTATACATACAAGAACTGGGGTATAGGCCAGAGGTGCAGGAGGGCGAGAGAATTCACCAGAGACAGAGCAGGAAGAAGAATGGGTAACTGGACTGAAAACACTGCTGAGGGGAGCAGCAGGCGAGACAGGAGAGGTCTGCCACGCCATTTGGGTTTCTCCCTGGCTGGCTGGGAATCGAACCCACACTGCAGAGGCTGTGGACAGTTTCACAGTTCTGTGCTTAACCCGCTGTGCCCCCGGGGAGGCCCCCTAATTTCATTTTTAAAATGCAACACTTTTAAAGCATACTGGCCTTGTTGCTAAATTCTTGTCTTACATTGTTCGTTCTGACTAATCTTGTGTGCTCCTGCACTATTCTAATTATTGTGATTCTACAATACAATGTATTATGCTAAATCAAAGACCTCTCTTTTCACCTTTGCAAAATTTTCTTCTCATTTCCTGCCTTTTATAATACCAGCATATTAATAGTTTTTGTATCCATTTATAAAAGTTATTTACATTACTTTCATTAAAATATTATGAATAATGTTTCAATAATAAAAGGGATGGTTTTTTAATTTCTTCTTCAAATTTATTGTTTGTGTACAGGAAGGCTACTGATTTTTGCTTATTGATTTTGTATCTTGCCACTTTACTAAACTGATTAGTTTAATTAGTTTCTCTGTGGAGTTTTTAGGGTTCTCTATGTATATTATATCATCTGCGAATAGTGATAGTTTAACTTCTTCCTTCCCTATTTGGATTTCTGTATGTCTTTCTCTTGTCTTATTGCTCTGGCTAGGACTTCCATTATTATATTGAAAAACAGTGGTAAGGGCCTCCCTGGTGGGGCAGGGGTTAAGACGCAATCTATGAAGCAATTCGCAGCCACTGCAGCACAAGTTCGATTCCCCCGGCCAGGGAGAAACCCACATGGTGGGAAGATCTCTCCTGTCTTGCCTGCTGCTCCCCTCAGCAGTGTACTTCGGTCCGTCTGCCTGTTCTACTCCCCACTCTGTCTCTGGTGAATCCTCTCACCCCACCCCCGTGCATCTCTGGCCTGTACCCCAATTCTTGTATAAAAATAAATAAATCTTTAAAAAAAAAAGAAAAGAAAAACAGTGGTAAGAGTGGACATCCTTGTCTTGTTCCAGATCTTAATGGAAATGCTTTCAGCTTTGTACCATTGAGAATGATACTGGCAATGGGCTTGTCATATATGGCCTTTATCCAAAGAGGAAATGCAAATGGCCAACGGGCATATGAAAAAATGTTCAACATCACTTGTAATCAGGGAAATGCAAATCAGAACTACAATGAGATACCATCTTACACCAGTGAGAATGGCACATATTAAAAAAAAACTAGCAACAACAAATATTGGCGAGGATATGGAGAAAAAGGAACGCTCCTGCACTGCTGGTGGGAGTGCAAAGTGGTCCAACCACTATGGAGAGCTGTGTGGAGATTCCTCAACCTACTAAAGATAGAGCTTCCATAGGATCCAGCAATTCCACTCCTAGGTATTTACCCAAAGGACACAGAAACATTAATTCCAAAGGGCACCTGCACCCCTGTGTTTATAGCAGCACTATTTACAATAGCTAAGCTTTGGAAACAACGCAAATGCCCAAAAATAGATGACTGGATCAAGAAGATGTGGTACATATACACCATAGAATATTACTCAGCAATCAAAAAAGATAAACACATGCAGTTTGCAGCAACATGGATGGAGCTGGAAGGGATCATGCTCAGCGAAATAAGCCAGAAAGAAAAAGAAAAATACCGGATGGTCTCACTCATAGCAGGAATTTAGAAAACCTAAATAGGAGACCAGGAAAAAGACTAATTAATACAAAGTAAAAATAAAAATCAACAAGCAACTATAAACCAGAGATACACTGGGGAAGGGGGGTGGGGAGAGAAAGGATTAGGGTCAAAATAAGGGGGGGGGGGGTACAATTGTTTGGGGAATATAGCCAAAATGAAAATGCATACATTGTACAAAAATGAAAAATGATGTAAGAATTATTTAAAATAGGGCCTCCCCTGGTGGCGCATGCGGTTGGGCGCAGCGCTGTGAAGCTGTCCGCAGCCTCTGCAGTGCCGGTTCAATCCCCGCCAGCTGGCGAGGGTCCCACATGGCAAGCAGACCTCTCCTGTTTTGCCTGCTGCTCCCCTCATTAGTGTATTTCGTCAGTCTGCCCGTTCTGTTCCCCACTCTGTCTCTGGTGAATCCTCTCACCCTCCCATGAATCTGGCCTGTACCCCAGTTCTTGTATGAATAAATAAAAAAAATAAAAATATCATCATGAATTAAGAGTTATAGAAATTAATTTTAAAAAAGAATTATATGAAATAAAATATTAAAAAATAAAAAATGAATAATGATATTTATCAATTTTTCAGGATTCACTATATATCAGACACTATAATTAAGTACTTCCTTTCATTAAGTCTTTACATGAAGCTAGGTGCTTTAATCATGTCACCATTTCACATATTAGGAAAGTAAAGCTAAAATTAATTGCTTGATGTCACATAGCTGATAAGTGAAAGTGTTAAAATGCATGTGTGTCTTACCTTGAAGTTTATATTCTTTAACAACTACACAATAATAACTGTTGTTTATTGCAAATGATTTTCCTGATTTGTCATGAGTTTTCTAATTTTGCTTATATTTTAATGCTCATAAGTTTTAAATAAAAATTTTGTTATGTGTGTTAACATTATTGTATTATTTCAATACAGTAGACCAACATACTGGTCAGCCCTGTATAGATTTCTTGGACAATCCTAATAAGTGGAATACCAGCTATACATTAAGCAGCATCTTACTTACCCTCCAGGTAAGGACATATTAGCATAATGCTCTCTTTAGTACTTTCATTTACCCCAGTTATTCAAAATATAAGGAACCAGATGTACAATGCATATTTGAATGTTTAAAGAATTTGAGTAAATCAATAACATTTCTACAACTATAAAAATGGAACTTGATTTTTACTTTGTATTAATTAGTCTTTTTCCTGGTCCCTTATTTAGGTTTTCTAAATTCCTGCTATGAGTGAGACCATCCGGTATTTTTCTTTTTCTTTCTGATTTATTTCGCTGAGCATGATCTCTTCTAGCTCCATCCATGTTGCTGCAAACTGCATGTGTTTATCTTTTGTGATTGCTGCGTAAAAATCAAAATCAACAAGCAACTATAAACCAGAGACACACTGGGGGGGGAGCGGGGAGAGGAAGGACTAGGGTCAAAATAAGGGGGGGGTGCAATTGTATGGGGAATATAACCAAAATGAAAATGCATACATTGTGCAAAAATGAAAAATAATGTAAGAATTATATAAAATAAAATATTATAAAAATGAACTTGCATTATAAGGGCTATTGTTTTAAAGTGAAATTCCTATTTACCACCCTTCACAACCAAAGAATACGTATTTTAGAAAAGAGGGAAGAAACTATTTTAATTCTAGAACTATTCTTAGGTTTTCTTTTGGCCTCAAACTTCATAATACTACACATGGGTATAGATCGTTCTTCATTCATGAACCTTGCCTTCCTCAGAGAAGTGAATCAAGTGATTTCACAACTTAAAATATTCAACATTATCATTTGCTTCTGACAATGCTTGCTATTTGTTTTCTGTACTATCATAAACCTTTGAAGATCAGTGATATCCAATGAACTTTCTGCATTGATGGAGATGTCCAGACTGACCCATGCAGTAGCTACTAGTCACCTGGGGCCACTGAACACTATAATTGAGGGACACTGAGTTTTTCATTGTATCTAATTTTAAGTAATAATATTTGCCCATATGTGGCTACAGCCTACATTACACATGTAGACTGTCCTTTTGATAACATGAGAAACATAATTACTACACTGTTTTTCGAAGGGTGATACTTGAAAATGGTGTTTAAAATATTTTAAAGTCTAAATATACTAGTCATCTCTTCCAAAATTTTTTATAATCTTAATTTCTTCGAACACTTGCTCAACTGCAAAGGTAAATATTAACACCCATCCAAAGGATGAATTCTGAATTTATGGGCTTTAATTAACTGGATATAATAAAACATACCTGCTGTTTTAGTTGTTTACTAATGTTTCAAAATTTCTGTTTATCCTCTGGAGAAGTATCCCTTTAGAGTTGTTTCTTCCTATCACATGGCTAATTTAAATGTCAGACATTTATTTTTTCACTATTTTAGCAGAGTTTTATATATATGTGTGTGTGTGTTTAAAAATATTCTTCAATTCCAGTTCTTAAGAATAATTAAGTAAACTTAATAGCTTGTATACATTTTATATGAGAAGGCTTTTTGGCACAGTTAATGCAAAGACTATTGAATAAACTTCACCAGATGTCTCTGCCTGAGGAAGGGTATCTCTCCAGCCAAAGACTAAAAGCTTGCTCTTAAAGATGTTTCATCTGCATTCCACCAACTTTGAAATATTTAGTGCAGCCCCCACTGAATCCTCACTTGAGCAATTCAGTATTCTTGGAAATACTGTCCAATGTGTTTTCTAAACAAGAAATTCAAATAGCAACAGAATATTCTTGTGCTTTTCAAGTAATAGACATCAGAATATTGCGAAATCTTGCCATCATTTCCATGACTGAAGACACAGTTATCCACTTTGACCTGCGTCTACACTTAGGAATTATGGTCAGAATTATTTTGGCTGTATTTTCAAATATACAGCCAGGTTAGTATGTTATAACCTTCAAAATCATAATGAATTATAAAAGAAACATTTGCAATTTGGGCTAATATTAATTTTGAGGTGCCAAATAAACAAGATCATGGTCTGGCAGAACTACTAAGTTTGTTATGATTTATCACCTATTTTGTCCAGATGCAAAGATACGATGGTAGGTAGAATTTAAAGATGTCCCCACTGCCTCCTATTATTCTCATCCTCTGGTTATCTAAACAAACTCTAACCCAAGCACTGCTGTGAAAGAATTTTGCTAATGGAATTATGGCTACTAGTCAGCTGACTTTAAAACAGGAAGGCTATGCTAATTCTGCGCATGGTGGCCCAAAAGTAATCACATGAACCCTTAACGATCAAAGGGATGACTGAGGAGTCACTCTGAGAAATACAGTGAAACGAAGGAGAAAAGGATGTGACAGGAGGGGAGGTCAGAAAGATAAGTATGAGCAGGAGTTTCCACACCTTTGTTGCCTCTGAGATGTATGAGTCCAAGTGTAAGGACAAGCAAGAGAGTTCTTGAATGGGTGGTCTCTCTGAGGGTGACCCCTAGGTAACAGCCAGCACAGAAATAGGGCTTTCACTCCTACAAATGCAAGTGACTGAATTCAGCTAACACACGCCTGGATGAATGTGGAAACAGACCTTTCTTAGAACCTGTGATCAAAGTACAGCCAGTGATTTCAGTCTTACTAAATCTGGAAAAAAGGAAACCAACCCAACCGCCCCAGAATTCCCACCTGCAGAAATGTGAGATAACACACTTGTGTTGTTTTAAGCTGCTAAATTCTGTAATTTGTTCCAGCAGCTATAGGAAACTACTGCAGACACCAAATTAATCTATCATAGATCTGGAGGGATTTTGAAGTGTTCACAAGTCTTAATATATGAGTTGGTTTATCTGTGATCTAAATTTGATCTCCTGTTAAAATGTGTTCATTTTTCAGGGGAAGTGTTCTGATGTTTCCTCATGTTTAGTTCTCTTTACACATAAATTCAGTTTAAATTCATGTGATAGGAAGGAATAAGTTACAAAAGGAACTTATAAATTACTTTGATCCTATTGTTTGGCTCATGAATGTACAGTATAAAACCAAGATGGATTAGAAATCTTCTCATTTGAAACAACATGGGTGGATCTGGAGGGGATTATGCTGAGACAAGTCAGAAGGAGGAAGACAAATATTGTATGATTTCACTCCTCTGTGGAATAGAAAGAAACAAAACAAAAAAACAGACAAAAATTAACTCTAGAATTGAGGCTACCAGAGGGGACCGGTCGGGGGAAGTGGGGTTGGGAAACAAAGGGAGGAATCTAAGGAACTATGGTAGAGGATTATTGGGACTTTGGCAGTAGGTATGATATAATAAAACATCAGAAGAGGTGACCCTTACCCCCCTAAATCATACATAGTGTTGTAAGCCACTATCATATCAATTTAAAAAATACAATTTAAAAATATTTATTTCAAGGTAAAGTAAATATGGATTGATAGGAAGTTGCAAAGAAATGTATGGGAAGGGCCTATGCAAATCTTCACCCAATCTTCCCCCATTTGACATCCTGTATATTTGACATCAAAACCAGCAAATAGTTTTGCATCCCATAGGCATTGGGATGACTGAGGTCACCGATTAGCAGAGTTTCAGTTAAATGTAAGTATGATTTTTATATGAAAATAACATTATACTATAAACCCTTCATTTTAATAAATAACTCTTACCATAATATACACTGAAAAATGTGGTTTGGCTCACTGGTTCTTAACTGTTAGGATAGATACATTTAAGAAAGAATGAAACATGGACCTTTTCAGAAAAAAAAGTTAAATATACACAAAATATCCATGGTTTCACAAACACACTTTATCTTCACCCCAAAATAAGATGTATAGATAACTCAGGTTGAAAATTTCTTGTTTGACTAACATTTAAGGAAATATGTTTCCTTTAATAAATTTGGAAACTTTTCCACAGTTTTTGAAACTAGGGACCATATCTGTTTGACTCTATCTCTAGCTAGATACATAGTAGGTATTTAATAATACTTCTTGAATGTTTGTCTTTTTGCTCAAAGAAAAATTTACAGTATAAACTCTATGTTCTTTGTGTTTTCCTGTAGGTTATGCTTTCTAATCCAGTGCTAGAAAATCCAGTGAATTTGGAAGCAGCCAAAATATTGACTAAAGATGAATCTAAGTACAGACTAATAGTGCTGAAACTTTTCCAACAGCCATTACAATGTGAGAAGAACCTGCTTCTTATTTGCAAGTTATTAATTATGCATGTATAGCAATTAATTTATCTAGCAAACAGCTAATATAGGGGAATGTTTTATCTATTTTCAATAATGCAGTCATATTAAGACCTCTCATTGAACTTGTCGAGCCAATCAGTATGATCCTTTTTGAAAAATTATCAAAAATCATAAATTTATTATCTTTAAATGTTATGATCATATGGCTATAATTAGGTGTTATAAAGATATAACACCTAATTCAACTCTTTGGTCTATGGTAGCTATTTCTCAGATTTTATCTGCACTACCTAGATCTTATTGATCCAGGACTCCTTTCCTCTTGATTTAGAAAATACTCTTTTTTTTTCTGGTGAGTTCTCCCCCAGGTATTCCTTCTAAGAGTCCATATGGAAATGGCACCTGAAACTTGTCAATCTTTCTGCTCTGTTGACCAGTGTTTTTCTGATACCCTTGATATGCTTATTCTCATCCTGCCACCTTAACTCCATAGCTATGGCACCATTGCTCCTGTGTTCTCTGTGCAGTTTGCAGAACAAGGTCATTGGCCCCTTATGCCAAGATGAGTTGGTCACAAATGAGGGCTGTGCCCCTAGTGACAGGGTTCTTTTCTTTGTACCCTGCCCCACCTCCTCCTTCCTCGTCCTGCCTCTCTTTCTTAGAGCAGCCTCATCTAGTGGCTAATGTAATTCAGACTCACTCCACCAAACTGATCTCTCATGTGCTTGCTCGTTCAAGAGCTGTCCATTGTCTCCTTTTTCCAATCCTCTTCTAGAACCTAAAAGTTCTAGTACCAGATCTGTACAGTTGTGACCAAGTTCAAAGATTCTCTTCCACAGGGCTTAAGGGTCTGATACAAAAGAAGTGGCAGTGGTCAGGCATCTTTTTCAGTGTCTTCAACCATGTTGCGATTGCCCTCAAGTTCCTCAAACATTCCCTGACAGTTTTGAGATTGGTTTGCATACAGAGGAGCCACACTGCTTCACTCTGACCACATTTCCGACCTATCAGGACACTATAGCATCTACTATTTTATCCTCTGCACTTAGTAAACATTTGTGGAATGAAAGGATGAACAATACATATCACTTAATCTTTCAGGGAGCCCTACGATACAATTATAATCAAAGTTATGACAGAGCTATATCCACATTCTGGTGAATGAAAATTTAAAAGCTGGTTTTAATGAATTTTCTATAGTAAATAATTCTATAAGCAATAGGTTTTGTTTTTTGCTGTGCAAAGAAAGGATGAGAAGAAAACTGAAGAGAGGTTGACCCTATCTTTTGTCCTCTTGTCAGGTAGACATCATCCCTCACTCTTTCATTTCTTCAGTTTTGCTATCACCAGACATGAAAGCTGCCCAAACTGCAAAAATCACCTGGCAAATGAATAACAAAGCAAATAGTACTTTGGTTGGTTTTCACTCTATTCTTTAGTTATGTTAGTGAAATATGTAGAAATTCAAGACAGTAAATTGTTATCAGCTTGCTTGCTATCTCAGCAGCACTGGGAGTGGTAGCCTAGAACGATTTTCTGAAGCTTTCTAAGAAAATAACATACCCCCATACAACAGAGACTGCTGCCATGAGTGAGAACTGAAAAAGTACAGACAATTTGCTCATTCTAAGTTTGTCACCCTATGAGAATTAATTTCTTGTTACAGCTTGAATAGATCTCCACTAAAATGCCACAAGAATCATCTCTGATATACATGCAAAATATTAACCAAGAGAACTAGAAAAAGCTTAGGAGTTTTATCACATTTTTTAGATAACAGAAAACTGGAACTGATAATTGTATAAACTAGAAACTCAAGGGGTAGCGAGCTTGTAACACTAATTTTAGTGTAGAACTATATCCTCTGTTCCCAGCATAGTATTTGGCTGTAGGTATTGAATAACAATTTATAGCTTGAAGGAATGAAAAAGTACACATCCTGATTTCACTTTTTAGTTTACAAAGTACTTTCACGAACATTTATTCATTTGATCCTCACAGCCTCTTTCTCATGAGGAAGCCAGGATCAGTGATGGTGGGGGTAGCACAGATGACAGACAGCAAGCAGCATCAGTGTCTCTGCCAGGCATCCCCACTTCCACTGTGTCCCCATGTTTTATGGGATGAACATAAAGTCATTCACTTGGGATCAAGCAATTAAAATTCCCAAGTAGAGAATGGAAGGGACCTGACGTGATAGCAGAAATCTAATCTACAAAAACATTCTCGGGGAGTGATTTGATCACAAAGTTAATGTAAGCCACGAATGAAAATTTTCCTCCACTAAGCATGTGCTTTACCCTGCTCTGGTTTAGTGGGCCCTCATCTGTAAAACCATTATGCTCAGTTTTGGGCATCACATTTCCTGTGGCTAAAGAAACTGTCTATCTTTAGCTAATTGTAGAAAAGATAAAGGCAATTGTAAAATCTGTCTTCAAACACTGAAAGGAATTTTTTGTAGAAAAAGGATATTTCTTCTCTGTTGCCCCATACACCTGAAGTAGAACTAATATTGAAGTAGTCTGCTAGGTTGTAGCCAGTGAAGTCCAGAATATGAAGATTTGGCCCTGCTTTGTGCCAGAACATAGCTTGAATATGTTGGGGACTTTTTCCTCCTCTCAATCAGTGGTCTGGAGTTACTGTAGCTATCTTCAGTCTAAGCCTGATATTTGGTATGCAACCATGCAAATGCCTCTTATTTTCCAACCTTTCCCTAACACCTAGCCTGAACAGCTAGGTCTTTACCTAGGTTTTTTGACAAGAATGTGCCAAGCTGTGAGCTCAAACCCAGTTGGTGAAGATCCCAGTGACCTTCCCATATCCTGGTAGCTCCTTCTCCTTATGACCTATAGCCTCTCTCCCTTACTTATAGGTAGGGTGAAATGGTATTTCATTGTGGTTTTGATTTGCATTTTCCTGATAAGTCACAATGAACATTTTTTCATGTGCCTGTTAGCCATCTGTATGTCTTCTTTAGAGAAGTGTCTATGGGCTCTTTTTCCCATTTTTGATTGGGTTCTTTGTTTTCTTTTTGTTGAGTTATCTGAGTTACTTGAAGATTTTTGGATATCAGCCCCTTGTCAGATGTATAATGTGCAAATATTTTCTCCCATTCAGTTGGGGATCTTTTTATTTTACTGATGACTTCTCTCACTGTGCAGAAGCTAACAACATGAGATTTCATACCATCACTTAAATGCAATTTTGTTGTTGATGTTACAGTATTGTTACTGTTAGCCTATTATCTGCAGATGTCAGGACATATGGAAAACCTGAGTTTAATAGGATGCAGTGTGTGTGTGTGTGTGTGTGTGTGTGTGTATCAGCTGGGGTTACAAACTCCTATTTTTCTGTTTGTATTTCATTGCACCAGATAATCCAGTACCTTTTTGAAAAGTCTCTAAATTGCATGTTTTGACTAAAATTGTTAAGTATATATTTCCTATCAAAGAAATGTATGTTCATACTTTAAAAGATAAATAATACAAGCTGGTTATTAATGAGATATAAGACCTTAGACCTGAGTACCTCCCACCCCCAAAAACACTAACAGCTGTCAACACATCTGACTGGTTCTTTTGGAATTTACCACCAGAATTCTAAGTTTATTCTATATTAACATTTTGGGAGTTTTCAGTAAGAAATTACTTACAGGCTTCTTCTGAAGTACAAATATCTAGCTTTCATACTGCCATTTCAACCATACTTCCTCCTAATAAAATTTGGTTACATTAATATGACTTAGTAAATTCTCATCACATATGAACCATTAACATTATTTTTCTTTTCTTATGCAAATGGTCATATTTTTCATTTTCTTGTTTGTTTTTAAATAAATTCCTACCATCTATTCTGTCCCTAAATTATCTGCAACACTTGAAATAACCCTCAGGTTTTCAGCCAGTACATTTCCCACTGTGGAGACTTCTTTCTTGTGGTCCTCATCCTCTTTGGTTCTGAAGTGGCAGTTCTCTCCTAGAATTCTGGGAAGGCTCTTATGCCTACTTCTGGGATTGGAGCTCCTGCTTGACCCCTCATTTTTTTCTCTTGGTTGGCGTGCTCCTTCATTTTGCTGGAGATAGCTTCCAGGAGCTTCCTGGTTTATGAAAGCTAAGTCTTTTATGACTCTAAGGCCCTAAGAGTGTATTTATTCCACAGTCACCTGTTCATAATTTGGTTAAATTTTAGTTGGAAACAATTTTCTTTCAGAATTGTAAAGACCCTATTACTTTCTGGTTTCTAGTGCTGTTCTTGAGAAGTCTGATTTCATTCAGATGTCCATTTCTTCACATGTGATTTATTTTCATTCTGGAAGCTTTTAAAGTCTTTTCCCCAAGAATCTGAAATGTCTTGATTATTTCTTGGTGTGGTTTTTGTATTTTCCCTCCTCCTCATTCATCGCATACAGCATTTTCTAGACTGTTGAAATTACAAACTGTAACCCCTTAAATTTAGAAAATTTTCTTAAGTGATTTATAATTTTTTTCACTCCATTTTCCTGTTCTCTTTTAATTATACAAATATTTGGATATTTGGGGTCTACTGATCTTATCCTCTAAATTTTTAAAATTTATTTTCTCCTATTATTCATCTCTTCATTTTGCTCTTTATTCTGGAAGATTTCCAGAAAAGTATGTTTCCATTGCAATTTTTCAGCCTGTTTTATTTAGTTGTTGCCTTTCAAGATGTTGACATTAGGGTGTAGTGATCTTTAACTATCCATTCATATCTTGTATTTATGATACATACTACATTAAAAATGGAAATTTTGAATATAAAGTGGGCTTTTTGATGGATTGTTTTGTATCATTGTAGGATTTTTCAGTGAGGACCTAGCCATACCTTTAGTTAAGCTTAATGATATCTCCTGAAATGAATCTTCTACCTTGTGCCTGGAGAAAGAAAAGCACTTGTTTACATTCTGGGAGCTGGTAAATGGGAGAGAGTAAGGGATCTTCTATTGAATATGAATTATTTGCTCAATTCCCTACTTTCAATCCCTTCCCATACTCTTTTCTGTTTTGTACCAGGTATCTTCCAGGGCTGGGTCTGTCTGGCTCAGTTTCCCCCCCGCAGCATGGGCAATGGTGGTCATCTGGTTGCACAGGATGAGGGCATATGTCTTTGGTATCTGTGCTGTACCTCTCATCTTTCAAAGGTATTTGGTATCTCCTATTCCTAAACTGTTTCTCAAGTTGTGAAGTGTAAATCTCTTTGCTTTTTATTGGCTTCTCTATTATGTAGTTAGGTCTCAAATTGCTGTGGCTTGCTAAGACAGTTACTACTTGACATCTGCTTCCCATCTTGAATTTTTTTCTCACCATCTTTCTTTTACTCTCCTTGAGACTTTATATCTTATTTTTATTCCTTTACTACTATTTTTGAAGATTTGGAAAGAGTGCACATAAGTTCATATATTCAGTCTTCCAACTAAACCAAAATCCATTCATTTTTCTTTACAGTGAAAGATGAAAGCCCTAAGACACCTAAAAAGCCAGATAAAATTATCAAGTAAGTTTTTCTTTATACAATTCTATGTCAATATTTTTTCTAAAAACACTATTGATTTAAACTGCTTACAATTTTTATCGTAATTGAATTTTCAGTTTTTTAACTTTAAAAAGAAAGTAGATAGCTTTTTCTTTTCCAGTATTTTTTTTAAATGTTTTCAGGAAGAATATGGAGAATTCTCTCTAAGCTATTGAATTAAATTTGAGCATAACTATATACACTTGCCTTCCCTTTTAATTTTTGCTTTTCGTTGTTGAAAATGGAAAAAATGAGTTATCAGCATTATAGATTAGAGATCAAAAAAAAATCCAACCAACTTAGAAGAAGGTAAATGTTCTGGAGGGAAGTGGTGAGAAGTGGGGCTGAAGCCATGGTGCACTTTGGAGACAGTCTTGTAGAATGGCATCAATTCAGTCTTGAACCCCTGAACAAGGTAGAAGTCTATAATAGCATATATGATCCCACAGCATTTAATTTCTTGAATATTTGCATCAACCTTATTTTGATAATACATCACATGTAGTAAACAGCCAATTAACTATTGTTGAATTAATGCGTGGTTCAGCCCAGGTTTCCTTGACTGGCCCTCTATAAAATGTGAATAAAATTTAGTAACTCAAATGGTTTCAGTTTGTGAAACAGTTTTAGAAAATTTGAGGAAAGTAAGCTTAATCTAATGAGTAGCTCATTAAGTTGGGATTCAACAGAGGACATTGCTACCCTTCAATTTGTCAATGTGGAGAAAAGCAGTTGGCACAAATTGACTGAGGTAGTTCTTGAATATGCATAAACACTGTTTTATCACTTGTAAAACATGAATGTCCCTGGAATATTAAAAAGTTCTTTTTGTCAGTGGTGTACAAAGTTTCAGTGCCCGTGTTTACTAATAAGGCAGACCAGAAGAACTTTTATGGTACCAGTTTCAGTAGGTTCTGAACCAAACCAAGCATAAATGAAGCAAAACTCAGGTCTGCTTTGTGAACTCACCTAGTGCTAGTCTGACATCTCTAGAGAAATCTCTAGGACTCAGTTGAAGCCATAAAATATAAATTTCAATGATATTCCATTTTCCTAGTATATATTAGGCTGTAATTTGTTATTAATGAATTCTAATGTTTGCCTCTGGTATAGTTGTCATGGGATTAAGTTAAGTTATATCTAGGTTTTATTTTTTAAATAGAGCAGCCACAATGAGGTCTTACAGAAATTATTTAAAGAGAGATGCTATTACTGTTAGTTGTTGTACTACAATAATACTTACAATATAAGATAAGATCAAGACGCTGGAAGAGCATAGAAAGAGAAATGTCTTACTAAATCTTGGGAGTGCCATTCAGATTTTAGGAGGAGTGTTGCCTGAGATACTTTCTAAAGGCAGAATAGAAATTCAGCTGCAGACAATGGGGGAAGGTTGTGCCAGGCAGAGGGAATAGCATATTCCAGGTATGGAGGTTTGAGGGGGCATACTTCCTGTGTTCTGGCCCAAAGGAAGGTATTTTGACACCCAGGACAAAAAGTGAAAATGAATCACAAGTGCCAAGGGCAACTAAAGAGGCTCAGAAGCTGAGATAAAAAATCAGAGGGAGAAGGGGAGAAGGTTGCTAAATAATCCAGAGAAGAGGAAAATGAGACCTAGAAGGTCAAATAATAAATATGCATGTGTGGTGGGGGTGGGTTATTAAATAATTTAAAGGGGCAGATGCAAGGCAAAACTTGAGGGTTATAGACAGAAAATAGCATAACATTTGCCTTACACTTTAAAAGTGCTAACGCAAGGCCTTCTTGGACATAGCAATTCCACTTCTAGAAATTTATCTTTAAGGATATACTTGGACAAGTGCATAAATATAGACTATGAGAATGTTTTTCATAGAATTGCTTAAAATTAAAAGTTAAAAAATATTACATTTTTAAAGGACTACTCTAATTGCTGTGTGGGGGATGCCTCAGGAAGGATCTAAGATGAAAGCCAGAAGAATGAGGTTATTTTAGTAGAGCATGGGAGAGATGGTGGTGGTTCAGGTGAAGGTTGAGGGCATAACTGTGGAAAAGGGAGAAGAGAAGGCAAAGTGAATGAATTCTAGGTTTTATTTGATTGGATGTGGGTTTGACGAATATAGGTCTATCACTAGATTTTCAGTTGAACTGGAAGGGTTTTGCTTTCATTCACTGAGATGGGAGACTGGAAGAGCACAATAGAAACTAAAAATAACAATCCTATTTGTTGGCAAGGGTTTGAACTCACTGGAACTCTTACATCACTGCACACCTTGTTGTACCATTTGACATACCCACAACCAGTTTGGAATATTGTCTAGCCATGTTTTTTAAAAAAAGATTTATTTATTCACACAAGAACTGGGGTACAGGCCAGATGCACGAGAGGGTGAGAGGATTCACCAGAGACAGAGTGGGGAGCAGAACAGGAAGATCTACTGAAACACTGCTGAGGGGAGCAGCAGGCGAGTCAGGAGGGGTCTGCTGTGCCATGTGGGTAGCTCCCTGGCCGGGGATGGAACTCGTGCTGCAGAGGCTGCGGACAGCTTCATAGGTTGATTCTTAACACCTTGCACCACCAGGGAGACCCTGTTTATCCATGTTTTTAACATCCAACATTCACCTGCCTTATACTTCTCTCTTCCACATTTGCCTAAGAGGAATAAAAATACATTTTCACAAGAAGACTTGCTTACAAATGTTCATAATAGTTATTGGACAGAACTTTGATGAGTAAGAGTTTGATAGGCACATAGACAAAATAATCTTTAATGGAACTGCTTTCACGGATACGGTAATATTACATTATGATACACTCATGATCACCAGGAAGCTCCATTTGATGGGCCCTCTGAATGTGCAAATGAATGGTGGAAGAAAATAATGGAAATGGCTAGATGATAGGGAACTTATTTGAAGGCAATTAATCCTACAGAACTAGATAACTGATGTTGGTTTTCAAGCAGTGCAATGATGACTTAGAATAGGAAGAGACTGAGGTAGAAAAATAACTAGGAAACTGTTTTGAGTTTTCAGGAGAGAAATGATGCAGTACTTAGCTAAGGTCATTGATGAGATCAGCTGACACTCAGTGCTTAAGAGTGCTACTCTCCCTACCTAGACCTTTCATGTTTGATATCATTGAATGGTCACAATTACTTCAGAAAGTTCTGTCTCTGGGCCTCCATGGTGGCCTAGGGGTTAAGTTTCAGCACTATCACCACTACAGCCAGAGTTCAATCCCTGGCCAGAGAGCTAACCCCCATATGGCTCAACAGACTTCTCCTGTCTTGCCCGTTGCTCCCCTCAGCAGTGTATTTCAGTCGATCTGCCTGTCCTGCTCCCCACTCTGTCTCTGATGAATCCTCTCACCCCCTGCACCCAGTTCTTCTCCAGAGACATTTGGAGATTTAGTCCTGAGGCTTTGGTGATGGCTGGGATGTTGCATCATTTCCTTAATAATCTTTTCTATTTCCTTTACTGGCTCCTTTTAGCTATGAATTGATTTCTACTCTTTCTAAAACATTTACTTACACTTTTAGAGTTTGCTTTCATGGCATTATCTATCATCAACCTTTATGTTGATTTGACCCATATCTCATATTTCCAGTCCCAGTTTCACAATCACACTCCTAAAGGTCATCACCTAAAAGCCACATTTAAAATTAAACTCATATTTTACTTCAGTTTCTCTAGATGCTTTCTATTAATAGCAAAACTAACTGATCCTCTGGGCTTTTGAAGAATATTTGACCCTTAAATTCTTCACCTTCCACACCCTATTAAACAACTAGTCCAGTTAGTTCTTAGAGTGCCTCAGATTCATCTCCCCTTCACAGTATTTGCTTCCACCTTAGCATAACTCTCAGTATCTCCTGCCTAAATGACTGTATGCATTTCCTGATTGGTCCACCTGCATTTAATCTTTCATGTAATCTATCCTGCATACTAATACCAGAAACAACTTTTACCCAAACACTGATTTCACAATTGCCTTATTCGAGAACTTCTGACTGCTCTTTCTCTCACCTAATCAGTCAGATTTCTTAAGTGACTCACACCCATTCTCTGCCGACATCTGAAAGCCCTGCATTGCCCAGTTTCACTTATTTTTTTTAAATTTCAACTCCTCTGAAATTGGAACCCTCCACTCTGGTCAGTATCTCATTACTGTCATCTCTTCCCCAACATCCTTTGTTTGCACATATGCACATACCATACCCTTCTCATCTGAGCCTTAGGAAGATGCTCCCCTAGCCAAGAGGGCCTCTTTCCTTGTTTCAGGCTTCTACCCCAACTGACTCCTTCCCCACTAAGTTCAAAATAAAATCATATCTCCCTCCTGCAGCCTTTTTATTTCTTTTTTCTTACTGCCACAAAGAAGTATCTTTAGACTCCAAATGTCTGTGTTAAATGATGTAATCCTTTATTATAATATATAAAGCTATTCTATGTGCAGTTCAGGTTTATATCTTTTTTTCCCAACACAATAGTAAGCACTGATGTCCAGTTTTAAATTATATCTTCTGCTTTCTCATATTCACAATACTAATGATAACACTAAATTCCAGCTGTAGGCTGAAACTGTGAACACATGAATCTTGAACTTTATGTGGCTTTGTAAACAGTAATTTATCTGAACAATGGTGAAATAGGTGTTTTCTTATTTTAAAGGGTGGCTGTTTTTATACAATTGAAAATGCCAATATTCCCAAATATTTCAGACAGTCTGCTTGTATATTGAAACTTTACTAAAGTTATACCTTTTTAGGAAAATATTTTTAATTATTCTGGAGGAAAAAAAGGAAGCCCCCGAGGGCTAACAGTTTGAAACAGAACAGGACACCATTGGGAAGGGAGAGGGTCATGGGTCATCGTCAACGGACGAAAAACAATGAAGACGATTGTGCCTGAAGATGGTGTATTTTTTTTTCACGAGACAGTGTGTTGACAGTTTCCTTCCTCTTGGGTCATTGTTGTCTGCTAAATGATCTGTGACAGCAAATTGATCACAAGCTTTTTCATGCAAGAGATATAATGCAGCCTTTCATTTGTTGCCTCCATTGCCAAATGCCGAAACATTTCATTGGCAAATTAATGTTAGTTTAGTATATCATTTAGTAGTGGAAAGCACTACATGGAGCTCTGGAAGCAATAATAGAAGTGATTAATTTATCTTCACCAAGTTTCAGATTTCTACTTAAGTGTGACTGCAAAAGTAATAACATGTTTGAAAAATGTTAGTCTTAAAACTGGGTGTCTGTAGTTAGCATTTCAATAAATGAATGTATTAACACTTGTAGATGTTGCTCCATTAATTTCAAAATTGAGTCAAATATTTACTTTAAGGTACTTACGATTTACTTATAAAAATAATTGGCTTTTGTTCTCACTGAAAAGTTGCTTCGTTCTCCTAAGAGCTAGGAATTTAAACTGGCAAACAGACATAACATCTTTTACATATAATGTTTAAGCATCTTTTAAGCTAGCTAATTGGTGATTTCTCATGTCTGAAAAATATCTCAAAGTAATATTTTGTTCACAAAGTGTTGAGAATCTGTGTGTTCAAAAAGTTTGTAGAAAAAAAATTTGAAATGCAGCTAAGAGAAGTTTCATAGTTTCTGTTTAATATTTTATAACAATCTTTGCTCTCCTGTTAGCATATAGTACTATTAGCATAAGAAAAGAAAGATGCAGGCAGCAATATTAGATATGAGTTGTCTTTTTCTCTAAAAATGGCCCTATTCTGTAAAAGTAAAATAATAACCTCAATCCTTGGTAGTGTATTTCTCTTCATAGTAAAAAAGAAATAAAGGTGATATTTTACTAAATTTGGCATAGAAATTTAAGGAACTTGTATATTCTAGAAAGAAAATTTAGGAGCATAATGCTTTAATTTAATATCCTTTTATAATGTTAGTTATATAAAGCAGATATCTTACACTTTTTGAAAGATGGTTTGGGCACCTTTTTATGAGTTGCATACATTAGTAGAGAAATTAATATGCTAGATTCATATGTTAGAATTTATAGATCAGTCTGCTCTCTCATGATATGTTATTGTTATTTGAAACAATCCCACTGATAAAGTAATTTTAAAAAGCAAACTACTCATTGTTGGATTTTAATTGATATTTTCAGATCAACTAAAACAATCTCATTTTATGATTACTATAAGTCATGGTGTGAAATAGCCACGTCAAAAGCCACAGGATATCACAGAACTGCACGTGAGTTGATCAAGCCTTCTCCTATTTCCTTTTGGTCATATATTAATCTCTTAATTTTCTCAGCTTGTCTTGCTTTCAAAGACTAATCGACACATATTTGTCACTTGAGGGTGATAAACTTCTCTGTTGGCACAATATGGTAATCATTCAACAACCGTTCATTTAGATCCTCTTTTGTGTGGAGCCCTGGACTTAAGTCTAGTTAAAAAACAGAATGTTATGAGATTTGTATTACTTTCTCTACCCCAGAAAGAAACCTTCATAGCAGGAGGAGATTTTTTTTTTATTCCAAACACAATTATCCTCAAATCCAGAGAATGTAGTAAGTAAAAAGACAGCAGGGAAATATATGAACCCTGGATTTTAAATTTTATCAGTCTAAGGAAAAATCATTTGTTACCATTATATATTAAGAACTAAAAAAAAAAAAAAGAGTGGGATAGTGGGAGAGCTGGGTAACTTTCTGGTTCCAATTATTCAAACCTTAGAGCATTAATTCATTATTTGGCTCTAAGTAGGTTATCCGGTTTAATGCGCATTTACTGAAATATGACTTTGCTTTAGTGCTTCTCCTGAAATGTTACATACTGATGTCACTAGTGACCTCTTAATTCCCAGACTCAGGGATTATATTTTAGTCTTTATTTTACCTGCACTTTCATCAGCTATGCCCTTAAGTGCGAGGACACCATGCATTCATTGTTTTCCTCCTCCTCCCTAAGGTCTCCTCTATTGCTTACCATAGCAAAAACGTCTTCATATAGTCATGTCTACCCAGTCTCAAGAGACCTCACCCACACCATGCTTTTCATTATCTGCCAGTAATTCCTAAAACCGTATCTATAGGCAAGCCCTCTTCAAAATTTTGCATGGGTATTTATAACTGTATATTGGACACCTCACCTAAAGGCGGTGTGGGCATCTCATACTTAAGATGTCCCAAAGTGAATTTGTTATCTTGCCCTAAAACCTAGCCTCCCTCTGTTATTTCCCTCCTTTAAGTCCAACCTAGTGGTGGGTCACATTTAGTGCATGTCTGTGCCTAAATCAGAATCACAGGAGTTTCCTAGACCTCTTTATCTCCCTTGGTAATCTTGTTGAGTTTTTGTTGATTTTACCTGCTACAACATTGTGAATTCTTCCTCTCTAGTCTATCCACCATGACCATGCCCTTAATTTGTGGTCCAATCAAATTTCATCTCATCATTGTGATAGCTTCATGATTGGTTTCAATAGAACAAAATGTCACAAAAATATTCCTAGCTTGAAGGCACAAATGAGAGTACAAGGTAGTGTAAAGCTTCAGAGGTATAAAAAAGTGAGTTAGACCAAAAACTCCTAAAAAGTTACATGTTGTTTCAGGATGTTGGTTATTATTTTATGATACATATTACCTACATCATGGACTCAGATTAATGGTGAAAAACAGTAATTTGTTTTAGGTTCTTTAAGAAACATAGTTCTTAGCAGCTCTAACAGTATGAATAATTTTATTATTATTGATAAGAAAATACATGAATGTTTACTTCGCATCAAAGATTTGTGGTTGGTTGTTGCCTAGTCAATTCAGCAACACGTATTTTGAGTATATACTATGTATGAGGCACTGATGACTCAGAGGGGTTCCAGGAGATGATAACCCTTAGCATGGTGTCAAGACAATTGGCACACACCAGGGAAAGTCTGAGTGTCAAACTTGTTCAACCAAAAGAAAAAAAAAAAAGGATCATGATAGGATGGTGCCTTATGGAATAACATTTAAAGATAGAGAAGCACTTAGAAACTTCAAACTGCAAGAGAAAAAAATAATAGAAGCACGTGCCAATATTTAAGAAAATTTGGAAATGCTTGTCTTGCTATAAAGAATTTTAAAATGAAACGAAATAATGAAACACTGCTGACTGCTGTTTCTTCTTCAAAAGAGTTTGACACCAAAATGTTTAATTTTGTTCTTGCTTCTACATCTGTCCCTAACTTGGTATGTAATTCATCCCTCTTTGTGAAGGCAATAAGCTGGTAATGTTTACCTCTACCCCAAAAGAATTTGAGACTTTGATTCTAGCCCTTGGTGCAAGATTTCAGTCACCCTGCCTCCTCTTCCCTGGGGATTTGTTATAAGGGTGTTCAAGAGCTTTCCTTCAGTAATAATCAATACTTGATTTTTAAGAATCAAATGTAAACCTTACATATGGTGCTGGCTATTTTGTCGTTGGATAATTCAGCTGAATGAGATACAGTACTATCTTTCTTAATACCCCAATTTTCTGGCAATAATAAAGCAGCTTTTAGATTGTAGAATGCTTCTTCAACTAACAGAAATAAAAGGGAAAAAACTAACAACTTCATTTTCTACAGTTACATTCTTTTTTTTTTTTTAAAGTACTTTTTTTTTTTTTATAGAGGCATGCTTTTATTTATTTATTTATTATAGTTGTTTGTTTGTTTTGTTTATACATGCACTGGGTACAGTCAGAAGCGCGGGAGGGTGAGAGAATTCACCAGAGCCAGAGCGGGGAGCAGAGCAGGCAGAAGGACTGAAGTACACTGCTGAGGGGAGCAGCGGGCGGCAGGAGAGGTCTGCGCACCATGTGGGATCCTCCTCCGGGGCCGGGGAGCAGTCGGGGATCGAACCGGCGCCGCAGAGGCCGCGGGCACCTTCGCAACCCAGCGCTCAACCGCTGCGCCACCGGGGAGGCCCCTACAGTTACATTCTTATACTGGAAAGATGATAAAATTCTGTGCATATTTTATAAGCTTTTTACTTTACAAATGGTAATGAGTGGTTATATTTTGGTTCTGAATATTAACTCTTTTACATATTATTGTGCCACAAATTACATGTAGTCAGTTATGCCATAGTAATAGTAGGTTTATTATTTATAATCTGCATTATGTTTTCTAGTCATTACAACCTATTTTTCTCTTATTCATCAACCCATATTTATTTAACACCTAATGTATGTCATACATAGTGGTATATCAACTCAGTGAACTAGACATTCTTAATATACTCTGTTTTATAAATGAGAAAATCAAGACCAAGAGTGGCTAAGTAATTTTCCTAACCACTTATACATGTAAGAGGTAACATCATATATTGATAAATATATAATTGTGGAACCAGATAACCAAGTTTTAATCCTGGCTCTGTTATTTACTGGTGTGTGACCTTGGGTAAATTTCTTAATATTTTTGTGTCCCTGTTCCTTTATCTGTAAAATGAGTATAATCACAGTATATATCTTATAGGGTTGAAAAACTACAACAGTGCCTAGCACATAGTGAATGATCAATAACTCTGACTATTATTAATTAATACAAGTAGGCTGTGGTCCAAGGACTTGAACCACATCCTCTGATTCCACAATTGTTGCTCTTTTTCTCATTTCTGTCTTTCTATACTGCCTCTGTAATGTAAGATAAAATTGTTATCTCTGTATAGTTTGAGGCTTAGATTCAAATTCTGCAGTATATGCAGTATATTTTTCAATAATTATAATTACTAATTTGTAATTATAGTCAACTATATGGGGAAATGTACTGCTGATCCACTATCCATTTCTATAGAATGGCAAATAAAAAGTTTGGCAGACAACAAACCAATACATATTGTTGTGGGCAATAGCACCTTAATGATAGAATATGATCCCATAAGGAAATGTTTGTGTTCAAGGAAAAGAATCCCTTTAGACCGGTGTACCCTGTAATAACAAGTAGAGGCTTCCTGATGTTTGTTTGCTACCATCAAGACAGACCAAACAGCCTGTAACATCATGGAGAGGCTTGCTTTACCCCAAGAAACTTTCATTCTTTGAGTCTTTGAGCTGCAGGTAGGGCAAGTTGTCCAAGATGAGCAGGCAATATTGTCTGTTTGCCTAATTCTATTCATTCAAGCCACCAGAGGAACTTATAAAGATTCCCATGTCAAGGGCACATCCCCAGAACAATTACATCAGACTCTCTGGGAGCAAGACCAGGCAGCAGTTGTTTTTAAGGCCCCCTGTGTGGTTACAATGTGCAACCAAGGTTGGAAAGGCTCTAGTGGGAAGAATATGGTGACAGAAGTTAGAGATTCCATAATGCTGTACTAGTTTTAGCACATACAGCTAAATGAATTTAGGTTAGTCATCTAACTTTGTACCTATTTTTCATTTCTACTCATTGACCAAAAACATCCATTCTACTTTTGTTCCCCTTTGGTTAGCATGAGATAGCATGTGTGAAAATAAAACACGTTAAGGTGAGTGTGTACTGTTATATTTCTTTGATTGTGACAGTCTCAGCCATGGGGAAACCATTTTAGAACAGCCTATACAAATATTGAGCAAGAGGTGTGCCATAGAAAAAAAAAAAAAAGCAAAAGTTATACTCAGTAATCCTGAGAAGGAAGAACTATATTATAGAGACAATAGATGATGCTTTTCTACTGCAGATACAGTCACAATGAAAAGATACGGTTATAGTGGGGAAATTTCAACTTTAAGTACTTCTGACAAAAATTCACTCTTCTTTTTTCCTCACCCCTCATTCCATCATTATTTTCCTCCAATCAATATCTCTGAGAGTCTATGTCTAGACAGTAGGCTAGTCAGCTGGTAAGAGACAGACGAGTGAAAAAAATACAGAGAATAAATAGGAAGTGTTAAAAGTTTGTACAAATAGTATGGCATTTTTCATCTCTCACTAGAAAAAGCAATGAATGAATGAAACAAAATTGATGGGAATATTTAGGAAAGATGGCCATGCCATTTGGGGTTTCATAACATATGAGAAGTGTACTGTCATATATATATCAAACAGAAAATGTAGGAAAGGTGATTTTTAAAAAAATGAGTAATATCAATCAATTATTCTTGAATAGAAACTTCAAATAAATTGTAAATTTTGTCTAGGTAGTAGCATAGTCCCATTGAGAACACATTACTCAACCTTCTATTTGTTCATCTGTAAAGTGGGTGTTATAATGTTAACTACTGTATGCCTACTTTACAAGTACCTTTACAAGTTCCCAATATATAGTAAGAAAACTCTATTGGTATTAGTCATTATATCACCTAAAGGAAATAATGAGACCTCACTAAGAACTCTGGGAAGCTCAGTTTTACTCCCCTTAATGCAAGGGAGGAATGTATATCCATATACCAATAAAAAGACTATATTAATAAAGTCTATAAGAGTATGTATGTATGTTTGTATGTATGTGTGCTCATGTATATTTGAAGAAATAAAGTATAGGAATACTGTTAGTGAAAGACATGTAATATTAATAGAAGAAATGGAGAGCAATTCATTTAAAAATTTTTCTTTAAATGACAAATTTCATCAAGTTAGAAGAGGTTAATTAATTATTGTTAAGCAAGAAGCTCCAGATAAGGGCAAGACTGTTAAAGAGCAGTTGGTTAAATTGTTCAAGACTCTAAACCCAGGATAATTATAGAGGACAGGTAGAGGATGGATGGATGGATGGATGGATGGATATAAAGAATAGAGTATATGTATGTATATAACATAATAGTATTTCATGTGAAAACTACCAATATCTTAAGCATAGTAGATCTGCAATAAATTTTATGTGAATTTGATGGAAGGCGTAAGGCTTATAATTAACTACAAACATATGAACCAGTGAAATAATGTGATTTCCAGAAAATACTAGTGCAGATCCAAGCTGAATTGATAGATAATGGAGGATCTAAACATAGATCCTGGGAGTTAATAATCCCACTGTTAATAATCTTTACTATTCTAACAAAATCAAAATCCTGAGCTACTTCTATATGCACTCTTTAATGGCAACATCAACATAGCTCAATGCCAATATGGTCAGGATAGTTAGGATTTTAAAAAATCATGTCTTGAGAAAAAGCTGAAGACTGAAGCTGTCCTGTCTTCAAATATTAGAGGACTCTCTCTCATGGGGGAGAGATGAACTTACTCAATATTGCTCCAGAGGTCATCTAGAAACTGTGGAAACTTAGTACTCAAATTAGGAAGGATATTGTGAATTTACTGTCTATCAGTGGAACTGGCAGCCTCCCAACAACAAAGAGGAAAGTTTTCTGTCTTCAGCAAGAGATTCGTTTAAATGCTGATCATCTATTTTGAGAATCTTGTTTTGTGAAAGATCAAGATCTTTCACTTCCAGCTCCAAGATTTTATTTTCCATTTGAAGTGCTGAACTAGGATTTTATTAAACTGTGCTGCCTGTAGTTAGTGTAACACATTCTTCATTATTACAAATAATATATATGAACAAATATCATTATAATTAAAAGTTTCAGTCACTATCTATTTATTTCAAATAATATCCAGTAATACAAAGTTCAAACAAAAGAAAAATTTGGAAAGTGTGAATATTATGATGATTGGAACTATATAGTGCATAGTATTACCACATATAAACTTAATGAGAAGTGAATTATTTTCAACTTTAAACTACTTTTAAAGAATGTATGCACAGCCCCTTTTTAAAAAATACTCTAATTTCAGTGCTTGAAGATCCAAGTTTCATTGAAGAATATTTTAAATTGAAAAAAAATGAGAAAACATGTGCTAAAGAATGGAATTTTAAGTAAGTAGTTGCATCTTCACTATATTATCCTAACTTGAAATATCTATCATTCTGTTTTCTACTATCTAATTGGACCACCAGAAGAAACCCTTTGGAAACAACAACTTAATGTCTTTTTCTAAACATAAGAATATGAAGTGTCATTTTTTTCCCTTTAATATGACTCCAGGTAAAAAAATATGTTTGCTACATATTGACTTCCAAAGATGAAGACAAGGCATAAGTCCCAAGGAAGAAATCTCACAAAACTTTCCTCATTAATTCTCTTATTCCCACCCCCATTATCCTTATCCACATATGGCTTACAAATGGGAGAAGAGGGCTGTGTATATATATCCCCAGTTAACTTTTTATCTTTCTTGTAGTTCCAAATATCTTTTCTTCTTCCACAGACTTTTCACTTGGAACCAAATATTTTCAACCTCTTGAGAAAACATATAATAAAATGCAAAAATAAATTATTGCAGCATCTTAGAAATCCTTGAATCTTAGACCATATTACATTACATTACAGTCAAGGTGTCTTTACTCCTAAAGGCAGTTTTTCTGCTGCTTGATCCTGCTAGAGCAAAGATCACCTCAGTCCTGTGGCATTGGCCAGGTTGCAGTAGTTATTTATTCTAGCATGTGTATTTTTAGTTCTCAGTGAATATGCCACCACAGAAGGAAATTGATGTTCCTACATTTGGCATTTATCTCATTTTTTTAGCTCTTTGACTTGTTGGCAAAATGTCTTCTTTTCTGCATGAATATTCTGTTAAATAAAAAATGTTCTGTGTTTTCAATTTGGTTAAAAATCAAGGTTCTTAAAATATTCTTTCCTACCTTTTAGTATCATAGTTCAGATTGTTTTTTTCAGATGAATGTCTGTTGACTTCTACATCAACTTTAAGCCAAAATAGAGAGATGCTCTACTTTTCTGCTTTTACAATGAATTATAGGCAGTAGAAAAGTTTTTTATTAAGCAGAATTTTAAAGAGTACAAGCATATTTTTTTCCCTTGAAGGCACAATTCAAGTTTTGTTTGTAATTAAATCTACTTAGAATATAAGGTTAATTTTTCTTTGACATGACTTCCTTTTTTTACTTTAACAAAAATGTTTTGTTTTATATGTTTGATTATTCATTCATTATGTACTACCAGCATCCCAGTCCCAAAATTTAGAAAAAGTAGAGGGTGCCATGTCATTTTCAACTTCTCCATTCACTTCTACATGTGGCTGAAATAATCGTGAGCTGTTTGAGTGCTAGGACATTTCCCCAAATACATGATTTTGAAGTTACAGGTCAAATTGTCATGTGTGTGGTGACCCTGTCAGAATAAAACTCTCACACTTTATGCCATCTGGTGGCTGATTAGAATACATCTAGATCAGATAATATTTGCTTCTTTTAAATTTTGGAGTTGATCAGTTAAAAAAAACCACTAAATAATTTTTTAAAAATATATTACATTTATCTGCATAGAGTGTGCAAAAATCTAAAGAATGGTGAAATCAAATTCTTTTTAAGTAATTATTGAAAGTCTCATTCATCAAGATACATGAGATACAATAAAATAGTTCTTGGAGACTCAAGTAGAAAATGTTTGGGCAACTATGCCAGTGAACTGGTCCATATGTATATGCAGTGTGATACTATTATGCATCTCTCTGTTTATTATATTTGAAAATATTTTCCTTGCACTGAAATTTTCTACTAAATAAACAAACAAAATGATAATTGAGAATCTTTCATCTGCATAGTGTTAAGGAAAAAGAGCTATCTCTTCTGCTTCAGTCCCTCCTCCTACTGTCTTCCCATCCCCTCATCAATCAAGACCTAATTCTTAAGCCACACTAAGTTCTTTCTTGTCACTATTATTTGGGGACATAAGATCTCTTCACCACTTTGTGCCTTCTGCCTGGGATATCTTTCCCAGCAGGGTCTTTGCTGGTGGTCTAAAGTTAGGATTTGGTCTGAGTTAAAAGGTGGAATGCGGAGTGCTGAAGCACAGGGGCACTGGAGTCAGACTGCTTATATTTGAATCCTGCCACTGTGTCTATGGGCAACTTACGTGGCTTCTTTGTGCCTCAGTTATGATAAATTGTAGTGCAAATTGTACTTACCTCCCAAAAATGTTGTCAAGATTAAATAGTACATGGAAATGCTTCAAATATTATCTACATATTAGCCAGCATAAAACCATTTTTTTAAATTGAGGTATAACATATAGTAAGTACTCATGAAGTTAAGTTTGCAGATATTCATGCTTTTCCTATTGCGGCTCTAATTAAATTCTTAGAAAACATTTCTCCAGAGGTTACAGGGTGAAAGAGTCAGACAGATATGGGCAAAATTCTTACCTATGCTGAGCTTGTTTCCATTTCTGTTAAGTGAAAATAACATTACCTACCTTAGAAGGTTGTTTTGCATTCAAACTCTTAGATGAAATCATACATGTAAAATATATGGCATATACCATTCAGTAAATATTAGTGCCTGAGAAGAGGGAGAGACAAAATCCATGCTCCCCCACTTTTCAGAAAACAAAGTTTCTGTCAGAATCATGTAAAAATTATAAAATTTTCTCAGGTTAGAAGGCAGAAAACAGCATCTCTGGTGACCATATTTGTTCTAGTCCATTATGTCCCTGCTTCTTTCTCCTTCCCAACTCGTCAATTATCTCTTCTGCCTGGCAGTGCTTCAGAAGGATAGCATGAAGAAACATTTCTTTGTGAAATGGCTCCTGACATGTTTAGGCTGCCATGTTCCCCCATCCTTTCCTTCCAAAGTGCTCTGTATCTTTCTCCTTTAGCACCTGTGCTGTGGAAATTGCGCTGTTGATGGAGAGTGACCAGGGCAGGGCCACTTTGGGAGCCAGTGTTCTCTATACTTAGCACGACACCTGGCAACTAGTAGGCACTCAATTTGTGTGTTGAATGATGCATACTCGCCCTCTTTCTCCACTTAATAGTAGGATAAATGTGAAGGCCATTGATTTTAGGAAAAATAAAATGTAGGTGCTGAGTTCTATTAAGGCGCATTCTAATGTAGAGATTGTGCTTCTATTTTGGGAATCTAAGGGTATAATCATAGAACAGTGATTAAAAACTGAAAGTATAAATGACTATCATGAATATCTTATGCAAATCCTTAAGTTTAACACATGTTTTTGGTTAGTATTAATAGGAACCTATTGTCATTATAAGCAGCTCATAAATATTCATGAAAACAATCATTTGGTTTGGTGTTTATTCTTTTAAAATTTTTTTTATTTTTTACATCATTGTTCATTTTAAACAATATTTGCTTCCCCCACTCCCTCAGGTGTAGTCCCTATAGAATTTCCTTCACCAATGCACTTTGCCTGTCTTTTGGCTAGTCATGTAAATGCTTTGTTTCTGCAAAGACATGGGAAGAATATGACTCTAGAATCTAATCAGAAGTTTTTATTTATTTTCCCTGGAGAAATAGTGAAATATAGAACATCAGAAAGCAAAGCAAGCTGTTGTTTTGAACAACACAAACCCATAAAGCTATTTCTACATCATCCACTATAGCTAAAGATTGCTTATGTAGTATTGGAAAAATCTATTCCAGTAGTAAAAGTTTTGACAATGAGCAGGTTATCTAAATGAAAGTTATTAATTTTAAAGAAACTACATTCTGTGTGGCTCTAAGTAAGAATATTGGTCTTGTCTATACATAGGAACAGGCATTAATATTGTAAAACACTTACTGTATGCTGGGCATTCTTCCTTCATTTTCCAGTGTAATACTGGCCACTTTGTGGAGTGGACACTTGTACCTCTATGTGTAAGGACTCAAAAGTGTAACTCAAAGTGTAATCCCCAATAATATCCATCAGCCTCCTTTGAAGCTATAGCAAATGAGCTACACCACAGGTCAAAGCACTTTCCTTATTGTGAAAACACAACTTCAAGACAAGATCCCTGATTTTCCCTTTCAACTGGATCTTCACACCTAAAATTCTCTACAGAAATTCTGGAAAAGTGAAGGCAAATATCTGCAGTTTTCTAATTAGGCATAAAGTGATTAACTTGCCTGAAGTTATTGATAATATGTAATTGTATTTGAAAACTAAAACTAAATTATTTTCTACTGACTATTAAAAGCTTAAGTTTTTCAGGTAAATGTAAAAATATTACCAACCCAATTGCAAGTACAAATTAAGGATAAACCTTTTGGGGAAAAGTTTTATAATTTTTTTTGGTCGCTTTTAAATCCTATTATTAAACAATGTTAGTTCCTTATCATGCAGTTAACTATGAAGTTAACATCGGGATGTATATATGTTTCAAGTTAGATAATGTGCAATTATCATGCAGTTAACATAGGGATGTATGTATATTTTAAGTTAGTTTTTTTCATTTCCTTCAGACAAATATCCAGAAATGGAAAAATAAAATGTAGGTGCTGAGTTCTATTAAGGCGCATTATAATGTAGAGATTGTGGTTCTGTTTTGGGACTCCTAAGGGTATAATCATAGACATTTGCTAGAATTTTTGAGGAACTGTCATATTCTTTTCCATGTGACTGTACCAATTTAAACACCCACCAACAGTACACAAGGGTTCCCTTTTCTCCACATCCTTACCAACACTTTTTATTTCTTGTATTTCTTATAATAGCCATTTTGACAGGTGTGGAGTGATATGTCTTGGTTATTTTGATTAGCATTTCCCTGATAATTAGTGATGTTGAACATCTTTTCATGTACTTGTTGGCTATCTATATGTCTTTGAGAAAATGTCCTTTCAGATCCTCTGAAAATGGAGTTTTCTTATAATTGAATTACATGCATTCTTTATGTATTTTTCAGCAGTGAATAATATATTTACTTGCTATTTTCAAATTTTGTTTATTGAGGTAAAATAGGTTTACATCATTGTATCTTTGGAAGCTTAGATTTAAACCTGTACAAATGTATAATTTCACCCCATGCCTACCAACACTTCACCAATTCTCTTCTAACATTATGTTTTGGATAGGAACCACTTACCAGATATATGGTCTATGGTCTTTGCCTTATGATTTCCTTTGCTGTGCAAAAGGCTTTTAGTTTGATGTGTTCTACTCTTTTATTTTTTTAAAGATATATTTATGTATACAAGAGCTGGGGTACAGACCAGAGATGCGGGGAGTGAGAGGATTCACCAGAGACAGAGTGGGGAACAGAACAGGCAGACTCACTGAAATATACACTGCTGAAGGGAGCAACAGGCGAGTCAGGAGTGGTCTGCTGCGCCATGTGGGTAGCTCCCTGGCTGGCCGGGGATCAAACTCGTGCTGCAGAGGCTGCAGACAGCTACACAGTGCGGTGCTTAACCACTTGAGCCACCAGGGAGGCCCTAATTCTACCTTTTTAATTTCATGTTTGTTGCTTTTGGTGTCCTATTCAAAAAGTAATTTGCCAAGACTGATGTCAAGAAGCTTACTGTTAGAATTTCTTCTAGGAGTTTTATGGGTTCAAGTCCTACATTTAGAATCTATAATCATTTTCATTTAATTTTTGTATATGATGTAAAAATAACTCTCTTGCATGTGGCTGTTCTGTTTTCCCAACCCTATTTATTAAAGAGTCCCTTCCCTTCTGTATTCTTGGCTCCCTTATTGTAAATCAATTGCCCATGTATATGGGGATTTATTCCTTGGCTCTCTATTCTGTTCTGTTGATCTGTGTGTCTGTTTTTACACTAATATCATACTGTTTTGATTATAATTGCTTTGTAGTATTGTTGGAAATCAGGGTGTGTGATGCCTTCAGTGGTGTTCTTTTTCACAATTGCTTTTACTACTTGGGTTCTTTTGCGGTTCTAAAACTTTGTGATTCTAAAACTTTGCTGCATTTGTAAAATATACTCTGGACTTGGCTATACTGTCATTTTAATTAAGAAGTTAGTATATATTATTTCTAAGTTCCTCTGGTGTCTCATTTTGTAAGTATATATTTTAATTGACAGTATGTGATGTTGTTTTAGCATATTTGATTCCCTTTTTACCAGTTATGTAGAAAACATTCATGCTGAGTACATTAGTTTATATGCTTACGTTATTCTTCAGGGTAATTGGACTGGAACATTGCTTCTATAAGTTTACATAATGATATACTTAATGTCTTTTTGAGGAATGCTAGCTTTTTTCTTCCTCAAAGACTAAGCTTTGAGCGCCATCTTGTGGTTAAAGAGAGAATTAGCACTGGGAAAGACATTGTAAATAATCTCTTTTAAAATATGGCCATGTTAGAAATATATAGACAAAGGGAAACGTCTTTGGGAAAAAAAATTCCGCTGAGCAATTATGGAACCTATGCTTGTATGTTTTTAGAGACATGGCGTTCAGTACGTCACATAGCATTCAAATAGCTCTAATCCTCCTTAATTCTAGCTTAAATCTAATACCTTGTCATGTTCAACCATACCACATTTCTCTCATTCACTCAACAGGTTTTTACTGTGTGACTTTTAGTGTGTCACAAAACTTACAGAAAATGATAAATTACCTCCCTTTTATAAAAGTGTACAGGAAAAAAAAATGTTTTGTTTTGGTTTTTTGTTTGTTTGTTTGTCTTGTTTTGTTTCCTTAGAGCTGAAATTCAAATATAGGCCTGCCAGGTGCTACAGCCAATGCTTCCCCCCAACCCCCCCCCACCCCCCCACCCCCCCTGCATTAAATCAAACGTCAGCTCAGAGTCTGGGAACTTTGGGAAAGCTGAATAAGGGTAAAATTCAAAGGATGCTATTATGACTGAAAAGTAAGTATTTCTGCTTGTCCTTGGAAGCAACACAAATAAGGCTTTACTGTTTAGTGGAATTCTTTATGTCTCAAAAAACGGCTATTATGTCTTTTTCTCATGTTCCCTTAAGTTTTTCTTTTTCAAAATTAAAATTCAAAGTATATTTAATTCTTTAACTGTTTTATGAATTCCATAATCGTTTTAAAACTAATTTGGCAGTCTTTTACTTGTCTTTACAATTTGGGGTTATATTTACTCCTCCATTTGTGCACATGCTTCACCCACTCTCCACCACCCTCCTGTGCTCATGACCTATCCCTTTCCTTCCTATCTCCCCCAGTTCTTTCTGGTAACCAGTACATCTTTCACTGAGTCTAGGATTTATTTTTGCTGTGCTTTGCCAGTATGTATTTTTTTTTTGTTATTTATATTCCACAGTAAGTGAAACCATCTGATCTTCTACTTTCTGACTTATTTCACTTACTACAAACACCTTGTGACCCATCCATTTTGTCCCAAAGTTCACTATTTCATCTTTTTTAATAGTTCAGCAGTATTTCATTGAGTTTATATTCCACAATTTCTTTATCCAATGGTCTGTCATGGGGCACTTAGCTTGGTTCCATGACTTGGCTATTGTGGAAAGTGCTGCTATGAACACTGTAATTTTTGTTTCCGGAACTCTTATGAATATAATTCATTTCATCAATTTCTCTCTCAAAATGTAGCCCCTATTTTACCGTGAATTTCTGGTTGTAACACAGAATCTGATGGAGTCGCCTTTCTTATAAGCACTGTGACTTAAACATGCTTCCCTCTCATCTCTTTAAAAAGAGGGGCTTTGGCAGTCAAAACATATAAAGAACTTTTTTTTTTTTTTCATAAGAGAATTGCTCCTTTGGTTCTGGTTCCAGATGACACTCTTTTGAGTGGTCTGTCTCTTTTCTCTCCTTTCCGCCTGCCCTCTCCCTCAACAACCTGCTGCTTCTCTACCCTCTTTTTAACCTGTTTCATCTGAAAAAAGGAATGGAAGGAAGCCCAAATGTTTCCTTAGAACACGGTACAAAAAATCCGATTATAAGATGAAGAAAGATTGTTTTATGTCTCTTATTATGCACATAAAGCTACTTTTCAAAAATATATAGCAATTGATAGTGCCACCAAAATTATGTGCAAATTTAAAATAAACCAAAAAAAGAAAAATAGAGCAAAAACAAAAAACAAACAAGTAGTGCATTCTTTCATTTTACTTTTTATTAATTATGTCATCTTTTTTTAGTTATTTAAATTGTATGTCTTTATTTAGTGACAGTAAACATTTTTACCTTTATAAGTTATGTTTACCTTTATAATTTATGTTTTACCTATACAATTTCAAGTGATTGAAAGAAAAAGGAAATCAGTACTTAGTTTTTTTGTAGATAAAGATTTATTAGTGGGGGGAGGGAAGTATAAATCAAGCTATGTTGTTTTCTAAAGTCATGTTTGCCCTGAGGAAAATAAGCTTCTAATCATTTTTCAGAACTCACAAAAAGCTCACAGAGGACTCAAAATAGTTTATGCTAGTTTGAATGACAAAGTCTCTTTATTCAAGAGACATTGGATAGAGATTTCACAAAGGTTATAACTTAGTATTTGGGGCTCAACCCCCAAAGGTTGTTGTGGGCCCATAACAAAGCTTAAACACAATCTTGAAGATATCAAACTGATTACAAGATACTGAATTGCATACTGGAACAATGGAGAGCCATGTTTAAAGGAACATAACAAATTTCAACTTCATACAACATAAAAGTTACAGTATCCAACATCCTATCAAAAATAACCAGTCATGCAAATAAGCAGGAAAATATAATCCATAACTAAAAGAAAAATCCATCAATATAAATAGATCTATAAATGACTTTTATATAGATCTATAAGTAGATCTTTAAGGTCTCAAAGCAACTATTATACATCTTATAAAATATATTCTAGGACATAAAGAAAACCATAAATATGATGAAGAAAGATGGAGGACAGACAAAAGACCAATGTAATATCTGGAGATAAAAATAGATTTAAAATAGTTTACATATATATATTATATGGAAAGAATAGCAAGTTAGATATTGAAGAAGAAAAGATCCATAAACTTGAAAATGTAGGAATATAAACTTGAAAATAAGTAAAGAGAAAAAAGACTGAAAAAAATGCCAGTCTCAGCTGTGGGACATTATCATGTGGTGAAAGATAAATGTAACTGGTGTTCCAAAAAAGAATTGACAGGGGAAAAAATGTGAAGAAATAATTATGGCTAAAGCTTTCCCAATTTAGATGAAAGCTATAAATTCAGAGAATTGGAAGCCCAATAAATTCCAAGAGACAGAAAATAAATAAACGAAGCCAACGCACATCATAATCTAATTGCTGTAACTCAGTGATAAAGAGAAAAATCTTAAAAGCAACAAGAGTTTTTTTAAAAAACACATATTTCTTATAAAGAAAAAAAGATAATAACCAATAATTGATGTCACAAGTCCTGCAAACCAAAAAAAATAATGGAAGAAAATTGCAAAGTGCTGGAAAGAAATTGTTAATATAGAATTTTGCATTCAATAAAAAATATCTCTCTAAAATGCAGATAAAATTCTTTCCAGAACAATACATTTGACCACATAGATGAAATGAACAAACTTCTTGAAAAATAGCATTTACCAAAGCTCATTTGAAAAGAAATAGATAATCTGAATAATCCCTGGCTAACAAGGAAACTGAGTAAATAGCTATATGCCTTAACAAAAAGACAACTCCAAGCCCATATGGCTTAAATGAAGAACTTTTCCAGTTATTTAAGGAAAAATAATGCCCAAATACACAAACTCCTTCAGAAAATAGAACAGAAAGGAATACTTCCCAGAACATGTTATAAATTCTGCATTACCTCAATAACAAAACCAAAAACAGTACAATAAAAAAAACTTGATCAATATATTTCGTATACATAGATGCAAAAATTTTAGCAAATTGAATCCAAATATACATGGCTATATATTATAAACATTTGAGTCAATGATTTTGGGGGGTATTAACTCAAGGTTACATTCCTGTTATAAACCCAAGTTGGTCACAATTATTGTAATTAATATTTATGGTAATTATACATGACCAAGTAGGTTCTATTATGCCAGAATAGAACCTTTAAAGGTTCTTAAAAGTTCTATTATGCCAGAATAGAACCTTTATTTAACATTGAAAAATTAAGTAAAAATGTGAAATAGAATAAGCAATGTGAAAATAGAATATGAAAGGAGAATCATGATCCTCTCAATAGGTGAGCAAAATGTCAATACCAGCTCCTGAATAAAATAATAACTCAGTAAATTAAGAGTACGGAAGTATTTCCCCAATCTCATAAAGTGCATCTATGAAAAACTATATCCAACTTACATAATATAAGACAATGTTTTGCGTGAGGCAGTAATGTCAATTCTCACCAGTCCCATGCAATATTTTGTTAGAGGTTTTATTTTTATTTATCATAACATCACTACTGCTATATCATGATTTTCATTATTTCATTATTTTCACTCAGTTTTTAACCTCTGTGAGGTCAGGGACCTACCCTGCCTTGTTTTTCCTATGTCATTAGGTCCTAGAGCAGTACCATGCACAAAATAGGTGCTCTGAATATTTGTCAAATGAATAAACTTTTCTATAGTACTGTGTCAGCAAGGTACACTTGTGGGACAGAAGCAATTCTATGCAACTTCATTTTCCCTAATAAGTAATATTTTTACCAAAAGTTTTCTTGTCTTTAATATGTTCCAAAGCTTAGTGACCCCCAAATAAATTCTTGTAAAATTTATTATTTCCATTATGAATTCTTTCTCTAAGAAAATGCTGAGACAGCTTGACTTGGGTTCATCAGCGTCTCCTACACTGTGGTACTTTTTTCCCAAGATAAGTCTTGAAATTTTCTGATGTAATTGTTTCCCTTTGTAGGTGATTGAATAATGTTCCCCCAAATTTCATGTCCACCTAGAACCTCAGAATGTGACCCTATTTTGAAATAAGATGTTTGCAGATGTAATTAGTTAAGAGGAGATTATGTTGAGTCAAGTGGACTCTAAACCCAATGACTGCTATCCTTTTAAGATGAGGAGAGGACACAGGTACTCACGGGAAAGAAGGTCACATAATGACAGAGGTAGAGATTGGACAGAAGCAGCTACAAGCCAAGGTACCCAAGGATCACTGTGAGTTGAGTCAGCAGGAGCCAGAAAATCAATACAAAGTAAAAATCAAAATCAACAAGCAACTATAAACCAGAGACACACTACAGGAGGTGGGGGAGATGGGGGGAGGAAGGGGCGGGGAGAGGAAGGACTAGAGTCAAAATAAGGGGGGGTGCAATTGTATGGGGAATATAACCATAATGAAAATGCATACGTTGTGCAAAGATGAAAAATGAAGTAGGAATTATATAAAATAAAGTATTAAAAAAAAAAAAGGGCAAGGAGGGATTCTTCCCTAGAGCCTCCAGAGGGCATGACCACAACAACACTTGCTTCTAGATTTTAGCTTCCAGAACAGTGGGGGAATAAATTTCTGTTAAGTCACCATGTGTGAGGTAATTTACTATGGTGATCCTCCGAAATGAATGCACCTTGCTGTGCCACGTGCTGCTCTATTACTCTTATAGTATTAATCTTACACTGTATGTGTTTACTTTCCTAATTATTCTGTTGGAAAACACATCCTGGAATAATATTACCACCACATTTGTCAAATTCAGTATGGCATCATTTTCAAAGCCCATTGCTCTGTTTTGTCTGTCTCACTTGATGTGTTTGCCCTATTTTTCTCTAATGTTGTAATTCCCAAAATTCATTTGGAAAATTGGATAATATCTGCTCTTTCTTGTTGTAGGTATGCTGTTGTCATGGCTCGGCTTACTAGAGAAAAAAATAGGTATCACAAAAACAATGATCCAACTGAAGGAAAACATCACTTCCCAACTCCAAGTAATTAAGTTCAGTCTGTTTGTTTTGCTTTATTTTCAAAACGAATATAAGAATAATATTTAAGTTTTTTTCAATTCAATTAAGTTTAAATAAGTGGGAAGAACTTTTCCGTAATGATAGTGTTGAGTCCATTATGTCATTCAATACTGCCCTACCTCTGACTTTCCTCTTATGTGAGATTAAGACATTCCCCTGCTGCTTATACTAGTTTGAATTGGACTCTGTATTTCTTGTAACCAAAATTTATCCTTATGAATTCAGAAAGGCCCAAACATGGTTAGAATGAACTGGAGTAGTCCATCATTTCTCTCCAGCGAAAGACAAAACTTAGTTTTAAATTAATGAAAATGAGAGATTAATATTAAAATACAAAAATAAAAACTCACATAGGATAATGGCAGCTTTTGAACCCAAATCTCTCTACAAATCCTTCTAGAAACTAAGAGAACTCTCATAACCCTTGTCTATAGCACAACTAGAAGACAATGAATATTACATAGTTCATATGATGTGTCCCTAGGGAAATAAACATGAATTTGTCCTGGAACCCATACTAGACAATGAATTAGGTGGCAACTATAAAGAAAGGAGGAGTGTGTGATGGGGTTGTAGAGGTGACAACATAAATAGCACCAGCGAGGGTTCATCCCTAGAAAGCAAGATCACTACACTGAATGGAAGATACTGAGAAATTTAGATTCTGTATCTACATTCTCCTTTTTAAAATGTAATAATTTGCAACCCTGCCCCCACCCCGTGACACAGTGGTTGAGTGCTGGGCTACGAAGCTGCTTGCAGCCTCTGCAGCGCCCGTTTGATACCTGGCTGCCAGCAAGGGTCCCACATGGTGTGCAGACCTCTCCTGCCGCGCCCTCTGCTCCCCTCAGCAGTGTATTTTGTCAGTCTGCCTGTTCTGCTCCCCGCTCTGGCTCTGGTGAATTCTCTCACCCTCCTGCGCTTCTGACTGTACCCAATGCTTGTATAAATAAATCTTTTACAAATAAATGTAATAATTTGGGGCCTCTCTGGTGGCACAAGGGGTTAAGCACCACACTATGAAGCAATCTATGGCCTCTGCAGCACAAGTTCGATCCCTGGCCAGCCAGGGAGAAACCCACATGATGCAGCAGACCTCTCCTGTCTTGCCCGCTGCGCCCCTCAGCAGTGTATTTCAGTCAGTCTGCCTGTTCTGTTCCCCACTCTGTCTCTGGTGGCTCCTCTCACCCCCCGTGTCTCTGGCCTATTCCCCAGCTCTTGTATGCATAAATAAATCTTTTAAAAATATGAAAAAAAAATTTTAAATGTAATAATTTTAATTATTTAATTGTTTCTAAGGAAAGATGGAAGCCTCTTTGCAATAATTATAAGGGTTTCCTAACCTGGCCTCAGCCTAAGTAGCCAGCTTCACTGAATTCATTGTGCACTATAACAATGATCTAGAATTCTATATATCTAAAATCAATGCTTGTTATTAGCTGGATGTCTTGGGCAAGTTACTGTAAGTCACTACATCTTGATTTCCTCATCTATAAAACAAGGATAATAATACCTGCCCATCTTAAGGGTTGTGTCTGAGTTAAATAAGTGTTAAATAATAATATACATGTAGTACAGTAGCTGCCACAGTGTAAATTCTCATGTCAACTTGTGAGAGTACTCAAGTCCTCTGTATGTCTGTGTCCTCACTCATAAGTGCTCCACCTCCTTTCTTTATCCATCTCTGTTTAGCAGACTGCTCTTTCAAAGTCCAAGTCTGGTTTCACTTAGACATGGTTATTCTGTCCTGTGCTGCTTTTCCTTTATATGTAAACTGGCACCTAGCAGACACTTAGTAAATCTATGTTAAATGAATTAACTGACAAAGCACAAAAAGATTGGCCAAAATGGAAAGAATGTATCATAACAAAAAACATTAATTGCAAAATGTGAAATTTAGAAATTTTAAAGGGTTTCTTGCTTTCACAAAAATGATTATAGGTGTTTTGCTACAAATATAGCATCATTTCTATTTCTATTGTTTTCTCTTCATGTCTTTTAAATTTCTGTTTTCTTATTTCCAATTCTAGTTCACTTTTCTCCTAATTCACAAAGTGAAACAGAAATTGTCACAAAGATTTATGAATCAGATGCAGATTGGAAGAATGACCAATTAACAGATTTTGAAGAATCATGGGAAGAAGAAGTTGCTGATCTGGTTGCCTGGAGCAAAACTCTTAACACAGATGGTTTACAAGATTAGGTTTAATGCCCTAAGCTTTTGTGTATTTATTACAACCCCAACCACAGTAAGCCTCATGGAACAACTCTGAAAGACTTTGAAAACTTAGGTCCCACTTTTTCTAGGTTGGCCTCATCCCTTCACTGTTAGTACAAATTAGAAATATAAGTACAGATAAGTGAATATGTTGCTATGATTTTTTTAAGCTCTGCTATTTAGAAACTAAATTATCCAAATTATGGGGTGTTCATTATAGTATTCCAATCAATGGTATTATACCCACAGTTGTTAGCCAACTAGAGAAAAGTTTTTGTAGGCAAAACCTGGATCAGGAAGAGGCTGGGATTGGAGGGGAGTACTCAGGAGCTTTGGAGGCTGATCCCCAAGTGGGGGATCTATACATTTATTTCTATAGATCCCAAGGGGGGAATCTATACATTTATTTCTATCTGTCTGGTTGAGAGCCTTGTTCCCTCCTTTTGAAAGGATGAGCTGTCACCAATACACTAATGTTCCCTTGCTGTATTCTCCAAGAATACATTCTCTGTTTTCTTTTCAGCCTTAAGAAACCATCCTCTCATATTCTCGTGTCTTTTTTTCTCCTCGTCTTTTTGCCGTATGCCCTTAAAATATGCTTGTCTCTCCTAAATGCCTCCATCTTTGACCCTGCATTTTTATTTCCCTCAACAGTATATCACTCATATTTTCTCAGTCATTTATTAATAATAGTCTAGCATTTGCTCTTTTGATTTCTTTAATTCACCTCATCTTCATACCCATTGCACAATAAAATCTGCCTTTTGCTTATATCACTTGATTAAAATGCACTAAGATCCACCAGTCTTCCATATTGCCAAAATTCAATAGATGCCATATCCTACCTGGATTTCTTTTTTTTTTTTTTAAAGATTTTTATTTACGCAAGAGCTGGGGTAAGGCCAGATGCATGGGAGAGTGAGAGGATTCACGAGAGACAGAGCAGGGAACAGAGCAGGCAGACTGACGAAATACACTGCTGAGGGGAGCAGCGGGCAATATAGGAGAGGTCTGCTTGCCATGTGGGTTGCTCCAAGGCCAGCGGGGATAAAACCAGCACTGCAGAGGCTGTGGACAGCTTCACAGCGTTGTGTGAACCTCTTGTGCCACCTGGGAGGTCCTTCCTACCTGGGTTTCTAGGGTATATTCAATATCATTAATCGCTTCTCTCAGTTTCTCTCTTTTTTAGTATTTATTGCCTTGCCTTCAGAAAGACCTACTCACACAACTCTTCCCCACAAACACCCTGTAAGTGCCTGGGATCTATTTGTTAAATAGGTCTATCCCTTATTTGTAGAGAAGCTAACTTTATCCCCTATGAAAAATGAAAAAAAGCTCTGTTGTATGTACTCAGATGTCCGGGCACTTCACTAGCAAACTAGCTGTTTTCAGGACCATCTGTGGTAGTTCAGATCCCATCTGATTGTAGTACCTGACATGTTTGTTTTCCTAACCAGCACCACAAAATGGTGGCAGTTATCCAGATTTCCTCCTACCTTTGTCAGGACCAAAGTACAGCCAAGAGCCAATTTCATGACTCCTGCCCAACTTGACCACATTAGAGCTCTTTTACACCCATTGAAAAGGCCACTGTAAATGGTTCATCCCTTACATCGGGGAATCTATAGAATGGAGTTGAAAGATGGTTTTGTTGATGGTCATACCATTAGGGGCTGGGTTTCTAACTCCTCTCTGCTGGTTTGCTAGGAGGAAAAGGCATTTCACAAAATAGGACCCACATAGCAATAGTTACCATGTATTTTTCCACCTCAGACAAAATCTCCTGTTTTGCTGAGTCTTCTGTTAAAAAATAAACTTGGAAAATTTAGCAAATAGAAGAACTCAAAAGTTACAAAAGGAAAGCTTTTAATAAGCAGAAGAGTGATTCTAGGTTGTTTTGAGCAGCTTCAGTGAGGGATAATTGACATACAATAAATTAAACTATTCATTTGATATATGATATACCCATGTAACAATTACTACAATACAGATAGATTGTGAACACATCTGTCACCCCCAAAAGTTTCCTCATGCCTCTCTTTTGCCCAAATAACTTCCTGTCCTTGCTTCTTATTCACAGGCAATTAGTGATCTTCTTTCTGTTACTATAGATTGTTATACATTTTCTATAGTTTTATATAAATGGAATCATACTCTACTTCCTTTGTTTAGTTTTTCTCTTGCTCAGCATAATTATTGGAGACTGATTCACATTTTGTATATGTCTTTTTTAAATTAATTAATTTATTTTAACATTTATCATTTTTTAATTTTTTTAGACAATGTTTGCTTCCCCCACCCCCTCAGATTGAGTCCCCATAGAAATTCCTTCTCCAAGGCACCCAGGCACCATCACCACAGTCCCCTGTGCTCCTCCCTCCCTCCCTCTGATCCCTCTCCCTCCTCCTCCTCTGCAGTATCTCTCTGGTTTATAATTGTCTGTTTTTGCTTTGTTGTGTTTTGTACTGTTATTATTATTTTTTTTATACTGATGTCTTATTTGGTTCCCCTATATTCCTTTTATAAGTGAAACCATCCAATATTTTTCTTTTTCCTTCTGGCTTATTTCACTGAGCATAATTCCTTCTAGCTCCATCCACGTTGCTGTGAATGGCATGAGTTTATCTTTTTTGATTGCTGAATAATATTCTATTATGTATATATACCACATCTTCTTGATCCAGTCACCTATTTTTGGGAATTTGTGTTGTTTCCAGGTTTTAACTATTGTAAATAGTGCTGCGATAAACATAGGTATACAGGTGCTCTTTGGAATCACTGTTTTTGTGTCCTTTGGGTAGATCCCTAGGAGCGGAATTGCCAGATTGGATGGTAGCTCCATTTTAAGTAGACTGAGGAACCTCCAGACAGCTTTCCACAGTGGTTGGACCAGTTTGCACTCCCACCAGCAATGTAGGAGAGTTCCTTTTTTTCACCGCATCCTTGCCAACATCTGTTGTTACTTGTTTTTTTTTTTTAAAAAAAGATTTATTTATTTGTTTGTTTGTTTGTTTATTTATACAAGCACTGGGTATAGTCAGAAGTGTGGGAGGGTGAGAGAATTCACCAGAGCCAGAGCAGGGAGCAGAGCAGGCAGAAGGACCGAAGTACACTGCTGAGGGGAGCAGCGGGCGGCAGGAGAGGTCTGCGCGCCATGTGGGACCCTCCCCGGTGGCCAGGGAGCAGCCGGGGATCAAACCGGCGCCGCAGAGGCTGAGGGCAGCTTCGCAACCCAGCGCTCAACCGCTTCGCCACCGGGGAGGCCATTACTTGTTTTTTTGATACATGCCATTCTTACTGGTGTAAGGTGGTATCTCAGTGTGCTTTTGATTTGCATTTCCCTGATGATAAGGGATGTTGAAACATTTTTTCATATGCCTGTTGGCCATTTGCCTTTCCTCTTTGGAGAAATGTCTTTTGAGTTCGTCTGCCCATTTCTTGACTGGATTGTTTATTTTGTTTTTGTTGAGTGGTGTAAGTTCTTTGTATATCTTTATGATCAGTCCCTTATCAGTTGAATGGAGTGTAAAGATTTTTTCCCATTCAGTGGGGTATCTCTCTGTTTCGGTTAATGTCTCTTTGGCTGTACAGAAGATTTTCAGTTTGATGTAATCCCAGGTGTTTATCTTTGCCTTCACTATCACTGCTTTTGGTGATTGGTCTTTAAAGATGTTTCTGAGATGTATGTCTTGTAGTGTTTTACCTACATTTTCTTCTATATATTTTATGGTTTCAGGTCTTATGTCCAGTTCTTTTATCCATTTTGAGTTGATTTTTGTGCACGGTGAGAGGTAATAGTCTAGTTTCATTTTTTTGCATGTGGTGGTCCAGTTTTCCCAGCACCACTTATTGAACAAATTGTCCATGTTCCATTGCATATTCTTTGCTCCTTTGTCAAAGATTAGTTGTTTATATAAGTGTGGCTTTATTTCTGGGCTCTCCATTCAGTTCCATTGGTCTGTGTGTCTGTTTTTGTTCCAATACCAAACTTTTAATTATTATGGCTTTGTAGTATAGCTTGAAGTTTGGAAGTGTGATACTTCCTTTCTCCTTTGTTTTCATCAGTAGGGCTTTGGCTATTCGTGGTTTTTTTTTTTTTTTTTTTTTTTGTGGTTCCATATGAATTTCATCAGTATTTGTTCTATTTTTTTGAAGAATGTCATTGGGATCTTTATTGGCATAGCATTGAATCTGTATATTGCTTTTGGAAGGATGGCCATTTTAATAATGTTGATTCTTCCAATCCATGAGCAGGGGATGTCTTTGCATTTCTTTGTGTCTTCTTCAATTTCTTTTAACCGTGTTTTTTAATTTTCTTTGTATAGATCTTTCACCTCTTTTGTTAGGTTTATTCCCAAGTATTTCATTTTTTTTTTTGCTTTCAATTATAAAAAGGATGGTTTTCTTGATTTCTTCTTCTTCCGATTGATTGTTTGTGTATAGGAAGGCTACTGATTTTTGTATGTTGATTTTGTATCCTGCTACTTTACTGAACTGGTTGATTATTTTGAGTAGTTTTTCTGTGGAGTTTTTTGGGTTCTCTATGTATATTATCATATCATCTGCAAATAGTGATAGTTTTACTTCTTCTTTCCCTATTTGATTCCTTATATGTCTTTCTCTTGTCTTATTGCCCTGCCCTCCAGTATTATATTGAAGAGCTGTGGTGAGAGTGGACAACCTTGTCTTGTTCCTGATCTTAAAGGAAAGGCCTTCAGCTTTTCGCCATTGAGAATAATGTTGGCAGTGGGTTTGTCATATATGGCTTTTATCATGTTAAGGTATGTTCCTTCTATCCTGAGAATTTCAAGGGTCTTCATCATAAATGGATGTTGGACTTTGTCAAATGCTTTCTCAGCATCTGTTGATATGATCATATGGTTTTTATTTTTCTTTTTGTTGATGTGTTGGATTACACTGATTGATTTTCATATGTTGAACCATCCTTGTACCCCTGGATGAATCCCACTTGATTGTGGTGTACTGTCCCTTTGATACATTGTTGGATTCTGTTGGCAAGGATTTTGTTGAGGATTTTTGCATCAGTGTTCATTAGGGAGATTGGCTTGTAATTTTCTTTATTTGTGCTCTGTTTGTTTGGTTTTGGTATTAGTGTATGTTGGCTTTGTAGAACATATTTGGTAGTATTCCTTCTTTTTCAATATTTTGAAAGTTTGTGTAGGATAGGCATTAATTCATTGCTGAACATTTGGTAGAATTCATTGTGAAGCCATCTGGGCCTGGCTTTTGTTTTTTCGGAGTGCTTTGATTACTGCCTCAATTTCACCGCTTGTAATTGGTCTGTTTATTTGTTCTATTTCTTCTTTGTCCAGGTTTGGATGATTATTTCATTCTAGGAATATGTCCATCTCTTCTAGGTTTTTGAATTGTTTGCATAGAAGTGTTCATAGTAATTTCTGATTATTCTTTTAATTTCTACTGAATCTGTTGTCATTTCTACTCTTTCATTTATAATCCTATTTATATGTGTTTTCTCCCATTTTTTCTTTGTGAGCCTGGCTAGAGGTTTGTCTATTTTGTTTATTTTTTCAAAGAACCAACTTTCGGTTTCATTGATCTTTTGGATTGTTTTTTTAATTTCCAATTTGTTTATTTCTGCTTTGATTTTTATTATTTCCTTTCTTCTACTGGCTTTTGTTTTTTGTTGTTGTTGTTCTTTTTCTAGCTCTTTGAGATGTGAGATTACGTTATTTCTTTGAGTTCTTTCTTGTGTGTTGATGTGCTTTATGTTTTCCTCTTATTACTGCTTTTGCTGCATCCCATACATTCTGGAAAGTGGTGTCCTCCTTGTCATTCAACTCAAAAGTGTTTTTTAATTTCTTCTTGGATCTCCTCATTAGTCCAGTGGTCTTCCAGTAGTGTGGATTTCAATCACCATGAAGTGGGAGGGTTCCTTGTTTTCTTTTCATGATTTCTAGCTTGATGCCTTTATGATAAGAGAAGATAGTTGGAATGATTTTGATCTTCATGTATCTGTTGATGTTTGTCTTGTGGCCCAGTATGTGATCAATTCTGGAGAATGATCCATGTGCACTTGAGAAAAATATGTACTCGGATTTTTTGGGTGCAGTGTCCTATAGATGTCTGTTAAGTCCATGATTTCTGTGTCTTTATTTAGGGCTCTAGTGTCTTTGTCTATTTCATCTGAGATAAGTATGGCTGTTCCTGCCTTCTTTTTTAGTCCATTTGCTTATAGGATTATTTTCCAACCTTTTACTTTCAGTCTATGTTTATCTTTTGTGGTTAAATGTGTTTCCTGGAGACAGCAGAAGCTTGGATTTTGTTTTTTAGTTCAGCCTGCTACTCTGTCTTTTTATTGATGAATTTAATCCATTTGCATTTAGAGTTAATATTGATATATTGGCATCTGTGTTTGCCATTTTGTTTGTCTTTTTTTGTGATTTTATTCCTTGCTTTATTCTGTTCTTCATTCCTCCATTGGTTTTGGCTTTAGGTCTTCTTGTAGAATTTTTTGGAGTGGAGGTTTAGTTGTAATGAATTTCTGGAATTTCTGTTTGTCTGAGATGGTCCTTATTTTTTCTTCATAGAGGAAGGAGAGTGTTCTTGGTTGGCATTTGCTGTCTTGAAGTTTGCTGAATATGTTACTTCATTCTCTTTTGCCTGTAATGTTTCTTTGGAGAAGTCTGAAGTTAACCTGATTAGTTTTCCCTTATAAGTTATCTGTTTCTTCCCCCTTGCCAGTTTCATTATTTTTTCCTTGTCTTGGACTCTTGCAAGCTTTACTATTAGGTGACTTGCTGTAGTTTTCTTTTCATCATGGTAATTGGGAGTTCTTCTCACTTCTTGTATGTCTATATTCATCTCCTTTTTCATGCTTGGGAAGTTTTCTTCAATTATCTCCTTGAATAATTTCTCAGTTCCTTTGTCTCTCTCCTCACCTTCTGGAATGCCTGTAACTCTTACATTTCCCCTCTTCATGGAGTCTGATAATTGTCTGAGTGTATCCTCATACTGCTTCATTTGCACTTCTCTCTCCTTTTCTCTTTTGGCTTTTTATTTCTGTATCTTCGGTAGTACTGATCCATTCTTCCATTTCATCAATTCTGTTTTCATTGCTTTTCCCAGAGTTCTTTTATCTCTTCTAGTAATCTTTTAATCTCCTATGTATCTTTTCTTTCCTTTATTAAGATCTCAATTTCACTCTTCAGTTCAGTGATTATTTGTCTCAAATCATTTTTTTCCTTTTCATTTTCTTTCTGCTTTTTAATCATGATAATCATTAATCCTCTATCTGATAGGCCAAGAAGTTCTTCCATGTCATTGTTGAGCTCTGGTGAATGTCTTTCTTTTTGTGGTGTGTCCTCCGCAGGCTTGCTTGGTTATTTATATTTTTTCTCCTCCCTGTTGTTTGCTTTCTAATTAGTTCTATGTGTTGGGACATTGTGCCACTGGTGTTGGTGGGCATCTCTTTGGAGTGCTCCTTTAGGGGTGTCGGAAACTGTTCACCAGACTGAGACCAGCACTAGTTGGCCAAAACTCCACCAGGGTGTTGGTGCTGTGTTGCTGGGCACTATCCCTTACAGTTCCCTCCCTCTGTATTTACTCAGTTCCAACAGGAATCAGCTAGTTGGTGATTTTGTTCTGGTCATGAGGTGGTGCCAGAGACTCGTACTTGCTGACCTGTGCTTTTTCCCAGTGGTTGTCTGAGAAATGGAGGTGGGGGGAGGGGGTGGGAGGGGAGCACCGCAACACAGGGGCTCTTATTCCAGCTGGCTGCTGTGTCTGCCCCATGTTCACCCGGTACTGTGCCCGCAGCTGCGTGGATCCCGTGCCCTGACTTCTGCACTCTGGGTCTCAGTTCCAGGGCTATCAGATCCAAAACGCTGGCTGTCTCCCTGTGCAGTGCCCGCAGCTATGGTGCGTCCCATGCCCCAGATCCTGTGCCTGGCTCTCAGTTCCAGGATGGGGTCTTTCTCCACGCCTTATTTCCCTCCTTACCCCCGTTTGCATGCCCACCCCCCCAGAGCCTGAGGGTGTTTTTGGGATCCCTGATGTCTGTCAACGTGTTCTATAAAACACCATCTTAACAGACTGAAGAGATTGTCCTGCTGTCTTTGAGTAGTAAGCTGTCACACTCTGAGGCCAAATTGCCAGAAACTGCCCACAGACTTTGGAGCTGAAAGCAGCTCAGCAAGAAAATAGGGATGTCGGTCCTATGACCACATGAAGTTGAATTCTGTCAACAACTGTTTGAGTTTAGAAAACATTTGAGTTCCAGAATAGAGTGCAGTATGGCCAACTAGCTTGCCACTTTGTGAAGATGCTGAGTACCTAACTGAGACATACCTGGACTCCTGAGCCATGGAAACTAAGAGATAATAAATGTCTGTTGTTTTTTAAGAGCTAAATTTGTGTGAATTTTTATGCAGCAATAGAAAATTAATAGAGCTTCACATGAACTTTTGTGTACATGTCTTTTTATATAGACATATGCTTTATTTTCTCAATACCTAGAATTTCATTGGCTGGGTTATATGGCATATGTTTAATTTTTATAGTAATTGTCAAGTTATCTTCTAAAGGAGTTTTACTATTTCACATCCCCACAAGCACTTGTTCATGGTATATTGTCTTTTTATATGTTGTTAATTTGATTTATTAATATTTTGTTTAGAACTTTTAATCTGTGTTCATAAAGGAAATCAACTATATTTTTTCTGCAAATGTCTTTACCTACGTTTGACTTGAGAACACTGATAGCCTCATAGAATGATTTTATAAAATTGTTATTATTGTTTCCTTATTGTTAGGTAGAATTCACCAAGTATAGCCATTTGAGCTTGAAGTTTTCCTTGTGGTTACATTTAATTACAATTTTAATTTTTAAAATGGCTATATGACTTCCTACTTAGGTTATCCATTTCTTCTTTTTTACTGATGTGTATCTTATATATAGCATTATATTAGTTTCTGCTGTACTGATTTGATATTTTTATACTTTGCAAAATGATCCTCACATGTCTAGTTAACATTGGTCATCAAATATAGTCATATTTTTTTTCTTATAATGAGAACTTTTAAGATTTACTTTAGCAACCTTTTTTTTTTTAAGATTTATTTATTTATTTATACAAGCACTGGGTACAGTCAGAAGCGCGGGAGGGTGAGAGAATTCACCAGAGCCAGAGCGGGGAGCAGAACAGGCAGACTGACGAAATACACTGCTGAGGGGAGCAGCAGGCAGCAGGAGAGGTCTGCGCGCCATGTGGGACCCTCGCCGGCAGCCGGGGATCAAACTGGCACTGCAGAGGCTGCGGGCAGCCCAGTGCCCAACTGCTGCACCACCGGGGAGGCCCTTTAAACAACTTTTAAATATGCAAATATAGTCACCATGCTGTGCAGTTCATCCCCATGATGTAGGTACTTTGTAACTGGCAGTCTGTACCTTTTTCACCCATTTCACCTGTTCCCAAATGATCACCAATCTGTTCTCCGTATCTGTGATATCATACAGTATTTGTCTTTCTCTGTGTGGCATATTTCATAGTATAATACCTTCAGATTTTATCCATGTAGTCACATATTTTTTCTTTTTATGGCTAAATAGTATCCCATTTTTTATATATACCACATTTTCCTATCCATACCTCCCTCATGAGCACTTAAGTTGTTTCCACATCTTGGTTATTATAAATAATGCTGCAATGAACATAGAAGTTGTATATATCTTTTCAAGTTAGTGTTTTCATTTTCTTTGGATAAAGAAATTCCTTGTTGGATGAAATGGTAGTTCTAGTTTTAGTTTTTTGAGGTACTTTTATACTGTTTTCCTTAGTGGTTACACCAACAGAGTATATCTTTGCCAACATTTGTAATTTCTTGTCTTTTTGCTGACATTCTATTTTTTAAGGATTTATTTTATTACAGTAACATTGATTTACAACACCATATGTGGCTATTCTAATAGTATAAGGTGAAAACTCATTGTGGATTTTGATTTGCATTTCTGATGATGAGTGATGTTCACCAGTTCTTCATGTATCTTTTGGTCATCTATGTGTCTTCTTAGGAAAAATATCTATTCAGTCTTCTGCCTATTTTTAAATTAGATTGTTTATTGCTATTGAGTTTTATGACTTCTTTATATACTTTGGATATTATCCCCTTATCAAATATATCCATTTCTTCTTGAGTGACCTTTGGTAGTTTGCATCTATCAAGTAATTCTATTTCACCTGAGAGGTCTAATTTTTTTGGCATAAAGCAATTCATAAGTGTCCCTCACTATTCTTTTAATATTTATAAAATCTATAGTATGTCCCTTATATCATCTCTCTTTTTTTCATGATTTATCTGCTTAGCAGTTTATCATTTTTTGATATTTTTGAAGAATAAGCGTTTGGTTTAATTTATGTTTTCTATTGATTTCTGCCTTCTTTTACTGCTTGGCAATATAATGTTAATTATTTCCTGCCTTTTGCTTACTTTGAATCTAATTTATTCTTTTTTCCACTGAATTTCTTAATTGGAAGCTGAGATCATTGATTTGAGATCTTTCTTCTTTTCTAAAGTAAGTTTCCCTCTAAGGAATGCTTTCATAACTTCCCACTAATTTTTAAGTGTTATTTTCATCCAAGTCAAAATACTTCTAATTCACTTTTTGATTCTTGATCCATGTATTTACAAATGTTTGGACATTTTTCAGAGAACTTTCTCCTCTGGATTTCAACATGCTATGTTTAATTTAAATGCTTTTTAAATTTATTGATACTTATTTAATGGCTTATAGTATGATCTATCTGACAAATGTGCCATGAACTTTTAAAAATATATACACTATTGAATGTAAAACTCTGTAAATATTAGGTCAAGTTGGTTGATTTTGCTATTCAGATATTTACTCTCTTTGCTGATTTTTTTGCCTCCTTGTTCTATCAATTATTGAGAGAGGTGTGTTGAACTTTCTGACTACAATTGTGGATTAATTGATTTCCTCCATTAGTTCTATCAGTTTTTGCTTCATGTATTTTGAAACTTTGTTGTTATGTTTAGAAACAATTAGGATTTTTGTGTTCTCTTTATAATGGGCCCACTTGCCATTATGAAATGACCTTCTTTGTTTTGAAATTTGCTTTGTCTGACAATCATATAGCAACTCCAGTTTTCTTTTGATTAATGTCAATATAGTATATCTTTATTCTTCACTTATAACCTATTTATTACAATAGTACCTATCACTAGGATATTAAACATTAAAAATCAATTATTTAGAGCAGAGAACATAGTGAATATTCAGTGTATGTTAATTTTTATGTCTACTTGCTGTGTCTCCTTACTATATTGAAGGTGATGGAAACATTTCCTAACATATGATAGGATATTTCATACCCCAACCCTACTATAGTTATAGTCATACTTTCTATTTTTAGATGCAAATAGGAAAAAATATACTGAAAATACACGAAGGTGAAAATAGAATTATATTTTTTAATTCCGATTGAGACTATTTAATTTAATTCCTACTATTTAACTGCAGAGTAGTAGCATGCAATAGCAGTTAAGAGCTCAGATTATGGACCTAGAATGTTTGAATCTGCCATTTGCTTATTAAGCATGTGACCTTGGGGAAGTTCCTTAACCTTCCTGCACCTAGTTTTCCTCATCAATCAAAAATCAGAAGTGGATAATATTGGTTGTTAAGACCTAATGCGTCGATACATGAATATTGTAAAGTGCTTAGAACAGTGCCTCACCCATAAGTGCTGTGCATGTTTGATAAAATAGTGCCTGACCCATAGTAACTGCTGAATATAGTTGATAAAGAACAAATTGTACTTCCTTCTAGTATTATTACAATGAAAGAAATGGAGTAGGCCTAAACTGAGGCCCATAAATCTACATTTTTATTAAATACCCACAGGTGATTCTGATGGAAATAATCAATGAATGATACTTTTCAACAAAATATAATTCTAAGATTCATTTCAAATATGATTAATATGGTACAAGTGCTGTCATTTGGAAGTGGTGTGTCACACTGTGTAATAAAGCCTTAAGACTAAGTGCACTGGTTAATTTGGAGAAGGAAGTACAGTCAAAGGATGTGAAGTCTAAAGTTGCAGTGCTGTGTGAACATGAGGCCTCAGCCCCATTGTGATAGGCCCAGGTACACTGGGAGAAAAAGGGAGGAGAAAAGCAAGAAATTCCATTTAAAAAAATTTCTGTAATGATTTTGGATTCATTTCATTAGAATCTTAGAGATTTTTTAAAATTTGCTTTATTGTTTAGACTTCACTTCCCCTCCAGGTGGCACCAGTTAGCTGCTGTTTTATGTACTAAGTCTCCGTAAAGGCTTGTATGACGCATGAACATTTTATAAGAGCAGGATCATACCTTTGTTTCCCCAGGAAGATGTTTACTCTATATGGGAAAAGGCTTACCAAGAAGAAAATAACCCAGAACCTGCATGTTATTCACATTGATAAAGTCATAGAACCAACCAGGAGACCACACCTTTCAGAGATGAGAATGAATATGAGAGAATTAGAAAAGCGCAGGAATTTGTTTGATGACTTCCAGGTGTCAGTGAATCTACTGAGAGCTGCTTTACCTCCTATCTGAGGGAAGAAGGAAATTCTCTAGGGACTTGGAGGGTGCTAGACGGACAGAGCCTGTCCTTCACCCAGAAAGACTTTGCCTGCTTGCTCTTCACAAACAGATCATGAGTGCCCCTAAAGAGTAAATGCCCAGAGTTATGGTGTGGGGGAGGGTTCCTGGAGACCCTATTGGGGCATCTCTATTTGTTTATTAACAAAGTATGTAAGGAGACCAGGAATTTATTTGGGGTGTTTTTACTTCCCCCTTTGCAGACACAAGATTAAAGCCCAGAGAATGAGATCCAAATCTTATCTAAATTTTCAATTCTAAGAGGAATATTCAATATTAACCTCCCAGGAGGGAGTTCTTTTTGACTAGGCTGATTCCCAGATGTAAAAACATAAGCCCACTTGATTTGGGGTTTTCATCATAAAAGATGAAGGACAGCTGACTCTCATTTCTGAAAAATTTCCTTAATAGATATGAAGACTAAATTTAAAGTATTCCATACTTTACTATCAGGACTAACCATTTTGCTTTTTGTCATGGCCTAGATATCCAACCGCTCTTCCTGACTCTGCATCTTACCATTAAGTTCTAGAGACCAGAGTAGAATCCAAATGAAAAGTGATCACTCTAACAACCAAGGATAATTTTATTTACAAGTTGAATTCTGTTTCACTAAATAGAATTATAACATGCAACTTGATCTCCTGAGGCATTTTCCAAGTATCAACAAGTTCATGTTAACAATGCTTTATGGTAGAGAAAAATGTTTTCTGTATAGGAGACAGTCATATATAATAGATGTGTTCACAAGTTTCTATCCATTTGGAAATCAAACTACATAATCAAGAAATTATTCTGGTTATGTTTACGTATAGTAATTTATAATAAGTCTCAATCTGTTTCATCACAGTTTGGACTATTATTACTTTAATGTTCAAATTATAACTGAGTTCTCATATTGTGTTACTACAGGAAGTAAACTTTTCTCCACGGAAGACCTAACAGAGGATTAAACAAGTAGATTTATTTTTCTCACAAAATTTCCCTGAGGTATAGGAAGTTGCTGGCATTGGTCCAGTTAGTTATACAATGATGTCATCGAAGACCACACTTTTTATTTCTACTTTACAATGTTCAGAATGCTTGCTTTTGTCTTCATGCCTGTTTTTCATGATTACAAAATAGCTGCTAAAGCCCCAGATTTCACCTCTATGAGGAAGAAGGGGAGAAACAGAAAGGGGATTAATGCCGGCTGCTACCTCTGTTTCAGAGCAAAGGGCAACCTCAAGATGGCTCAGTGTCTTCAGTGCCAGAAACCAAAGCTGTTAGCAAATTTAAAGTTATTTTGGTTAAAAATATATTTATCCTTTCATTCACTTTTCATTCATTGGTAATTCAACTGGTAGTTTCCAATATTCATCTTAAAATTAAGAATAATGGAGAAAGTGAGTAAAAAGATAATTATAATTTGTATTTTATATTTTTATATCTTTGCACTTCAAAAATGTTCAATTCACTTTGAAGCAAATGGAAGATAAGGAATTGAGACCACAGGAATTTTAGGTACTGACCTCTTGGATAGGTGACCAAATATACTGGGTGGCCAAAAACAGGGACTTTTAATATTTTCTGTGAAACCCAATATATATGAGAAGAGTTCTACCACAAGGTTGTCCTTGAAGTAACTTCTCAGTTATCAAATAGCTTATGTTGAAAGAATTGAGGGATGATTGGACCCATTCTGAATCTCAGAAGTTGTAGGCTTTGGTGATACAGAAGGTCCACTAACCTCTCATAAACTAGAATGTCCTTAGAACATAGCATACCTGGAGCACAGGTAACAGCAATCAGAGTTGGTCAGGCCCCAAGTAGCCCCTGGAAGACTTAATGTAAGCATCTGCAGGCCTAGAGTCCAAGAGACTTAGAGATCTGGGAGAAGAAGGTACTCTGTCATCGAGAGCAATTTTGTTATTTATCTAACAGTAGTAAGCCACAGTGTCCGGGAACTGAGGAGTTGGTGGGGAATAGAATTCATCATTCAAGACTTGGACATACTAAAAAGCTATGAAAGAATTGGAACTGATTTTACTCTATAAAGAAGAGCATTCTGAAATGTAGAAATCCTGTCCCTTTTGCCTCAGGCCCTCTGTTAATGCCATAGCGATAAAGAAAGTTCAGTGCCATTGTCCCATATTAAAATATCTGATTTGTACAAAGAACCGGAAAAGCTCAAGAATTCCCTTTTAATATTTCACTTGGGATGAATATATTCATGTGGCCAGAAATTAAAAGGGAATCTTATCAAGGAAAATCTAAAGAAAGTTCATGCTCTCAAGATAGTGAAATGGAAGTGAACTTTTAATATACAAAGAAACTCAAGGAGCATGCTTTCTTGTTTGATCATCTAAATATCCTGTCTCATCCTGGCAATATGTACATAAACACACAATTACTGGTAAAGTAAAAATTTGGGAAATGTAAATCAGGAAGTTTGAAAATTTAGATCCAAATAGATACAATCTTCCAAATTCAATTTGTCTTCTAATTTCAAAAGAGATTGTTAGTAAATGTATGAATAACTGCCCTTTCAAACACCAACTCACATTCCTTCCAAACTTCTGTTAGTTCAGTTTGATATAAAGACAAATCATAAGTACAATCTAGGGTTATCTATTTTTGTATACAAATGGTATCGCCATTGTATCCTAATATGTACAAGGGTGTGGTAGTTGATATATTTTCCACAAAAGGGTGTGATCAAACCATGTATCAGTTAGCTTTTGCTGTGCAACAAACTACCTTAACACTCTGTGACTCAAAACAACCTCTTTTTTTAATTTTTATTTTATATATTTTTACATCATTTTTCATTTTTGTACAATGTATTCATTTTCATCTTGGTCATCATCCCCATAAAACTCCCACCCCCCTTGTTTTGATCCTACTCCCTTCTCCCCCACTAGTGTGTCTCTGGTTTATAGTTGCTTGTTGATTTTGATTTTTACTTTATTATAGTCTTTTTCCTGGTCCCTTATTTAGGTTTTCTAAATTCCTGCTATGAGTGAGACCATCCACGTAGTTTTCTTTTTCTTTCTGGCTTATCTCGCTGAGCATGATCCCGTCCAGCTCCATCCATGTTCTGCAGAAGATGGCATGTGTTTATCATTTTTGATTGCTGAGTAATATTCCAATGTGTATATATACCACATCTTCTTGATCCAGTCATCTATTTTTGGGCATTTGGGTTATTTCCATAGCTTACCTATTGTAAATAGTGCTGTAATAAACATAGGGTTGCAGGTGTCCTTTGGAATTAATGTTTTTGTATCCTTTGGGTAAATACCTATGAGTGGGATTGCTGGATCATATGGAAGCTCCATTTTTAGCAGATTGAGAAACCTCCACACAGCTTTCCATAGTGGTTGAACCAGTTTGCACTCCCACCAGCAGTGTAGGAGAGTTCCTTTTTCTCCACATCCTCGCCAACATTTGTTGTTGCTAGTTTTATTTATGCCATTCTCACTGGAATAAGATGGTATCTCATTGTAGCAAAGCAACCTCTTATTTAGCTCACTTGTCTTTGTATCAGCAAGTTAGATGGAGTTTAGCTTCTCAGTTCTGGTAGCAGTGGGACTCACCCATGTATCTGCAGTCAGCAACTAGCTTAGCTGAGGTCTGTCTGATCTAGAGGGACCCAACTGGGTAGCTTGTCTTTGTTCTTTTTGGTCTTTCATCCTTTCGCTGACTAACACAGACTTGTTCACTTGGCAGTTGAACAGGTTTCCAGGGAGAAAGTGAAAGCATTCAGGTCTCTTGGGACCTGGGTTCACAACTGGTACACCAGTACTTCCATTAAATTCTTTTAGCCAAAACAGGTCACAAGTTCATCCTGGACTTGAGAGGGCTAATTGACACCATCTCTTAATGGCAAGGGCTGCAAGGCCATGTTACAGAGGTGTGACTGGAAGGAGGGGTGAAAAATTGTGGTCATTTTGCAGTTTACCACAGAAAGAATAGATGAATCAATACAGATTTCTCTCTACTACTTATAGAAAAAAGAATCTTCTTTTGTTCATTCATGTGCCAGGCATTGCACTAGGTAATAAGAATAGTTCAGGAGATACTCTGAAAGTCATACAATGCCATGTAAAGAATGAAAGGACAGGCCTGTACTAAGTAAATGAAAGCAACTTGCCCTGAGTTTTTATGCCAAGAACAGGTTATTTTCTTCTTTAGTAGATCACTTCACTTCCAAGTTATAATGTAAATAGATCTTTCTAAACTCAAAATAACCAAATCTATAGATTTACCTTTCCTTTATATTCCATAAAGACTTAGATGTTGTGTATTCATCACTCATGCCTTTGGCAGTGCCTTACTGTATGATAGACACTGAAGTACTTGAATTTTAACTTAAACTCCCTTCCTGTTGTAACTTTGTGGACAGAAGGCCAAAAAAGGTAACAATGGTGCTGCTAAAGTGGGAACAAAATTGTTCTGGTGGTTCTCATTTGTTCTCAGATGTTCTCTCTGTTTATTTTTATTGCCTATTTGAATTTTTCTCTTATTGTTTAATAAGAGTAGTGTAGCAATGTGGATGTTGCCCACCTGGTGCAGAGATCACTATTCCCATCTGTGGGTGAAAGTGAGATGGGATTAAGGTAGGAGTAGGGAGTTGGCCCCATACATTTTTTGTGTTTGAATCAATGTGTTTGCAAATGAAAGAGAATATGGAAGTCATAGCACAGAACAACAGAAAGAGCAAACACTCCATTTTTATTTTTCAGCGATAAAAAGTCTAGCTCTTACTTCCCCAGTATTGACCAATGGTAGTGACTTTAGAAAGAGAAAGAGGATGGTGTACACAGCTGAAGATCAGTGAAGAAATGTGGAACCTTTAACTCATTCATTTATTTACTCATTCATTCATGTATTATGATGGGTTCTTGTGTCCATCTACTTAATTGGGCCATGGGGTGCCCAAATAGTTGTTCAAAGATTATTGCTTTTGTGTAGGAGTAATGTTTAAATTGGGTGAATAAATCTGATTGTTCTCCCTAATATCTGTATGTATTTACTCTCTCTCTCTCTCTCTCTCTTTCTACACGCATATATACACACATCCTACTAGCTCTGTCAACAAATATTAAGTACTAGTGATAATGATAAACCCCTGTGCTCACTGAGTTTCAGTGAATAAATGGAAGTGGTATGACAAGTGAAATTCAAACTGGGTATAGTGCTACAAGGATCCTTAAGTAAGACTTGAGGACTCATGGAAAACTTCCCCATAGGGGTGACATCTTAACTGAGCCTTGGAAAATAAGTGGAGTTAGCCAAGAGAAAGGTGGGAGAGTGCCTGGGCAGAGGAAACTGCTCAGTGACCTATATGAGCTGGGTGACAGGACCCAACATCTGAAAAGAGCCCAAAGTAGTTTGACATAACTTTTATGGGCAGGGAGTAAGAAAACTGAAACAGAGACTCAAAAAAAAAAAAAAAAAAAAGAATCAAGAGGCCAGAACATGCATGAGAGAGCAGGCTAGGTGAGAAGTGAAGGTGGTCTGACAGTTAAGCAAAGAGAAACAAAAGAGAAAACAAAGAAGTGGATGGATTCAAGGATTTTATAGGAGGCTGAAATGACAAGATTTGGTAATAAATTGACCTTGAGGAAAGAGGGGTCAGGGTTCTTGTATGAAGTATAGTAGAGACATTTAAAGAAATGAGGAATTAAAAAATTGGGGTGGGATGGGATGTTGCTAATAATCCCCACAGCCTCTGCCATTATTTTTCCTTCTGGGGTTAAACTTGGTATCTATTTTCATATGATCTGAAATGATAGCTGGGTTCTACAGTCAGCGAGCTCAGCACAAATCTGTGCTTCTCCACCTATGAGATATGACTTTGGGCAAATTCTCAGTCTCTCTGAGCCTCACCTGTTCATCATAAAGTGGAGATAATAATAATGCATATTTCACAGAGTTGTTGGAGTTAGATAATAAAATGCTATAAAGTGTTTCACCCAGTGTTGAGTTCAATAACTGCTAACTACAATTATTGTATCTGAAAAGGGTGGAAAGAGAGCAATAGAATTAGGCACAAAGGATGTTCAGCAAACTCGAGAATTAAGAGTAGGCTGGGAGTCTGGAAACGGGTGAATGCAGGATGTGGGGTGTGAGTGATCTCAGACCCCTAGACTTTTGTCTGTCTCTGCTGAGACACTCCTAATGCATGGCTCACCATCAAATGTGTTTACTCCCCTCCGAGAAAGACATGAGGAGCTGCTTCTCTCTCCCTTGCTCCTCAGTATCTGTTTCTTCTCTTTCTCACGTTCCTAGCCCAGCGTTAGATGCTAATGTTCTGGAAAGTATATTAAACAGTAAATATTAAAAGTATTTTTTCTTCAACAAGAAAGAGCACAGGTTCTCCAGCAAGGCATGTAAGTGCCTAGACCCTGACCAAACATTGACTTTGGGGAAGTGACTTAGGTTCTCAGTGACCTAGTTTCCTAATATGTGAGGTGAGGATAAGAGGTGTTTGTAAGAATTAAATGAGCTAATGTATTTATAGTGTGCATAACAATTGTTGATCCAAGTAAATCTTCAGTAAATGCTAACCATTATTATGGGATCAGAGAATAAGTTAGGAAGCCAGACCAACATCTTCTCAGGCCCTTAATCCCTGAACTAAAGCAGTGTCTAAATCAATGTGCCATCTGACCTGGGTAGCCCAAGTTGGGGAGGGAAGAGATAACAATAGCAGTCCTGTCAGCTATTAGGCATTACGAATACACTTAAAGTAACAGTTCAGGAGGTAGTTTCTTTTCCGCGGTAGAGATGACGTAACTGAGGTTCAGGGACTAAGGAACTCTGCTGAGATTGGAACCCAAGACTCCATAAAGATCTAAATATTTTATACTGCTGGGAAAGAGTGACAAGTGGATCAGAGATAAATTGAAATCGAGGTTGGGAGCCACACATGGTTAGAATTCATTAATGGCACATTCCTAAAAATCTGGAATTAAATAAGCAGGAAACCATAATTCTGGTCCTGTAGGAGGAGCAGCATGGAGATCCTTTATATGCATGACAGCTGCCTCTCCAGCTGCTACAGCGCCCCCATCTGGCTTGAGCCAGGCTGGCAGATCACATCTGTCTCCTCTTCCAGCAAGGCTGATCTGGCAGGCTGCCAACTTAACAGCCTGGGCATTTGAGGAGGCCTGATTTTAATATATTTCTATTTCCAGTAGAAAACCGGTTTTTTCGGTGGCTTTGTAATTCAACCATACTTGATCACATCAAGACTAAACCTGGCAGCCAGCTTGGCAGTTTGTGTGCAAATTGTGCACAATGGCAGATTGTTTAGCCTTCATTACAATCCAAAGCAACTTAAGGGAGAGGGAGGAAAAGAAAATAGAAAAAAGTGAAAGAAGAGAAATAAATTCAGGACTTGTATGTAATTACATAATAAACTCCCAGTTCTCTTTAAGGAAAATAGAGAATCAATTAGTCTCTCTCTCTCTCTCTCTCTCTCTCTCTCTCTCTCTCTTTCTCTCTCTGTGTGTGTCTCTTTGTCTCTCTCTCTCTCTCACACACACACACTCACACACACTCCACACATCAACTACAGAACAGAATTCTATGTTGAAATCTTTTGTCCCTGTCTTTTTCTTCTTTACCAATACATCTCACATTCAAGGAGAGTTGGAGGAGTAAAAATCAAAGCCTAAGGGAAAATAGCTTGTTTAAAGGAGTTTAGATATAAGAAAGGAGCTGGTCTGAGAGGGCAAATGAGAAGATGAATTTAAAAATGAGTAATAATATCAAAATATTAAAAGTATCAGGTTGAGGGAGAATATGAAGTTAGAAATTATATAAATCAACTGATTAGAAAGTGTCCTATTTCATCCATGTGCTCTCAGAAAAATGTTATGCAATGAGTTATATTTCAGGCCTTTATTTTTCTGCTTCATAAAATCACTGTTCTAGTCTACATCTTTCAGGGGTCACTAATCTCAGTGTGCCACAAGAATCCCTGCCCTCCAGTGCTGCACAGATCATCCCTTCTCCCATCTATCAAAGCTAACTAGACCCATGTTCTATACTCATGGTCATCTTCCAGGCTAACTGAATAAACTAGTGAGTTTATAGGTGTTGATATGCCCCTATGTTATGTTTGCTTTGTTCTAAAGGTGAGAATATGTAGTTATTGTACTAAAACTTCTAGGCCCTTGGGTCTGCTTGGGAGATGTTTTCTGGGAGAGCAGTCATCAGTGCCCAATAAGTCATGTTACCTGGAGATCTGTGATTCATTTAAGTAGAATTGATCTTGTTGGATATATATCATTATCAAGGGTTTATTGGCACTTAGGGCATGCTTCAAGTGTGATGCCACACTTAGGTCAATGGTCTGAATAAATCAAAATGTACTTAATTGAAAAACTGTGTAGGATTCCAAGGAGGGTAGGTTTTGAAATCACTCTCCGTGTTTTAGTGTAGAGAGATAGATTAGCAAGCAAATGAAAAGATGCAAGTAAATTAAACCAATGGTAACTTTGGGTACATGGTAGGATCAAAAGTTAGTTTGGTAGAAATGGGATGTCGATGAGAGAATGCTATTCCATTCTATTTTAATTCAACTAAATTTCCTATTGGAAACCATTATGTCCTTGGAATTTTGATGGATTCAAATTTATTGGAAAAAGATGCTGCCATCAATATTTTAGTCTCCATGTTGGGGGTGAGGAGTTGTGAATCACTGTGCATACACATGTAACATTTAGAAATGCGTTCTTAGCTGAGGCAAAGGTGAGAAAGGGAAACATAAGAATCTTCTAAGAAACTTTGTCAATATATATCCTAGAGTTCATAAACCAGAATCTCAAAGACCAGTGGAAATGAAAATGGGATTGCTTGGTTTGAAAAGTTTCTCAGCAGATTGTCCCCTGATTATTGAATTAGGTCAGTACTTTCCAACCTTACCTGGGCATAGGAATCACCTGGATTGTTGACTTGGCAGGTTGTTGACTTGGCAGATCCAGCACAGGACTTAGAAATATGTTTTTAACAATGGCTCTAAGTGATTTTAAATAAATAGGTAAGCTTGGAGAATATCATTTTAGACAATATTTATTTCAAAAAATACAGAACACCTTCTATCATGCTGAATGCTGAGAAAACAGAGGAATTCAATCCTGACCTACAGGAGCCCACAGCAAATGAAAATACTTGGCAGGGGCAGTCAAGGGCTGGGTGAGAGATGCTGATGAGCAATGAACTGAGATTTTAGTAGGGACTCTATTCAGAGAGATTTGTTGGAAAGATGTGGGCATTGAACTGGGCTGGGCGTTGCATGATCAGCTTTGTAGATAGAGAGAAAGGTCATATGGGCAGGAGACAGAGCTTGAGTGTGGCATCTTCTGAAATATTGAGAGAGGAGAATGGCATGGAAGCTCAAATGCATGCATATTTGCTAGGATCAGGTGGTCATTAGGTCTGACACTAGGGCTGCAGTGTGGTCAGAGAATAGGCTCGAGGGTTACACTGCCTGTATGGGACACCCAATTCTATGATATGTATGTGTAATAATGCATCCTGATGTGGAATTAAGATGCATTATTAACACACATTCAATAATAATAAACATTGAACCTAAGAAGCCTATTATCATATTAGTAAAATGGAAACAATAATAGGCTTTCTAGGTTGTTTTGAGGTTTGAATAGGTATAGAGCTAGGCATTGCACAAGTACTCAACAAATGTTAGTGCTCTTATTATATTTTATAGTGTTTACTCCTTGCAGAGTGCTTTCATAAGCACTTATTCATTTGATCTTCAGAACAATCTCAAGACATGAGTATTATTATTACTCTCACAATTATGGTTCAATGAGTTCAAAAAACCCAATCAAGCTAATTGACTTTCACATGAATGCAAGTCCTTAAATCATAAAATCTACTCTCTCTCATGGCAGAATGAGGGAAGCCTCAATCCACAGAGTTCTTCAGAGTCAAGCAGTTAGATTAATTCCACTCATATTAGCATTCATACTAGCAGAAGATAGGCATGTTGAAATTAGTGTTATTGAATGTTGAATATTCTGAATAAATGGAAAATGGACACCAGTGAAGACCTGGAGAGGGAGAGCTGAGATGACTAGAGTATTTTGGTGTTGAATAGAGTGTTAGCACAAAAAGGTTGATGAGTGAAGGAAGAAAAGGAGAAGAGACACTGGAAATAAAAGGAAATGTACCCTAATAAGCAGTGACAATTGATAAAGAAATGCTTGGAAAGGGTGATAGTCCAATATTCAAAATTACAGCTTGTGTTTTCACATCTAATTGCTGGAATAAAAAAAAATGGGAGCATTGCATTCTTTCTCTTGTTCATTCTGCATGCTTGAGCATTTTTATAGAACTTTGCTTTGGGCTTTGCATTTTCCAAGGACTACAGTCATTATTTATTGTTTCTCATATTAAGCATCCAAGGACTCGGCACTTAACTTTAGCAAGTGATATTAGAATGCCCCAGGGATCGAACTGTGGAGAAAGCTTCTCAGCCTCTAAACATAAATATCTTCCAAGTAAAAGCATTGATTGGGAAACCAATATGGATAAAATTAACTGCTGCTATCTTAAAGATGTCTGGCTTACATCCCGAGTAAAAGGGGGAAGAAGCTTTTTGGAGCCTATTACTGTCAGTATTAAATGACATGAAGCGGCATTATTCTAACTTCCCCCTCAAATCCCATCTCTTCTGTTATCTACTGCTACTTAATGTGGTTTGGTGTCCAAAAAGGTCCCGCATTGTACAGCCCGGTGGGAGTCACATGCTTCCTGCTTCCCTATCAAGTAATGGCTTTGATTTCTGGAGAGATAAAATTGATTGCTGAAAGTCACATAGCTCGGAAGTTGCAGAGCCAATATTCAAACAAGTCTCATATCTCTCTTTACTGTTCTTTTAGCCTTTCTAAGAAATGTGACATTTCAAAATAGTTTTAAAATAGTTTATTATGGGAAAACTCAAAATAGCACAGAAGCACTTGAATCAGGAAGCAAAGCTACTTTCCCACTTCCCCTCAGTGATAATCACCTGTTTGGTTTGATGACATTGTACTAGGTACCATCTAGTACATGTAAGTACATGTGCAGGTCTAAATCTAAATCGTGTCTGCTTTGAAAAAGTAAGATGTAGTCTAAAAACACTTATCAGAGAGCTTTAATATATAGATCTGCCTTGTTTGCTTACAAAACTGTTTTCCAAGGAGCCAAATCTATTTAACCAATTCCATATTGATGGCATTAAGGGATTGTTTTTAATGTAGTTTATTCTTAAAAAAATACTTCTTTATTGTTGATTATATATCTTTATCAACTAGTATTTATGGGGACAGATCCTAGAAATTCAGTTGCCAAAACAAAGAAATATCTCTTATTTTGTTGGATATCTCCAAGTACCAAATAGTCCTGTGAAATGATTGTCTCAACTTAGCCTCAGAATACTATGCTATTTCCTTATGTCTTCACCACCACTAAGTATTATTCATCTTTTTACCTTTCCCATCAACACGTAAGTACACATGCCAGGCACATTTTCGTTCCTGGACATACTTCAGTGCAATAGAGTCTCTGTTCATGCAATGATAAACTTTATGTTAGGGGTGCAAAGGGTAATAAATGTAATAAGAGATATATTTGTATATATAATAGGTCAGGCAGTAGTACATGTTGTGAAGAAAATACAAGTGGGTTATATAGAGAGCAGGGAGAGATGTTAGAACTTAAAAGTGTGTGCACATGGATGGCCTTTCTTACCAGAAACACTTCAACAGGAACCTGAAGGAAATAAGGAGTGAGCAGAGCATTTGTCTAAGGGAAGAGCCTTTCTAGCTCAGAGAAGAGTTAGTGATATCAAAGGTTCTGGGGTCTGAGCCTACTTGATGTCTTTGAGAAGAAAAGGCCAGTCATGGCTGAGCAGAGTGAATGAGGTGGGAGAATAGAGGAGATAGTCAGGGGTCAACTCATGTAAAAGTCTTATGAAGTCATTGTTGTTAACTCCAAAGGAAATGAAAATTTACTGATTTACTGGTGGTTTGGATATAGAGTATAGGAAAAAATAGGAAAGTTATGAATGTCCCTAAAGTTTTTGGCTAAACAACTTTTAAAAAGTTGAATTGCTCAGCGAAATAAGCCAGAAAGAAAAAGAAAAATACAGGATGGTAATAAGGGACCAGGAAAAAGAATAACTGTAAGAAAGAAAAAATCAAAATCAACAAACAACTATGAACCAGAGATACACTATGGGGGGAGGGAGCAAGGAAAGGAGCGATTGGGGTCAAAATAAGGGGGTTGAAATTGTATGGGGAATATAAAAATAAACAAAATTATTTTTAAAAAGTTGAACTGTCATTTACTGAAGTAGGAGAACTTACAGGAGGAGCAGGTTTGGGATTGGTCATGGTGTGTTTGTGAAGAGATGAATTAGGTGGTAAGGGAGATGACTCCAGAAGTTCTTTTTGGGTTGCCTGGTGATGAACTAGCTGGGACAAGTGGCTCCCCGTGACCCTATCCATAGAATCAGGATTCCAATGCTGTCAGTACAATACCCCTTTTCTCCTTGAAGCAGGGAATAGTAAACAGAAGGTACTAACTGGCCATTTTGAAAAGAATAACTGGCGAAGAGAAATATAGCAGTAGGCTTCTCTCTTTTTCTTTTTTTTTTTAAGATTTATTTATTTATGCATACAAGAACTGGGGTGTAGGCCAGAGTTGTGGAGGGTGAGAGGATTCACCAGAGACAGAGTGGGGAACAGAACAGGCAGCTCTACTGAAATACTCTGCTGAGGGGAGCAGTGGGCGAGTCAGGAGAGGTCTGATGTGCCATGTGGGTAGCTCCCTGGCCGACGGGGTATCAAACTCATGTTGCAGTGCTGCAGATAGCTTCATAGGTTGCATCTTAACCCTTTGTGCCACCAGGGAGGCCTCTTGCTTTCTTCTTCTTATTTGCATTAGCAGTGAAGTTCAGTTGTGTGTGTGTGTGTGTGTGTGTGTGCAATCACACATGACGACTGACCTACAGACAATCATGGGTTCCATTTTCCTTCAATTATCTGCTTATTCTAGGAATAAGCATCTTTGAGTTAAACTTTTTTTTTTAATATTACTGTTCTCTGTTAATAAAAATTTAATGCCCTTATTTCAACATTTCAAGGTGTTTCCATTTAGTTGTCTTCTCTTTACTAGGAAAATTTTACTGTATTTTGCTTTTAGTGCCATCTCTAATCTAAACTCAGAAGCATAGTCGACCAGCCAATGCTGTCCAGGGACCAGTTTCTCCACTCATCCACCAATGGGTGTATACTTTAGAATATAAAAGAAGACACTGACAGAATTTTGCCATATATAGCCTGTACTTCATATCAGAGACACTTATGCTTAAATCAGTCATTCACACAGCTGTCATTTACTAAGCACTTTCTGCATATCTAGCACCAGAGAAGAATAAGACCTAGTTCTTGTCCACATTTAGCCTCAGTTTATCAAAGAAGACAGTTGCATAAACATAATAATAAAAGGAGGAAAACACAATTAAGAATACAATGTTATGAAAACATAACTGATCCTGATAGTGTTTGAAAACCTTCTAGTGAGAAATGGAATAGCCAAGTCTTACAGATGACAGAAGGTTATCAGGTTAAATGGGAGACAGTCTACTCCAGGCTGGAAAGACAAAGGTGGGAAACCACGTAAGTAGGTGTATGACTAGAGTTCAGGACTAAGTATGGCAAACAAGGAAGCTGAGAACTCCAACAAGAATCAACAGTAATGGAGCTTGCATTTCATTCAGATCTTAGAAAGCTCATGACAGATTTGATATGGCATAGACTGGTCAGCCTTTCCAGACAGGACAGATGCACATGCTACTGGATTTAACATTAAAGATAACTCATTAATACCCTGCCCTTTCATATAACATATATAAAGCAGAATAATATTGCAAATTTAGCAAAGAACTTGGAGCCTCACTCCTCTTCCTATTTGCCAAATGAACTTGGGCTTTTCAACACCTCTGGACCATTTTCTCATCTGTAAAACTGAGATGATAATCTTCATATGCTTCATGGACTTCTTGTGGAATCCAAATGAATAATAATGTACATACAAACTTTTTGCAAACTGTAAAAGTACAATTCAAATGAAAGCTGTTTCCTAATTACATAGTACTCTATAGAAGTAGTTTTCATGACTCATATATCAATGTTATTTGTGTATATATTTGTCTTCTCTGTTAGACTGTGAAATCTTAGAAGCACTTATTCATCTTTATGTCCTCATAATGTGTCAGATCTTGTTTTGTATTGACTATATAGGCAGTCACTTATCTTCCTTGTCTCTTAATTTTGTAATGTGTATATTGGAAAATAACACCTAACTTACAGAAGAATAAGTCCAAATAGTAGTATATACAACAGTTCTCAAATGTTTTCAGGGAAAATGTGTGCTTGGTCTTCTGTTTAGAACTAATTCTCTTTTTCCTTATAAAGACATATGAGGCATCTTGCATAAATAAACAAAATTAATTTCATTGAAGTAAACAAAGGAATTCAGTGAGCTGAGGAATGTTATCAAGAACCTGGAATGGGTTCATTACTGATCAAAATTTCTCTTTGTTCCATTTCTTCCTTACTTTACAGTCTTTTTCAAAAAAGAGAAAAATATTGCTTCATTTCACATGTTAGCATCTCAGATTCATTTTGTTCTAAGTATTCACCTACTTAATCTCTGCATTCCACAACAGCTATATTGTTGGGGGTAGAGGGGACTAATTTCCCAAAATCAGCCCTGGAAATATAATTTCTTTTGGTATTGAGCTGCCTTCATTCTTGAGGCAATTGTGACTTGAAGTTATAGTACATTGTTACCACACTACAGATTTCCTTGTAGGAGGGTGTTACAGCCTCATTAAAAAATCACATTAGTTTATCATGATTTACAGTGAGAAGACTAGAAAATGAATTATTGAGTAACTTCTTATTAACACAAAAGAAGTCTGTCACACTAAATTATATACTGCAGTTTAAGGCATTAATTACAGGTTTCAGAAGCAGAGTATACAAAGATGCTCTTCAATCAAATGCCCTCACTACCCAAGAATGGCCATAGGTTTCCTGAATGTCAGTGTCAGGTGTAAGCTGTGGATGTGCTTCTTTGGTAAATGCGTCACAAGTTATTTATGCATAAATAAGACAGCTACACAGAGTTTTTATACGAGATGAATGATGTGTGTAGGGCCTGGTACATTTCTATGGAAGAGAAACAATCTGCTTAACACATCTAATGATCAAGTTCCTTTTGACACACTGGAAAACCCATGGAAAGGTAAGATGGCAAATAGCTATGGAGCAACTGCTAGCTGTCAGCACAACACATACACCTAATTTACTATTTATAACTACTCCCTCCGCTATCTGTTTTTAAAGATAAAGAATGTGAGGCTTCAGAGAAGTTACAGATTTTGTCCAAGTTAGTTAGGGATGGAGCTGAGATTCAATATGCTCTCTGACTCTAAAGAACATCCCTTTCCCACTTCACCATATGACTTTTGTGCTGTAATACTTCATTTATCCATCATACTTGAGAGAAGTGGTCCATATAATAAGCAAGGTTTTCCTTTTCAGCTCAGAGAATTTAGAAATATTTCTAAAACATAGATATTGTCAGGCAAATCTATTCTATCAAACATAAGTTAAATATTTTAAAATGTATTTGATTAAAAATATATTCTATTTAATATAACACACTTAGAATAGGACATTCTGAACAAGTTTAACCCTTTTTTGGAAATAGAGAACCATTAATGATCTCATTTGGATACTAAAATTGAGTATTGAATCGTGAAAAATAATAATATTCAAATTGTACTCATGATTTGCAAATGGATTTTATGTGCATTATTTGGATTCCACAAAATTTCAACAAAGCATACACAGATTATTATCCCCATTTTCAGATGAGGAAGCTGTATTTCAGAGTTGTTGAGTAGCCCAAGTTGATATGGCAAATAAGAAGAGGAATTAAGCTCCAAGTCCTTCACTCATAAGGCTATAGGTAAATACTGACTGGAATGTACGGGATCCCATCCCAGCAGTGTAACACAGGCCTCACAGTGAGCCAGTTTGTATTATGTGATTCAGGAAGGTAAAGTGATGAGACAGAAAGATCCTGAGCCTCCAAGACTTTACAGAGCAGAACCATCATAATTGCGCATCTGTTTATACAAAATAGAAGTGACTCCATCAGGCATTGACAAATTTTTTCCATAAAGGATCAGATGTTAAATATCGTGTGCTTTGCAGACCATTATGTCACAACTCTTAATTCTGCTGTTGTGGGACAGAAGCAGCCATTGACTATTTGTAAATGAATGGGTGTGGCTATGTTCCAATAAAACTTTATTTACAAAAACAGACTGTGAGTCAGAATTGACCTCCAGGCTATAGTTTGCTGACTCCTGATCTATATAATTAAAAGCATGTTATTTTAGGACTGTCAGAACAGCTGAATCTATATTCTAAGTTATTTAAGTGCTAACCTGAAACTTGTTAGACCTGTTTTCTTTACCATCTGGTTGCTATCTTGTTATTTTCCTTTTTTACTTGTGAAAACAGAGGGAAAAAAATCAGTTGTTTGACCGCCTGAGTATAGTAATATGGCCATCTTTCTATAAAATTATTCATTCATGAAAGATCAAAGTAGCTTAAGCTTTTACAGTCTATCAATTTCTTTTTCATTTCATCAGAATTTAAGCAATAGCTTTTTTAGTATAGGAATGCTCCTTACAACTTTGTCAGTGTCAACCCATTTTTTTAAATTTATTTTATAAACATCTTCAGGCATATGTGTGTGAGACACTGGATGAATTGTTTTCTCTCACATAGTGTTTTATAAAGTGAGATGTTTACATGGGCAAAAAATTGCTTCTTATGGAAATTGTAATGATTTATACTAAAAACATTAGAGTCATTTTCAAACTATTGCCTAAATAGATTTCCTGATTTCTATAAGTTTTCATCCTTTGAATCTCCTTTGTTATATCCAAGTTCATTGTAGTAACCTGAGAATGCAGTAACCCGAGAATGAAAGATTTTCATATGTCTCACTGAGGTTTTATTGTAAAACAGCACTAATATGTGACTGACGAGAAAATATGTGATTCTTATATATGGGATCTATAAATTTAAAATTAAATCTAATGTGGCTATGATGGAATAACTTGCAGCAGAATAACCAGATAAAAGGAAAAAGCAAGGTATTTCTAAAAGCAAAAACACATCTGCAGGAAGCCATAGAGATAGGCAGGCAGCCAGGATGTGAGAGATCAAAATCCCAGTTAACAGGAAATGTTATTGATTTCAGCCTGACAATTGGATCATGATTATTACCTCTGGATCATTTACCAGATATTATGGTGTGAGTTGAGAAACTGAGAAGAGGGTGGAATACAGTTGATCATAAAGGGAAGACAATGGAGATTTCAGCAATCTCCTAAGACACACTAATTTTTCTTTAATACAGTTGCCATCTTATGTGATTTACGATTAGATGCCTTTTTTAAAAGATTTATTTATTTATTTATACAAGAACTGGGATACAGGTCAGAAGTGTCAGAGGGTGCAATAATTCACCACAGACAGAGCGGGGAGCAGAACAGGCAGACGGACCGAAGACACTGCTGAGGGGAGCAGCGGGCGAGGCAGGAGAGGTCTGTCCCGCCATGTGGGTTTCTCCCTGGCCGGTGGGGACTCAAACTGGCTCTGCAGAGGCCGCAGACAGCTTCGCAGTGCAGCGCTCAACCGCTGTGCCCCTGGGGAGGCCCTAGATGCCTTCTTAATGGCATTTGAGCTATGCTTTCATTGTACTAATCAGCAACCTGGCATAGAGCGCTTATTATACTCGTGTTCATGGAACACTGCTCCTAAGCATAATGCACCTTGCTCCTATGGTCAGGCCATTATTAATTCCTGATGGTATTAATTTTCAAAAAATAGATTAATGTGCATATTCAAACACCATTAAATTTTTGAGTGCATTGGAATTCTTTTTAATTTCTATTGTAACTATTGTCCCAGATTGAGATTTTGAAATCCAAAAAGTATGGTTGCAACTGAGAAACTGGAGTGTATACCAGGGCATTTCCCCTTGGCCGATCCTAAAATCCAGCTTTATCTCCTCAGCACCATAATATTGCCCAAAGCTGTTCTTGAATTTTCAGCCATATTCTCCTCATTATCTTAGACTTTCACCTGATTTAGCTTAAGAAACAACAAATTCTTTGAGGCAAAACTGGGCCACAGTATTATTTTTAGTTCTTTGTACCTCTTTTCTTTCTGGACTGTGGCCCCTCAAGTCTTGGTAAGTACTAGGAATTTGACCTATTACCAGTGACAGTTGAAAATTGATTCCCTGTTTTGCTTTCTTCAGAGTCAGGGTCTCAGTTTGTTGTGTCTGATATCTAGCTGCACAGGAACACGGGCATTTTAGCTTCCACTTTAACACTGGGGAGGCTGGACTCATAACCTGACTTTCCCCAACTGTAAAAAAAGTTATTCAGAATATCGTAGGCACTCATGACAATGAGTACAAATGTTCCCTGCACAGAGTTAGAATCTGAATCAATTTTCCCCCATGGATTTTACAAATACTTTTCCTAATCTTTTCCCTTGTGATTGTACTTATTTTTTGTTTCTGATTTTGATTTTACGCAGAGAGAACTATATCTCTTTCTCTAATCATATTTATTATTTATTTTGTGGTTTCCTACTGTAGAACTTTGCACGTCTTTTTTTTTTTAAGATTGATTGATTGATTTATACAAGCACTGGGTACAGTCAGAAGCTGGGGAGGGTGAGAGAATTCACCAGAGCCAGAGCGGGGAGCAGAGCAGGCAGAAGGACGGAAGTACACCGCTGAGGGGAGCAGCGGGCGGCAGGAGAGGTCTGCGAGCCATGTGGGACCCTCCTCCGGTGGCCGGGGAGCAGCCGGGGATCGAACCGGCGCTGCGGAGGCTGAGGGCAGCTTTGCAACCCAGCGTTCAACCGCTGCGCCACCGGGGAGGCCCTCCTACTGTAGAACTTTGATTATATTTGCATTCGTGAGGGCTCATCTGCAGAGAGAAATTACCAATCATGTCCACAGGAGCATTCGGATTCACACTCTCCTTTGTCTAACTTCCTTATTTTTAAGATTTATTTTATTTATTTATGCATATAAGAGCTGGGGTGCAGGCCAAAGGTATGGGGATGAGAGGATTTACCAGAGACAGAATGGGGGGCAGAACAGGCAGATTGATTGAAATACACTGCTGAGGGAAGCAGCAGGAGAAACAGGAGAGGTCTGCTGTGCCACATGGCTCAGTGACCTGGCTGGGGATGGAACTCCTGCTGCAGTGGCTGTGGATAGCTTCATAGTGCTGAGACTTAACCCCTTGTGCTGCCAGGGGGGCCCCCTTTGTCTAACTTCTATAGCACTATGTGATCTGTTGTTGCTGTCATTCAGTGTTTGGAAAAAGAAATTATAAACTTAAAACCTTCATTTCAGCCATTATTAAAATTTTTTTTAAAGATTTATTTATTTGTTTGTTTGTTTATTTATTTATTTATCCAAGCACTGGGTACAGTCAAAAGCACGGGAGGGTGAGAAAATTCACCAAAGCCAGAGCCGGGAGCAGAGCAGGCAGAAGGACCAAAGGACACTGCTGAGGGGAGCAGCGGGCGGTAGGAGAGGTCTGCGCGCCATGTGGGACCCTCCTCCAGTGGCCGGGGAGCAGCCGGGGATCGAACCGGCGCTGCAGAGGCTGCAGGCAACTTTGCCACCTAGCGCTCAACCACTGCGCCACCGGGGAGGCCCAGCCATCATAAAAATTAAATGAAAATATTGACTATAAGGCAAATAGTATTTAATTGGAAGGCTTGAGAGGAAATTATCCTTAGTGACAGAAGTACTTTGACAATTCAGAGTACTGAGCTAGTATTACCCTCCTCATGAGATAAGAAAATGAAGCTGGAAAACATTTACATTTCTGTGCCCTCAGAGGCACATGAACCAAACTGTCTAGACAGGTGAGGAAAAGGGCAATTTCACTGTAATATACCCGATTTGCTCATGTATGCATAAAAACCTCTGAAAGAATGAAGGAGAAACGAACAATGGTGGTTTTCCCCAGGGAAGGGAAGTGGGTGATTATGGGACTTGAGTGGAAAAACTCTTCATTGTTACGCTGCTATACTTTTTGATACTTTAATCATGTGCCAAAGCTCCCTATATATTAAATGGTAGAGAGATAAAAAAAATAACACTTAATACAGATTTTTAAAACTTAGTGTTACTGAGAAGTATCAGAAGTTTCTTGTGATATTCAAGGTTGATATTCAAGATTTAAAAAGTTCTTCCAGAGCTATTCAATTCAGACTTCTTTTAATCTCACAGAAATGTAACCTCCAAGTGTAAAATAGGAGAGGACCAGGAAAAGTTATAAATATCTTACTGCTCACTCAACTCCCTCTCTCTTTCCCCCAGCCCCCATTCTCATAATTGAGGAAGTTATATTTCTTCCAGTAAATCAACAAATTGATGTTTTGGTTTATATTTTAGCTTTCACTAAGTTTGATTAATATAAATTCCTAAGGGTTTAATAATGCCACCCTGGAACTCAGCAGCCCAACTTCCAGTGCCTCCTGGTGTCAAAAATTTAGTCAGAAATTGTAGATATAACTAATGATTTTTTCAAATATATAAAATAAAGCCTTTTCTGTAAAGAAGGCCTGAAAGATAATAGGGAAGTAATGATAATGATATGAATAACTACCATTAATTGAGAGCCAGGCATCATACAAATACTTTTACACATATGATTTTCTTATTTCAAACAACATTAAGCAGTAATTGTTACCTTACAAGTGAGGAAAATGAGGCTTACTGAAGTGGTGGAACGGGCCAATGGTCATACAGATAACAGTTGGTGGAGCTGGGATTCAAACCTGTACCAACCAATAACTACTGACAGGACCATGACAGATTAGAATGAAGGTGTTATGAGACATGCTTTGCTTTCAACAAAAATTCGAAATTTTTTTTAACATCTTCAAGTTTAAAATTCAAAAGGAAAGAAATATATTCTACTGGAATCTTAGTAAAGCTGCAAATCCATCTGAGAAGGAATGAATAGGTAAATCAGCAGGAACTTTAATGACTACTGCAACCTGGCTATTCTAGTATCTCACTGTCTGCATTAGAAACCAGGATGGGGCCTTTAATGGCCTGAAGCCCAGCTGAAATAGGACGTGAAGAAAGAGGCCCATAGCAGGGAACCATGTCCGGGGCAGCTGCTTCTTCCAGGGAACTTCGGCACATATGGGAGACAGATGGGAGAAGGAGAAATGAGGCAACACTGAAATCAAAGGGTAGCCTTTGGGAGCATGAGCCAGTGAGTCTTGTCTCTGTGCTCCCTTCCCCTTCTTCAGGCCACCCCATACCCCAAGACCACAGACAGGGTGCTGAACTGGGAGTGCCAGAGCCCAGTAGCATCTGCCTGACTGAGACGTCCAATAGGCCAGAGTGAGAAGAGACCTGGAGGCCTGTCAAACCTGCAGCATGGTCTCTGGCCTTAGGATATTTCTTTGGTTTACTTCATCTCCCATTCTTCCAGAGATTAAATACTGTTATTATGAAAGATTTCAAACATATAGCAAAACAATATAGTTTTTACAGTAAACATACATACACCTATCTCTGAGATTTCTGATGTTAATATTTTGCTATACTTGTCACTTTTCTATTCATTCATTTATTCACCCATGATTGAGTCCTGATTCTGGAAGTTCGGGATGGAGTGAAAGGGAAGGGCGTGCTCAGAGATGACGTGTCCTTCCAGGAGAACAATTTGCAATGCAAGCTGCCCTGACTACTTGTTTGTCTTGGAGTCTTATCCCCTCCCCAACTGCTCAAATCTAGCTACCCTCTTCTCTCATCAATATTGTTTATCAGCATCTTCATTCATAAGATGTTGGCTGCATAAAATCTTAAACAGACAAAGGAATTTTAAAGGTTCCAGCTCCTATAGAATAAACAAACATCTGCCTTGGGCATTGACATCCTCTCAGGGCTAGCCTTCCATTTGTATGACAATTTGGAGATATAAAAGGACTCTCAGTTACAACCTGACTCAGAGAAAACGATGCTATCTGTGAAGCATATTGGGGTAAACCAAGACAACAAGTGCATGGGTTTGGCCCTCCAGGCTCTGCTCACTGCTGCTGGTTGAGGGAACTGGTATCTCAGCACACTAACAACCCAGAGACTAACAGCACAGGCCACTTACTTCTCAAGGCAGTAAGCTGGCATCCACACTCTATCTTCTGTTCTGAAGAATGGTGATATTGACATTAATGAGCTCAATGAATAACTGTGAAAAATAAAATTGGATAATTCCCTGAACCCTTTCCTACCCAACTTATTTCCCTCATGTTATTTAATCCTCTCACAATCCCTTGTGGTAGGTACTGCTATTTTCCCCCATTGTAAATATGAGAAAACATAGGACCACAAATGTGAAAAATAACTTTTCTAAGGTAACACAGTTAAGTCCAGTTCAGGGCTAGCACTTGAATCCAGGTTGGTCTATTGCAGTGCTTACCCCTCTATACCAGTGATTCTCAGTCTGGGGTAGCTCTGTCCCCCAGCAACATCTGACAGTATCTGAAGTCAGTTTTGGTTATCAAAACTGAGGACACTACCAGCACCTAAGTGGGTAGAAACCAGGATGTTTCTCAGTATCTTACAATGCCCATGATAGTCCTTCACAATAAAGGATTATCCAGTCCAAATATCAATAGAGCAGAGGTTGAAAAAACATGTTCTTTATTTATTGCCTGCAACTAGAAGAAAAACAAAAACCCAGAGATGAAGCATTGATTGTTGTTTTAAGAAAAACCTCTGGGGAGAAGGAGAAGGGGGTCAGGCCCCCATCAGGGCAAACATTCCAGTGGAGACGCCAACGGCAGGCCCACCCAGCAGGCACCATCCCTGTGAATCAGGCACCATTCCTGTTGCCTTAAAAACCACAACTTTCATTGGCAAGAGTCTGAGTCCAAAGTTGCATTTAGTTCTTCTTTCTATAGTGTCTTTTGTACTAATGATCCTAAATTTCCCTGACAAATTGTTTGAAGCATGGCGTCCTCTCAGCCGCAGCCATGCTCTGAAGTTCTGGGTGCTAATTAAAGACAAACCAAGAATTCCGTAAAGTAGGAGTGAAACAAGCCAGCCAAGGAGCCAAAAGAAATTTCTGTTGTCACTTTCTGTCAATGTGATTTCCCCAGCAGCTGCTCGTTCCAAAGCCTCAGCAGGAAGATTGTGGCTGAGGAAAGCAGGGCAGCCTCTGGGCTGCTGGCGGCCACTGCGGTGCCCAGCCGTGAGTCTGTGGAGGCTTTTGTTCAATTATTGATGTCTGGGAGGCAAGGAAGTCGGCTGGACTGACTGGGCTGAAAGTCTGTGGCAATCCAAATGAAGCAGGGAAACCATCAGGAAGGGAAAAGAAGTGACCTCGTAAGGTCGGCCCATGTTTATCAACATGAAAACATGTCCGGGAGATGATTATGTGGAAAAGCAGTTTACGGAGAAACTCAAGGGATAAGATCATTCAATTATTTTGAGTGTGTGTGTGTGTGTGTGTGTGTGTGTGTAAGAGAGTGAGAAAGAGTGAGAGATTTAAGTTTACCAAAAAAACTGAGTGGTGGCTCTTTCTGAGTAATAGGATTTTAAATCATTTCTATTTTCTTCAGGCTTTCTGTATGTCTTTATTAATAAGTAATGTGATTTTTAGGACTCAAAACACCAGTTCTGGTGGGGACTAGGGTGGAGAGAGGCAGGAAGTATAGACAAGGGTATGTAGAGTAGCAGAAACTAGTCATCAGGCTCTCAGACACAGCCTGAGTCTTAATTGCTGTGCAGGGGCACGGTGCCTGGAGACTTTACCAGAGAGAAGCTCATTAACATGCCCAAGGAATTGGCTGGCTCATCCTGACAAGTAGAGGGGAGAAACATTGTTTATCCAGACAAGAAAAGCCCTGGTTCATGCCTCGGTCCTCAGTGTGCAGGGCCTTCGGAAGCCAGCTGTCTCCTCATAGCAGCTCTCCTTCTGAAGCAAGGTGGCTAGTATAGTTGTGCCTTCTAAACCATGAATGCTTTCCCCATAGGAAACAAAGTCCTGGCAGAAAAATGTCCAGACTCGAATCCAGAGTCACAGAATCACACAACCCCAAGGTAGAAGCAGCCCTGGGAGTCACAGCCTAGTCTAATTCCTGCCCCGACTGGAGGTTTTTTTGTTTTTGTTTTTGTTTTTTTATTTATACAAGCACTGGGTATAGTCAGAAGCGCGGGAGGGTGGGAGAATTCACCAGAGCCAGAGCAGGGAACAGAACAGGCAGACTGACGAAATACACTGCTGAGGGGAGCAGCGGGCGTGGCAGAAGAGGTCTCCACACCATGTGGGACCCACGCTGGTGGCCGGGGAGCAAACTGGCACTGCAAAGGCTATGGGCAGCTTCACAGCCCAGCTCCCAACCGCTGCACCACCAGGGGAGGCCCCTGACTGGAGTTTTAATTCCCTCTGTCATGTGCTTGATTATTCTGGGCTTATGCCACTCAAGTGTCAGGGAACCCCCAATTTAGACAGGGTTTTAGGCAGTGTGAACACTAAAAAGTTTCTCATACTCTTTTGAACATAAATAAGCTTCCATGTAATTTCCAGAAAAAAACAGTTCTACCTCTTTCTCTTCTTCCCTGTTTTTAAATTGTTCTGAGGGATTCTACCACCTTCATTTAAGTTTAAACTTTTTTTTTAGGGTATAAAATTACCTAATACTTTGGCTTATAAGTGCCACTTGTCTATAGACTCTCACATAAGCAGAAAAATGGAACTGTAGGGAAGCCTCATAGGCTCAAAGAGTTGGAATTTAGGGAACTGATGCGACTGAGAACAAAAGGTGTCTCAGGAACTCTTCACCCACCTTCTCTACTCTCTCATGCATGTACACTTTCTTTTTCTCAGATTTTTGCTAAGAAGGATGTAACCCCCTCACCAATCTGCATTCTCTCAGTTCTAATTCCCAACTCCTGAAAGATTATTATTGACCAGGTTGGATCCACTTCAACCAACTAGAGTCCAGAGGGAGGAGTTAAATGTGCACCTACAGAGCTTAGAGAACATCTGGTAGAGTATGTGTAGTGTACAGGTATCCCCCAAAGGGTGCAATGCAGCTCACAATGTTGGTTATGTTTTGGACCCTGCAGGCCTCTCTTACCTCATCTCTTAGCTCCTTTCCTCCTATCTTTTTCCTTCTCTCTTCCACCTAACCCCCACTCTTCCTTTTCCTATTATGAAATCAGAAAAGTGTAGTTATTAGATCACAAGTTCTATCATCAGACTGTCCAGATGTTGTTGTCAATCTTGTCATTGATGACTGTGTGTCCTTGGGCACAGTTCAACCTTTACAAATAGGCACATTCAAAATGTCTACCTCATAGGATTGTTATGATAATTAAATGAGTTATTAGAAGTAAAGCACTAAAGGGACTTCCCTGGTGGCACAGGCGGTTGAGCGCAGCACCGTGAAGCTGTCCATAGCCTCTGCAGCGCAGGTTCGATCCCAGCCAGCCAGCGAGAATCCCACATGGCATGGCAGACCTCTCCTGTCTCTCCTGCTGCTACCCTCAGCAGTGTATTTCAGTCAGTCTGCCTGTTCTGTTCCCCACTCTGTCTCTGGTGAATCCTCTCACCCTTCTGCACATCTGGCCTATACCCCAGTTCTTGTATAAATAAATAAATCTTAAAAAAAAAGAAGTGGGCCTCCCTGGTGGCGCAGCGGTTGAGCGCTGGGTTGCAAAGCTGCCCGAAGCCTCTGCAGCACGGGTTCGATCCCCGGCTGCTCCCCAGACACCAGAGGAGGGTCCCACATGGCGCGCAGACCTCTCCTGCCGCCCGCTGCTCCCCTCAGCAGTGTACTTCGGTCCTTCTGCCTGCTCTGCTCCCTGCTCTGACTCTGGTGAATTCTCTCACCCTCCCGTGCTTCTGACTGTACCCAGTGCTTGTATAAATAAATAAATAAATAAATCTTTTAAAAAAAAAAGAAGTAAAGCACTAAAAACAGTGCCTGGGGTATCACTTGATCAGTGTTAAGCATTATGATTCCCCAAAACTGTACCACTGCTCCACGAATACTGCATGTGTTAGCCAAGTTTCCCCCAGAGAAATAGAACCAATAGAGTAGACAGAGAGGTAGAGATATAGAGAGATATACATATATACACATATCAAATTATAAATAACTAATACATACATATCCTATATGTAATAAATAAGATATAAATGGCAGTTAGATTGATTATTTATTATAAGGAGTTTGCTCACATAATTATGAAGGCTGAAAAGTCCGTGTACCTGAAGTCTACATGCTGGAGACCTGGAAGAGTCATTAGTGTCTAGTCAAATCTGAAGGCCTGAGAACCAGAAAAGCATATAGTATAAGCTCCCGACAGAAAGGGGAACAATGATGTCCCAACTCAAGCAATTATGCAGAATTTCCCTCTTCCTCGGCCTTTTTTTCCTTCCCTGTCTTCAGTGGACTGAATGAGGCCCACTCACATTTGGGAGAGCAATCTGTTTTACTCAGTCTACTGATTCAAATGTTCATCTTATCCAGAAACACCCTCACAGACACTCTCAGGATAATGCTTGACCACATATCTAGGTACTCCATGACCCAGCGAACTTGACTATAAGATTATTCATAACACTTAACAATCAGCAGCCCCCTACACATACATGAGATAAGTATTCCACCCAAAAAAATGCTTACCTTATAATACACATTTTCAGAATGGTCACATATTTTGCAGATCCCTATCATCAAGTCCCTTTCTTCATGGCTGTTGAACCTGGGTTTGGCCATATCACTTCCTCTGTCCACTTGGGAGTTAGCAAATGAAATGCTAACAGATAGTGGGAAAGGGTTTGCCCTCTGATGCTGCTTTGGGAACCCAGCCTGCTTGCGAGGGAGTCTGGACTAGTGTGCTAGATGCTAGAGATGCATGACCCAGGGGCCTGTGGTTCCCACTCAGCCCCAGATAAGTGTGCTGGGGCTCTTAGTGATGCTCCAGCCCCACTCCAGCCAACCCAGGTCAGAAAAAAACATTCAGCCAAGCCAGAATCATAAGAAATTTTTTAAAAATGTAAATCAGTAAGTGGGTGGTTTGTTACACAATAAAAGATCACTGATGCATAAATTGGTACCAGAAATGGGGTTTAGCTGTTACAGAAATTTAAAGCATTGGCTTTGGGACTGTTAAGAAGCTGTAAGAAGCTGTAAGAGAAATGGGGAAACTTAACAAAGACAGGAAAAATGATGAGTACATCATTATTGGAGACTGGAAAACCACTGAGGACAGTAATGTCATAGCTTAGAAAAATGATGACCCATGTTATGTAGCAGCAAAATAATTGCTAAAGAAATTAACTGCTAAGCTGCCTAGAGAGATTGGGTGCTTTTAGTGATAACAGAGACGAGCTAAAGTAGGAGCTTTTCTCTTTTCAAGAAGAATTTAAAGGAAATTTTAGGGATCATGACTTGCTAGATTTAGAATAAGATAGTTTTACATTTTTTGGTCTCTTCAAAGGTCCAGAAAAATCTCAAAATAAGAAATGACTCATAGCAATGAACAACTCAAGGATATGACTGACTTTTTGTTAAGACTTCTGAAATATTTAAGGTGATACCAAGTGTGAGATATAGCAAATATATATATGTTGGTCTCTATGCCTTCTTCCTGGCACAGAGTTCTTAAAATCCTTGTAATTTCCTAAGGGATAAGAGCACTAGGAGCATCTTTTATCCTGATATTTGACCCTGGTTCCTGATAAAGAGTTCCTAGATCTTTGGAATTTTCTGGGAGATAGCGGTGTCTTTCATTCCAATGAGTTGACTATTGGTGGGTTTATGGAAAGACCAAGTCATGATTAGAAGCTTGGAAATTTCAGCCCTACCCCCCATTATCCAGAGAGGGGAGAGAAGCTAGAAATGGAGTTAATGTTCTATCTTGCCTACACGAAGGAAGCCTCTGTAAAATTCCAGTAATACAGAGATCTTTCGGTTCAGTGATTTCCATCCACATACCAGAGGAGTGATGTAGCCCAACCTCATGAGAACAGAAATTCCTGTACTGGATACCCTCTCAGACCTTTCCTTCTGTATCTCTTCCTCTGACTCTTCATCTATGTCCTTTGTCATGTCCTTCAGTGAGCTGGTAAATGTGTTTCCCTGAGTTCTGTCTGCTATTCTAGCAAAGAATGGAATCCTAAGGGAGGAAGTCATGGAAGCCTCCAGTTGGTAGCCAAGTCAGACAAAAGCTGTGAGAAGCCTGATGACCTACTAGTTGTGGTTGGCATCAGAATTGGGGGGCTGTCTCATGGGACAGAGCCCTTAAACTGTGGGATTGAGGTTCTCTCCAGGTAGATAGTATCAAGCTAGCATCACAGAATTGCCTGGTATAGGCAAAACACCTCTGGTATAGAAGTGTGAGTGTGGTAGTATTGTCAGAGTAAAGAGAAATACAAGAGATATTTTCTTTAAACCTAGTAAGTCCTCTCAGCTACACAAAAGTTTTTTTAAGAATCTTCAGGTTGATGTTCCACAGAAAACTGATCTATGAGTAAGTCAGGCAAGAGGTCTACCTGTCTTGGAAGGAATGTTGGCTGTAGCTTTTGTTTAATGGACTATAATACAGCACAGAGATGTTAAGGGAGTTGTAGCAGCATGAACTAAAGCCGACTGAGACAATTCAAAATGGAAAGTCTCCTTCCTCTTGAGTTTCTAGGAGTGGGAAGTAGACTGAGAAAACCACCCAACTGAATCTTTGCTGTTTCTTACAGAAAAGAAAGAATTTGTCAGAGGGCTCTCTCCTCAGCATAGGACATGAGGTGAGCCCTCCTTCACCTGTGTACCAAAGGTGCCTCACTCACCTCACCCAGTGCTTCCTCTTCCCCCAAATGTAGTGAGTACCCAAGTAAGTGACTGAATTCCTGGGCCTCTACTTTGCCATAAGTAAAATGAGGGAATTGGCCTAATGAATCTTAATGTTCTCCAAGAAATATTTCTGAATAATGGAGTCCTCTCTGCCCCAGTCTGATTCAAGGTGGTAGAAAATTACATATAGACCGAGGATAATAAATTATGTGGCCAAAAATCCAGGAGGCAATGATTAAATGATCACAAGATCTCTTCTAAGCAAGAATAGAGAGAGGCCTTTGTACTTATCGACATTGGTAGTTACGTAGAAAACAAATAATTTGTCTTATAACAGAGTTGGGATCGTGGCAGTCAAGAGGTCCCAGATCTTGATATAGAAGTAAATGAGGTCATGGACTAGACCTCGGAATAATATGGTATAAGCATCCTTTTGAAGTAAGGCCTGCTTTAGGCAGGAGCCTTTTATTTACACCCACAAGTTCCAGCAGGAGAGGCTATACTGTGTATTAACTGAGAGATTTCAGTGACTTAACAAAACAGACGTTTCTTTCTAGATCACGCAAAGGCTAACTGATGGAGGGTGTGGGGTTGAGAGCTCTGCTTCACAGTCTCAGGGGCCAGCCTGATGGAGGTTCTGCCATCTTCAGCAAGTGGCTGCCCCCTGAGGAAGAAGCTATCCAACCAGCAGACAAGAGAAAGTGAAGGACAGGGCTTGGGTGTGGTGCACTTTAATCCATTTTTTTAAAATTTTATTTTTATATTCCCCATACAATTGAAACCCCCCCCTTTTTTTTATAAGCATTCTTTTTTTTTTTTTTTAAAGATTTATTTATTTATTTATACAAGCACTGGGTACAGTCAGAAGCGCGGGAGGGTGAGAGAATTCACCAGAGCCAGAGCAGGGAGCAGAGCAGGCAGAAGGACCGAAGGACACTGCTGAGGGGAGCAGCGGGCGGCAGGAGAGGTCTGCGCGCCATGTGGGACCCTCCTCCGGTGGCCGGGGAGCAGCCGGGGATCGAACTGGCGCTGCGTAGGCTGCGGGCAGCTTCGCAACCCAGCGCTCAACCGCTGCGCCACTGGGGAGGCCCAAAACCCCCTTATTTTGACCCCCCAATCCCTCTTTTCCCCACCCCCCCTCCGTGTGTCTCTGGTTCATAGTTGTTTGTTGATTTTGATTTTTTCTTTCTTATAGTTACTCTTTTTCCTGGTACCTTATTTAAGTTTTCTAGATTCCTGCTATGAGTGAGACCATCCGGTATTTTTTTTTCTTTCTGCCTGCCTCGGATTGGCCAGAATTCAGTCACATGGTCACACATAGCACCACAGGGGAGGCTGGGACAGTTGGTCAGCTGGATGCCCATGAGGAAGGGGAAATGAATGGGTGTGGTGAAGAAATAATTGGAGGAAGTCCCAAGTCCAGCATTCTCCCTGGAGTGTGTTTGAAAGTTATTATGATAATTATTTTCAGTATTGAAGATTTTTATGAATAATATATTATTCAGGACCCAGATATATAAAGCATATAAAAGCAGAGTGTTGTCTTTGAAGCACAGGTTTTGGAATAAGATAGGATTGGGTTCAGATCTAGCTTCTGCTCCTCACTGCCCTATCCAGGCTTAGGAGCGCCTGAATCCAGTGGTTAGGAGCATGTACCTTGTGGCCGACCACATCTGCATTAAATGCCAGTTCTGTTATTTATTAGCTATGGGATCTTTATTTTTCTAAGCCTCAGTGTTCTTATCTATAAAATAATCTATAAAATAGAGATTATATTACCTATCTCATAGGGTGGTTGGGAGAATGAAATATTATTAAACTGTTTTCTAACTGCTTGACACATTGCAGAATAATCAATAAGTAGTACTACATTTATTGTCCTAAGGAGGAGGCACCTCCAAAAGAGGTCAATTCTCCAGAGCAATGCCTCCCGCAGGGAGGAAAGTTGAAAACCTAGGTCAGGATTTACTCAAACACAGTAACTCACCCAAGAGCCTGGCCTAAGACTGTAAAAGAAATAAAAGGCATTCCTGACATTTCAACAACAGAGGGCCGCTCTTGCAGGTGCCCAAGGCAGCCTGCAACTAGAGTTATACTAGAAACCTCAGCCAGATCCTCAGACCCCATCCCAGATGGCCTCAAGAGCAGAATCTGATGCTTCTCATTAAGGACAGCGCCAGACAGCACTTTATGAGCCTTTCTCCTTTTATTGTGAAATTCTCAATTCCTCTCCACTCTCCCTGTTTTCCAATGAAAAGTATTTTTGACAAAATGAGACCTATGGGCTGTTTTTTGGTTGTTTTTTTTTTTTTTAAGTGCAACTTAGTATTTGCCATATAATGATACAAAGCTAAAATCAGGAAGGAGATGGAAATAATTACCAAGAAGCACACGGATGTGGGGGTTTTTGAAAGCACAATGATATTACTATCCCTGCACTAGTTACTATTAGGATCAGAAGGATCCTTAGCAATCTTCTAGTCAGATGCTAGAATTTCAAGGCAGAGTATTTCAATGTAAAATCTGTTTCCGCTACTTAATAACAAAGTGAGTTTGGACTAGTCTCATTTTCTTAACTATTAAATGGAGGTAATAATACTACTTAATGCTCACTGTGGTTATGAAGATCACAGTGGGAAAACTATAGTGTAAATTATAAAGATTTATATGGACATGTGATACTGTTGCATCATGTGTCATCTCAGTTCCCCAAATACTATGAATCCTTAAGATATTTTTTTAGGCACAAGAGATGCTTTGATGGGTGAAGGACTCAGTCTGGTGTAGGAGAGATGCAGCTAATGGCAGCAAAGGATAGTATCAGAATGGCTTTATTCAACCCCTGCCTGAAGAGAGAGACTGACCTCCACAGTGGGGTCATTTCTCAGAGCAGCTAAAACCAATGAGCATCCCGTGACTTAGCTGTGGCAATCAGATTTCCTTCCCAAGATTTTGGAATTGGGCCCAATTTGAGTTAACGGGCAATAGGGTCTGTGCCTGTGAAGTCTCATAAACTTGGGAGCCAAGGCAGACATTTGGGTAGGGGGCGCACATTTTGGGGCATTGCATCCTGAAGAGCAAGCAGATAGCTTTTTTTGCAAAGAGGGGAGAGGAAAACAGATACATAGCAAAAGTTACATAGCAAGAGAGAGGTGGGGGCAGAGAGGGAGGGAGGGAATGTGAATATGAATTCCCCTTGTCTTGAACGCATTTTTACTCTTAGGAAAAAGAAAGCTTTCGCTAGAATACAATCCCTGTTAGTACCTTCCCTTTCCCTCTCTAAGTCGATTTTGATTCTGTTTCTTTTATTTGAAATCAACAAATCCAAGTAAAGCAAGATAACTGTACAAAGTGCCCTGGGCACAGGGAACAAAAGGCTGCAGTCTCTCAGGATAAGAGGGGGTTACAGAGTCTAACTCTCTCCCTCAATCTAAATCAGAATTCCCACTTTTAGAGAAAGATCTGACTCACAGCTGTGGGTTAACCAAGAGGTTACATGTTAGCAAGAAGCACCTTCTCCCTCCTAGCTGCTTATCAAATCTCAAAGCCTCCCCCCATATCTTACTCTTTAGTACTCCTTTCTTTTCCTCTTCTTTTCCATTTATTCCACTCATTGTTTCACTGTTCTTTTAAAGTTCATTCCCTAGCTCACCTTTTAGGGAACAACCAAGTCTTGAGTCTTTTACTCTGCTGGGAGGCAGAGTTCTAGGCTTTTTAGTCTTACCTGGAGTCAAATTTTGACATAGTCATCCCTCATTTCTGACTTTGGTATTAATGCTAATTAATTACTATCAGAACTATTTACTGAACAATCACTGTGTGCCCAACACTCTGCTACGTGCTTTATAGGTTATCTATTTAATATTCACAACTCCAGGAAATAGGTGTAGTAAGTCTATGTTTACAGGAGAAGAAACTGAGGTTGACAAAAGTGAGGAAGACAACAAAGTGCACAGCTAACAAGAGACAGCTGTGATTAACGGTACCAAATCTGCAATTTGGATTTCAGCATTAGGGGTTGCAGCCTGGCTATAAAAGGGTATTTGCAAACTTGATTTAAATCCAGATTGCATAACAAACCCATTACTTCAAATTAGAATGTATTGCATTTTAAAAAGAAACAGCAAAAAATCAAATTCTACAAATGCTTTGATTCATTTTTATGGAAGATTGAGAAAAGATCAGTGTCTGTATCAAAACTGAAGACACCCCAGCTTTGTGGGTGCTGATGACCAAGATACAGCCCTCTCTAGAGTGTGAATATGAATTCCTGTTTCGCTGTGGCAATACAGTGTTACTCCAAGACTGCCTGGTGCTACGGATGTAGCTGCTGTCCCTAAAGAAAAGTGCAGGAACCGTGAAGTTGGTGAAGGTCTGGACGTGCTTCCTGCAGAACAAGCAAAGGGAAAAATCATAAAGTCAGTTGGCATCGTTCATCTGTGATTAATCTCGTGGGGAAAAAAACCAAATTCCCAAAATAATTAGACTAAGTTAATGGGCCCAGCAAAGCCCACAGTCTCTGCTCTTCATCTGTTAGTTATAAGCAGAACCGCGGAACCCTGAGGGCTGGGTTAGAGCTGAAGAAAAGCCTCAGTGTTTAGATTTTCTGTTTTAATATTTGGGGGGGAGAAATGTATCTAAACTCATGGTCATCACTCACATATTAGCATTCAGTCTTTATAAACTCCTAGCACTTGTTTGTGTTTCTATCCTCTGTTTTAAGCAGAGCCATCTGAAGAAGACTGTTGCAAGATGGTAGGTATGCCGAGCCTGGTGCTCTCCCTGGGGCCAGCCAACTCATACCAGCCCCACCCTTGACTCTGGTTTCCTGTATCTGAAGCTTTCCCATGGCCTTCTGGACCCTCTCTTGAATTCATGTTCCCCCTGCTCCTCCTCTCTTTTCTTTCTCATCCTTCCTAATGGATTTGTCATATGAAATCACATGTGTTGGGGTATTTTGTAAATGGTAATGTACTCTATTGAATACAACTGAGTCCCACTTCTAAGTATTTACTGGGTTCCCTACCTTGTGCTGAGTCTTTTATATATTTAAACTTCATTTAATCTTCACAGCAAACCTATGAGGGAGATTCTATTACCTCCATCCTAACAGATGAGAATTGCAAAGTAGAGAGGTCAAATAGCTTGGTCACAGAACAGATTTTCATACTTAGGCTTTTAGAGTTCTAAAACCCATAGCAACTCTGCTGTTATGGTCATTATGAATAGTCATGACTGCTAACAGTTCATATGATTGAAAAGAAGACTAATAATTCTTCTTCAGACTTTAGCAATCTAGCACTTAATGGTTAGCCTCCCTCAAAGAATACTTCATGATAATGAGCAAATGCAAGTTCTTCTAAAGTTAAATGTGATCATCTGAAAGTGTTGACTGCTCTACCAGATAATGTCTTCTTTTGCATGGTATACTACCTTCCAAACTCTCCCTTATAGCACAAAAGTTGACAATCTAGAAAATATATCTCCCTGCCAAAAGAGTTCTAGCTAGACTCTGCCAGTGAGGGATAATCGCATGAGTCTTAGAAAATGGGTGAAAACTCTTTCATGGGGGTGAAAATTGTTCCCAGTTTCTCTCCCAAGAGTCATTCAATGGCTGCTGTTAGATTGCAGCTGAGATCCTGGTGCTCACTTCACCAAGATTCCTACACTTGCAGACTCCTTGGCAAAGAGCAACAGTCTGGCTCAGCCCTGCCTCAGCCCATCCAGTGGTTATGGAAGCCTCTACCTCCCTATATTAAGTTTACTTCCAGGCTGAAATACCTATATTGACTTCTGTTTTGCTCACAGAAGCCTGACAGGTATACCTCTCAATAAATGAATTTATAATGACTTCCTACCATGTTCAAGACACTGTTTTTAATGTTGGAATAGCAGCATATATAAATAATCCTTTCCCTTGAAGAAATTATGTGATTTGTTTCATAAATATTCATTGAATAAGTGAACACAAGCAATAAGAAAAAGAAAAACTCAGAAACAATAGGATAGCTAGAAGAACAGAATGAGTTTGAACACAGAGCAAGATACACCTGTGTTCTGCATACACTTATTGTCTAGCCATGGACTGTCATTGCAGTCTTGTAGCCCATCTTCCTAATTTCAGTTGTACCCTGTGGAAGCAAGATGGGTTTTGGATCTAGGTGGGTCAAGATCAACCAATCCATGATGGCTGTTGACCTAGGGTCAATACTTTCCATCTGTAAAATGGGTTTTTGAAGTATTAAACTAATCCATAAACATCAAATTTTAACTTCCTGCCAAAGCAGCAAAGCATTTAATGAATGTGAACCAGGATGGAATTGTTTACCTTTCCTCATGTCTTCCTCAAACATTTAAGGATATCCATGATAGCTGGCCTTCAAAATGGCTCCTTGTGATTCTCGCTTCCTGGAATTCATGTCCTTGAAAGGGCCTGGCCCATACCAAATAGGACTGGCCCGTGTAACTAGTTGGACATGGCTGAAGTGACTGTGTGTGATTTCTGACATTGCAACGTCCATCTTGCCCTCTTTTGGATCACTCACTCTGGGGGATTCCAGTTACCATGTTATAAGGACACTCAGTGGAGAAGTCCAGCTGGTAAGGAAAGGAGGCTCCTTCCACCACCAGGTGATGGCCCATCACGGAAGCCACTCTTCTGGTCCCAGTCACATCTAGCCTTGTAGCCCAGCCAACTGCATGACACCGTGCATGATGGATCCCAATACAGACCCACTCTTCTAAACCACTCCCAAATTTCTGACCCACTGAAGTTGTGCGCTCAAATGTTGTTTTAAGCCACTATGATTTGGATTTACACAATAATGGATAATGAATACAGGGTCCAAAAATTAGTTCATAGAAATATGTTAAATCTCTTGTCCTCTCCTCTCCTCTAGCACTCCAGATTCCTGGAGTCTCTCACCCTCTACTTTAACAGACACTTCTCAGCAGTTTTCCCTGGTTATACTCACATGCCCTTTCTCTTCACCATAGCCATCCCCACATGACATGTCAGGAACTTCTCACAGAGAACAGTCTCTTAGCTGTTTTTATTGCTTTGCTATAAAACTCATTCCCTGCCATTTTTTATCTTTTCTATCTTCAGATATGAGGGAAAGGGGAGTGGAGAAAAAGATTGAGCAGGTGAATGAGAAGAAATGGCTGTAAGCACTTATCCCATCACATAGCACATGGTTATTGTAAAAATTAAATAGTGGTGTATGTGCAATGTCCAGTTCTGCAGATGACAAGTAAGCTCCCATTCTGGTTCACAACCATCCCTTCCCTTCCATGCCACACTTGCCATACACAGCTGTGGCCATACACAACTACTTGGAGTTCAAACCTCAGCTCTTCACATTTATTTGCATTATCGTTTTCTGTTCCCTCTAATAGGAATGCTATATCTCTTCTTGACTGTTTGATGACCTTTCACTTAATTAAAAAATAAATGAGCTCCAGTTTTAACAGTTCTGGAAAGCCTTCTATGTCTTCCTCAGGCCAACCCCATGACCCACTTTCTTCCGCTGTGCTCCCATCTTCCTATTATTAGCACTTATCCATTGCTATAGTTATTGCTCTCATTTATCATTATGTAACCAGTCCAGAAAGGGCTCATAGTCAGAGAATATGTTCTCATGTTTGTAGCCTCTGCCCCTGGCACAGAATTTGCCAGGAAAGCAGATGAAGAAGAAAAGAAGAATGGTAGAAGAGAAGTGGGTAGTGGGCCTTGGTTGCCTCTCAGCATTCATTTCCTACTTCTCCTACCTGACTTCTCATGAGAGAATCACCCTTGTCCCTGCTCAACCCTGGTATAGAGTATGACTGACCTCACTCCCAGGAGCGAGCCTAATTTACCCAAAGAAATCACAGTGTCCTAACTGTCTTACTACAGATTGTTCAGAGGTGGGTGTATAAGCAATCAGAGATATTTTCTGAATCTTCAGTAGGCAAGTCTCCTTCTTCTATGAGAGATACCAGAGATACTTTTCTCTTCCTGATAAATATAAATAAGAAAGAGTATTGCCCTGGGAGCTGCTGGCACAATCTTGTGCTTCAAAGGGAAAAACCTGTCTGAGAAGGAAGCAAACATTTAGGAAATAGAGACCAAAAATGAAGAGAACAAAACTACATCCTGATTGTATATTACTTGAGCCTTGGGTCAAGTCCTGTGTGAAAGTGTGAACTATTGGATAAGACATACTCATTGTTATTAAAGCCATTTTCAGTTGAGTTTTCTGCTATTGGAAACAGAGTTCTAACTGATACAGTAAGGGAAAAAAAGAATGAAGTTTTTCTCATTTAATATGTCTAAGATAAATAAAATTTGACACTTAAAAATAAGTTTCATCTATCTGGGAAATTCACTTATCTAGGATTTTTTTGTACCCCAGCAATATCAGATAAGAAAGCTATTGAATCTATCTGCCCAACTAGATAATATGTTCATTAAAAGCAGGAACTATTTTTTCATTCGTTTATTCATTTTCCAATTCATCTTTATAAATTTTGAGCATTTCCAAGTCAGACACTGGGCTAATGCAAAAAGATAAGGTCCCGGTCAAATGGAAGGGATGAGCACATCTGTTAATCCTCTCTGGTATCTCGCACAGAACCCTACACGTCAAGAGTAGGCAATAAAAATCAGTGAATTATTTCATGACTGCTTCAATGCAGCTGCAGAGCAGCTGAGAGTTGGGTACCATACATAAGAAAAGAATAGAAAGCTGGGGACCAGAAAGACTGCTAATTTGGTCCAGGTTAAAGGATCTATAAAAGGATTGATAAAAGAGGATGTCACTTGAAAGACCTGGTCAATTAGACATGACTTCCCAGGACTTGCTGGAGACTGGCATGAACCTGAAGAGACGGAGTGGGTTACTAGGCCCAGAGTGAAGTAGGTATGAGCAGGCCAGGCCAGGCCAGGCCAAGCAGGAGAGAGCTTGGAACTATAAACCCCTGACCATCTTGAAAAACCAGGTCAAGTCAAAGAAGATCCTATCTGTATTCCCTCTTCCCAGTTCTTCTTGAAGCCCACTTTCCCTGGCACCCTCCTGCCAGCTGCTTTTTCTGAGGGACCCTACGTCAAAGCCTTCGGCAGCCCTTCTGTCACCTACAGAAACAACTTCTCGACCTGTCATTAATGCTTGCCCATATAGTCTCCAGCCAACTTCTAGACTCATCTCTTACCTTTAATCCATTAGAACTTGGACATTTTTGTTTTGTACTTTACATTTTTATCTCTTCCATTTTCCCCTGGTCAGGACTGTGTTGTATTCATCCCTTTGGCCCCACCACCAAACTTGGTCCTAGCAATCTAAGCTCTTGCTACGGGACTGGCGAGGCAGTGTGGTCAAATGGTCAAGTGGATGAGTAAGGCAGGCTGGATTTCACACCTGATTCCTGTGTTTATTCATGGTGGGGTCCTGGTTCTCTGACTTCTTTGCATTCAAACTTCCTCATCCCTACTTAGACTCTTAGTTGCAGGGTGTTTTAAGGGTTATACAAAATAACACTTGTAAAGCAGAGAGCAATACCTGGCACAACTAGCTTAATTTAAAGCTAGATATTATCACTGCCTGAACTTAAGAAATTCAAGGTTAAGCTCTGACAACTTTTAAAATCCCAGTTCAACTTGTACAGTCAAATTTTTATAAAATCAATCATCATAACAGTGAGTGATATGTATCTGTATGTGGAACACTTTGCGGTGAACAAGGCATCCATTATGCTTTTTCAGCTTCCCTTGCCCCAGCACCAGCATGTGAGGAGGAGACTTTTAATATATGTCTGCAAAACAGCATGCAGGAAGCTGCCAGCCTTTTCTCAGTGTGGGTGGACAGCAGGTATTAGTTTCCCGGGGCTGCTATAACAAATTACTGCCAACCTGTGGCTTAACACAACAGAAATTCTTCTCTCGGTGTTCTGGGGCCAGAAGTTTGAAATCAAGCTGTTGACAGGGCCACCATCTCCTTGGAGGCTCTAGAGGAGATTCTCTTCTTGACTTTTCTCTTTGTGGTGGCTTCAGGTGCTTGGTGGCTTGCAGTAGAGTATCCCTTATCTCTGCCTACATCTTCACATGGCCACCTCCTCTGTGCCTGTCTTCTCTTTCGTCTACCATAAGGACACTTGTCTTTGGAGCTAGATTTCACTTGTATCATCTAGGATAATTTCATCTCAAGATCCTTAAATTAGTTATAGCTATAAATACCCCACAAATAAGGTCATAGCTGCTGGTCCCAGCTGAATATATATATTTTGGGGAGGTGGGAAGGGAAGCTGCCATTCCACCCATTCTACCTGGCATGACCTCACAGTAGAATACTCTGTGCTCACAAAAACCACTGGACCCTCTTGGATATGCAAAAGTGTGGGGAACAGGCATTCCTTGCCATGGGAAATGTATAGCATGGCCACCCCTCCCTTTCCAGTTTTGACAGATGAGTTGAGGAGGAAGCTGCTGTGAACCCAAATCCACACCCCTGAGAGTAAGGTTAGGGCCTGAGTGACAGGACCTTGAGACCCACCAAAGGCGGGAGAGCACAGTAAGGGCCCAATCTAGGATGGCAGAGAGTGCCTAGCTTCACACAAGAGCTCTGGTTTTCTTGGGCCTGGGCTGGCCCCTGCATAGCCTGGACTTGAGGCTACCAGATGTTGGACCCAGCCTTCCAACACAGGGTTCTGATTTGAGAAGCATTGTGAGAGTGAATGAAGAGAGTGTATCTTTGAAGCCAAGGAAAGTGTCACTGCTGGAATGTTGGTGAGGGTCCCAGTGGTTAGATTACCACTGGAGTGGACAAGCATCTAAGTGACAGTGTAGGCCCAGGCACCACCAGCTGAGAGTGAGATGATGCTGTGTACCCATGTCCTGGTTCAGAACAACACCACCTGTCAACCCACCCCTATGTGGCCATGCATGGGCTGGGGTCTACATACAGCAGCCTGACCCCATGGGTGCATTGCCAGTCTTATTGGTCTCAGCCTGCATTCTTGCTGAACTAGAAAAACAAGATAGCTGTATGGTCACTTGTCAGGACTGGAGCACCCCAAGTTGCTGAGAGAAAAACACCACATAGAGGAGAGGCTGGCTAGCCTAGAGCCCCTCATAAGATCCGGGCAGGCTTCCTCCCTGCCTGGTCCTTGGCAGTTGCTAATTCCTGGGGGTAACCAACCACTGGGTTTTTGAGGTTTGCTGAGCTTTCAAGTCTCACCACATTCAAACCTTTGCTAGGCCTTGTGCCAGTTCCAGGAAATTCCTCAAGTAAATTGCAGCTGCATCCAAATAAAAACAAGTCCCTGATGGCTATGTAGGGCCTATTCCAATGGCTGGGCTCCAGAGATGAAAGGAGATCCAGACCCTCAGAGCCCCATTGGCACCAGGGAGGGATACTGGCAGCTGGGCTTACACTGGGGCTGCCAACTTAGGAAAATACAGACCTAGCTGGGATTATACACCTACACAGAACTGCCCTGTGACCCCTTCTTCATTGTTCACCACTATAGCCAGTCTACTTGTCCTTCCCTCATTAACAGCACTATCCATCTGGAGAAGAAGCCCCATGGTGGGGTAGTTAGCTCCCCAACCACTTGGTTGCCTGCAAGGTACTGTTCACGCTACTTATTCACCCTTGTCCTCCCACTTACTACCTGCACAGCCTCAGGAACTTCTCTATGCCTGTTTCCTTGTCTTTAAAGAATAATAGTTGGACCTCACAGGGTAGTTACAGGATTAAATGTGAGAATGTGCCTAACACAATGGCTGGCACATAGCATAGAACATTTGGTGTTAGTTATGAGTAATCTACATGTAATAATTCAATCATTCAATAATTGAACTTGAACATTCTATATATGAATACTTGCCAAGTCTACTGTGTGCCAGTCTCTATGCTTGGTCTGTGGGAGCACAACTTCTGTGGAAATGTCACATCTGTAGCATTTGCCAATTTCCATGGTGTAAATAATCCCACCTTGGTGGATTTCAAGCTACAGATGGCATGTCACTGAATGCAGAATTGGGAAGAGATGCACAAAACCCTCACAGCTAGTGTGAGTGAGTGCCAACTTGCCACTCCTTCTGGGAGACATCCAGGTCAGGCCTCTTGGGAACCAGAACTGGAAGACTGAAAAATCAGGAATTGCGTATCTTCCTTCCACTTCAAGGGAGTTGCATGTCTCTCTCACTTTTAATTTTCCCTATATTCTTTCTCTAGAAAGATTTCTTCTACATTCTTATGCCATACCTGGCCCAATCAAGAAGCTTTGGATCATGAGGCTACCTAAGATTTCAGCATTTACTGACTCAGGTGCACAATTTCAGAAATCTGATCACTCATCTTTTTTTTCAGAGTCAGGCCACATAAGTCACACTCTGTTCTTTTACCTTGCTTTTGTGTATTCTTCATGATATTAGTTTTTATTTATTATCTGTCTTCCCATTTGAATGTAAGATTCATAGGCAGGGACACTAGATGCCTTGTTCCTTGAACAGTGCTTCTCACTCAGTATGATTTTGTTGAACTGATATCTAGATGAATGAATAAATTTATAGATCACATATAGCCTTAGGTCAGTTCCACCGTCTGAGTTCTGATTTCCTGTCTAATGCTCTGTCTCTGCTCAAAAATGATACAGGATATGCCTTCTTCTACATCCACAAGAAATAGTCTTGTCCTAGGTCTTCCAAAAAAAGTCATGTCTAAATAAAATGTAAACATATCAACAGTCTGTAAATCTATACTATACATACACATTATTGAGTTTGGTTTGATGGGAATTGGGATGACCCTTTTATACTAGTCTGACATTAAGGGAGATGGAATTAATATCTCTTAGGATCCTGTTATGGGTCATGGATTGAACTGTCTGTTATCACATTTTAAACAGTTTAGAGAATCCAATGTAGCAGATACTATTATTTGTCCCCTTTTGCATTAGAGAAAATAAAGACTTTCTGAGGTTAAGAAACTTGCCCTTGCTAGTGACACAATGAAATGTTAAGCCCTTGTCACTCTAACTCCAGGATCAGGGCTCCAAATGTTAATACTGCCCAGAAACTCCTATCATGGGGTTTACAGTTCTGCCTTAGTTTGTGCGAGTGAACACTATGGTTGAGTCCCCAGAGGTCATTTCACCCCATTCCAAGTGTGTAAGAATAATCCTCCTTGCCAGTGCCTGATTCAGGGATGGGCATGCCTAGGTCATTTTGAGACAAAAAATCAGGAAAAGAAATTTACTGGGAGTTTTTAGGAAAGTTACTTTTTTGGTTTTAAGAGAAAATCACGGGAAGCCAACCTCTCTCTTTCCTACTAGATGAGAACAAGGAAGCACATACCCTTGGATGCTAGTGATAATCACCCTGCAAGAATGGAGGAAACCAGCCTTGGGATAACCCAACATAAGGCATTCACTGGATCTTTGCTAAGGCCACTGAGCTTCTTGACCACCAAATCCTAATGCTTCCCTACCCTGAGGCTGCTCCTTTTTCAGCAAATACTGTTGAAGTCATTTTGAGTTGGATTTCTTTTGCCCAAAGATAAAAGCTTCTTCAATAATACAGATACTGACACCAGCATTGATATGCATTATCATTTAGATCCCAGAACCCACCTAGCATAAAGGCAATTATGCTTTCTGGTTGGTAACCTCAGCATTATTATAATACAGTAATTAAAATCTCTATTTCTAAATTCTGAGTTTGAATCCCATTACCTCTACTTAATTTTGCTTGAGGAAATTTCCCACATTTGTTTAACTTTATTTCATTTTCTCATCTGTAATATAAATAAAGCAGTACTGTTGCTTTCTAAAGATTATTGTGATGATTAAAATAGATAACATACAGTAAGTACTTAATATAAATACTAGAAATTGCAGTGCTATTTTATGGTTGGCCCCATCTGTTTCCATTTTTTCTCCCTTTCCAAATATGCTTTACATATAAACCAAGTAGATAACAGCTAGAATGACCAGATAATTTTTCATCCAAATCAGGATTTTTTTTATTTTTTGGTCTGGGATAAATGCTAAACTAGAACACAGGGACAACCTGTTGTGGAGGAAGCTGGTAGTAGTATCACTAATGGATCCTGGACAGCAACATTTTCCAAAGAGAGTCATCAACCTAAATTCAGTAACAATTCCTCAGAGGATCTAGAAGTATAAGATTGTGGCCCATGATGAATGATATTTCTTTACCAGGAGATTATTCTTAGAAGAGCTGGACTGTGACATAAAGCTAATATCTAGCATATTTCCTTTCTGCATTTGTAACAACGGAAACTTTTCACAAGTTCTTTGCAGAAAGTACTCAGCTTTCTTCTAATCCCATATCTGTAATGCATTTCAAAGAAATGGTGAGGAGACAGCATTTGAAGAGACATCTTAATGTAATTATATGAGACAGATTAGTACCCCAAGTTGAAAAGATGAGTCTTTTTTTTTATTCTGTGCCAAAAGAAATTTCAGAAAATAAGTTCAAGCTGGACTCTTCCCTGCCGCCACTTTAGCATGAGAGTGACAGGGTCTGAAGACCCAAAACACATGCCCTGTTTCAGCAGTACAAGGATAAAGTTGGCCATAAAAAATCTTTTAGACTATGTGATGACCACAGAAATCCTTTAGACTTCAAATGAGACTCTTCATCTTTAGCCTGCAAGTTTTGGAAGGAAGGCTTCCTGACTCCTGGAATAGTTTTGGGGAGAGTCTTTCTTATGAACTAATAAAATTGTGCATCTTATGGGCACACCATGGATAAGTACATTTCTTTCTCAACAGACGCCTCAGACCTGACAAGTGATTGCAAAACATAACCATAGGGAGAGTCCCTTGATATTATTAGATTAGAGGAGCCCTACCTCTGGAAAGGGTTTGATTCAGCCCCCTGCTATCGTGGACAAGTGCTGTCTCCACAGCATCCATTCCACACACATACCCATGCTGTTGCTAGTCATGTCTTTTGTGTGGACTTGACCCCATTCAATTCCAGGGGTCCAAGCTATTGGGGTCATCTTATGGCCTTCACTACTTTGATTCAGGAATGAACTTGTGATCCAACTTGACGGAAACAGAGAGAAGCTTGGGGCTTTTCTTAGAATATTTGTGTGTATCCCTCTCACCCAGCTTTGTTCGTTTTTTAATATTTTTTTAAATTTTTTTAAATAAAAATATATTTTTTAAATAAATTTTATTTTTATATTCCCCATACAATTGCAACCCCCTTATTTTGACCCCAATCCCTCTCCTCCCCACACCCCACCCCTGGTTCATAGTTGTTTGTTGATTTTGATTTTCACTTTCTTATAGTTATTCATTTTCCTGGTCCCTCATTTAACTTTTCTAGATTCCTTCTATGAGTGAGACCATCTGGTATTTTTCTTTTTCTTTCTGGCTTATTTTGCTGAGCATGATCCCTTCCAGCGCCATCCATGTTGCCGCAAATTGCATGTGTTTATCTTTTTTGATTGCTGAGTAATATTCCATGGTATATATGTACCACATCTTCTTGATCCAGTCATCTATTTTTGGGCATTTGGGTTGTTTCCAAAGCTTAGCTATTGTAACGAGTGCTGCTATAAACATAGGGGTGCAGTGCTCTTTGGAATTGATGTTTCTGTGTCCTTTGGGTAAATACCTAGGAGTGCAATTGCTGGATCATATGGAAGCTCTATGTTTAGTAGGTCAAGAAATCTCCACACAGCTCTCCATAGTGGTTGGATCAGTTTGCACTCCCACCAACAGTGCAGGAGAGTTCCTTTTTCTCCACATCCTCGCCAACATTTGCTGTTGCTAGTTTTTTTTAATATGTGCCATTCTCACTGGTGTAAGATGGTATCCCATGGTAGTTTTGATTTGTATTTCCCTGATTACCAGTGATGTTGAACATTTTTCATATGCCTGTTGGCCATTTGCATTTCCTCTTCAGAGAAGTTTCTTTTTAGCTCTTCTGCCCATTTTTTGACAGGATTATTTTCTTTGTTGTTGTTGAGTCTCATCAGCTCTTTGCAGATTTTTGTGATCAGTCCTTTATCATTAGTGTTGTGTGCAAAAATGTTCTCCCAGTTGGTGGGGTTTCTCTTTGTTTTTGTTATTGTCTCTTTTGCTGTGCAGAAGCTCTTTAATTTGATGTAGTCCCAGCTGTTGATCTTTGCCTTCACTATCACTGCTTTGGGTGATGTGTCTGTAAAGATGTCTTTGATGTGCATGTCATGTAGTGTTTCGCCTATATTTCCTTCTCTGTATTTTATGGTTTCAGGTCTTATGTCTAGTTCTTTAATCCATTTTGAGTTGATTTTTGTGTATGGTGTGTGGTAGTGGTCAAGCTTCATTCTTTTGCATGTAGCGACCCAGTTTCCCAGCACCATTTATTGAACAAACTTTCTTTGCTCCAATGCATAGTCTTTACTCCTTTGTCAAAGATTAGTTGACCATAAATCCGTGGGTTTATTTCTGGATTTTCTATTCAATTCCATTGGTCTGTGTGTCTGTTCTTGTTCCAATACCATGCAGTTTTGATGATTATGGCTTTGTAGTATAGTTTGAAGTCTGAGAGTGTGATGCCTCCATTCCCTTCTTTTTTTTTTTTTCAGGAGAGCTTTGGCTATTCGGGGTTTTTGGTGATTCCATATGAATTTCATCAATAATTGTTCTATTTCTTTGAAGAATGACATTGAAATTTTGATTGGAATAGCATTGAAACTGTATATTGCTTTTGGTAGGATGGCCATTTTAATAATGTTTATTCTTCCAATCCATCTGTTGATGTTTGTCTTGTCCCAGTATGTGATCGATCCTGGAGAATGATCCATGTGCACTTGAGAAAAATGTGTACTGTTTTTTTTTTGGGTTTAGTGTTCTATAGATGTCTTTTAAGCCCAAGCACTCTAGGTCCTTATTTAGAGCTTTAGTGTCTTTTACTTATTTCTTGTCTAGTTGATCTATCCATTGTTGATAGTGGTGTGTTGAAGTCTCCCGCTATGTATGTGTTTTCTCTGATGTCTGTTTTCAGAGATGACAATAGTTGTCTGATATATTTTGGTGCTCCTTCTTTTGGTCTCACCCAACTTTGGACAAGGAAATTATAGATCCAGGGGAAGATAGCTTGAGGGTGAAACTGTCTCATGGAAGAAACCAGAATTGAGAGAATGGCAGAGAACTAAAACCAAATCCCTGAACAAAAATTACCTGAAGTTCTCTGCATCTCACATCTTTCTAGTTCATGTGTTATAAGTACCATTTGATGTTAAATTGGTTTGAATTCAATTTCTTTTTACTTGCAACTGAAGATCTTCTAGATTGAGTATTTCTTCCCAGATATTTATGTAGATGGAAGCCCCTCTGGCTCCCAAGACTGACTACTACATGACCACCAGCAGCAACTTATTTGCAGCAAGATAATTATCACAGAGCTTTAGAGAAATTATTACCTTGAATCAGTTGAAATTGTCAACCCTTACTATTTTTACTACACACTGGCTATTTCATGTGGTTCAACCAGTTAGCAAGAAGCAGCTCCTTTTTAAAAGCTACAATTAAGAACTTGGCTCTATTTCTCAATGGAATATCATACCCTTTAACTTTTCTCCATCCCCACCATCATCATCCTAGCCTAAATTAATGCCATCTCTTCCTGGAAGGCACCTATAAACTCCTCCCTCTTGTCCCCCACCATTCCATTTTCCATGCTGCTGCACAAGTGATCCTTCAAACTCAAAATCTGACCAGGTCCCATCCTGCTTCAAATTCGTCACTACTTCACATTCCTCTTAAAAAGCCATTCCAATATCCGTAAAACCCTCCCAAGACATTTTACAACCTGAAGTCTTACTTCATGCAGACACTTTCTTAGCCATCTTTTCCTTCTTCAGTCACAACACACTCCATTCTTGCTCTTACCTCCAAGTCTTTGCTGACACTGTTTCATTTGCCTAGAACTTTCTCCCCACTTTCTGTTAAACTAGGTTATCTGCGTTCAACTTGGAATAACCAAGTCTAAGATTAGGAAATACATTCCATAGAACTTCCTTTCTCATTGGGAACAAAAGTTAAGTTTTGGAAAGTAGAAATAAAACAGAATTCTTTTTTTACCCAGAGCCACAGTAGCAAACATGACTGCAGTTTGACAGTGGCCAGGTGAAGATCTTGCTCAGGTGCATAGGCTAGACAGTTTTTCAGACCTCACTGCAACTCCCATCTCATGGTGGGACTCTTGCAAACTACAGCTTTACTACCCACATCAGTGCTTCAGGCTAAGTACTTATTGCCTGCTTCTCCAATTCTTACTCCTCTTCCAGACCTTCCCTCCTGCAGCTTCTCTCACGTTCAAGAAAGCTCTAATTCCTACATTCAACCCCTTGTCTCTGTAATGCTTAAAGGGGTTCTCTGTGCCTGGGCTCTTGAGAATAGAGACACAGAAGTCTCACATGACTAAGAAAAAACATTCAGTGACTGAAACACAAACATCTATCAGCACTCTATCAAGCTAAAGTGTAGCAGAGACAGCAGGGGAAATTTTGCATTAGTGGTGAAATGCAATCCATTTAAGAGCTACTCCAAGTCTTTGGGTATTCCACAGAATACTAATTTTTTTAAATTCACCTGTTCTCTTACATTTTTATGTGTGTATTGAACACCTGCTATGAAAATACTCTCTGGAGAAGCAAAATTGAAGAGGTCCTAGTTCTAGCCCCTGAGAGAACTCTTTGAGTCTACATCTTCTAGGGGGAGAGGTACAGGTAAACATATGATTGCAGTACACTTTAGAACCAAAGTTGGATTAGTTATGGCAAAAGTCTAAATATTTCAAAGAAAAACAAACAACAACAACAAAAACCAGGGGCTTAGGGAACAAAGACCTGTATTTCTCTCATAATAATAATAATCCCAGGAGAGAAGGCATTTTTCTGCCCCCCACTGTCATCAGGGACCCAGGTTCTTTCCATTCTGTTATTCTATGGGTCCCCAACTGGACTGTTCTCATCCAGATGGTTGAAACTGGTGCCCTCATATCTGGGTTCCCACGAACAGGTAGGAAAATGATTACAAAGGAGCATGAATGAAACATTTTAAGGCCCAGGAGTAGAACTTTATATCCTTGGCATTTCATTAACGCCACACCTAACTGCACCACGGGCTGGGCGATGCATATCTGGCGGTCTCTGTGTTAGGATCCACATGTTTAGGAACCATTTTGGTGCTGTAGAAGGAGGAGGAAAGACATTCTTGACCAGCTGACTTACTTTACTTTACTTAACTGGGGTGTCAGTAGAACACAGGTGGAAGGACATCTTCCTCAGGTGAGGGTACCAGAGAAGTCATTTTAGGTGGAATGCCCCTGGGGTTGTTTCTTGAGGGATGAGTAGTACTAGGTCCTTCAGATGACATGGCAGAGTTCTCCAGCAAGCAGGGACCACACAGATCAAGCTACTCCAGTGGGGCTGTCATTCAAGGGGATGGGTGATATTGCAGTCATCTCTCATGACTTTTCAGGTCTTTTTGAGATAACAAAAAGTCCATTCCAATCAATTACAGTATGTGTGTGTATTTATATTTATATATAATCAAAACTCCAGATGCATGTGGAAACTTCTCCCCTGCTCTAGTCCACAGTAGGAGACAGGAACATGGTTGCTGCTTCTCTCCTTCCTCCCTCTACTTTCTTTTCTTCTAAGTGGTTGCTGCTTTGAGCCCTTGAGGATGAGAAAGAAGGAAGGGATATGAGTGGTCTTACTTTACTAATACTGTTGTGCTCCAACTTTGGGCTCTCCCTGTGTTACAAAGGAACTATTATTGGTTCTTTCTTCTGTGGCACAGTTTACTAGGACCCTTGGATATTCCCTGCTGGTGACCTCCTTCCTAAAGCTCCCTTGGGAAGGACTTCCTCCAACTGACCATAGGGTGGCCCAGCTTTGGTTGAGTCACATTACCACTGGAGGCAGTTCTTTCAGAATTGAAAGGGCCTGCCCCAGGCTGGCCCTTGCTTGAGGGCTTAAACTAGCCCCCAAGAGATACACCCCTGCGCTGGTCATGGGTGGACATGCAGAGTTTGGGGAAGCTCTTTTTGTATTTTGCTGTGCCACATCCGGCATCCTTCAAATTTCTCCCTTGAGGGTCACCGAGTTCTCCAAATTCTGGCGAACACAAGTCAATCTCTCTAAATGATTATCTCCTAACACTCTCTTCATTTGGCTCTTATCTTTGTCCCAAGGGTTAAAAGAAAGTAGACAGAAGTAGACAGCAAAAGGAGTAAACAGAAAAGGTGAAAATCAGCACATCTACTACTCTATTCATAGCCCTGCCCACTGCCCTGGGTTCTGAGTAGAGCCGGGAGCACCTCTCAGTACATCAGGACAGCTATTTCTGCACCCCTTCAGGATGTGAGGCACTCTGAGCCTTTTGGTCCTCTGACAAAATTCTGAGGAACAGTCTCATTTAACATCCTGTTAATATATACAATGAAGTGTTGTTATTGTTATTTTCTCATAAATGGTAATGAAATTTGTTTTATCAATATCGCCCACATGGTATATTTTCTAATTCATTGACTCATCAAAATAGTGAGCCATTGTTTAAAAGAGAAGTCTCTTGTAAACAGATACATTAAAAAGGACCACGAGAACAAGGGTGGCTCCTGGGCTAACCTCTTATGACATAGGACACTGCTGCACCCTGGCAGCATCCACTTATCCTCTTTCACTCCCAGCCCCTGGGAGAACCAGCCACTTTCTGACTCGTTTTTAAAAGTAAACATATAACTGAAATATAACATTGTATTAGTTTCAGGTGTACAACATGATAATTCAGTATTTGTATATGAGAAGTAATACCACAGTAAATCTAATTAACATGCATTTCCATCCATAGTTAAAAATATTTTTTACTGTGATGAGAAATTTTTTAAATTTACTTCTTTTAGCAACTTTCAAATATGCAATGCAGTATCTTATCTATAGGCACCATGCTGTACATTTCATCCCTGTGATTTATTTTATAGCTAGAAGTTTGTACCTTTTGATCTCTTTAACCCATTTTTCCCCCTCTACTCCCTGCACCAGGCAACCACCAATATGCTCTCTGTATCTATAAGCTTGGGTGTTTTATTTATTTATATTATTGTTTGGCTGCTTAGTTAATTGGTTTTAGATTCCACATATAAGTTTGATTATATGGTATTTGTCTTTATCTCCCTATTTCACTTTACATAATATCCTCAAACTCCATTCATGTTATAAATAGCAATATTTCATTCTTTTTTATGATTGAATAATATTCCATTATGTATATGCACATGTATGTGTGTGTGTGTATCTTCTTTAGACGGACACTTTCCATATTTTGTCTATTGTAAATAATGCTACAATGAACATGGGGTGCATATAACTTATTGAGTTAGTATTTCCATTTTCTTCAGATAAATACACAGAAATGGACTTGCTGAATCATAATGTTGGTCTATTTTTTTTTTAATTTTTTGACGAATTTCCATACTGTTTTCCATTGTGGTCGAACCAGTTTAGCTTCCCACCAACAGTGTACAGGGGTTCCTTTCCTCCACATGCTTTCTGACTCTTGTGTCTCCTCTCATCCCATCTACAATCTAAGGGATGGTCATATAGCTAACTAATATTTCTTGAGCACCTACATTATGCTGGGCACTGTCCTAGGTGCTGAGGATACATCCATGTACAAAATGGATAGAATCCCTATATCCAAGGAACTTGCATTCCAGTTAGAGAAGAGAAAGACAGAGAACAAAACAAGCAAGTGAAGTCTATGGTATATTAGCAAGTGATCAATGCTCTAGTAAAGCATTTCCCAGGTATTCCAATGGGGGAGGGATTTGTAAGGTTCAGTAGTCCTGGGAACTGGCAATCTGTGGGGGAAGAGTATGTAAACATGATTATAATACAATTCACTTAAAATGAGTCAGATAGCAGGGTGTGTACAGAATGCTAAATGACTAACCCTGCTGGAGGGCATCAGGGAAATTATACTGGGTTTCTTTTGGATAACACTATATTGTCTTAGAGGAAAGTAGCAGTAACTATCTTCAAATGTTGACTCCTGGCAGCTTTCTGCAGAACCCTTGGCAGGCACTGTGGCCCCTCCCAGTGCTTGCTTCAGCTTGTGCATTGTCCTATTCAGCACTGAGGCCACAAGTAGTGGTAGGTGGAGAGAGCCTTCTCCCAGAGTGCTAGCATTCTGCTGAAAACATCCTGGGAGATACAGAAGGAAAAAGTTCCAGATAAGTTCATTCCATGAGTCTCATAGAGGACACTGTCCTCTCATATGCTCTTTTTGCTCCCTAGTTACAGACTCGCTCTCCCCGAAGTTGGAACCTGAACAGGCCTTGGGCCATAACCATACTCATCTATGTCTCTTTTCAGAGGGAGAACTCCTGGCAAGCACTCACTCTGTCTCATACATACCTTTTCATGAATCCCCAAAATCTGATGTAGCCCTCTGTTCTCATCCCTAGCAGTGGCTCAGTTAGTAAAGCTGAACTGCAATGAAATGTTCCAAAGGAAAAGTTGCTCCTCCTAGAAGGCATTGTTGCTTATTAATATGATTTTAGAGTCTAGTCCTGAGATCTTCTGTATGACATTGGGCAAATCACCCAACTTTTCTGAGTCTCTTCTCTTGTACTGTAGATAAGAGTTGTTGTGGAGATGAAACAACATAAGATAATGCTTAGCACATAGCCAGTCATATAATACTTTTTTGGTACAGGGCCACTATTACTAAGATCAAAAATAGAAACTATAATGAGGATCACGTGAGCTCAGTAAAGAAAAAAATAACTGCTCAATCATTATAATTCACCAATAATCTAAATATTTCCTTTGAATGATAGTAAGCCCCCCCATCAATACTTGAGAGATTCAAGTAGTAAGGTGGGGTGACAGTTTCTCCTCCAGTATCTGCCCTGGATGAGAGTTGACACAGACATGCCTGATGTGTCTTCCAAATGTAGAATCTTCTGAGGTTAATTCTGGAGGATAGATTAACAATTGACAGCCTGGGCCTTGAAGGCAGATAGGTTGGGTTCTAGCTTTGTAATCCCGGGAAGGATATTTACCACTTTGTGCCTTAGTTACCTTATTTGTTAAATAGTGATACCAACAGAATTTGGCATGCAGAATTGTCATATAAATGAAATAAGTTAGCTCTCATTTAGTAAGCTTTCAGTAAATGAATACTCAATAAACCCTAGTCATTATTTTGTAGACAGTGACTCCTTTCATGTGGTCTCAGCCAGGCAGTGCCTCCTGATAACTGTTGGTGACCTGCTCCAGGATACAGTGACTTGCATAAGATCTTATCTAGTTTTTCTCCCACAACCAATCTATACTGTGATTAAATGGAATTATTAAAGGGAAAGATAAAGCAATCATATCAATGCTTCTGGAAGAAACTGGAATTCATACTGAAAGTTCTGAACTCTTAAAAATGCAAGATAATGGGGCTGTCAAATGCCATGAAGTCTCCTGAGAACCAGAACCAGTTAACACAGTGCCTTTCAAAGCCCTGCTCATCCTGTGGGATATTACCAACTTGTTCACAGAGCAATGTCCCAATTAAAAGGATCCAAGGGAAAAGCTCCTTTACATAAAGTCAGCAGTTAAACACACACACACAGAGAGTATCTTGCAAAATTTATGCTAAATAAGCACTGGAAGTTGTGACCAAGACACCTGCAAGCACCATTCATATCACCTTGCCCAACAGAAGGAAAACATGTCCTCAAAACACACCTCTTTGCCTCTTACATCTATCCTTCTTTCTCCCCAATACCAGAAAACCTTCACTATAGTTCAGGGTTCTTCTATATTTTTTTTTCTTTTTGCACCCTCCTTCCTTCTGAAGAACAGGAAGACTTGTGTCTAGGTAATTATTACCTGAAAGTCAAGGTGTTCTCTCAGTTACATATTTGCATGGTACAAGGCTTTACTGTTTCTGTGGGCACTATGTTCAATTCCACTTCTTTGGGAAAAATATCTCTATTTTCCTTTAGAGACCTACCCTTCACAATCCCAATCCAGCAAATTGACTTAGCTCTTTTCCTTAAACTTATCAGCAGGCACATCCAAAAATGATACATGGCTATGGCCACAGTGATAATCAAGGGATTGCACAAAACCCAGGCTGACCAACTAGAGCAATGAATACCAACTTTAGAATTTGTTAATATGATGTCACCCTAAAGCTTCTGGAGATGAAAAAAGAAGTTATTATCATGGAGCTATTAGTAAAGCCAACGCCAGAGAAAACAGAATAGAAGATATAATGGCACTAACTTATAATGGCATTGTTTGATCTCCTTTATCCAGTGAAAGCTGAAGCCCATTACCTTTGAAATTTTCATTATGTGAGCCAATAAATTTCCCTTTTGTAACTGAAAGTCTACTCACTATCATACATGAATATTCCTTCAACTTTGCCAAAAAGTAAATTAAAATTCTATGATAACTATTATTTTCTTTATGTCAGATGCATACTGGGAATGCATCTTGTGTGATTCCACATGAGTTAAGAGGCAAAAAAAAATTCTGTCTTGAAGAGATAACATTTGAGTAAAATCCAAGAACTAGGTAGGACCTGTACATGTGAAACACATGGCTAATAGGGAGATGTGGAAACCAAAGAAGGACCTGTAGAAAAGTTAGAGAAATCAAAGAAATACCTAGGATCATGGGCAGATGCTGTTCATAGGATATTGAAGTATTTAGCTACATCTGACTCATAGTATCACTGCAATAAATATTATTATCACTCTCTATTATGGATATATATGGCAAGGGAGAGGCAACCCAAGACCATAGAGGGGTCCATTAATCAGAAATCATTTGAGTGAAAGTAAATAAAACCAATTCAAATAGTTTAAACAAGAAGGGAAAAATTCCTTAAAGACTGAGAGGAAAGACTTAACTGTTTATCAAGAGAAATGGAACCATGGATTAGAACCCCATTGAATCATTCCTTGTACTCATGTCTGCTTCTCTTGATGTGTCAGCCTGGAAGACAGAGAGATCCACCTTATAAACAAAACAAAACAAAAAAAACGATTGTTAAGCTGTAAACTACTCAGCACCAATTATTTCATAAGTAGGGGGGTCTATCAGCCCCAAAAGTTATAAAAACTCACTGCTACTAATAACAGAAATAATTGCTTCTCTCGTAGAGATTGACCTTTTGTAGGGGGAAACAACTAAGAGAACAAGAAAACACCTACATAGTGACAAGTAGTGATAATTCTATGACTAGAAAGAGCAGAGAGTGTGGAGACTATTGAGAATGAGTGTGGTCTATATTAGTTGGAAGGGTCAAGGCCTTGTTAGACTTTTTAACATTTTAAAAAAGATTTATTTATTTATGCTTACAAGAGCTGGGGTGCAGGACAGAGATACGAGTGAGAGGATTCGCCACAGACATAGTGGGAGCAGAACAGGCAGATCCACTGAAATACACTGCTGAGGGGGAGCAGGGGGCGAGACAGAGAGGTCTCCTGCACCACGTGGGTCAGCAACCCCGCCAGAGATAGAACTCATGCTGCGGATAGCTTCATAGTGCTGAGTCTTAACCCCTTGCACCACCAGGGAGGCCCTAGACTTTTTAACATTTTTTTAATTCCAAATATTGATGGGGGAATGTTAAAGAGCCTTAGGCACTAGTATGGTGATATAATTTAAGTTTTAGGGAAGAGTGAGCAAAAGAGAGACCTTTTAGGAGGCATTTACATTAAATAAAGACAACTTCCTCTGGGATAGGTACGGATGATCTCCAATTTACAATAGTTTGGCTTAAGATTTTTCAGCTTTATGATGGTGTGAAAGCAATGAGTTCATTCAAAGGTTAAGCTGTGATGTTCTGTAGGTTAGTTGTATTAAATGTATTTTTATCTTATGATATTTTCAACTTCTGATGGGTTTATGGGGATGAAGGCCCATTGTAAGTGGGTATTGCACTTCCAAGAGATCTGATTATTTTGTCTGTTGTCATGGAAAGCAGGTTCAGAGAAATGAGTAAATAACTCAAACTATTCTAGTGTCAGAACTGGGATTTATTGCCAGATCCAGCCCATATTTGAGTCCAGACTCAGCACTAGCATATTCACCAGCAAGTCTAAACTCATTAATTCCTTTGAACCCACCCCTCTATCTCCATGCCTACTCAGTTCTGATACCCAATACTGTACACAGTTCTAGAAAGACCTGTTGAGTTTATTTTTGTTTTATTTTGTCTTTTTAATTTCATTTCCACAAGGAAACTTTAAAGTCATTTCCAAAGGGAAACTTTAAAGTAACTCCTCCTGGCTGTCTGAGTCCAGCCTCCTCCCCAGGTGCTGATTGAGACTTCCTCCATCCTGGAGGGTGGGGGCTGTTTCAGGGCTTTCTCCTCTCCCTCACCTAACCCCTAACAGAACTTTGAAATGAAGATTAAATCATAAAATCTCATAGAATTTCTTCGACTTCCTTTCCTTTTCATATGCCTCTCCATGGATATTCAAAGGGCTTACCTCAATAGGTTGTAAATCTACTTGGTGTCTGCAATCTGGGTGATTTCACAAGCAAGAGAGAAATTCTTCACTCCGGGGGAATCTGGGCCTCCCAGGACAAGCTGCCTTGAAGATGTGTGGAAATGGATTCTCAGTCAATACACAGGCCCCCCAACCCCCACCCTAGCCTGAAGGGGAGGAGGATGGAGTGCAACACTGCTGCCAGTGGAAAGTGCAAGAGTGCCACCCCCACTGCGGAGCAACAGCCTAGTGCACAGTGCCTGCCTCGCAGGGTCTCAGTTTCCTCATCAGAGCCTCAACAGTGTCTTAGGCCCCACGGGGCACCAGGCAGAGAAGATGCTGGGTACATGTTTATTAGATGAATGAATTATTGTCTCTGGAAAAGAGATCATAGATACCACACAATGTTGCTGAGGTGATTAAATGAAGTAATAGCACGTGGAAATTCCTAGAGAGAAAGGACACAATAAAGAAAAGGGAATTGCTTGCCTGTCTCCCTCTTTCTTCTCTCTCCTTCCTTTCTACCCTACTCCCCTCCCTCCCTTGCTCTCGATCTCTGTTCCTACCTCCCTCCTTCTCTCCTTTTTAGCAGGAGACATCCCTACCTTGCAAGCTGACAGAACATCTGAGAGTGCAACTTTTCAAAGCAGGCCCCTACAGCCAGGGAGTCTTAACTTTCCTCCAGTCACGTGCAGGAAGATCTGAGAGCTCAGGATGAGATTTCCCTTAGTGTTTCCCACAGCCTGTTAGGGGCCCATAGACTATAAAACCAAACTGTTCCTTTGGCATTTCCTCCTGGATTACTTCAGGAAGAAGAGGACGCCAGGAACGTTCTAACTTGGTTTGCCAGGGGAAGCCTCAGAGCTGACATTTACCACCACCACCTCCAGCTCCAAACATGAAGAATGGTTAACAAAGCTACACTAGCCACTCTAAGTTCTACTTGTATTCATCAACACTAGCACGCGCGCTGTTTTAGCCTTTAGGGCTGAACTGTATTTTTATTAACTGCTTTATAAAATTGCTCATCTCCACTACCACTCATAGCTTCACTGAGATAAAAGATTGTCTTAATCATCTCTGTATTAACATCTGACTTATAATGGGACTCAAAACCCATTGAATAAATCAGTTTATTTAATGGTTGCAATATATAAGACTCTGATATGTAAAGATGAAGAAAGAAATGGTCCAAACTCAAGGAACGGTGCGAATGTTCGGGGAAGACACTTATGCATAAACAAGTAGCTGTCATTTTGTCACATATTGATATAGAAGCCAGCCAATTGGCTGTTAGTCAGCCAATCATCATTTACACCTTAAAATAGATTTAGTGCTATAATGGAATCATTTTTACCAGCAGGAACAGAAAAACTGCCATAAGAGTTAATCATTTTGTAGATTACATTATGCTGATAAAACCAAACTAAACTGACATGTTGCCAGATGATAACATTTCTACTAATGTTTCATTGGTATTATTTGTAGAATGGGTGACAATGTTGCCTAGAATTGGGATGATAGACATAAGCCAGGTTTAAAGCTATCCACGTTAAATAAAGCAAACAAGCAAGCTACCCATATGCAGAATCATTCCCAAGGCCTCCCTTGAATCTCTGCTTAATGATTTCTCTTTTCCCTCCTCCCACTCCATCACCATCACTATGAAAATAAATCAGAAGTTCCACATCCTGTCAGAAGCCTGCTGGGGAGCTGTCTATCTACTTCTTACTGCTCTCTTCCTTTGAGGTTTCAATATAATCTTAAATTACCATCAGCTCTAAGAGGAAAAAAAAAATCAACACTATAAAACATTGAAATCCATAAGGATTTTTCAGTTGCCTCCTTAGAGATTGGGCCTACAGTTCAGAAATGGACCATGACGCAGTTACACACTCCAATTTTCAGCTGGGGACTCATAACTCACATTCTGACCTGTGATAGATCACAGGAGAGCTTGTACTACAAGGGGGCATGTTAAATACAAGACATGAAAAAGTAATAACAGTGGATTCTTCCCTCTGCAAAACTAATCAGGCATCCTTGGAAGACTTGGCATCTTAATAGCAAAAAGGAAAAGAGCCACTGAGGTACCCAGACATGACAAGCTTGTGTAATCTCACTCCTCTCTAGTAAAAGTAAAGGTTGGCTTCCAGCATAGGTCCTGCCTCACAGTAATGGACAACAATGATAGCGAATATCAGATAAAAGCTTGCAGCTAAAAAACTATCCAGAAACCTGGCCAAGAACAATTATCTATGTCATTCTCTATCACTACAGGCACCAGATACTAACACATTTGCCTGACAGCTCCTGTTGTGTTTCACATCAAGAACATTCTAGTCTTAAGCTGGCAGCTTTTCTGGGAAATAAGCAATTCACATTTGATGTAAGAGTGTCTACCTTTTTATTGCTTTCAGTATGCCTCCTCTTGACTTCCCATATTTGCATCATGGTAGATACTGTCTTCCCTTCCTGCTTAGGGACCACTCCATTGGCCTAAGCTAGGCAAAAATTTTAAGAATAAAACTCAGAAGTAAACTTAATCAAGGAGGAGAAAGACTTATACACTAAAATTACGAAATGTTGTCTAGAGAAATTAAAGAAGACGCCAATAAATGAAGACATCCATGTTCATGGACTGGAAGAAATAAAATTTATAATGTCTAAACTACCTTAAGTGATATAAAAGTTCAGTGCAACTCCTATCAAAACCCTAATGACTTTTTTTTTTTTTTTGCTAAATAGAAGAATCCATCCTAAAATTCTTATGGTACATCAGAAAACTCCAAATAATCAAGGCAATCTTTAAAAAGAAGAATGGGGCCTCCCCTGGTGACGCAGCGCTTGAGCGCTGGGCTGTGAAGCTGCCTGCAGCCTCTGCAGCACCAGTTCAATCCCCAGCCACTGGCGAGGGTCCTACATGGCACTACAGACCTCTCCTGCCGCGCCCGCTGCTCCCCTCAGCAGTGTATTTTGTCAGTCTACCTGATCTATTCCCCGCTCTGGCTCTGGTGAATTCTCTCACCCTCCCATGCTTCTGACTGTACCCAGTGCTTGTATAAATAAATAAATCTTTAAAAAATAATAGTAAAAAAATAAAAAGAAGAATGTTAGAGTTCTCATACTTTCTGGCTTCAAAACATATTACAAAGCTACAGTAATCAAAACAGTACAGTACTGGCATAATAGCAGATATAGATCAACGGAATAGAATAGCATAACCAGATATAAACTCTTGTGTCTGTAATCAACTCATTTTAAACAAGGATATCAGCATCATCATACAAAAATTAGCTCAAAATGTGTTAAAGACATATATATATGAGCTTACACCAGAAAAGTCTTTTTTTTAAGATTTATTTATTTATACAAGCACTGGGGTACGAGCCAGAGGTGTGGGAAGGTGAGAGAATTCACCAGAGACCGAGCAGGCTGCAGAACAGGCAGAAGGACCAAAGTACACTGTCGAGGGGAGTAGCAGGCGAGACAGGAGAGGTCTGCTGCTCCATGTGGGAATGTCCCTGGCTGCCCGGGAATCAAACCAGTGCTGCAGAAGCTGTGGACAGCTTCACAGTGCTGCGCTCAAACTGCTGCACCACCAGAAAGGCCCCACCATACAATTCTTAGACGAAAAGTTTAACAATGTCAAACCTGGCTTTGAGTTCTTAGATATAACAGCAAAAGTACAGATAACAAAAGAAAAAATAAATTGGATTTCATTAAAATTAAAAATGACTGCATGAAAGGATACCATCAACAGAATGAAAGGGCAACTCACAAGAATGGGAAAATGTGCAAACCATATGTTTATAAAAATTTATTAAAAAATTTATAAAAATTTCCTAAAACTTAACAACAACAAAATGAAATGACCTAATGCTAAAATGGGCAAAAGACTGGAATGGATATTTCTCAAAATTATATGCAAATGGTCAATTAACATATGAAAAGTTCCTCAACATTAATCAGCAGGGCATATCAAAACACTTTGAGATAGTGTTTCACACCCATTAGAATGTTACCAAAAACCAGAAAATAGCATGTGTTGGCAAACACATAGAGAAGTTGGAAATCTTGTGCCTTGCTGGTAGGAATGTAAAATGATGCAGCCGCTGTTGAAAACAGTATGTCAGGTCCTAAAAATATTGAACATATAATTATTATATGATCTAGTAACTCCACTTCTGGGTATATCCCAAAAATTGAACAGATATTTGTATACCCATGCTCTTAACATTATCCATAGCATTATCCACAATAACCAATTTGGGTGGAAAACATCCACAGTGGATGAATAGATCAACCCAATATGGTACATACATACAAAGGAATATTATTCAGCCTTAAAAAGAAAGGGAATTCTGACAAATGCTCTAACATGGATGAAACTTGATGTAGGGTAAGGTAAAAGTATCAGGCTTTTTCTGCCCTCCCACCATTAGGACAGATGACAGAACCCTGCGGTCCTGAATGCATGCCTGATGGCGGGCACCTGGAGTAGGGTGTGGGCATAGGTAGATGGGATTCACCTGGGCTGAGACTGGGCTTTTAAGGGTGGCATCACAGGGACGCCAGCAGAAGAAAAGAAGCAGAGACGCAAAGAGAAGCAGTAGAAACAGAGAAGCAGAAGCTGAGAGCAGAGAAGCAGAGAGAAGGCCGGAGAACCCAGGAAGAGTGAAGACTTGCTGGGGGCTGGGAGGCCTGCCAGCCTCCCGGCACCCCTGCCTGCCATGTGCCTGGTAATCCCAATAAAAGCCTGCAAAAACCACTGAGGGCTCCAGGACTCTGACTCCTCCCTTACCCCGTCTGCTGGATCAGAAAACCTGCTCAGTGGCTCTGTCCTGCCCCTACACTTGAGGATATTAATTTAAGTGAAATAAACCAGTCACAAAAGAACAAAAAATATATGATTCTACTTATCTGAGGAACCTAGAGTAGTAAGATTCATAGAGACAGAAAGTAGAATGGGGACTGCCAGGAGCTGGGGGGAAAACAGGAATGGAGGTTATTGTTTAATGGATAGAGTTTCTGTTTAAAAATATAGAGTTTGGAGACGGATAGTAGTGATGGTCACAAAATGATGTGAATGTATTTAATGTTAATGAACAGAACAGTTAAAATGGTTTAAATGGTAATTTTATATCTTTTTACCACTTTTTTAGACAACTTTATCAGCTGGGAAGAAAAATTTACTCAGGCTATGGCCACACTTGGACAGGGACAAATTCTGAGAAGTCTGAATCTTTATCTTGAGATACAATTTCCCCTAATATATCTGTATCTTGTGATTATGTGATTTTGACTTTGCAGGATACGCATGCCTTTAATGAGTTCTATTTTGACTAGGTAGGTTAGTGGATGGCCAGAGCGAGATAGCATATTTCTTTTTACAAAGACTTTACGAAGAACATTGTAGAATGACACAGGGGAATTCTAGAGAAAATCAGTCTCTTTATAGGGGTGGGTGAGACTCCTCTTAGAAATACTAAACCCAGTCATAGAAGATAATTGCTGAAAGAGTCATATAAATAGTCCAAGTTCTCTTTTAAAAAAAATAAAAGGTTGTTTATCTAAGGAACAGAAGAATAAAAAGGGAAATCCTGCCTGAAAGTATGGGAAGGGTAACGCACATTCACTAGCTACACACAAAGCAATGCATGGGCACATACATTTTTCTCATGGGAACAGGTAGCAGCCTACCTCCTGAGAAGCCTGACTGGCAGGCATCAGCTTTGTGCCATCAGCAAGACCAGCACTGGTCTCTGTCCCAGCATTGCAGCTTTGACACACGATGTATCCCCACACTGACAGGAAGCACACGTCTCAGGAGCTGACTCACATTACCTCCATTCACAGGATAGATGTAGAGGGAAGAGAAGGCCAATTCATGAATTTACAGTGAGATTTATAAATGCAAGGCTCCAAAAATTCTCAGTCATTTTAGCCAATACTTGTGTCTCCCCTTAAATCGGTGTGGGGAGTCAAATATTGATGAGAATATTGGTGAACATGAAATCAGGCATTCAATGGTTACTGACATCAGACTAAAGCAGTTGTTCCTCAAACACCAAAAAGTTCTATTTTATTATGCAGTTTTGCCCTGGCCATGGATATAGCTTCAAAAATGCCCAGGTGGTTTCAGTGAACAGCCTGAGAAATGAACCACTGGGGTAGTATATGCTGATGTCACACAGGGCTAGGCGCTATTTGCCAGATACCCTTTGGTGAGGGCCCCCTCTAAATCGTGTTTGGGTATTACATTGTCTGCTCAGACACTCTTACTAATGGGTGACAGCCCCATTTTTTCTTCCAAGTGCTCATTTACAGAACAGGACATCACATGACTTGCCTAAGATTATGCAGTTAGAGTCAGAATCAGGCTGTGGGGACTGTTGTCTAAGATTGATTTGAAGGAATTTAGGTTCTCACAAGTCATGTTGGTCCCCATAATTTGCATGTGATCTGCTTTCATATCTGGAATTATGAGTTTGTGGGGACAGACAGAGTGATCTCAAGCTGAGACATACTCAGAGTAACTGAAGTCGACACAGACCAGGCTCCCCTCCTCTGCACTCTGCCATAATGTGTGTGTGTTCACCTCTCCCATGCCAACCAGTTTAAATAATTACACATCCATATCACCATCCTATTTACCTCTGCACCCGTCATTTCCAGAACATGGCAGGCTCATAAATAAGTACTATTTATAAGTTATGGTAAGCTTCTATTACTCAGAGAAAGGTCTGAACTAAAGAGTTCAGTAGAGGCAACCAAAGATGTATGTGATGGGAAAGTTTCCATCTTCGAGGCCCTGTAAAGCTGGCTTGGCTCCAGTCTCTGAGGCTATCTCACACACCTGGAGAACATTAGTGTCTTAGCGGGTCATTTTCCACCTCCCCCCACACCCATTATTAGAGGGGAAATAGAGAAACCATCTTGTTCACATGAATGTAGTATAGTATGTGTGCATTGTTTAGGTGTGATACACTTCTAAATCGCTATGACAGCAGAATTTTATAAAGAATAGCCCCTTAAAGATCAGAATTGGACACTCAACTGTAAAAGGTAGAGTAAATGTGTCATAAGGAATCTAGGTAACTTCAAATCAGTAACATTTTTTTTCTGTTTCATACAAGCTACTTATTTGAAAACTGACAAACAAAATGTCATCTAGTACTCCAGTGTTTATTAAATAGGGTCAGGAAAGACAGCCCAGTTACACCTTCTCACTGGTGTTTGATTTGATGGACCAGGGTGTAGGGTAAAGAAAATATCAGGCTTTTCCGCCCTTCCGCCATCAGGATAGATGATGGATCCTTGCCTGAATGCATGCCTGATGGCGGGCACCTGGAGTAGGGTGTGGGCATAGGAAGATGGGATTCAGCTGGGCTAGGACTGTGCTTTTAAGGGCGGCGTCAGGGGGGGACGCCAGTAGCAGCAGCAGCAGCACCAGTAGCAGCAGCAGAACCTGAAGGAGAAGCCGAAGCAGAAGCAGAGAACGCCAGAGAGCCCAGATAGATTAAAGACTTGCTGGGGGCTGGGAGGTCTGCCAGCCTCCCAGCCCCCCAGCCAGCACCCCTGCCTGCCATATGCCTGGTGAACCCCAAATAAAAAACCTGCAAAACTACTGAGGACTCTGACTCCTCCTTTACCCGGTCTGCATGGGATCAGAAAACCTGTCCCGTGTCCGTTCCTGCCCTTACACAGGGAAACTGCAAAACTTTGGAGAGTCTTCAAACCACCAAAGCAAGATTAGATTTTACTCCAAATCATTTTTATGTAAAATATGGTCTCATTCTAAATGTTTGAAAAATTAGTAATTCATGAATGGCATGCCTGGTAACTGTCAGTTAAACCGAATATTCATTCTTTTGCTTACCATTTATGGCATTATTTTTTTCTTCCTATTTAGGAGTGCAGCCCTCCCAAAGAGTCACCTCAGGTATGTGTCACTGATGCTGAGAAGTTTCAATGTTTCATTTTGTTATTTTTCAAAAAAGTGCAGAAGTACATCCTATTACTTGCTTTAATTCTAGTTTTTCTATTGTCCTCATTTCAGAATGAAAATCTTTAAATTATTTTTAATTTAATTTTTTTATTAAATAATATTAGAAGGTTGTTCTTTAAATCAGAATTTTGTCCACAATGACTTGGTGCACTGAAATGGAGATAAGCATTATTTTCTCCATTTTAGGACAAGAACAAGGACTATGCTTTAACAAAAGAATTCATCTTCTCCAATTCCTGCAGTTAATTAAAATGCTTTGGTTCAAAGAGAAGCAGTAGACCACATTTTTGAGTCTTCATTACTCAAAGGGCAGTGTGAATTTGGAAGATCAGGGATTTTTTTTTTTTCCTTTTCCATCTCTCCGGTCTCATTGGCACAAAGGCAAATACTTAAAACAGAATAACTTGAGATAGATCTCAATAGCAGTCATATAAGATTATAGAATCAAAGAAATCTAGAATTGGGAATAATTAACAGGGCATTTAGTTTAGAGATTGCACATATGTGATGGGTAATATAATTCCTCTCACCCTCATCTAAGGCAGAATGAATTATTAAGCCTAACTGTGGCCCAACAGATGTTTTCTATACAATGCCCCCAAGCAGCCATTACCATGTAACTAGTTGCTAGGGAAGCCACTCCAGCAGATAAACTAATCATCCTATAGTATGAAAACTTTGAGGTCCATGAAGATGAGCTGACTGAACGAAGGGTCACTCAATGGGTGACAGAGAAGCCCTATTTTATATTGTAGGATAGATGATGGAACCTGTGGTCCTGAATGCATGCCTGATAGCAGGCACCTGGAGTAGGGTGTGGGCCTATGTAGATGGGATTCACCTGGCTAAGACTGGGCTTATAAGGGTGGCGTCATGGGGACGCCAGCAGAGAGCAGAACCACGAGATGAGCAGAGAAGCAGAGAGAACACCAGAGAATGCCGGAGAGCCCAGAAAGAGTGAAGACTGGCTGGGGGCTGGGAGGCTGGCAGGCCTCTGCCGGCACCTCTGCCTGCTGTGTGCCTGGTAAATCCCAATAAAAATCTGCAAAAGCCACCAAGGGCTCCAGGACTCCTCCTTTACCCTGTCTGCTGGATTAGAGAACCTACACTGTGCCCATTCCTGCCCCCAACATATATCATATAAAAATCCATCCTCCTATGAGTATTCAATCAATTGATGATGCCCCAGAACCCAGCATGGGCACATAAAATCTATCCAGGATGAATTTTTTTCTACTTGAAAGACAGACAGCTTCCTATGGCTTCAAGAAACACCAGAGAGTAGCTAGAGCGAGAGCAGAACAATAATGTTCCTCCTCCTATCCCCAGGGCAGGGAATAAAGAGGAAAATTAAGCTCCTTCCACAGCCTTCAATTGTGGGATTCTTGAAAATGTCCCACAAGAGAGGGGAGAAGGAAGGAAGATGTTACCCCCACAAGCAGCAGTCCAGAAAAAGTGGTAACATTATGCTTGTTCAGGGTCCCCCAAGAAGGGTTTGGAAGTTCTTCAGAAACTAGCCACTATCTAAGGAAAATTTTTCATTGTCTAGTCTAGAGTTGGTGGCAATGAAATGACTTGTTGGGGTGGAACTTTGATTCAAATTTGAGGGATTGCATAACAAGACCAGGGCTTTGGCTGTAAATTGTTTCTGAAAGAAGGGATCCTAGGTAGTTGTTACCCCAGCTCCAGAGAGGCTAAAGTAGGCTTGACTTTGGCTATAAATTGTTTCTGAAAGAAGGGATCCTAGGCAGTTGTTACCCCAGCTCCAGAGAGGCTAAAGTAGGCTTGATTCCTCTGGGAGGGTGTGATGTGGGTTTGGCAGCGAATGAGCTACAGCTGATTGAGTTTCTCCTGCTTTTCCCTTTGAACTCAGGGTCGGGCCTGCCATTCCTGTAATTGGGAGTGAAAAATGGTGTGCTATAAAGCTCATGCAGGGAGCTCCCGGTGTTGGGTGCTTTTAAAGGACTGGGGGAAATGCAGCAATGGACAAAGGCAGATTTTGAGCATTTTGACGTGCTTTCTCAACAGAAGTGGACTCTAAGATGTAAATATTGGCAGCAGTCTGAGGCACGGGGAGAGAATTAGAAGCAACTGTGGAGAAAATGTGGAAAAACTTTAAAGGTAAGACCAAATTTCCCTTCACAAAAGAGGGTGAATGAGAAAATTTTTTCTAGCTGAGATAATTGTGATTCACTCTTTGAGTTAAACACTCACCTTTCCTGAGAATTCAGTGATTGGCAGTTGTAATGGCTATGGGATTGAAGGAAAAGGAGGGAGTTCCCTTAACCATTTGACAAAGGGCAGCTGTTTATAGGCTGCCTGCGGTATTCCACGCCAATTAATGCTCAGCCTTTTGGTTAGTAAGATACTTCTGTCTGAACCTCAGTAAAGGAACAGTGATTCCATAGACTTAAGTCAGTTCTCTGTCAGTAGGTTCGTTGGGAGGATGTCTCTTTCATCCATGTTGGAAGTGCCATAAACTAATCAAATATGCAAATGGGACTAGGGTATCTCTTGCTTTCACAGTTATTTTTATGGCAGTATTATCATCTGCCGAGCACATCCCACTTTACATACCCCCCCCACCCGCCACTAGGTAATCCTCCAGCTCACCAATGAAAAGAATGAGGTTCAGAGAAGTCAGGTCCCCAGCCCAGTAATCCACAGTTAGTAAAAGTCAGAGCTGAACTCAAAGGACCAGTTTGCCTAATTCCACAAACCTAGCCCCTGACCAGGGTGCTAATCCAGCAAGTTACAATCCTTCCGCAGTCCCATTATGCAGATGGATTGAATAGGAGAAACCAGCACTTTGTAATAACATGAAATAAAATAGAAAGCAACAGAAGACATGCTACATGAAGAGTATCTGTTGGTCTGTGATACATTTATTTCATATTATATATGTGTGTGATTTATATATATGGTATCTTTTGTAGTAAAGTTTAAAAGCCACTGCTTTCAACCACTTGGCAATCCTGCTTCCATTGATAGGCAGGAGTATTCAGTCCAGTTTACTTTTAAAGACTTGTAGAGGAAGACCACAAAGAGTGGACTCCTCAGAAAGCACTCAAGATCATGATATAAAGAATTCTTTATTTTTGCCTCTGTGGAGCTAGAGTCAACAAAATTTTTTTTAAAGAGCCAGATAAGAACTTGAGGCTTGCTGGTCAGGTGGCACCTATCACCATTACTCAGTTCTGAGGAAATAGCCATAGAAGATATGTAAATGAATGGGCTTGTCTGTGTTCCAGTAAAACGTTGCTCACAAAAACAGAGAGCTTGCTTGTGGGCCATAGTTTATTGACTCCTCCTTTAGAACCTTATAAAAATAGATAAGTACCTGAATTCGTATCCATTAGGCCTACAGTAATTGAATGACTGCAAATTATTAGGACAGCCCCAATTTCAAATGATCATTACCAGAATTTGGGATTTCAGATTTCTGTTTCTGAAGATGTGATCCTCAGTTCTGTTTTAAGTTATGCTCACATTGCTGCATAAAAAGTTTACTCCAAAACTTTGTAGCTTTTAAAAGATTTTAAAACAACATCATTTTATAATTACTGTTTGTCAGGAGTCTGTGCCCAGCCTATCTAGGTGCCTCTGCTTCAAGGTTTCTCCCAAGGCTGCAATGAGTTTGCCACCTGGGAGATGGTCTCATCCGAAAGTTTGACCAAGGGAAGATTCTCTCCTTACTCACCACATGGTTGTGGCAGGATTAGGTTTTTTAGAGGCCCCCCTAGTTCTTGCCATGTGGGCCTCTCATAACATGGCCGCTGACTTCCATCAGACTGAGCAAGTGAGAGAATAAGAGAGGTCAAGACAGACAGAAGTCAGAGTCCTTTTATAACCTACCCTATTACTGTTTTCACTTGATCTAGTCCGTATCAAGTATAGACTAGAAGTAAATTGTTAGGTATACCATAATCAAGTGGGGAGGGTTGCCAAGTGTGGAAATACCAGGAATCAGGAATGCTGGGAGCATGCAGTTTAAGGCTGCCTATGATGTAAAGGCTAGATATTTCATTCATTTAACAAATATTTATTGAGTACTTATGATGATCCAGGTCCTACTGTAGGCAGTAAACAGAACAGATCAAAATTCTTGTTTTAATTCTAGTGGGAGAATTCATAAAACAAACCCCCAAAAAAGAATTCATACGGAATGATATTAATCAGATGGTATTGTGTACTGAATTTGTCCTGTCAAAATTCCTACGTTGAAATCCTAATTATCAGTGTAACTGAATTTGGAAATGGGCCCCTGAGGAGGTAAAGTGGTTAGATGATATATTAAAGGTGGGGGCCCTGATCCCATAAGATTAGCGATCTTATAAGAAAAGACACCGGAGAATTCGCCCCCCATCTACTCTGCCTCCATTTACAAGCACCAAAGGAAGGCCACATGGAAATATAGAGAAAAGGCAGCTGCCCTTTCAAGCCAATAAGACAGCTCTCCAGAAACAGAATTTATTAGTGCCTTGATTATGGATTTCTAGCTTCCAAAATTGTAGAAAAATAGTTTTCTTTGTTTAAGTCACCCAGTCTATATTCTCTTGTTGTGGCGGGCTAAGAAAATTAACACATAATGATAGGTGCCATGGAGAAAAATACAGCAGAGTCATGCATTTGCAACTTCAATAAGTGGTCATTCATGGTAAGCCTCAGGGTAGGAGGTGACATCTGAGTAAAGCTTATGGAGATAGAGTCAAGCAAATATGGGAAAGAAAGTCAGTGAGAGGAAATATAGTTCACAGACCTTGAGACTGGGAGCATGCAAGAAACAGTAAGGATACCACCATCATGTTTGGAACAAAATATCTGTCAAGGGTGTGGAGGAGAATATAGCGGGCCAGCAGTCATTGCAAGAATTCTCTCATTTATTGGAATAAAGCAAGGGTCGTTGCAGGATTTTGAACTGAGCAATGTTATGATCTAACCGACTTTTAATGTGATCCTCTGGCTTCTTTGTGAAGAAAAGATTAATAGTAAAGGCAAGGAAGATGCAGAAAGTCCAGTAAGGATATGGTGTTGAGGCTACTGGTGGAGGTAATGAGAAGTCAACCTCTTTCACTTTCAGAAGCAAAATGCAGTGTATAAATCTCTTCATGAGCAGAGCTTAATCAAGACCCTTTTGGTTTATAGTGGGTAAAGATGCACACTAGCTCAGAAGCCAGAAGCCCAGTTAGTAGAGATAAGGGTCAAAACATTTAAATCTCTGGAACTCACACTTAGTCCTAAACTTAAGATCATTATTTTATAAGACTATCAATGGAAGGTGGATTTAGTACAAATGAACAGTTTGTACCTTGGTTATAAGAGGAAAAAGTAGGAAATTGAGGAGCTGGGCACTCAAAAAAATTAAAGTTACAGGCGAATTGATATCATTGAGAAAATCCCCAAGTTTAATCTTTAGTCAGAATGGAGGTTAAGAAAACTGAGGTCTGTGCACACAGAACATTCCCAATACAGAGAAACAACACAGAACTCAGCCCAAATCAGAAAATATTCTATTGCTTACGAGTGACGTGATGTTATGGTTTTACAGACAATCCAGTCACACTAATCTCTCTTGGTGTACCCAAATGTCAAGTCCAATGTGCCATGAAAAGGCATTGCTCCTCAAAGGGTTTAAGGATTATTATTCACCATCTATGCCACCCGCCAACCCTGGAAATTCACCTCAGGAAGTTGGTTAGAGCCAAATAAGACAAACTTTAACATTCAATTGAAGCAGGTTGAGACTTGGTAACCATTGTTTCCAGGGCCCCATGAAGCAGCTTGTCCTAAAGAAAAATCCAAAAGGCAACCATCAGTTGCCTTTTTTAATATCAAAATTACAGTTTTTAACTGTTGAACAGACAATTCAACTGGTAGCATATTTAACATTTTTGGACTTCCCATTGCCCACCAGGTGTTCACATATGTTACCTTACAGTTCACAATGGTCCTGGGAGATAGATATTATTCTCATTTTTCAGAGGAGGGAGGTGAGTCTTACTTCCCTGAGTACATGCAAGTGCAGAGCTGAGATTCCACCTCATAATGTCTTGCTGTGGAGTGTTGTCTAAGCATCTGGTTCTGGTCACTATATCTTAGTGGTCACTGAGCTCTGACCTGAACATTGGTCACGTATTACCTGTGAACTAATCTCATCTGTGTATTGGGGAACTTAAGAGCAGCAAATAATTTCAGAAATGATGCCAGACTGTAGAACTGCAAAATAAATTAAAAGACTATACAGAGTAGTTAGAGGGTAGAAGTAACCTCTGCAGTCCTGCAAGTCTGTAGTCAAACTTTGATGGCACAAATTGGTATCCATGTGACCTTGGTCAAATTACTTAAACATTCTGGGTCCCAGTCTCTTCCCATATAAATCAGAAACAATCACTTTCTTCCTCATTAATTTCTGTGTATGTTAAATATGAAAATTGATGTTAAATCACCTAGAACCATGCCTAGCACAAGGTAAATACTCCATAAATGTTACATAGTATTACTGTCTATCTAGAAAGAAATCTTTTTTGAGATTGCTAAAGCAACTACCTTGTTCCTATAGACTTTTCTGGCTGCAGGTTTCTGTGTGTTTGGTTTTCAATAACAAACCACAGAGATGGACTAGTATAATTCTCTTGCCCCATAATTCATAGCTAGTCTTGATCATCATGGTCCAATTCCCACTGAATGGATAGTATATTTCTGAATTGATCATATATAAATCCCACAATAGAAAAATAAACTTGCAACTGTCCTATGTCTGCCCCAGAACTCTGGCATTAAATCCATGTAGCTGAAATTGTCAGCCAATTTCTTTTTCAGTACATTCCACAATGCTGATACTCTAAATGGCCTCCCAAACATGGGTTCTGTGACTTTTCTGGTCACGAAATTATGTGGAATGGTCAGAGTGAGTGTTGCCAGAGTGGGACATGTAAATTGTATAAAGGAGTTGATTGTTTCATAACTTCTGATCAATCTTTGCCCTATAAGACCCCAAATTTGAAGAAATTGGGACATCTAGATTTTGTATTTCTTTTTTTCTTGGTGATAAAAATCCTATACTTTTCAAATGTTGATAACTAACTCAGTGGGGAACCACAGGCACCTAACCAAGTATTCATAACTAATTAAATGTTGGCAACTAAGCCAGATGAGTTTTTTTCTTTTGGTTTGGTTTTTGTTTTTGTTTTTATCTCTGGTAATATAGCTCAGTAGTTTGAAAGTTTGAAAATATTAGTAAAAGAATAAAAGTCAGAGGAATGGAAATAGCCTCAGGGAGGGAAAAGTCTTTTAGGAATGTTTTGTGATTTGGGGCCAAGAACTTATTATCCAGGCATATTGGTTTAGACGGGCCCAGAAACTGCCTACAGGAAAAGGTTTTCCTTCAAATTAATTCACCAGCGCAAAACCACTTGAAACCACATGTTTGGGGATGACCTGGAGCTAGTAGAAGATAAGCTGCTCCCGTACCCCACCCCCCCATCACTAGCACCCATATTAACTCTGAACTTTACTCAGAAAGCAGAATGGATTTTGAAGCAGCCAATCTAAACCTGCCTTTGGAGGCCAGTAGCCATTTATCACAAGAGCCTGCAAGTGTTCATAGCCCATGTGGAGCTCTGTTGACTTGCATTTTAAAAGCAACAGATATTGTTCTTTGTATCTGTGCAGTGGGAATAGACTTGGCTGTCAATGGGTTACTCTGAAGCATATTTTATGTTGTTCCCCCACATTTCTCCAAAGGTAGTGAGCACCAGTTGGTGGCAGTGGTAACTGACCTAATAATGTCCTCTTTATTAACATCCTTTCATATTTCACTTTCCCAGGCCTCTAAATACCTCATATTCCCTCCTAAATAACCTGTTTGCACACAAATCTTTGGCTCTAAGTCTGCTTCTGAGAAACCGAAATGAAGGCAACCACCTTCTATTTACCTTGATGGCCTCATCTTGTGTTTGACACATTATTCATGTCAGACTTACACCAGTGTAGCTATACTGCATTGTAACAGTTGTTTGAGGTCTTCTTGATGGTGAAAAGAATTCATATTTAGAATTAGCCAGCTAAACTCAGTTTAAGATAATCCCAATCTGATCAGTGTTGACCTTGGCCACTTCAGTGCCATTCTGCATTTTCACAGCCTATTTGATCTGGTGCTTATTGGTCTTGACATCCACAACAATCTCAAGTGTGTTGTTGTCTTCTATCTTCTTCATGGAGAATGTGATGATGGCACAGTGGTTAAGCTTGTTCCTCCTGGGACTGCTTTTCAGAGGCTATCTGGGCTGTCTTCAGAGGGGCAGTGTCTTGAACCATTGGAAGGTGGATAACAAACTGACCTTTTAACACTACTTCAGTGAGATAGTTTCATGACAGTTTCATATTTGGGAGGAATATGGCTGCTGGCAGAAGATATATCACTAATGTGCAGTGACTCCTTTTATCAGGCATTTAATTAGTTTCAAAGTAAAAAGAGACATGAAAGTTTGGAGTCAACATAATATTTCACAACCAGAATGATTAGAACTCCTAGAGATTTCATTTCTCTTTAAGTTTTTGTTGTAGGTAAAATTCCTACATGAGTTGGGACTAGAATAGCCTTATTTAAAAAAAAGAAAAGAAAATGAGGAAGGGAGATTTTATTGATCACACGTAGGAAGCTAGGAATAGATTTGGCCTTAGGCATGTTTAAATTCAAGATCTTAATGATTACAAACCCTTCTCTCTCTCCAGATATTTTAGTTTGTTGCATTCAAGGTTCCCCAAAAATCAAGCCTCTACTATCCATGCCCTGGCATAGACTCTGGGCTTGACCATAAGAATTGCTTTGACCAATGGGACATTAGCAAGTAGAGGATCAAATAAATACCTTCATAATTAGCTATACCCAGGTTTAATCACTAACAGATAAATGATATTCAGACAGGAGAAATCTCATAATGAGATAGGATGAGCACTTGAAGAGAGTGCTTATGCTAAATGAATAGTAAATTGATAGATATTGTAGACATAGAATGAGTCTGTGTCTGCCTCATTCATTCAACAAATGCTCCTGTACTGTCTATGTGCTAGCCACTTATTTCTGGAAAGGACATTAATCATATAATTCATCTATTACCCCACCATTGCCCCATTAGCAGATGAGAATACCAAGGCTGAAAAAGAGATGTGACCTACTCAAGATATCATACCTAGGATTAGAACTCAACTCTCTTCTGTCCCTAGCTACTGTATTATTTCAGGATCCCAAATTAGTTTTGTCCCCATTTGTGTGATCTTGATTCAATCATTCACCTTCTCAAATCTTCAAGGTAATGGGAATAGGCCAGATGAGGTTTGACATCCTTTCCAGGCCCAATCTCCATATAACCCTATCTTCTGAAGTAAAATTACTGTTATGTGTATTTGGAATTTTTAACCACAATTTATCCCTTTCTTATTTATAAGAAATAGCCTTCTTATAAATGTAAGTCCAAACCAACCCACCATTAAAAAAAAAAAAAAAAGATTTTCTGCATGCTGGATTAGACAGCCCCTGAGGTGGAAAGGAGGCTTTGAGCATGAAGTCCCCTAGTTAAATGGATGGAACCATTGGAGGGGATTATGCTAAGTGAAATAAGTCAAAAAAAAGAAAGAAAAATATCACATGGCTTCACTTATATGTAGACTATAAAGGAATGAAACAATGGGTCAATCCAAGCCAATAACAAACCCTAAAAATTTTCTGTAAAATTTTTACCAGAGGGGAAGAGGGAGAGTGGAGAGCAAAATATGGAGGGCACCCAATGGACCATGGTGGAGGACCATGAATGACTTGGTGGGGAGTGTGGTGATGTAAATCTGAAGATGTGTGATCGTATACTCTGAATCACATACAGTGTTATAAACTAATGTCACCTCCATTAAAAAAAGTCACCTAGTTGAGAATAATATCTTTTCTTACAATCTGGCTTAAAGAAGAGTCTATTCTGAGTGTAAGGAAGGACACGGCTTTATTATTATTATTGTTGTTGTTGTAAAAAATACATGGTGAAATTTATCATCTCACCCATCTATAAGTGTACAGTTTGGGTCTGTTAAGTATCTTCACATTGTTGTGAAACATATCTCCAGTCTTTTCACATTGCAGACCTGAAACTCAGTACCCAATAAATAATAATTCCCTTTCCCCCTCCTACTCACATGGCAAACACCATTTTGTTTTCTGTTTCTATGAATGTGACACCTTTGATATTTCATATTGGTGGAATCATACAGTATTTGCTTTTGCGATAGCTTCTTTCACCTAACATAATATGCTAAAGAATCATCCACATTGTAGCATATGACTTCCTTTCTAGTGCTAAATGATGCTTCCTTGTGTGAATATGCCAAATTCATTCATTTGCTAAAGGAATTTTAAGTTATTCCCACCTCTTGACTATGATGACAATTACTGTTCTGAACATAGGTGAGCAGGTATCTCCAGACCCTGCTTTCAGTTCATCTGGATACATACCCAAAAAGGAGATTGCTAGATCATATGGTATTTCAATTTTTTTTATTATTTGAGGACCTGCCGTTCTGTTTTCATAACCAGTTGTACCATTTTACAATCCTACCAACAGTATACAAGGATTCAAATGCCTCTCCATCCTCACCGACAATGTTATTTTATGTTTTGGCTTCTTTTTTAAATAGCAACCTTCCTAATGTGTGTGAAGTAATACTTTGTGGTATTTATTTGCATTTCTCTGGTGACTAGTGATGGGGAGCATCTTCTCACATGTTTATTCATCATTTGTTATCATCTTTGGAGAAATGTCTACACAAGTCCTTTGCCCATTTGATTTGTTGTTGTAGGGCTGGTTTAGATATGCTGGATATTAACTCTTATCAGATATGTGATATGCAAATATTTTCTCCAATTCTAAAAGTTTACTTTTTATTCTGCTGATTGTGTTTTTTATTGCACAGTAGTTTTTAAGTTTGATAGAGTCTCATTTGTCTATTTTTTGCTTTTGTTGCCAGTTCTCTTGTTGCATTTAAGAAATAATTGCCAAGTCCAATATCATTAAACTTTTCTCTCATGTTTTCTTTTAGAGATTTTATCATTTTAGATCTTATGTTTAATTTTAATCCCTCTTTGACCCAAATTTTGGTATCATATAAGACAAGGGTCCAATTGCATTCTTTTGCATAGATATACAGTTTTTCCAGCCATATTTGTTGAAGTTACTATCCTTTCCTCCCTGAGTAGTCTTGTCAAAGATCATTTGACTGTACATGTGAAGATTTATTTCTGGGCTGTCTATTCTATCCTGTTGGTCTATATGTCTGTCTTTATATCAGTACCACAGTTGTTTTTTTGTTTTTTTTATTTGTAGATTTGCAATATGTTTAAATCAGAATATGTGAATCTTCCAATTTTGTGCTTTTTGAAAACTATTTTGGCTAATTATTGTTCCTTGTGATTCTATATGAAGATCTCTGTTTTTAATATCAGGACCATTCACATAAGCACTAAAAGTTACACCCATGAAACCACTTTGACTCCTCAGGTGCTCTTTCTATCACATCACACTATCTTCAACTTGCCTATTTGCACAACTGTTATTTAATTTTTCTACTGCTAATTAATTTTTTTCTTTTAGCATAGTACCTGATTCACAGTGAATCTGTAATACATAATTTGGAATGAATAAATGCAAGTAAAAATGAATGAATGACAGGGCCTCCCTGGTGGTACAGGCAGTTGAGCACAGCACTGTGAAGCTGTCCACAGCCTCTGCAGTGCAGGTTCGATCCCCACCAGCCTTGGAGCAACCCACATGGTGGGCAGACCTCTATTGTCTCACCCACTGCTCCCCTCAGCAGTGTATTTCATCAGTCTGCCTGTTCTGTTCCCTGCTCTATCTCTGGTGAATCCTCTCACCCTCCCACGCATCTGGACTGTATCCCAGCTCTTATATAAATAAAATAAATCTTTAAAAAAATGAATGAATGACAGATTTCAAAACCCAGGAGCTGTTGGCATGGATATTTACTTTTAACTCAAATAAAAAAAATCACAGGAAAGAAGTCCTGGCTTACATCAACCAGCAGCAATAAGTACACCATAAAGGAGTCATGGGACCAGTATCCCCTCCCCATATGGCATGAAGTTGGAAGGCATACAAAAGTAGTAGCAAAAAATCTTCAAGTACACAACCTATTTCCAACCCAAGACCCAATGAGATAGACACCTGTCTCCATCCCCAGGGGTTTATGTTCTGTTGTTCCTGCTGGACTCTTTAAATTGATGTTTCTGCCATTCCTCTTCTAGCTTCCCAGAATAGTGGAATAGCAGACCGTGCTTGTGTTAGATTGAATTGCCTAGGAACATAACCTAAACAGACATCCTTGTGCATTCAGTGCAGAACTAATAACAGGTGAAACTCGTAATCGAGTAAGAAACTATGAAAGGCATGGGAAGATGAGCAAAGATGTGGCTCCACTGAGGTCTGGCTCAGCTTGACTCCACTCTGGAGTGTGAATGGCACCCCGAGTTGCTGTATCTGAAGACAAGGGGAGCAGCCCTTGGTACCCTGTTGGACTCATTGGCTATGGCAGCCATAAGGAGAAGTGCACAAGCACCCAGGTGTTCCAGGGAGGCAGCTCCTCAATTGTTCACAGCAAACACTCTGCACAAACCCAGAAATTGGGGGAAAGCACCAGCAGCATGAACTGCACTTCCTGTCTTGCTGATTTTTTTCCCTCTCCTTCAGAAACAGGTTTTCCTTCTTTCCCTTCAGGCAAGTCCAAGATCTCTTCCAAACCAAGAGCCAAGATATTCGGTAAAACATTACTGATTTTCCTACTGCTGCCTTTTTATGCCCCTACCCCAGCATGGGTTCTAGGCTCTGAGAGACTACTGGCCTGAAATTCTTCTAGTCCTGGAAATTCTCCCAAGGGAAGGTGCTATTTGGAATCCAGAAAAGGCCTTGACTTTGCATCTAAACTACTATCTCCATTCAGTCAGCTAATGGAGCTTAATAGTCTCAGTGCTAATATTCCAAGAGTCTTCCTCTTAACCTTACCCGACTCCATCCCCACCACCACCAAACCTTTTGTAGACAATAGCCCTGGGGATTCTTTGTGCAGTAGACAGTCTTTGGGAAGTGAACCCCACATCTCTCTGTCTAATACATAAAGGTATGTGTGCTGAGATAACTAGAAACCTTACCCCTCCCTTTTGAAGAGAAATCTGGTGCTAAGAGAGCAGCACTTTGATCTTTAATGCTTTGCACAGTGAAGTGACTTGAAGATACTTGGTAATGAGCCCCAGAGCAAAGTAGACATGAATTTAGCCACATCATACTTAGGCCTAAGTTCTGTTGCAGATTTGGATCATTCATTTAAGTCTAAAATAACCAACTTATGGAAGACAGCTGAGTTTTTGTCAAAATAAATATATAGTAGTTCCCCTTTAATCTGTGGTTTTGCTTTCTGTGGTTGCAGTTACCTGTGATCAAAGTATGAAGATGAGACTATTACAAACATTAAGATATTTTGGGAGAGAAAGAGACCACAGCCACATAATTTTATTACAGAATATTGCTGTAATTGTGTTATCACGGTTGTAAAGCTCATACTGTGCTTAATTTATAAATTAAACTTTATTATAGGTATATGTTATAGGGAAAATTAGTATGTGTGTGTGTGTGTGTGTGTGTGTGTGTGTCTTGTAATGTATCCCCTGTAAAGGTAGAGACCAGAAGTAGTTCCAATAAGGTGATGCATCATAGTAACTTCCTGCCTTTCTAGGGACAAAGTGAAAAAATTCAACTAATCCCAGAATGTTGGTAGCAACATTCAAGGCCTATCTTAACTTGACTTCTAAGTTAAACGGACCATCCCAAATGTGTCCCCTAGAAAGAATGACATTCAGTTTACTGGAACTGGTTTTCTCTAGAAATAGCTAAAACCAATTCAAAGTATATCCACAAATATCCTGTATTTCCTGAAGATGACACTTTCTAACTAAGAAATCCATGTTATTAATGTTAATCACGTTGTGCCTATTTCTTGTGAAATAATAACCCTGGCAATTATTATGCTAAAAATTATGCACCACCCCCCACCTCCCTGCCTTGTATTCTATTAGAAATCTATTTAATCTATTAGAAATCTATTTCATTAGAAATCTTCCTTGCATTTACTGACAATAAAAAATTCCACATAAAATTTCTTATTCCTAGTCCCTGTATTTCTTCTATAACCACAGAGGAAGTTAAAGTGATGTATAGAAAAAGCTAAGCTACTGTCCAAAAAATGTATGTGGAGAGAGGAAATCTCATAAGGGCTTGGTGCATTTTGATGGGATGAGGTAGAATAGAAAGTTAACCCACTTCTTTCCCAAGACTCTGTACTTATAATTCTGCTTATTTCAGTTCCTGTACCCTTTGAAAAGTTATTTACCTGTCATCTTTCAGTCACACCTGTTTTTCTCTACTCTGCTCTGTAATTCTGAACTTGGGGGTCTGTATACTACTTTTCCCAGAATTCCTTGACTAGTAGCTTCCTGTTATTTTCTACCAGTAGGGGTCACTGGCAAGACACAGAAACTAAGACAATGGACCTAGCTCCTTCTCTAGAAGTAGCTTTGAAATTCTGACAGTCCCCATCTTTTCAGTTGTAGCTACATCAGCCAATCAGCCATGAAGTCTTTCCTCCCTGGCTCTAGCTCAGCCAGATAACCCTTCTCAGCACATCTGGGCTGTGGTAACACCATCTTTGTCTTTTTGTTCCCAGCCCTAGCTATCTTAAACTGTAGGTTACTATCATCCCCTTTATGTGTTCTCTCTCTTCTCTCTCTCTCTCCCCCCCCTCTCCACTCATTATCTCTCCCCCACCCCCCACTCCATTACCCATGTGGCCAATTCCCTGTGTTAAATTCTTTCTGTAAGAAATATCTAGAGAGGCTTCTGTTTTCTTGACTTGGGCCTTGATTGATCTTTCCAGTCTTATCTCCTGCTAAAATCAACCATGACCTGCCACCCTGGCTCATATGCCTGGCTCATACATCATGTTCCAGTTACTCACTGTTTATTCCCTCTTCCCCTAAGTCATATGCTACCTTATGAAAAAAGCCAACAGAGATCAAAAGCCAACTTTGATCAAGCAAAATTAAGTTTACTATACTTACTACTCCAACTTGTAAGAGTCTTAATAACATCTCAGCAAGGAAATCAGGGGAGAAGTAATATAGGCTTTTATGAGTTAAACTAGGTGATTTTAAGAAAGCTCTTATAATATAGAATTTGTTGGTACTGGGTAGAGTTTCTAACATAAAATCTTTGGACACCAATCTTCAGTGACAATGTTAGCTGGCTTACAGCATTATCTTCCAGAAGCATGTATTTTCTAGAGCAAATAGCTAGGTTATTTTGCTTCATGTTAGTATTGTTAACAATAGGGGCAGAAAAGTTTACATGGTTCATGTTTTGTTTAACAGAGAAATTACATTACTAAACCACTTTTCCATTTCTGTGTCTACTTAAAATATCTCTTGCCCTCAGAATAAACTGCAAGTTTATTCATTTATTCAATAACCATTTATTGAGCACTTACTACATGGTAGGCACTATTTTAGTACTGAGTAACATACCATCAAAAAAGAGGAGTTCCTTGCTTTCATGGGTCTTCCACCTTATTAGGAGAAACAGCAAAGAAATAATTTAATTTTAGACAACAATAAATCCCAAAAAGAAAAAAAAGTAAGCAGAGGGGAGAGAATGTGACTCTGATGTGAGGGTTAGCTATTTTAGATAATATGCTGAAATCCTACTCATCATTTTAACACCAATTTAATTAGTATCTCTTAAATAAGTCATTGTCAAGTGCTACACATACTGAGATGATGTTCTGAAATACTGACTCATGTTCTTTTCCTCTTAGTAATTTCTTTTTAACCTCCAGAAATTCCATTATTAAAATACTAATCTTTAGGCTAAGCTTATTGTCCCAGCAAGAACAAAAAGTCAAAATCTTAGTTATGGCTCAAAAACATCAAAAGAAAAACCTATTATATACTTTATGTGTATGGTTTTATGTATTTTATGTTATCAACCAAGAGATGGGAAGATTACATGGTGACTAAGATCACAGAATAGAAGAATGTTTTCTTGGTTAGAGATGTAGATGTCGACTAAGAGACAGTAGAAGGGGAGGGAGGGAAGTTGGAGGTAAGCAAGAATTCTGGTCCCTTACCCTCTTTGGAATCAGTCCTGCAAGAACTGATTCTTGTCACTAGCCACGGATAAGTTTGGGGAGATTTTAGAGCAAGGGGCTTGTATTCAAGCCTAAGAAGGCTTCTATCCCCCCTCCTGGAGAAGCTCAACTAGCATGCAATGGCTAAGAAATAAACCTGGGCATTGCAGAGATTCCTGGGTACTTCCGAGTAGGACAGCTTGGGAGCCAAATATTTCCATGTTCCAAGAGGCAGCAAGGACTAGGAGAAGAAAGAGGACACTACATGGATACTCAGTCAGTTGATAATATGCAAGTTGATGAAACATGATGGGGTCTCATACACCATTAACAGATGCAGTAGAAAAGGCAACTTTCAAAGACCAAAGGAGAAAGCTACACCTCAGGGGCTTCTCCTCTGCAAGTACCATGTATAATAGTTTACTAGTAACATTTATGTTACTCTCATGACCAAGTAACACAAACTGGGTGGCTTAAACAAGAGAAATTGTTGTGTCACAGTTTTAGAATCTAGAGGTGAGCCCAAGATACTAGCAGGATTACTTCCTTGTAAGAGCTGCGTTGATAAATGCTTTTCACCTGGCATCTGGTGATTTTTTTGGACAAACTTTGGCATCTGTTGTCTTATAGAATTATCTCCGCCTTCATCTTCACACAGTGTGCTCCCTATGCACATATCTATATCCAAATTTACCCTTTATTAAGGACACCACCTCATTGTTACTTGATTACCTCTGCAAAGAATCGGTCTCCAAATAAATCACATTCTACGGTATTGGGTGTTAGGACTTCAATATGAAGGACTTCAACAATATGAATTTAGGGGATACAATTCAAGCCATAAAAACATGTATATAAACCCTAGGGAAAATAGGGGGAAAAATCTAGATTTGATTGATGACTTAACCCAGAAACTAACATGACTGAGTTACTTTGTCAAACTAGCATTAGTATGACCCCCATAGTCCCCACCTCCTGGTGTCCAGCCCTTGTACAATGTTGGCTCCTTGAGTGTAGGTGAGACCTGTGTCTTATTTCTTACCAATAGAATTTGGTAAAGATAATGAGATGTCATCCTGTGACTATGTTATTTATATAACAGTTTTGCTATAAAATTCCATCTTGCTAATAGTCTTTCTAGCTTGCTGGCTTGGAAAAAGAAAGAGGCCATTTTGTAAGAAAGCTTATGAAGAGGTGCCCACATGGCACTGAGCATTGGGTGACCTCTAGGAGCTGAGAATGACAGCCAACAAGATACTGGGGTGCTCAGTTTTACAACCTCTGGGAAGTGAGTTCTGCCACTAACATAGGTTCAGAAGCAGATCCATCACCAATTGAGCCTCCAGATAAGCACCAAAACCTAGTCAACACTTTGACTGCAATCTGGCTGTGAAGTAATAAAGGTGTGGTATTTTAAGCTGCTTAACTTGTGGTGGTTTTTGAACAAGCAATAGAAAACTTATATAAAATATAATCTGAGTTGGTAATATTGAGAGTTTTATCATCAGATGCAGAATCTGTGAGGCAGAAAGTGAGTGGGACTGAGGACTTAATTACTTTTAGTGAGAGAGAAATTTTGAAAAGTACATTTTACACCTGTGACTACTTAATAAAAATCACAGTTGCCCTAGCAACATAAAATTAATTTCTTCTTTTTCTTTGTTTCTGTTGCTCTCTCTCACCTTCCAGTTTTAGCATTGTCTCTGAAATTTGATAGTTTATTGATCCCGAATGTAGTTACTCAAGAAAAGTACCCAAGTTCTGTGACTTGGTAGTTGGTAATTTTGCTCTGACATGAATTTTAATCATGAGTGTTTTGAAGACGGCATGAAACCAAAATGGTGAGTAAGCCTAGCAAAGTGGTAGTTCCCCAAAATTTTTTATAAGAGCCTAGGGCCTACAATCTATTTGCAGGGTATGTCTGGCCAACATTACATTAGCTTTCACCCAGAAAAATAGAAACATTTTCTAAAGATACATTTATTCACTCTTTTTGATGGGACTCAGATAATATCAGTTGTTCACATCAAATAATCCTATTATAGTTTTTATTAGTTCGGTATCTCGGAAGGGGTCTTTTAGAAAATGTAGAGAGGGAATTTTCTCCTTGCTTCTGTTGCTGCACACAGACCACCCAGAATCCAGAGCTCAATGTGGCTTTGTTGTTCTCTTCTCATTATCAAGTATATAGTAATTCTAGTGATGTAACAAAAACGTTCTTTGTGAGAAGAAAGCCAACTGATATTGCTGGTGATGGCAATAAAGTGAAACTAAAGAAGCCTAAGAAAGTGAGGTATTTGCATTTTGAAGATTAGCAACTGTTTTAGGATATGTTTTTGGAAAGGAAATACATTAAGGGGAGGGGGCACATCCATAATCCCATTATCCAAAATAACAAGATTAATATTGTGGAATATGTTTCCAGTCTGTTTTTAATGTGTTTTAAATATAACTTCAACAATACACCCTACTTTTTTTTAAACCTAAGGTGCCAAAGGCAAATTCCCAACAAATCTGTTTTAACAAATGTCATTATATTAAAGTCTATGTCATTATATTAAAGTAACATAATTTACATTAATTATTTCCTAATTAGCCATATTTTTCATTTCATTGCTATTATAAATATCACTGTAATGAGCATTTTAACTAAAATTTATATGTGTTTATATATAGAGATAGAGATGTGTGTATATACATTCATATACACATATATGTCTACATAAGTGTGTTTACATATCTGTATTTGTGTTAAACCACAAGTAGATCCACTGAGTCAAAAAGGTTATGAACATTTAAACTCTGTTAATTCGTACTATAAAATACTTTCCAGAAAGTTTGAGTTAATTTGTTACCCCTACCAACAAGTAAGATGATAGACATCTCACCACAACTCGCTAGCATTATATATAATCATTGCTAATAATTTGATCTTAGTAATGATATGAGAGGAAGACCTAATTCATTTTGATCTAACTCTGCATTGCAATATCTTAAGAACTATTTGCTGAATAAACTTTCCCTTCACCAATATTTACTTTTTCTCCATTGTTAAGAGCCTTTTCTGGGCTCTTTCTGTTCCATTTAATTTTTGCATCAGTACCATACATACTGACTTGCAACAATTTCATAACATTCCTCAATATCTGGTGGAGCAATATGTCATTAGTCTTTTTTTGTGTAGTTTGAAGCTGGTTTCACCTTTTTAGAGTAACTTTTGGTTTCACCTCTGCTATATAGCCAACTGTATTTTACCAGAAGTTATAGCAACATAATTTATCTCTCTGAAGAAAAAGAAAATGCCTTAAAATGGAGATTTTCATCATTTTTATGTGCCCCTTTTCTTTACTCATAAAACAAAACAAAAGCCTCTCAAATGCAGACAGTTGGTTTCTCTTGGAATGAGCTCTGAAACTATGTTCTTCTCTATATTCTAGAATCTGGAAGCAGCTACTCTATTCCCTATACTTCTCTCTTTCCTCAGTCACAGTCCAGTCACATCCAGCAATCCCTTAAGGAGACAACACAAAGAATTGACAATTACTATTGAGGGTAATTTGTTCAGCACATGGCCCTATACACATCCTCCCTACCCAGAGGCACTATTGAAAAATGAACTAATAGATCATTATCATTATACAGGATGAATGAGGATAGAGCTAAATATTAATGAATCTTATTCAGTAATTGCCCACATAAGAGACAAAATTATCATTTAAAAGAACTGTAGTTACTAATTAGGCTCATTATTCCTTCAAGGGTGAAGGTTCCAGTGAGCAGAGGTTATTACATATTACTCTAAACTAAAACTAACTCTACATGTCATCTGTGACTTTTGGTGTCTCTAAAAATAGTACAGAAGTTAACTAGGGATATTTTTAAACCAAATAAGTGGACTTTTATTTATTTAAGAAATTCATTTGGTCAAAGCAGTCGTTCCTAAATCAAGCTATGCTTTGGAAACGTGAGGATTAAAAATGCAGATTCTTTTGTGCTATAGATTTTTTGACTCTGTTAAGACCAGAGTTGGAACTGGAATCTGAGCTATTCTTTTCTTTTTCCTTCATTTTAATTTTTTAATTCCCCAGGTGATCATGATACAGCCTTTTGGGAACTATAAGACTAAAACATGTTGTTAGTAGGCTGAGATCATTGCAATTCATACACATTTTCTCCAAGACATAGAATTCTAACCAAAACCATTAGGTGTTACAAGAAACCCAGAGGAATTGATTCACAAGTAACTTGACACTTTTGCAGAAGTGATGAGAAAAATATACAAGGACCTTCCATGAGATTTTAAGTTATTTTTTTTTCCTGTATTGAGGTAACATTGGTTTACAACACTTTCTATGATATAGGGGAATAAGTTCACGCCTCCTGAGATGTCTGTCACCACACCACACCCCTCCCCCCCAAAGACTTATAGTCCTTTGCCCTAAACCACTGAGTCCCCTCCCACCTTCATTCCCACCTTTGGGCTCCCTCCTTCTAGTCCCCTCAATTCTGCCATAATATTTCTAGAGGTTATTTTCATTTATTTTTGTCAGTTCATTTATGAGGTTTTTTGAATTTTTTGTTTGTTTTGTTTCCTCTATTCCACATATGAGTGAAATCATCCTGTATTTGTCTCTCTTTCTGTCTTATTTTACTTAGTATAATAATCCTCTCCAGTTTCATCCATGTTGTTGCAAATGGCAGGAGTTCGTTGATATCGTATTCTTTAGGTAGTACCTAGAAGTTGAATTTCTGGATCATATGGTGGATCTATTTTTAATATTTTGAGAAACATCCATACTGTTTTCCATAGAGGCTGGGCTAGTCTACATTCCCACCAACAGTGTACAAGGATTCCATTTTCTCCATACCCTAGTCTACATTTATTTTTTCCTGGGGTTTTTTTTACATAGGCCACTCTCACTGGAGTGAGTGGGAGATGAGAGACTCAGTCTCTGACTTTGTAAAGTTGAGTCCAATGTGGGATGCCTCCTTATTCATCTGCTGGGTTGTCAGAAAAGCCATGACACATTTTTTCTGTTTTTCAAAGAAAAAATATGTCATGACTTTTCCAACAACCCAATAAAATAGAGCATGGTATGTGTGGTGACAGAAGCAGCCTTTGAACCCAGAAGAGAAAGTTAAATCAAGAAGCAAAAATCTATCATCCTGTGGTAAAAATCCTCAAAATTCTGAATGTGATGTCAGGAAGTCAACAGGGTTGTCACAATACAAAAAAATAACAAATTTTGGTTATTTACTTGATGCTGTTGTTACTGCAGTTAGAGGGTCTAGGGATAAGTGGGCCAGAATCCCAGCTATAGAGTGCCTTTTTGTTCCCAATTCCAAGGCCGCCTGGCTACAACCCGCAGGCCAAAGCCCTCTCACTAGGCTCATGGCCAGAGGCTGCTGGGATTGGCCATTTATGTTTTTATGAGGGCACCCAGCTGTAGGAATTTAGGAGCTGGACTTAAAGAATGGAGTAGAAGCAATGTAGCTGCACAGACGAAGTCTGTGAGGAGACTGATGGGGGTGGGGGTTAACAAAAACAGTGTCAAATTAGAGCGGGGACGCCAGGGTGGTGGCTGGACAGCAAGAGTGAGATCACGGAGAATTGAGAGACTCCAGTGAACATTCCAAGGAAGGGAAAAATGACTCTCTGGTGACAGCCTGCCCCAAATTGTCCTGCATCCTTGTGTACTAGCCATTTTCTAGCCTTCTGGTCTCCAGAAGAAATGCAAAAACTAGGCTCTAATTGAATCCATTGTCTTCTCCAGGCGGGCAACTAGTATATCACTTTGTTGTAACACAACACAACACAACACAACACAACACAACACAACACAATACGTATAGCCATCCAGATTATACTCTGCTTTTTTAGGCATCTTTATCTGTATAAACACTCTGAGCTGCCTTTTTATCTGACCCAGATGGCCTATAATAATTTCCTATTATTAAGCCTATGCTCCTTTTATCTTTTTATTTCCATCCAAATATATTTTGTCCCTCTGCCAACTTATTTATTATGTGACATTCTTTCTCCCTTTAGACACAATATCCTCCTTGACCCACGTTGGCATAATTCCCCCAAGCCTGTTGTGTCTATCTCTTATATAAACTTTCCATCTTCAAATTATTCTGAGTCTGTTTCTGGTTTTAGCCTCTCCTTAGTAATCCTTGTTACATAATGTGTCTATTATATCTCTTGGTATTTGTTTTCTTTCAGTTCACTTCTTAGCGTGCATATGAAAGTCATTTGTAAGGGGAGCTGTTTAGAATTTGCTTTTATTTTTTTCTTTGGTTTCTTTTAGGGTTCTGCCTTCATCCTTTGAGTTCTTTTAATCTTTGACCCCTCCCCCCATTCCTCAGGCCTCCCCGATTTCCCCATAACATGCTAGTTTATGCCTTCCTTCCAGATGCGTGCAATTTTCACCATTGTGGCTTTGTGTACTGCTGTGTGGTTTTGCAGAAAGAGCTGGCTGTCTTTCATATAACTTTCCAGTCTCCACCATTCATTGGTTTAGTGGGAACTCCATTCAAAATCAGTTTTATCCCAATCATTAGCATGTGTCTAGAGCCTGAAGGAAGTCTGATAGAGACTAAAAAAAAAAAAAAAAAAAAAAAAGTTGTAATAAACTCATTTTATGCTTTCATGAGACTTTAGCTGTCTATAAAAAGTCAGAACAACCAGTTGAAAATGACTATTTGGTTGTAGGGAGTCAAATAATTTTAGTTATTTTTTCCCTCCAATTGAGTTAAACAACTTTATTTCCTCATATGTTCAGTTAAGTATCTGTTTTGTTGTTGTTGCTTTGTGGTTTGTGTGTTTGTGTGCAGAGGTATGCAGGAGTTTTAACTATACACTCCCTTCACATTGTTGGGGAACGTATCAAATAAGATGTCACAAATATACTTGTACTTCCTATTTCATTTAATACAACCAACAGTGGTGGGGCTTCTTGGCAGAAAGGAAATCAGGCAGTTAGCATGACTGGAAGCTCCAAAATTTTCAAATATTTTCATGGAATGTAAATTTCCGTGGGAAAGGACTATGCACTCATTATAACTATTCTGGGACTCAGTTTCCTCATTTGAAAATAGGGACAATACTCAATGGGACTCATAAAGATTATTGAAATTCTGTCTAGAAAGGAACATTTTTTAATGGCTATCAACATAATAAGATATGACTATGGAAAGTCACCTGGGTATCATTCAGTAAGTTTTTGTGCCAGGGAACAAGTGAGTAATCCAATACCCTTAAAAAAGAAAATAAAATTTTCCTGTGGGACTAATTTTGTGCCTGGGAGAATCCAGATGAGCATAATTAACACATATCATTGTTTAAAGGACCTGAGGGCAGTTATCCATGTTGAGTTTCAGTTTACAGGGAGCAGAAACCAGGAAAGAGGGCTCTAGTTTGAACATTTTACTGTTTAGATCAGAGCACAAATTTATCAGCAAAATTTCCAGAATATTCTTGTCATTAAAATACTTGAACCAGTCCTGTCTTCAAATTGTTCAGAAATATGAAATCTACAGTGAAGGAAGTCTTTCCATCTATATTGTTTGAATTTGGAGCAAAGATTCTGGAATCATGCTACTTGCATGAAAATAATAGCAAAAGTGTTTAACAGCTGTGTGATCTTAGGCAGGTTACATAAACTCCCTGGCCTCAGTTTTCTCAGATGTAAAATAAGGACATTGATAATGCCTACTAATTGGAGCCACTTGCAAAGCCCTTGTCACTGTGCTTAGCACAGTAAAAACTTGATATTATTTTAGAAAGTTGGAATTCAAAGAGAATTTCAGTTGCCCAAACACTCACACATACACTCTGCAAAGAATGAAGTCAAAATTCATTCATTTAATGTCAAGTATTTGGCCTTTTCCCTCCATGCTACTAAGATGTCCCACATTTGTTCTTTGTATGCCTACCTTCTCTATTACCATTTTGTCACATCTGATAGTCTTTCTCCACTATGCTTTGTAGAAAAGAAAATCCTTATGATTTTTGGCAAAATTTTAGTCATGGGTAAAAGGCCATTGATTTGGGTAGACAAGTTTGACATATTTATAGATAACTGTCAAGTGTTCTTTTATCTATTGGTCAGCACAACTATCTTTCATATGGTAAGTTCATTGAAGTAGGGTCCATGTCTTACTTGTATGTGTCTATCGCTAAGTCTTGCCAACTTCTCATTGTTTCCGATGTCCTGAAAACATGGTAGAAGGAAAGAAACTCAGAAATATTAGTAATCATATTACGTGATATGATTGGTAATCATATCACAAATTGTTCTTAGTGTTTTCCTTACATATATGTTAATGTATATTTATTTCTTACTATAATCCATTTTACAACAGAGGACACCAACGAAAGAGATAAGTAAATGTTCAAGATTACGCTACTCATAGCTAAACAGGGTCAGCTGTGACACCAAATGTTCATTATTATAAGAAAAGGTGGAGGTGGAGAATTCATATCCTCACTGTATGTTTTCAGACACAACCTAATCTTATTAAAAATATATTTCCACTAACATACACATATTTTTATGAGAGAAAAACACATTTCACAAGTATTGTGAACCCATTTCTTGACACAAGATCAACTGTTTACCAATACCTTCTATGCAATTATTTTTATTAAGTTAAAGGTGTTGACTGATTTTGTATATGTGCTGCCGAAGCGAGCACAAAAGGTGTTGACTGATTTTGAAACCTAAGAGATCAGCTCAGTTTCATCCTAGAATCTGTCTGTAGGATAGTGTGTATTTAATCCAACCCACAGCACCATTTAATTGTAGAAGAATCAAAGTTATCTTTTATGTGACATTCTTTCTCTTTTCAAACACTTCATCTGTTTTGATCCATCCTGACTTCATGTTGGGGTTAGATTTAGAAACTGTCAAAAACCTTTTTTAACAAGCTTATTTTAAACCACTACACCAAGAGGGTAAGCAGAGTAAATTAATGTTTCAACACACACAAAAAAAACTTCTATGATTTTTACAATGTTTGAAAACAAAAATACAGAGAGATATCCAAAGAGGAGAAAGGGGAACAAAGCATAGTGAATTCATTGCAAGTTTACTTACATTGAAATGATTAGTATGTATCTTTTGTGAACCCTCATTACATTTTTTACCAACCGTATTTTATGACTTATTGCAATTAAATAAACATTCTTCAACATCGTGAAATCTATTCAAATATTGAGGCAAAGAGGTTAAACATCAAAAAAGTAATGAGAAGATGGTAGAGAAATATATTGTCAACACCAAGTTGTTAGCACTTTATATTGAGTATCAAGAAAGTCAATGGAGAGTCTTTGTTACTTTTGATAAAAGCAAAAACTGTCTACTTTAATCTTATTTTAGAACTTTACCATGATATCACTAGTCAACATTTAAGTTGTTTTAACAACTCAGACATTAAATATTCTATATTCCTCAGCATTCCTACCAGCAGAGAGAAGTCAATTTATAGCATAGTACCTTTATAAGCAAGTTTATATATATATATATATATATATATATATATATATATATAAGTGGTTTGCTACAGAGCTTTTCTTCAACTAAGCTGATTTTAATCTTGAGAAGAGATTTTGTATTTCTGATTTTAACATTTTTCTTCCCAAAGCAGGGGTTTATATTATTCTATTTTCAGTATTTTAATATGACCTTGAAACATTATTGGATTAGGCAGTACAGAAGGATTTTATCTTTTAAGAATTGTGCTCTTCGGGGAGTTGAGCGAAAGGACTCTGAAATACCTCTCTGGCAGGGTAAAAGGGGCCCTAATATAAAACAATGGGATTCCAGAGAAAAGAGAGTGCTTGTATCTCACAAAAGGCTAAAATCAGTCTCCACTAAAATATTTTAAACACAATTATGCTAATTATCACCCCAAAATAAGACTTTTTGTTACACTACTGGAAAATTGTTAATACAGAGTTCATTTCTATTATTTGCAAATCAGCAACTTACTGAATTTCTTTGAAAAAACTTGTCCTCTTTCAAACTTAACTCATCACAATGGCCAAATTACCACCTCCATTTTAGTGTTTAGTTTGTATCACCCTGGAATGTTCCAGTCCTTTGAGATTTTTGTTTTCTAGACTCTCCAGTATTGTTCTGAGTTTCTATGTCTCATGTTGTAGGCATCAGTAGGAGATGAACTCACAAAAAAATTCCTATATTATTTTACAGTCAGCTATCTAAGCAGAAAAAAACTCAAAGTATGAATTCTGAGCTACCAATACCTCTCTATGTTATTGCATCAATTTTCTTGGTATTTGTCCTATCACTCATAAGGCATTTGGTTTAGTCCAACTAAATTACTTTTTCAAGCCTTTCTAGGATCACTAAGACTACTCAATATACATCATTTTTTGTTTCATCTAAAAAAGCTATTAGTGAGTTATTTAACTGTATTTAAAAGAAGACTGTGTGGGGTTGGAATAACCTCTATGAAAGCACTTTCTCAGAATAAGTGGTTGTAGTCTTTTGTGTCTATGCTAGATTTTTTTACAATTTATTTTTTTTTCATTTTTATTTTATATGTATTTTTTACATCATTTTACATGTTTGCACAATGTATGCATTTTCATCTTGGTTACTGTCCCTGTAAAATTCCCACCTCCACTTGTTTTGCTCCTACTCCCTCCTCCCCCTCTGTAGTATGTCTCTGGTTTATAGTTGCCTGTTGGTTTTGATTTTTACTTTATTATAATTAGTCTTTTTCCAGGTCCCTTACTTAGGTTTTCTAAATTCCTGCTATGAGTGAGACCATCCGGTTTTTTTCTTTTTCTTTCTGGCTTATTTCACTGAGCTATGCTAGATTTTAAAGTGAACTTGTGCTTCTATTTCTCACACTTGGTGCCCTATCGCTGTATGGCCACAGAGCTGTACTTACCTTCCAGAATAATGAATAAGAATTTCATATTTCTTTATTTTCCATAACTCAATATATTTTATGATACTGGATCAAATTATTGATTTCTCAGTTACATTCAGTTGTATTCTATCTCTCTTCTTCCTGCCAATTGTGGAGGCCTTATATCTGTCTAGTTACTAGGATATGGTGAGCTACCTAGTCATAGTCATTTTCTGTCTTCTGTTGCTGTCTGATAAGATGTACCTCTTTCCCATTATTTTTTGTTCCTTGGCCTGTATTTCCACCCCACCTGTTAAGATTGTCCTTGTCTCACCAAGACTTCCAGCTGACAAGTCCATGTTCTCCTTATTCCAATCTCAAGGCTCCTCTGTTCTTCTCTTAGATCTAAACCCCATTTGTAGGCAGAGTGGACTTCTTACTTCACCTTGAAGTAAGAGCTTTTATGAAGTTGTCATTAGAATGCCCCACAGAGTTGTTTCATTCGGCCATTGCCACTCTCCTGCTCGTCCCCATCTGAAGAAAGGTTTGTCTAAACTTGGCTCTTCCAAACCATGTGCTATAAGGCAAAGATTACATAGATCCCCTGTTTATTGAACTATTCCCAGTTATTTCTGGAGTTTCCACCAGCCCAGAGCAAGAGAGGAGCACAGGATCCCTTCTCTGACACTTCGTTTGTTTGTGGAGTTTCTTCCATAGTTTTTACTTCCTTTCCCCAACTAACTACAGTTGTCCATCAAGACTCTTAAACTGCAGCCAAATTCTCTCTTTGTTCAGGAAAGGGATTCAGGGGAGAATAGGCAATATTGGAAAGGTGATAATGGAAAATTGATAACCAAACTGGGTTTCTCTAGCCTTGCTTGGAATATGGAAAGGCAAAAAAAAAAAAGGAAATATTTTTCTCACAGAAATGATCTCATGTTCTCACTGCCTTCTACCCCATGGGAGAAATATTCCTTACAGTCATAAAATAAGTCAGAAATGGAGCCTCTGACCTGTCCCCTCTCATCCCCTTTGCATGCTGGCCGAGGGCTCACTCCTTTCTCCTCTTGGATGGACCACCTCTACTTCTCCCCCATGGATCATTAATCTTTTCACTCTCTTTACTCTTTATTTCTAGGATCCTACATCTGCCGTACTGAAATGTCAAGTCATGGGGTTCTCCGCTAGGTGGTGAGATCTTGGATCTTACAAATAAAAGAGAGAATGGAGTTGGTGGGGCAGGTGGTGGGGGTTTTGGTGGGTAGAACCTATTGTTCTTAACCAGGCCTGGCATTCCTGCTCATTACTTCAGACATGTTTAGTCTTTTTCTCCCTCCCATTTCCATTGTGCTATGGGAGTGCTACTGAGCCCAAAAGTTGTTCCTTACACCCTGATAAAGAGCTCCAGTCCCTTCCTTCCTTCACTTTCTTTCCCTTTCAACCTGCATCTCCATAGCAAGCTGGATTCTCCAGTCTTACCCTTTATAACATTTACTCTGTTATGTCTCCCTAAGGCATTCATAAATTCCAATAGTATTTTGTCATTCAATAGTGTAGTCCAAAAAGATTACTTAATTACCCAACATTTTTTTATCCTGTTCACCACTATACCTCGCTAAATTTTGGAATTTTGTGTGTGTGTGTGTGTGTGTGATTTTAATTGAGGTTCATTATGAGTGTTCATGTCATTCCCACTTGAAAACCAGAAGTCAGTGTAACTGAATGATTGTCCCTGCCATTTTCATCCAGACTCAGAGGACAACTCACACATTTATCATTTCAAATTATTTTTGGAAATAAGTATTTAAAGTAAATAATAAAGGCTTTTTTTAGAATAATGTTGTGTCCACACCTTGTGTTAATTTATTTATATCATGAAATTAAGTGTTTTCTATGATCTCCATGGCATTGGTGGGTTTTGTCTTTCTAATCCAAGACCATAAGACAAATGTAACAAAAAACATTTCTCAAAATGTGCTGCTCAAAACAAGGATACTTCAGGAAATTAATCAGTGATATGTAAAAAAAAAAAAAGGTTTTACCATCAAGTCATTTTGAGAAACACTGTTAACAAAGTTAAGAAAAGGTCATTACTGCAATACTTTTCAGAACTTTTAATGTACTGATGTACACTGTAAATCACAAAGAAGAGAACATGTAGCATTTTTCATATGTATTTGATCATTCCAGGAATACTAGACCTGGTCAGAGCCTTTGCTGTTGAGCATCTTACAGGTTGTATTCCATGAGGCATTCCTAAAAATTTTGTTGGAGGGTAGACACTGCATTATTGGTCCACTTTCTTTTCCCTGAGGTAGAAAAAAAGCAAGCACTTGAGACATAAGTCTTTTGAAACCATCTGGTGTTGACTTTTCATCTGTCAGCTGATATAGCTCTACCATGGCCACCTGAAAGAGATGTTTCTTGTCACAGAGTGTTGTGTCTGTCCACTCTGAACAAGCACAGACCTCCCCACCTGCTTCCCCAGTTGGTTTCCCAAGACAGCTCCAACCTGCCTATTTCTGCAATCTACTCCTCATGTCTTCACTCTCTCCCTTTGCCTTTCAACCTTCATGACACTATTTCCATTGAGCTTTGTGCCTTGGGCTTTGGTGGCTGCTGTTATTTCCAAGAATCCATTCTTTTTCTGGCTGTAAGACTTGAATTCTGCAGTATGTTTTGGGAGAAATCTACTTCCAGTCCAACTACCCACAGCTATTAGTGACCTTTTGTTCTACCTCCCTATACATCTTTTCCAGCTTCCCTGTGGAAACTTTTTCAATCCCTGTCCTTGACCTTCGCCTATGGCATTGTCAACAACTATGATGTAACATTGACTACAGATGTCTGCCAGCACCATAAAATGTTGGAATGAATTCTCTTGCCACATAAAAGATCAGCCTAACTACAGAAGGAGTGTATCTTGAATGCTGAGGTTTGATGTTAGTGTTTGTGTCGTTTTGAGATTCCCCATTGTTTGCAAGTTAAACTGCATTAGTCAGTGGTATCTTAGTATTATTTTGCACCAATAAAAATGGCATTATGAAAACTTGCTCCTTCTATATTTTAATATCTTTTATCTGTTACACAACAATCCATAAACCTTGCTTATTCATATGTTATTAAGAGTCATGGCAGCTCTCTGCTTGTAGACCAGAGATTATGAGAGACCTGTCATTTTATTTGATCTTCTTTTGTTTTCAGTTATTTTTTTCCTGTTTAAGTGCCTGAAGCCCTACAGGCAGGAGTGCCTTCAAATTAAAATGCATTGTTATTATTCCAGACCACACACACTTGAGTCTTCATGTGGCTTTGAGTTTTGCTACTGAGATGATTGTGCATGATATTCTCAGGGTGAGAAAATGTTCCCAACTCAGCCTACTTTGCAGAACTCTTTTGTTCCCTCAGGCAAACTTTGCAAGACTTTGTTAAATATTCAGTTGTGATAACCCATATTCTTTCCCCAAGGTCACTCTTCAAATTCATTGTCAATCAGTTTAATGAAAGTTATTACCTGACTACAGAATAGCCAAATAACTTCAGTTTCTTGGGACGTGTGTGTGTGTGTGTGTGTATATGGTGCATACACACATGTGATGAGCACACACATGTGGGAGAAGTGAGGGCTGATAAGTCCCTCATTCAGTGACATCATGAGGCAAGAACATTTACATGTCTTATCAAATGACAAGGTAATTTATCAGTTAAGAGACAGGTTCCATCACAAATAGGCTTCTGAAAGATATCTCAGTGCTTATTTTCATTAACTGAGTTAAATAAGTTTGTAAAGCATTTAAAGAATATTATAAATCATACTTTTAAGGAATATGACTTCCCCATACTGAAGTAAATCAGGTTCCAGAGTTGTCCTCAGAGATACCCACCCTTATCCACACAAATTTGTCTGTGTCTCTTTCTTAGAGTCACTTCATTCTACTTAAGAACACTAATCTTCATGCCTGAACCATGTCCTTATTGTAGGCTGCTCTGTTACAGCCTGACTCATCTATGCTCTCCAAATACACCCACATGTTCTCACCTCTGAGTCAGGAGTGCTTGTAGGTTATCTCCCTGCAAGGATTGGCTCCTCTGCTTCCTATCACCTAGCCAAAGCTTACTCATTTCTCAATGTCAAAGTCACACCAATTTAATTGTAAACTCTAAAATGGTATAGACTATGTTTTACTTCCAATCACTTATCCAGTGCCTGGCATTTAATGAAGTCTCAAAAAAAATATTTGTTGAATGAGCAGCAAATGAAGGAGTGAGTTTTCAGCATGTACTACAGAATCAGGAAACCCTGGGGTATTAAACAAAAGGTCAGGTTGAGCCCTGCTAAAAGTCACCAATCCTGCAAAGAACAACTCTAATTATTCCCTTGCTCATTCCCTGGGTCTACATTAAGCTCCTATTCTGTACCAGCACTCCACTAGGTTTTGAAAGGCTTACAGAGTTAAATCAGAATTGAACCCTGTTCTCCAGAAACTTATAGTTTAGGAGGGAAAATTCGATATACACATCAATAACTAAACACAAGGTTGAAAGTGACAAAAGCCAGCAGAGAAACACTCTGATAGATGAGAAGAGGAAAGAGATTAATTATGTAAGAGGATGTTCAAATAAGACTTTGCTGTCTCACTTTGAGTAGAACCTGAGAGGTGCCAAGTCCCACAGTGACTCCACTGCCCTACAGCATCTGCCAGACCATTTACACAGGGCATGCTGGGAGACAAACTCAAGAGCATGGAAGATTGCCCAAGACTACACCAGGGGAGGATCTCTTTGGTGAGAGGAGTCGTGCCATGCATTGCCTTCTCACTGGTCCTCTGGGTGGAAGAAAGGAGTTGCCTTCCTTCACCTCAGTTCAAGTGAGGGAGCTCTAAGAACACCTCAGAAGTCTGGATAACACAAGCACCTGTGCATTAACCTAAACTTATCATGTAAAGGTGAGCAGCTAGCTGACAGCAGAGTGAGAAGAGGGGAATGTACAGCAGGTCCTCAAATAACATCATGTCATTCAGTGTCATTCCATGAGAATGTTGATGAGGAATAAAATCAACTCCAGCTAGGCTGCCATCTGTGCAGAGTCACACATCTTCCCCATGCCTTACTTGGGCTTTCCATGGGTACTCTAGCTTCTTCTCACATCCCAAAGATGTGCACGTGAGGTTCAATGACTTGGCTCAATTGTCCCAGCCTGAATGAATGTTTGCTAGTCCTGTGATGGAAAATTCTCCTGTCCAGAGACTGTCCAGGAATGGATCCCACCTTAAGCCCAAGATAGGCTCTCGCCACCCATGACCCTGAACCAAAACAAATAGGTTGAAAAATGAATGGACAAATGCAAATGCTTGTTTAGTATTAGAAGAGTATTGGGTCTTTATTTAGAAGCTTGGTATTTCTATCAACTAGTCTATTGTAAAATTGGTTTCAACTATAGATTGTTTTGTTTAAGTCACAGTTTCCAAGAACTTACCTATGATATTAAATGAAGACTTATTTATTGGGACAAAGCTGCAGCTCCACAAATAGCTGGGCAAAGGTTATTTATTTATTTATTTATTTTTAGGAAGAAAAGATTCCATGAGAAAGAACATCTGGAATGTTTTCAAACAGATCATACTCAAAAAAACTGCCCTTCAGAAGGAGAGGACCCCAACTGAGAATGTCTATCTAGGCTGTTTGGAAGCGCAGGCCTGGGACTAGCTCATAAAGACAAGCATTATGTAGAAGATGAGGGGGGACTGCCATCTGACATCCCAGTAGGACACTCTCCAGAAAGCCCACAAAAACATTTTATGGGAGCCAGCATCCAAGAGCAATCAATAGCACACTGCACCTGCTCCCACCATATCAGGCAGCACCATCCCCCTAATCCCCTCTGCCTTGGCCTGACTCTAAAAGCTTAAACAAGTCAACAGCAGGTGAGCAGAATGTGGAACTGAGAACTGATGAAGAAGCTAACTGGGCACCTTACAGCCTCTGTGGGTTTCCAGACCCAGGTCAGGCCCCTGCTAGGGGAATGGAAAAGGTTTTATTACATAAGAGTTTGAAGTTCAGATGGTTACCTTGGACCAGGATGAAGTTATGTGATTATTAGCCTTCAAATGGACTTTTTAATGCCAAAACAAAGAGACAATTTATTTTCTTTTAAAAATCATGGAACTTGCCCAATATTTAATCCAAGGAAGCTTTAAACTAAAGAGTAAGAGGAGAGAAAGGAAAAATTCTGTCAGATTGCATCTACCTAGCAATGGTTTTTTCAGTGAAACGTGTTGAGTTTTAAGCTGAACACATCCCTGAAGGGCACTTTTCTGAAAGGAAGGAAAAGAAACAGAAAAGGAAAGATTGTTTAACTTTTCATGAAAGCATAATACTCATGGACAAAGTGCATTATCATTATGGACAGCTTGATGAATTTCCATAAACTGAGCATAACCAACACCCAGATCAAGTTATTACACCCTAGAAAAACCTCTTGGACTCTCTTTTAGTCACTCACTACTCGTCCCCCAGAGTAACCATTGACTTCACTTCTAACAGCATCAGTGAGTCTGGATTTTTTCTTGTGCTTTATGTAAATAGATTCATACAGCCTGAGCACACTCTACTCTTCCATAGCATCTTTTGCTTAACGTTCTTTTTGTGGGATGCAACCACCTTGTTCTGTGTTGTTAGAGACCTTTTCTCTGTGCTGTGTAGTATCCCTTTGTGTGAATGCACCACACTACCCATACTTCTGCAGATGAGCATTTGAATAGTGCTGTTGTGAATGTTCTAGAATACATCTCTACTCCTGGATATAGACCAAGAATTGCTGTCCCACAGGCCACACCTGTGTTCAATTTGAGTAGCTAATGCAAAAAAGGTTATATCAATTTTCCCTCCCACTCTAGTATATGTGAATTGCTCCGCAACCTCATTTGATATTTTCCTGCCTTTTTGTTATAGCCATTCTGATGTGCACAGTGGTATCTCATGGCAGTCTTGGTTTGCCTTTACCTGAAGATTGATAAAGTTGAACCCATTTTCCTATATTTATTGGCCATTTTCTACTCTCCTTTGTGAGGGAAGTGTTTAAACTTCCACCTTTCATTTTAGATAGATTGTCAGTTTGTCTAATTACTTTGTTAGGGGTTCATTTCATATGTTTGATATGAGTCCCTTGTCAGCTATATGTATTGTGAATACCTTCGAACAATCTGGGCTGCCTTTTAGTGCTCTTAAGGTATTTTGATGAACAGATGTTATTACTTTTAACATAACCCAATGCATAATGGGGTACAGATCCAGATAATTTTTTTCCTCATGTATATATCCAATTTACCCACTATTATGGAAAAAAAATTGCCTGTCCCTACAGTGCTGCATTTATCATTAACTAGGTAATGAATAAAAGTGGGTCTGTTTCTGAACTCTCTCTATCCTGTTGGTTAGTTACCTAACTTTGCATCAATAGTGTAATGTTTTAACTGCTTACTGTAGTTTTCCAATAGAAAGTAATATCTGGTAATGGAATTATTTTTAAAAAATTCTTTAGATTCAAACTTTTACATTTCCATATAAAATTTAAAATCAACTACACAATTTCCTATTCAATTATACCTCAATAAACCTGAAATTCTAGATAAATAAGTAAATATAAAGTGAGCTCATAATTTCTCCAATAAAAAATAATCTCACTAGAATTTTGGCTGAAATTATTTCAAATTTATATATAATAGCTTTTGAAAAATTAACATATTTAAAATATTGAGTTTTCCAATCCATAATTGGTTTATCCCTGCATTTTTGGAGTTCTTGTTTACTAACAGCTTTGTGTTCTAGTTTTGGTTTTTTTTTTTTTAAAGATTTATTTTATTTCGGGCCTCCCCGGTGGCGCAGTGGTTGAGCGCTGGGTTGCGAAGCTGCCCGCAGCCTCTGCAGCGCCGGTTCGATCCCCGGCTGCTCCCCGGCCACCAGAGGAGGGTCCCACATGGCGCACAGACCTCTCCTGCCGCCCACTGCTCCCCTCAGCAGTGTACTTCGGTCCTTCTGCCTGCTCTGCTCCCCGCTCTGGCTCTGGTGAATTCTCTCACCCTCTCGCACTTCTGAATGTACCCAGTGCTTGTATGTATAAATAAATCTTTAAAAAAAAAATAAAGATTTATTTTATTTCTATGCATATAAGAGCTGGGGTACAAATCAGAGGTGTGGGGGGTGGGGGCAGCGGTGTATGTGAGAGGATTCTCCAGAGACAGAGTGGGGAACAGAACAGGCAGATTGACTGAAATACACTGCTGAAGGGAGCAGCAGGCAAGTCAGGATAGGTCTGCTGCACCATGTGGGTTGCTTCCTGGCGGGGGGTCAAACTAGTGCTGCAGTGGCTGTGGTTATCTTCATAGGTTGCTTCTTAACCCCTTGCACCACAAGGGAAGCCCTGTGTTTAGTTTTTAATGTAGAACAGGTTTTGGTATATTCCTGTGTATTTTGTGTTTTTATGCTCTTATAAATGGTTTGGTATTTCAACTTCTTTCTCTTTTTTAGCATATAAAAATACAATTTATTGTATCTTGATATTTGTGAAGAGTACTTTTTAGGAACTTTTATGTACAAGTATTCTACATTGTGTTTTCATTTATATTATCTCCTTTCATCTTCACCACAATCTTGCAGGTATATTTTATCCTCATTTGTTACAGGAGAACTCTGGGGTTCAGAATAACAAATTTTTCCAAAAACATGCAAATATTATATTTTCATTGGTTTTAAAGAATAGACTGATTTTTGTATTTGGAAGTAACAGACAAGGCCATGCAGGCAAAGACACTTTCATAAACAAAAACAAAAAGGGCAAGAAAGCAAATGTGTGCTCACCCTTTGCACTACGTCAGGGAGGTAAATTGAAGCCTAGACTCTACAGTTGCCTGAGTGAAAGAAGTTTTCATCATAGCTATTTAGCCTCCAGTCTTGAGGGATTTTGCCTAATCTGGAAAAGATAATAGTCAGTGGGATTAAATTTATCGTCTATAAAATCAATCTTTCTAACCAGGTGAAATTTCTAAAATCACTGCTGTTTTCTTTTTCTTTTTTCTCTGCTGTTTTTCTCATCCTAGTGATCACTTCTCCCTGAGCAAAGTCTGGATTATCAGTCTCTTGCTTGCCAAAAAAAAAAAAAAAAAATTGGCCAAATTCCCAAGAAGAAAGCATCTCTTACCCACATCCCAGTTCTCTTTTCCTTTTTTGAAAACTTTTGTTGTTGTTGTTGGTTTTCTAAATATATTTATTTTCTTACATCTTTGTTCATTTTTATACAGTAATTGATTTCTACCCTCAGGTGTGCTCCCCATAGTTCTCCCACCAGCATGTCACCTGTGATCCATCACCATAGTCCCTTGTGTTTTTCCCTCTCCTGTTTTGACCCCGCTCCCTTCCTCTCCCTTGCTGTATGCCTCAGATCTGTGGTCAGTTTGTAAGTTGTCTATTTTCTTGACCTGTGTTCAGTTTCTCTATAGTCCAAATATAAATGAAACCATCCAATATTTATCTTTCTCCTTCTGACTTATTTCATTTAGTATAATCTCTTCCAGCTCCATCCATGTTGTTGCAAATAGCATGAGCTATCTTTTTTGATAGCTAAGTAGTTGAAATCTTAAGCCATCTAGTTTTCATTGCTTCCAAAGTTCTCTGAAGCTTTATATAAATGACTTTTGTAGTTTATCTGGCATTTTTAATTGTCCTTTAAGAGGGTTTCACCTGCCCCATACTTTTCTATTCTAACTAGAAATGGAAGTCAAACTTTGCTTTCCTTTTTTTGAGAGTTTTTTTTTTAATCATATAGTGGCGTAATTTATATGTAATAAATGCAAAGATCTCAAGTGTAAAGCTAGAAAAATTTTGACAATATATAAATCCACACAAAACCCACATCCCAATCATGATATAGAATATTTTTATCTCCTCAGAACATTCTTCGTGCCCCATTTGCAAAATAACCTCCAGAAAGGACCAACCTTGCAATCCTGGGATTAACCCCCTTTGTCATGATGTGTTATAATTTTTACATATGGGCAAATTTATTAATATTTTGCTAAGGCTTTTTGCATCTATGTTGTATGAAGGATATTGATCTTTAGTTTTCTGTTCCAGTACAATTTTTGTTAGGTTTTTGCATCAGGATTTACTGACCTGCAAAATGAATTGGACAAAGTTCTAGCTCCCTCTGCTTTCAAAAGTTGCTTGTTTAAAATTGCTATTTATTCTTTAAGTGCATGATTGAGTTTACCAGTGCAGCCAAAATTTTCTCTGTAGGAGGATTCTGAATTACATATTATAAATAGATACAGAACCCTTCAGATTTTCTATTTCTCCCTTTGTTAGCTTTGGGTTTGGTGATTTTCAAGAAATGTGTCCATTTCTTAACAATTGTTTAATTTACAGCATAAAATTGTTCTTATTATTCTCTTATCCTATCCCCTTGATGTCTACAAAATCTGAAGCGATGTTTCCTATTTCATACTTGATGTTGGTAATTTGTGTTTTTATTCTTTTTTACTTTTGACTAGTATTGGTAGATCTTATTCAACTTTTTAAGATGCTGTTGACTTTGTTTTCTTTATTGCTTGTCTACTCTTTTTAATTTCCATTCCTTTCTATTTCCTATTTTGTCCAATTATTTTGTATTTAATTTGCTGTGCTTTCTAACTTCTTATGTGAAAATTTCACATCATTGCTTTTAACCTGTCTTCTTTTATAATATACTCATGTAAAGTTGCCAGTTTTCCTTTAGTTACCACTTCACCTGTATCCTACAAATTTTGTTGTCTTCTCATTGTCATTTTTTCAAATATTTTCTGTAGTCTTTGTGACTTTTTCTCTGATCCATAATTTATATGGAAATATTTTGCTTAATTTCTAAATATTTTGGAATATTCTAGATATTTTTTCATTATTGGTTTCAAATTTAATTCTATTGTGATTAAACAAGTATAAAGTTAGCATGCTAACTTTTAAAAATCCATTGAATATTGCCTGTCTCAGTAAATGTTTCATGGGTATTTGAAAAGAATGTTAAAGAAAAACACACAAGAGAATGCTTGCACTGTTAATGTCAGTTAGGCCACAGGTTATCTTACCATAGTCTTTTTGAATTTGTTTATGTACTAGTTGTTTTATCAACTACTCAGAAGGGGAATATTAAATTGTCCAGTTTTGATTATAATTTTAATCTACTTTATTTTCTGAAATGTTTTGCTTCATATAATTTCAATTGCTAGTTTATGATGCATACGTGTTTAGGATTGTTATGCCTTGAATTGACATTTATATCATTATAAAATATCCCTCTTTATGCCAATATTCCTTATTTAGAATGTTATTTTTATTATTTTAACATAACCACACAAGCTCTCTTAGCATTTTCATTTTATCTTTTTCCATTATTTGAAAATAATTGTCAATGTTCTTATATTTGAAAAGTATCTCATAAACAATGTTGCATTTGTATTTTTTATCTAACCTAACAATCTCTCATAATTTTAATTTTAACCCATTATATTTTATGAAATGATTGATGCAGTTGGGCTTAAATCTTGCTTTGTTTTCTATTCCTCCTGATTATATTTTTCCTCCTTTTATATCTTCTTATTAGTATTTTGTATGTTTTATTGTTTTGTCTATCTTCTTTATCATTTTCTTAGCTATAATTCTTTGTATGACTTTTTTATGTACAAATTACAACAGTATAAACTCACCTACTTCCGTATCTTCTTTGTGCAATTATTTCATGTATTACCTTTTTGTATGTTGTACATTTCCAAAGAAGATATTACTTTTGCTTTAAAATTTTAATTGTCCTTAATGAGATTAAGAGTGAAGTATTTACAATTTGGGGTGCTCCCAAGTCCTTCCTAAAGATCCGTATTTCCACCAAGTGTCATTTCCTTTCAGATTCAGTAACTTTCTTTAGCATTTCTTTTAATGAGTTTCTGCAGAAAGTAAATCATCTCAGCATTCCTTTATCTTAAAATTTCCTTATTTTTATCCTTTATATTTTTACCAGGTATAAAATGCCAAGTTGATAGTTGTCCATTTTAACACTTTAGAGATATTATTCCTTCATGTTTTGGCACCATTATTTTCTGGTAGAAGATCAGATATCATTCTTATGAGGTGTGTATTTTTCTCTGACTGTTTTTAAGTGTTTATCTTTGGGTTTTAGCAATTGGACAATGATTTGCTTAAATGTGGTATCCTTGGAAGGGAGGGAAGGTTATGTATTTCCACTAAATTAAGGAAAAATATTTTAAAGAATTATTTTATCTATTTATGCTTATAAGAGCTGGATGTAGGCCAGAAGTGTGGTGGGTGAGAGGATTCACCAGATACAGAGTGGGAGAGTGGGGAGCAGAACAGGTAGACTGACTGAAATACACTGCTGAGGGGAGCAGTGGGCAACACAGGAGAGGTCTGCTGCCCCCTTTGGGTTAGCTCCCTGACCAGGGATCAAACTTGTTTTGCAGTGGCTGCTGATAGCTTCATAGTGCTGACACTTAACCCCTTGTACCACCAGGGAGGCCCAGGAAAATTTTTAATTTCTTAAAAAAGAAAAATTCTACCCTATATCCTCTCTCTCCTATTTTCCTGTTACTCCACTACACATATGTCTGTCAGCTTGTCCCAAAAGTCTCTGTAGCTTAATCTTTTTCAATCATTTGTTCTCTCAGTTGTTCAGCTGGAATATTTCTATTCATTTGTCCTCAGACTGGTCTCTTCTTCTGCAGTGTCATCTTTTAACTTTACCCAGTACATTTTTCTTTTTTTGCTGTTATGTTTTTCAGCTCCAGAATTTCAGGTTGGTTCTTTGGTAGCTTCCATTTCTTTTCTGGGAATCATCATCCACATTCTGCTTCTCTATTCTTTTTAGTTCTTTAACATATATAATGGCTTTTTAAAAATCTTTGTCTCAGGGCTAATATATGGGTCATCTATGGGTTTGCTTCTTTTGACTATGCTTTTTCTGTGATTAGTTATTTATGTTTAACTGCCTCCCCAAATGGATAGTAATCAGTTATTTTGTCTTAGATATTGTGACTGATACATATAGAGATACTGTATTTTTATATCCTTCCTCTAAAAATGTTGAATTTGTGTTGGCAAGCAATAATGCTATTAGTAGAGTACATCAAACTTAAAAAAGCCTAGTTTAAAGTTTTGTTAGAGTGCATTTATTTCCATTTTGTTTTTAATTCTGGAGTGGAGCATTTAGTCCTTGTCTTACTCAGAAGGTGTATCTTTTCTGAGATTTTAGCAAGAAGTCTAAGATGTTTATCAAAGCCTTCTAACTTGGCAAAACTTGAATTTCAAAATCTTTCTCCCTAGCTCCATGCAGCTATTAAAATCTCTGACTCCGAGCAGCTGCTTTTTGCTAGACTTTCTGAATTCTCTATGCATTTCCAAAGCTTTGGTGGGGGAGGAGGATTTAAATGCTGAATTTGAGGGCTGGTATCTAATTAATAGTTTAAGTGTTATATACCTTATCACTCTAGATAAGCTATTCTGAAATCACACACACACACACACACACACACACAAAAAAAAAAATCTAAGTTTTCAGTAACTCAAAAGCAACTACAGTTGTAGTTTGCCTGAACTTAACTGTAACAATTATAAACTGGACTCTTGGATTTATTTTGAAGTCTTTTTGACAAAATGTAACTGTCATACCAATCCCTTGATTTTATCATATTATTACTTAAGCCAAGTTAATTAAAACAAAATTAGTCAATTCAGAAAAATATGAAGTACAAAATAGTTCAATTGATGCCTGGAAATGGAAAAAAAGTTCTCAGGGTAGTATCTAACTCACTAACGTATGATAAGCAATGGTACAGATTATTTTCCTAAGTCTAAATCAAATATAGGGTATGGCGGAGTTTGTGTGAGATAGTTGCTTGAACAATAACAGTCAGTTAATACCCTTTCTAATAAAAATAGACTATTTTTGGTGTCATGCTAGTAAGGAGGTATAATCTTTTTCCCCTGCCTTTTTATTTATTTTTAAACAATATTTGCTTCCCCCACCCCCTCAGATTGAGTCCCCATAGAGTTTCCTTCCCCAAGGCACCCGTGCACCATCACCACAGTCCCCTGTGCTCCTCCCTCCCTCCCTCTGATCCCTCTACCTCCTCCTCCCCTGCAGCATGTCTCTGGTTTATAATTGTCTGTTTTTGCTTTGCTGTGTTTTGTACTGTTATTATTTTTTACACTAATGTTTTGTTTTGTTCCCCTATATTCTTGTTATAAGTGAAACCATCTGATATTTTTCTTTTTCCTTCTGGCTTATTTCACTGAGCATAATTCCTTCTAGCTCCATCCATGTTGCTGCAAATGGCATGAGTTTATCTTTTTTGATTGCTGAATAATATTCCATTGTGTATATTACCACATTTTCTTGATCCAGTCATCTATTTTTGGGCATATGGGTTGTTTCCAGGTTTTACCTATTGTAAATAGTGCTGCAATAGACATAGGTGTACAGGTGTTCTTTTGAATCAATGTTTTTGTGTCCTTTGGGTAGATCCCTTTTATAATTGAAACAAAAAAATCAAATACTTGGGAATAAACCTAACAAAATAGGTGAAAGACCTATACAAAGAAAATTATAAAACACTGTTAAAAAAAATTGAAGAAGACATGAAGAAATGGAAAGACATTCCCCGCTCATGGATTGGAAGAATGAACATTATTAAAATGGCAATCCTCCCAAAAGCAATGTACAGATACAATGCTATTCCAATAAAAATCTCAATGACATTCTTCAAAGAAATAGAACAAATACTGATGAAATTCATATGGAACCAGGAGGTATAGTCTTATAAAAATATTAGGTACATTCATAAATATTAAGGAATAAATGTAAAAGTTAATATTTAACTATGGTAACTTGATACTTTAATACCATTAACTTTTTTGTTCTTTAAGTAAGGTGTAACACTGAACCATGTCATAATCTCTATACTATGGATCTCTTAGTGTTTGGTTTAAAGTTTATAGAATAAACCATTAGTGTAATATATTTTGACGTCTGTTGATGATGAGCAAAAAGACTAAGGATCTCTCATCAAACTTATATAATTTTAACTTTGGCCATGAATATTTTACTCTTTTCAGCTGCCCTTTCTGCTGTTTCTTAAATGGTATCCCCATGCAAGATTGATGAAAGATGGCAGAGATCCACATGCCACTATTGTTTAAATGCAAGTCCATGACAACCTGAATCTAAAATGAAAGCTCAAGTCAGTGTTAATGAATCAGTACATTCATAATTGGAAAATAAACCCTTTTCTCCCTCCCCTTGACTTGCTGATAACTCTCATTAGCTGGAGGTTCTGAGAATGCCTGTGATAAGCATCTGAAGGCAAAGTTGGGTAGAGAAATATTCTAATCCTATTGATGGCAGAAGAAAAGGGAAAGAAGCTGGGAATTTTCTCCCCTATTTATAGTATTTTAATTAAACTAAGACTTTGTTGTGTTGTTTATAAGAAGGAGGAATACACAGGCAGCTGCATTTTGCAGATTGAGTGGCTATAAATAGAAGAATTAATAAAGAAAAGATTAAGAAGATAATGGGTGTCTGTTACCTCGTGGAACACTATTATGTTTTCATTAAAGAAAGCTGGTCTGAATACCTGCTTTTTTAAATTGAATTTTCTAAGCTAGAAAGTATGGGTCCAGAATTCTAGAGACCTATAACCAAACCTACCTTTCAATTCTCACTTAAAACTCTCCAGCACAGTTCATAATTATATTAGTCATATGGCTTTTTATTTCAAATCTCTTTTCCTACACAGCTAGTTCTCTTTTTGTTCTGGCACAGCACCTAGTACAATGTAAATCCTCAACAAATATTTGGAATAAACAAAAGAATAGTTTCTAAAGAAATTGACTACATGAAAGTGTTGCAAATAGTTGTCTGACATAGCAAATAACATGCAGGAACAAACACAAACCTCAACATTTAGAAAAAGAGAGAAATGACAAAAGGTGAAGTCACTAACTAACATGCCCACTTTTTCTAATGAAAATGCTGAAGTTGGGCCTCCCCCAGTGGCGCAGCAGTTGAGCACTGGGCTGTGAAGCTGCCCGCAGCCTCTGCAACACCGGTTCGATCCCCGGCCACCAGTGAAGGTCTCACATGGCGCACAGATCTCTCCTGCCACGCCTGCTGTTCCCCTCAGCAGTGTATTTCGTCATTCTGCCTGCTCTGCTCTCCCCTCTGGCTCTGGTGAATTCTTTCACCCTCACGTGCTTCTGACTGTACCCAGTGCTTGTATAAATAAATAAATAAATCTTTAAAAAAAAAACAAAAGAAAAGAAAATGCTGAAGTTATGAACAGTTTTAATAAAATTCATAAGAAAAATTTTTTAATTTATTTATACAAGCACTGGGTACAGTCAGAAGCGCCGGAGGGTGAGAGAATTCCCCAGAGCCAGAGCAGGGAGCAGAACAGGCAGAATGACGAAGTACACTGCTGAGGGGAGCAGCAGGCACTGCAGGAGAGGTCTGCGTGCCATGTGGGACTCTTGCTGGCGGGCGGGGATCGTACGGGCGCTGCAGAGGCTGCGGGCAGCCTCACAGCCCAGTGCTCAACTGCTGCACCACCAGGGGAGGCCCCCGTAAGAAATTTATAAACTAAATTTTATCAGGAATTAGTGTAATGCTACTTTTTTTTTAATATTCTCTTACCAAAATCTATATGCCAAATTCTGTGTCACTTTTTCTGTGGAATTCCCATATCTGAAAACTCAAATTTAACTTTCTGGAGTTTTTATGTGGAGGAGAATCATTGCTCCCCAATTTGCCCTCAATTGAATGTAAACCACTAGGCATGTGAGGCCATCTTAGACTATAGCTCTAACTAATCAACCAGCTGTCCACAACTGCATGAGCAAGCCCAGGTAAGACTGGCCCTAGAACCTCCTCTACCACATTATCAACTCAGAGAAGTGTGAGCTGTGTGAGTGTTCTGGGGTGATGTCTTAAGCAGTGCAAGTGAACTGAAATATCACCCTACAGTGTTGCCACTTATATACATGAAAGTGTGGAAAATGTAGTCTGACACAATAAAAGACAGTCTTCACTATATTACAAGCCATTCTACATAGCATATGAGCCAGATTAACTTGACTAATCACTATGACCCAAACTCATCCTGTTTTACCTTTCTCTGTATTTTGCTTATGAATTTTAGGCATTTGCAAATATACTCCCTCGTATTTATTTAGATAATTAGATAAATCTCAAATGTCTCTTTCTTCATAAAAACTTCCTGATAGGGATTTGAATTCTAATTCTATGCTACCACTTAATCAGGTGCGCCATCTCAGTTAACTATTTTTATTACTTTTCTGAATTCTATCTTCCACCCCTCTAAAAATGACTTCTTTTGAGGGTTAAATGAGAATATAAAACATTATCCAACATTTTCATTCTAACCTGTAATATCCATTTGACATTTTTTAGTTCCTTTCTTCCTTCCCCTCCCCTCAGCCCCCACCACTCTGTCATGCCTCCCAGTACATAGCATGTTCTGCATTTGATTATAATTTTGAGTACTTATTTTATACTCTACTTAGGGGGGGAAAGTAGTTTTATTTATCCTGGAGTCCCGTACAGTACCTTATATGGCAGTTTTCACATGGTAAACACTCAATAAATATTTATTGCATTGAAATTTTTTTCATTGCCAAATTATACTTGCAATGTTAGAGGAGAAAGAGCTCATTTTTTGCTGGGTGGTCAGCATGGGATTTGTAGAGAATTTGGATTCAAACAAGTTGTTTTTTGTTTTTTTTTAATGGGAAGAATTTGGGAGATGAATCCCAGGAAGATACATGTCCAAACAAAGTTGGAATTTGCGTGACTATTCAGGAGACAGAATCTTAACAGTCTGGCCTCAGTAAGGACTGATGACAAGACTAAAAAATAAGGCTGGAAGAGCAGGTGGTGCCTTGTTTGACAGGTTAAGGGTTTTATTCTAAAGCCCAGAGTTACTAAAATATTGTTATTATTTTCTCTTTTTTCTGTTTCCCCCTCTAAAAACAATATATGGGTGTTGTGTAAAGCATAGAAGACCAAAAATAGCAATTAAAAAGTATCTATAATCTCCTGATGCAAAGATCACTGATTACTGTCAAAACATTGGTGTTCTTTTAAGATTTATTTATTTCTGGCTTATTTCACTGAGCATGATCCCTTCCAGCTGCTTCCATCCATGTTGCTGCAAATGGCATGAGTCTATCTTTTTTGATAGCTGAGTAATATTCCATTTTGTGTATGTACCACATCTTCTTGATCCAGTCATCTATTTTGGGGCATTTGAGTTGTTTCCATAGGTTAGCTATTGTAAATAGTGCTTCTATAAACATAGGGGTGCAGGTGCCCTTTTGAATTAATGTTTCTGTGTCCTTTGGTATTTTTGCATTCAAGAACTGGGGTACAGGCCAGAGGTGTTGAGGAGTGAGAGGGTTTACCAGAGACAGAGTGGGGAACTGAAGAGGCGGATTGATTGAGAGGAGCAGTAGGTGAGACAGGAGAGGTCTGCTGTACCATGCGGGTTAGCTCCCGGGCCCAGGGATCAAACTCGTACTACAGTGGCTGTGAATTGCTTCATAATGCTGAGTCTGAACACTTTGCACCACCAGGGAAGCCCCTCTTTCACTCTTTTTTCCTAACTTTTGATATTTAAATAATTTCAAACTCAGGCCTCCCCGGTGGCACAGCAGGTTGAGTGCACTGCTGTGAAGCTGTCCTCAGCCTCTGCAGCAGGGGGTTGGATTCCCGGCTGGCCTGGGAGAAACCCACATTGTGTGGCAGACCTCTCCTGCCTCACCCTCTGCTCCCCTCAGCAGTGTTTCCGGTCTGTCTGCCTGTTCTGCTTGCCGCTCCGTCTCTGGTGAATTATCTCACCCTCCCACGCCTCTGACCTATACCCCAGATCTTGTATAAATAAATAAAATCTTTAAAAAATACTAAAAATACTAAAAAAATAAATTAAAATAAATAAAAATATAAATAAAAATAATAAATAAAATATTTTTAAAGACTTAAAAAATAATTTCAAACTCACAGATAAGGTGTAAAAGTATGACCAAAATTTTATATGTACCCTTTACATAGATTTTTCATTTGTTAATATTTCAAAATGCTTGCTCCTTCATCCTCTTTCTCTTTTCGGAACCATTTAAAAGTAAGTAGCTGACAGTGAATTGCCTTTACCCCTAAATAATTCAGCACCTATTTCGTTGAAATAAGCACACCTTTTTACATAACCACAATACAGCCATCCAAATAAGCAAGTTGAATATAGATATAAAACTGCCATCTCCCCACAGATCCTGTTCAAGCTTTGCTAATTACCCAGTAGCTTCCAGAATCAACCCAGTATCATATATTACAATTTTTTCTCATCACATTTTAGTTTCCTTCAAATCTGGAGCAGTTTATCAGTGTTTCATTATCACTCATGACCTTGAATATAGACAGAATACTCTGCATTTGCCTAATGTTTCCTCTTGACTACGTTCACACTGTGCATTTTTTTTTTAGCTATATCCCAGAAAAGATGTCTATCAGAGGTATACATGTCAATGTATCTCACTACTAGCAACTAACTTTGATCACTCAGTTAAGGCGGTGTCTAACCAATATCCCCATTGAAAGTTACTATTTTCTTCTTTATAACCAATAAATATTTTGTGGGGAAATTCTTTGACACTATGTAAATATTCTATTCCTTGTCAAACTTCACTTTCTAACTGTAGCAAGTATTGCTGATTCTTGCCTGAATCAGTTATTACTATGATTCTCAAAGAGTGATTTTCTAATTTCCTCATTCCTTCTGCATCAGTTAGTTGGTCTTCTGTTGTAAAGAAGTACTTTCCTGCCCTTGATTTAGATAATCATTTGTTTATGTCAGTATGGGTACATGGATTCTTTATTTTATGGGTTATAATCTCTTAACACTCATTAGTTATTTTAATGCTCAAATTGTCCCAAATTTCTGTAGGAGTTCCTTCATGTGTTGTTTTGAAATGTTGCCATGGTTCTTTGAGAACTTCTTTAGTCTCTGGAACAATAAAATGTTCCAGGTTCACCAGCCATCCATCCTGCCCCACTGCTGGGTTCTATCACTTGCAGTCTTTCCCAGCAGACAGTACTAACAAATATGCCTGTGTATATACGTGTGTATCATACACGTACATGCATGCGTCTGCATCTATTATTACCTCTAAGTTCTTACCAACTCTTCAATTGCAATCCACTGCTATAAGTTTTGCTCTAGTCTTCCTTCTCTCCATAGTCTCCTCTCTTCAACAAGAGAAACATGGTTCCTATTATCTTCAGTATACTCAGGTTCATTCTCTCCATTTGTAACCCATCTTCTTTAACACCAACCAAAAGACATAGATCAGCAAGTTGCTGTGTCCTCCAGGACCTCTTCTTCTTCCCACCCACAAAATTGGAGATTAGACATGAGAATTCTGTTACTGAAATTCTGCTACCCTGTCCCTTCAAACTACTGGTCAACAAAAGGAGTCAAGAGCAGCACTACAAGCTCCATCTCACTTCCAATTTTTGGACTTTTGAAATGTACATTTAATTGACAGAACCAACTTCGCATTTAGAACCCTAGCTGAAAAGAATTTGGAATATGTAGTTTGGTGATTTCTTGGTCTTCCAGAATGGTAGGGCTTAATAAGGGGGGTGGAAAATGGATACTGGGTGCTATTGTCCACATCCATAACTACACCTCATAGAGAAATGTGCAGATTGAACAAGTTACCCCTGCAGTGCCTAACTCATAATAAATATTAAGTAGATATTACTATTATTTTAAAATTTTAAGGATGAGCTCCTGGTACACATTGTGCTGTGGGTTTCAAGGTATAACAGTTTTAAGTAAACCCTGGGAAAACTTAGAGTGTTTCCTTTTCTACAGACAGGTGACATAAAACTCTTTTTGGAAATAGTTTCCAAATGATTGGTAGATTTTTTGCAGGATGGAATGGAAAAGGGAAAGAGAGATTAAGATACTGGATCCAGGGCCTCCCCAGTGGCGCAGTGGGTTGAGCTCAGCAGGTTGAGCACAGCTCTGTGAAGCTGTCCGCAGCCTCTGCAGCAGGGGTTGGATTCCCGGCCGGCCAGGGAGATTCCCACATGGCGTGGCAGACCTCTCCTGTCTCACCCGTTGCTTCTCTGAGCAGTGTATTTTGTCAGTTTGACTGTTCTGCTCCCTGTTCTGTCTCTGGTGAATCCTCTCACCCTCCCGTGCATCTTGCCTGTACCCCAGCTCTGGTATAAAAATAAATAAATCTCTTTTTTTTTTTTTTAAAGGCACTGGATCCAGAGTTAGAAAGAAGGAAAGCAATGCAAGTGTGGAAAGCACAAATGGAGATAAAAGAGACAAGTAACAAGAGCATTGAGTATAAGAAAACCACAGGATCTAGAAATTTATTAATATGGGAAAAAGAGAGATGAAAGGCTAGAAGGTACTTTAACGATTTCCTATCAGTCTGGTGAAAGTGTATGACCTAGATGCCTGTTAAGTTCTCCTGGTCCCTTGAGATCAAGATAAGATTAGTCCATGAGCATTGAATTGAAGAGGGAGTCCAAAGTCCTTTCCCAGTTGTTTCTGAATCCCCAGGGAAGTACATGTAAACTCTTGGTCAAAGTCTACTACTTCTTCCCAGTATCCTAGCCATCACAAAACCATAGCAACCACACGTAAAATGCTGCTCTTTCCATGACCACAAGGAAAAACCACCAACACCAAGTACTTTGGCCATTGTAGACTTTTAACTTTCTCAAACTGATAAACAAGTATTTCTTTGTTTTTTTTTATTTTAACATTTATCATTTTTTTCATTTTTTGACAATATTTGCTTCCCCCCACCCTCTCAGATTGAGTCCCCATAGAATTTCCTTCCCCAAGGCACCCAGGCACCATCACCACAGTCCCCTGTGCTCCTCCCTCCCTCCCTCTGATCCCTCTCCCTCCTCCTCCCCTGCAGGATGTCTCTGGTTTATAATTGTCTGTGATAAACAAGTATTTCTAATGGAAGTGAATCTGTAAGTCCATCTGCTTGTCTACATTTTGAGAGTAAAAGTAGGTTCCCTCTTCATGCTGCACAGCCCCCAAACTCTTACCCCACAAAGATAAGTCCTGACTTGAAGCAACAAGTGGTAATGCACAAGGAGACCATCAGATATGTAAATTCTTCTAGGAGTCTAGCTTAGGTTAAGTGAAGCCCGAAGGGGATTAGGGAAGGAAGAAAAATTTAGTGAAGCAGTTTATAGAAGGACCTTAAAATCCAGATACACTGTCAGAGAAAAGGTGGATCTGAAAGGAGTGGGGAAGCCAGGAGAACAGAAGGGAGGGCTAGGTATGGAGAGAAATAAATGTGCCCAACATGCTAGCAGGTGAGTGGAGGTAAATTTATACAGATAAGGGAATAGGTATCTGTCCCCAAAGCATGTGCAAAAATGCTGAGAATAGGGTCTGGTACACCATACCTGAGCCAGAAATCATCATGGTCTTTCTTTCTATTTTATTTACTGTTTTCCTAAAAAAAAAATTTTCCCCGCTCAATTTGCCTCTCAATTCTGTTTTCTATTTAATTGATTTGAGCATTCTGATAATCTTAGGACTAAGATAAAATATTTGATTAAACAAACTGTTGATGAATGCAAGGCTATTTCTCAAAACAGTTTTTATTATTTTTATTATCAGTTTTGTCATTGGAAAGATTGGGTGTTTTTGTTTTTTGTTTTTCATATTTCCAAAAAGGTTGTGGTGTATCACAGTTCTCTCAGTAGCAGATTGTATTGAAAACACACCTTTGATGCAGGTTCTCCAATCCCAAGGCACTTCTAGTAAATACAGACATCCATTTTTAACGTTTGTTGACAACTGTGCATTTCCATCAGAAATAAGTGAATCTGGGAGGAAATTTGTGAAGGGAGGAGACTGAGCAAGAGGGAAACAAAACATGCAGAGATTATGCTTATGAGGACATTTGCTTCCTTCTTGGCTAGATGTGACCAGAATATATCTTTAGTGAATGCCAGAATAATGCAGTTTCTTAGAAAACATTTTGCTATGGCTTTTAAGGAGAAGAAGAAAATAAATACAACTAAAACATCACCCAAAAAGTGACCAAAATCTTGCAAATAAAAATGAATGAAAAAATTGGAGGATTTTGAAAACCAGAAACTGGAATTGTTAAAATAGCTGGAGGAGAAGAGGCTCTTTATGGAATACTAAGTAGACTTGCCTCCTACAGTATATCATTAGCTGGGTCTCCAGGGCTGAGGGACTGCATCCAGACTCACGGTCTGCTGCTTTCTGCACCTTGACATATATGTGGCTCTGTGGTGCCTTGGCCAATTGGCCTTCTCTGCCCAAATCTGTCATACTGCCATGTTCTGTGCTTCCAAGACTTTCTCAACATTTAGGACTGAACTTCAGTCATTTCTGATTTTTTTTCATACTGAAATCATCTCTGCCATTTAAATATCCCTTTGCATAAGATTTAAGTGAGCATCTTTAGCAGGCATCTTTGGATCTGTTCATCACAGATAAATCTCACAGACTGATGATTAACCATTAAAACCCAACACAAAGGCTGCAGACAGTATGATTTCAAAAACAAGCAAAGCTAACTAGGTGATATAAGTCAAAATTGTTACTATTAGGGAGGAGTAGTAGCTGAGAAGGAGCACAAGGGAGCCTTCTAAGATACTGAAAATGTTCTAGATTTTGACTTAAATGGTGGCTACATGAGTGTTTGCATTTGTGATAATTCATTGATATACACTTAATATTTGGGCACTTTATGTAACACATCAAATTGTTAAAAACTGTAAAACCAATGTCATATTGACAGTCTAGCAAAGTCTTCTACAACATGACTTAGTAGCCAGTCAAACTTTGGTTCAAATATTCTACTACTGAGTATTGAAGAGAGCTTGTATTCATTACTTCCAATCTCTAATTCTTGGTTTCCTTGTATGTGAAAGGAGGTAATAATAATGCTTAAAGGAATATAAGGACTAAATGAGTTAGTTAGCAAAATTCTTGGTTTATTGCTATCTAAAGGGTGATGTATCCTAGAAATGATATTAGCAGTACTACTGATGCTATCATATTATTAAATGATTAATGAACCATTAATAATAATGATATCATTGATAAATTATCAAGAAAATTTTAATTAATTAAATGTCTATTGCTATAATAGAAAAAGAATTTGAGAGAGTAGCTTTCACATGAGTGACAAATACATAGAATAAATTTTGCAGTATATTTATTTTATTTATATATTGCAATATACTTATGCAGTATATTTCCATTTGGCCACAGTATTCTTTTCCGCTGAGTTGGCTGACTTCAAAATCTTTCCTAAATGAACTCTAGAGAGCTACTATCAGTCAATTAGAGGTGGTAATGAACATAAACCTCTCAACCAATGTTAGCTGTAATCATCTAAAATGTAAGAACAGGCAATATGAAATTGAGTGCTTGATAAACCCTCTCTGATGATGTGTACTCTACAGACAATACCTTTTCATTAAAGGAAAGCATAAAAGGAGCAGGATTTACTGGTTATTAAAAAGTACTAGGCTTTCATTAAAAGTAAAGCTGTCAGGTAGATGGTAACACCAAAACTATTTGGCAATCAGAGCCTTGGATACAGGCCAAAGAACGACAATTGGTATACAGAGAGCCTTGGATATAGGGCAAAAGACCTGGTGTTGTTGAGAAAAGCTGAAGGTAAGCAAGACTTACCATGAAAGAGGAGCAGTTGAGAAATGGCACATGGAAAGTCAATGGATGAAGCAAGATCACAGGTCTAGAGCAGCTTGAAGCAAAGATAAGACTATATTTGGCAGTTTAAGGTTTGAGTCAGAAGGTTAAAGCCAGACATGTACTTAAACCAAAATTGGGACATATAAAAGTAATAGAATCAGGATAATCATTAGGCTAAAAACAAGGAAGACAGGTAGGCACATATTTGGTAGGGTAGACTAAGACAGACATATTAAGTTTGCAATGTCTGTAAAACACCCAAATAGAAACACCAAGTAGACTTGGATATTCAAGACTGAAGAGATTAGAAATGAAGAACTGAGTGTAGAATATATCTGCATGCTATCAAAAGACATGGCACTGAATAAGTTACTCTGGAAGTGAAAATAAAGAGAAACAAAAGGCTTAAATGTGGCACACTTCAACAATTCTTTTTAAAGAAGAAAAGGTGGGGGCCTCCCTGGTGGCACAGCGGTTGAGCGCTGGGTTGCGAAGCTGCCCGCAGCCTGCCTCAGCTGCGCTGGTTCGATTCCTGGCTGCTCCCCGGCCACCGGAGGAGTGTCCCACATGATGCACAGACCTCTCCTCGGTCCTTCTGCCTGCTCTGCTCCGCTCTGGCTCTGGTGAATTCTCTCACCCTCCCTAATTCTCTCACCCGGTACCCAGTGCTTGCATAAATAAATAAATAAATCTTTAAAAAAAGAAAGAAGAAAAGGTGAAGGGTCATGAATAGGAGAAGCCACTAAATTAGGAAAATACTAGCAGTTGATGACCCGAAGCAAAGAAAATGCTTTTAGCAGGTGTTGAGAGCACTGTTGAGGAGAGGTCAGTAAGATATGGACTGAGAAGTCACCATTATGCAAAGTGGAGGTCAACAACCACCTTGACAAGAACATTATCAGTGTGTAGTAGCTCTGAAGACTTGATTAGGAGGGCCTGCTGAGAGATTTTGAGTAGTTAGGATTAGAAGTGATAAATTAAAAGAGTTCTGTGAAGTATAAAGCGGTATAATACAATAATTTTGTTATAACAAAATTAGTAAACATTATGGTAAACAGTACTTCATCTTTATACTTAAGACTTGTGAATGGTTTATAGATAAAGGTGGTCAGATCATGACAAAAGGCAAATCTTAAGAACTTACGAAGTTTATGGGCCTCCCCGGTGGTGCAGTGGTTGAGCGCTGGGTTGCGAAGCTGCCTGGGGCCTCTGCGGCGCCAGTTCGATCCCCGGCTGCTCCCCGGCCACTGGAGGAGGGTCCCACATGGTGCGCAGACCTCTCCTGCTGCCCACTGCTCCCCTCAGCAGTGTACCTTGGTCCTTCTGCCTGCTCTGCTCCCCGCCCTGGCTCTGGTGAATTCTCTCACCCTCCCGCGCCTCTGACTGTACCCAGTGCATGTATAAACAAAACAAAACAAACAAACAAACAAACAAATAAATAAATAAATAACATGCCTCTATAAAAAAAAATTAAAAAATAAAATAAAAAATAAATAAATAAAAAAAAAAGAACTTACGAAGTTTGTAAAAACCCAGTAAGGTTGTTTTTCCTCTCTCTAGTCCAAGTCTCTATACCTTATTAGGAAGTGACTGGGGTAGTTGACAAGTGCAATGAACACAAGTAAAGTAGATTTCTAAAATGAAATGAGTTAGATAAGTAAATGCAGGATTTGTACATTTGTAGGTTCAAGCAGAGAGTTAAGTAATAATTCATTATCTTCAGATTTTAAGATGTATTTATTTAGAAAGCCATGGAATCTTCCATTAGCTGTGGATAGTAAATTTGATCATCCAACAATAACTTAGGCAAAGTGAATTATAAACTCCTGCTTATCCAAGCCATTTACTAAAATATCATTGCATGCCCGCTATGTGTAAATTTCTCTGAGCCAATCCCGACTACTTAATGTAGTGGCGTCAAATATTTCATAACACAAAACTCAGTATATGTGAGAAACTTGTGACTTTAAAATTTTTTACTGATGAGTTTAAAGTTATTCCGTGACCTCTATGCTGGTGGATAAAAGCAAAAATAATGTAAGTGCAAAAAGACAAAAATAAATAGATATATAAATAAGTAAATATAGATATATATTTAAATGCATCAGTAATATCTTTCAGTTAAATGTATTTCTTTAGTTTAAACTTACCCTCATTAGGGTAACTACTCACCTATCAGGGTGTCCTACTTTCCCCCTTTTCTTAAGGTTAGTCTAGTTGGAGAGCAACTTAACCTGTTTTCCTGGTGATGCAAGTTTCGTCTCCATGCTATTCTCTTGGTCTCCTCCAGCCTCCGATGCAATGTGGCTGCTCTACTCTTGTCCCCGGCAATGGGAAGGTACCCACCGCTCCAGTTTGCAGCTAAAGAAACATTTGTTGTATTCAGTGGTAGCTCCACATGCTCCCCATATGTTCATGTCTCTGGTGCTGGTGGCATCTTGGTGCCAGCTCTATCAGGGGGGTCAAGGTTCCAGTCAACTTTTGTGGACTTTCCTCCCTAACTTCTCGGCCTTAGGGATTGTACAGAGGTATTACTATGGGCTCCCTCACTTCCCTGAGCCACCCCACAAACTTTTGAGGAGCTAGTCATGGCTCATGCCTCTCCTGTCTTCCCCGATCTTTGCTAGAGGCATATAAAACCTGAGTCCTCTTTTTGCCAAAAGGACTCCTTACAAAACTTGGGAGATCTATCTTCTTTCACCTCACGATGCCTCTCTACCCCATCGGACTCACAGTTTGGTGATACTGCAGCACTACCTGGTCAAACATGTCTTCTTTTTCGGTTCCTCATCCACCCTCACCCAACAGGGTTTCAGGCCAGGGAAAACAACGAAGCCTCACCTCCCCTCCTTATTCTCACCTCTCCTCCTTATTCTCACCTCTCCTCCTTATTCTCACCTCTCCTCCTTATTCTCACCTCTCCTCCTTATTCTCACCTCTCCTCCAAGACCTTCTTATTGTCAAAAAGACTTTCTTTTCCTCCTGTCTGAAGGGACCTTCCCTTATATCGTTTTCTGTTCTTCCCCAAGGTGATTCACATGGCCCCTTTCTTGAGGCCAGAATGGACAAAAAAACAAACAAACAAGCAAAAAAACCTGGAGAACAAGGAGGGAAATCCATTGGGAGAAGTTTGTTTTGTTTTTTTTTAATGAAAGAATATAAGTATATCCAAAGAACAGGGTATATGAGAGATTGCTTATCCTCAGGGACCTTATGAGTAATTAGAGAGGGGAGGCAATATGTGAAAAATAAAGTAATGTAAAAGCTACCCAGTGCTGCAGATGTCATAGTCTGTCCAGAGGTGGACTCAGCAGGTTGGAGAGCTGAGCTGGAGGACAGTATGTGAAGCCCACTCCCATAGGCTGCCACCATGGAGAACCAGGCTAACATGCAGTGGGAGGTCAGCATGTCAGCATGTCAGCCCCTTCATAACAGCAAGTCAGCACAAAGGTCCTTAGAGAATTCTGAGCAGCATTATAGGCTGTCCTATGTAGAAGGACTACCTTTTATGTATTTATTTATTTTTTTAAGAACTGAGGTTTAGGCCAGAGGTGAGGGTGTGGTGGTGAGAGGATTCACCAGAGACAGAGTAGGGAGCAAAACAGGTGGATTTACTGAAATACATGCTAAAGGGAGCACTAGGTGAGACAGGAGAGGTCTGCTGCTCAGGCTATAGCAGTGACAGGGCTGAGACTTAAACCCTAGGCCACCAGGGAAGCCCCTACACTGCCCTTTTGCAAGCTGATAGATTTGAACTAAGTCCAGCCCAGTGGAAAATATCTTTTATTACTCACATCTTACTTTTAGCTAAAACCTAATATGTATGGGATACATTCTTTAATAGTATTCTAGAAAGGAACTTGATCCAGCAATGTCCAAGTAGGTTTTTGCCTATGAATAAATGTCTTTGTACAAAGTTTTGTGTCTATGGCCTATATTTTGATCATTTTTTCTTGGATATTTGTTAGTATGGCAAATATAGTTACAGATATAACCTAGGCAATCAGATTCCCTTTCTTTAATAATGGAGTCATTTTCCTGATCATTGTTATTCTTTTATTCAGTAAGTTAGGTTAACATAATGGCGAAAAGAAAAAGAAAAGAAAGAAGCTATGTATACCTTTGTTTTATATATATATATATAGTACTAATATTCTATGCACATATATCTGTGTATATTTACATGCAAACACATAGCATATATAATGTCTATATAAAATAGAGGGAAGTATTTAATTGGCTATATATACATCTTATATATGCATAAATATGCACATAAATATATGTTTATATATGCACATATATTTCCACAAACATTTAGGTAAATATAAAAATACCAAGATACCAAGGTATGTAACCACATTTAACACAATTGAGATGGTTAATGTTTTTGAACCTTCGCATATGGTGGTTCCTCCAGCTTGAAATGCTCCTCCAGCACCCTTCCTCCCAAGCTCCTACTTACTCTTCAAGGACTAACTCAAGAGCCACTCTTTCTCTATGCTACCATTGTGCTGAATTCCACTAAAGAATTTCTTATATGTGTGCTTTTATGATTTTTATATACCTGTCTCTCCTCCTAGACAATGAGCTCTTTAAGTGCAGGAACTGAGTCTCATTCATGTTTACTCTGCCCCAGACTCTATCCCTTAGGCACCTACTAAGCACTCAACAGACATTTTATGAATGAATGAATACAGTCCTTGAATAATAATTAAGACTTTGATGTGAATGGACAGAAAACACTCCCCTAATCCATGGTGGGAAGGGGCTTAGACGACTGGAAGTTTCTCTAAGGCAGAGAAAAGTTAAAGGACATTGACTTGCCTGGAAAGTTACTTAGAGAACAGAGACCACTCATATGGGTAACATGAAATGATATCATATAAATTTTGTGTCTTGACCTTTAAAAATGAACATGATAAAGTGACATTATTCTTAGAAAGTCAGAATATCCAAAAGTAGTTACAAAATCTGATGGTTGGATTCATAGGTAATGGCTTTGGAGTTGGACGCTGCTCCACTTACCCCATGACATGGGCAGGTCATATAACTTTTCTGGATCCCAGTTTCATCATTTGTAAGGGGAGGGGTGGTAAAGTTACCTGCAGAGCACCTATCTTTTAGGATGAGTGGGAAATGAGAACTATTTACCTAAAGTTCTTTGCATTATATATTAGTGTGAGTTGGGGGTAGGTCAGGAAGACTGCAACTATTTTGAGTATTTAGGACAGAATTAAATGGGGGATAGAAGAACTGAAAGCCAAAGAGGAAAGATGAGGAAATCCAGCTATCAGTCTCAGCAGGAAGCTACTACCATCCCTGCACTGTAGATATAAAGAAAGAGGATAGTGTTACCAAGGACTAAGCACTGAGGTCACCCAAGAGAAGATGAAACCATGTCTGGTAAGAACTGGGAGCATGGATGAGGCACAGCTGTTGCTGGAGAAGAGGCTGTTATGGCAGAGAGCCAGACGAGAAATACCCTGGTTTCTCTTTCCTTTGCACCTCTGTCTCCCACCGGTACTCCACATTGTCTGACTCAGACATTGACTCAACCCCTCTGTAATGAAAAATAAAGTAGGAAAATGAGAGAAATGGATCTGAAAGCAGACACACATTACCAGCATAATCAGGGTTTGTTTTGACCATAAGGGACAACAAAGTCAAAATATCAGTGGCTTAAATAAAAATGGATGCTCCTGACTCTCATGTAAAAGCCTAGGTCAGTAATTTAGGGCTAGTATGACATTTTATAATGAGCGCCTGTTACTCCTTTACATGTAGCCTTGGTCTCCTCTTCCAAAATGAAGGCATCTGTGTTTCAGGTATCAGGATGGCAGAATGAAAAAAAAAAGGGAGAGGCATACATACTTGTCTCATGGAGCGATGGTTTTTGAACTGTAGGCCATGACTCACTAGTGATCATAAAATCAACATAATAAATTTAAAAAATGAAGTGGAATCAAAGGTATCAGAGGGTTTATTACAGTAAAGGCAAGTATTTCGACATGAAACTTTTGTTTTAGAAATTACATATAGACATACATATACATGTATGAGTTATATAGTTAAATATGTATTATATAAGAATATAACATGACTAGATATTATAAAATGTTTATCTTTTATAGGTTACTGTCAAAAAATTTTTTTAAACTTATTTTTCTTTTTTTTTTTAAAGATTTATTTATTTATACAAGCACTGGGTACAGTCAGAAGTGCAGGAGGGTGAGAGAATTCACCAGAGCCAGAGTGGGGAGCAGAGCAGGCAGACTGTTGAAGCACTGCTGAGTGGATCAGCGGGTGGCAGGAGAGGTCTGCGCGCCATGTGGGACCCTTACTGGTGGCCGGGGATCGAACCGGCGCTGCAGAGGCTTCAGGCAGCTTCGCAGCCCAGCGCTCAACCACTGAGCCACCAGTGCCTCCAACTGTTAAAAAATTTTGAAGCATTATTATTCCTGGAAACTGCTCTACTTCTCTTTCATCTCATTGACCAGAACTCAGTCACATGGCTGTACAGACTTGCAAGAAGTTCTGGGAAATATCCTTTTTTTATAACTAGGCAGCCATTTGCCTGACTAAAAATAAGGATTTTGTTATTATAAAAATTATATTTTATTGAAATTATATTGAACAGGAGCTTCAATAGTCAAGGGCAACTAGGAGTCTCTACCACATGCAAAGTCGTCGTTATTATTGCTACAATTGATTGTTATTGACTTAAAGAACCATCTCACTCGGGATAATTCTTGAGAGTTTGTTTGAAAATGAACATAATAAAATAGGAGTACTTTTTGAAAGTCATAAAAATGAAAAAGAAGGCCAAGCTCTCTGAACGTTGGTGTAAATTGAGGCCTGAACACACACGGGGTATGGGTATGTGTGTGTGTATGTGTGTGTGTGATGCTTTGTCATTTAATTTTCTCATCTATAAAATGAAGCTAAGAATAGCCTGTCTCATCAGGTGTGGGGAAAGACCAAATGAGGATAAGAGTCAATTGTGGTATGTGGCACCTACAAAGAGCTTAGGGATGTTGGGTTAAAAGTCAGCACTAGAGCCCAGAGGCAGAGGGTGGGGGAGGCACTGGTGTGGCAATACACTCACTGTTTGCAGCCAACATCCATTTTAATATTGAAGCAGTAGCTAAATTCATGTCAGTGACCTCTGATCCATAGCAGCAGACCAGACTTGGACCAGGAATGGGACAATAGCCAACAATGAGGATCAGTAGAGAGCAGAACTGTTTGAAACTCCCTGAAACTTGGTATTGGGCTCTTCACTAACTAGCAGCAGGATGTAACCTCCAAAAAGGAGAAGCAGGTTTTGGTACTTGGAGTCCTCCAGAAGGTGCTTTAGGACCTGGTTGAAGGAGACCTTCATGATGGTTATGTGTTTTTGCAGTTGGTGCCATGTAAGAAGCTTGTCTTCCACACCCACAGTCACCCTCTGGCTGACAGCTATCACTCAGTTGTCTTGAACTAAAAGTAACTCCCAAGATTCTAAAAGAACTAGAGTATTAGTCACCATGCCTAGTACATAGTGGGCATAGGTTATTTGTTGAATAGATGAACAAATGAATGATCAAAATAAAGAAGATGTGAACTAAATATCTTTTGACCTACATAAACTTTTTTTTTCTCCTGTTGCTGATACGGCATTAAAAAAAAACCAAAGGTTATGTAAATAGGAAACCACATTTAGGTTGAATGCATTTTCAAACAGAAAATAACTGTCACACTCTTTCATTAAAAATACATAACTTTTTCTTTCACCTTCTGCGTATTATGATTACTCTTTTAACACTAATTAAACACCCGCCATGTGCTAAGTGGTAAACAGAACATGTGAATGATAATGTTTCTGCTCTCATGGTGATAGGCAGAGAAACTTGGTAGAAAACTCAATAGGAATGATAAAGGTGAATTTGATATTTTAATATTAATCTTACTAGCATAGTACTGTCAGGGAAAGTTGTGAAGCCTCTTTACTTGTAAATATGAGGCAGAGGGAGAAGAGAAACTTTCATCTATTGCTAGAAGATAATAGAGGACTTGTCCAGGTTCCTTCTTCATCTCCAAAAACATGTGCCTAAACCAGAGGTTACCTTAGACAGGACATGTGTCTCACATGGCCAGTTAATGCACTGGCATTATCCGCTAGTCCATCTAAGCATTGGCATGTGATATTTCTTTTATTTTTTTTAAGATTTATTTATTTATTTTTTATTCATTTATTTATACAAGCGGTGGGTACAGTCAGAAGTGCAGGAGGGTGAGAGAATTCACCAGAGCCAGAGCGGGGAGCAGAGCAGGCAGAAGGACCGAAGTACACTGCTGAGGGGAGCAGCGGGCGGCAGGAGGGGTCTGCGCGCCATGTGGGACCCTCCTCCGGTGGCTGGGGAGCAGCCGGGGATCGAACTGGCGCCTCAGAGGCTGCAGGCAGCTTCGCAACCCAGCGCTCAACAGCTGCGCCAATGGGGAAGCCAGGCATTTGATATTTCTACAATCACGTTAAGGGTCTCCAAATCAGTGAGAAGACTGAGTAGAAAGTAGTAGTTCATGTGTTCATTACTCTAATAAATGTCTATTTATTGTATGTGTATCATTTGCTGTGGGGAAGAAAGACTAAAAAGCTAAAAACAAACTGCTTTTCCACTAGGAGAAGTGACTACCCTCTGAAAAAGACGGTTCAGGGCTAACATTTGCAATGTAGAGTGATGAAGGTGATGACTGGACCCAGCTGAGGGAACATGAAGAAGGGACACGTACCTCTACTTGAGGCAGAAGGAGAAAATGGTCTAGAAAGATTTCCAAGGGGGAATTGATTCACCTGAATCTCCAAAAACAAGGATGACTTAGGGGGCCTCCCTGGTGGCACAGGGTTTAAGCACAGCTCTGTGAAGCTGTCCGCAGCCTCTACAGTACGAATTCCATTTCCCTGCCAGCCAGGGAGCTACCCACCTGGCGCAGCAGACATCTCCTGACTCGCCCGCTGCTCCCCTCAGCAGTGTATTTCAGTCAGTCTGCCTGTTCTGTTTCCTGCTCTGGCTCTGGTGAATCCTCTCACCCCCCACACCTCTGGCCTGTACCCCAGTTCTTGTATGTATAAATAAATAAATCTTAAAAAAGAATGACTTAGCCAGGTGAAAAGTTGAGGAAAGACATCTCAAGCAGATGAACTCAAAAGAGCGAAGGCAGGGGAACTGTGAGGGACTGCTCAGGAGCTTCAAGTAGATTGTTTTGGCTGGTGACACAGGTGTGTGCCTGGAGGAGGGTAGTGGGGAAGCAGAGACTTGGGTCCAGTCCAGATCACAAAAGTTTTGTGTAAAACTTTCCACTTCACCCTGAAGTTTATGTGGGATCAGTGATAAATAAATGTTGGAGAAATAAAAAAAGAGAATTCAGTGATGCCCTTAAATTGCATTTGTGTGAACCCCACCCCTGAGGGTAATCAGACAGGAAGCAAGTCTGTCCAAACAGTGCTGTGAGGTAAGTGGATAGATAATATTAGGATACCTAGTGCCAGACAAGTGTGTGGTGATAAAGGAACCCTTGTAACTGTTGAACATGTAGACTGGTCTGTCCTCTATGGAAAAGAGCACAGAGGTTTCACAAAACATTAAAATAGATCTATTATCTGATCCATCAATTCTACTCCTTGATACCTACCTGAAAAATGCAAAAACACTAATTTACAGGGATATATGGACTCCTATGTTCATTGCCAGCACTATTTTCAGTCGCCAAGTTGTGGAAACAATCTCAGGCACAGATAGAGGTGGATTGAGATGATATTATATATATATATAATGAGATACTACTCAGCTATGAAAAAAGATGAAATCTTGCCATTCACAACAATACGGTTAGAAGGGATTATGCTAAGCAAAATACATCAGGAGGAGAAAGACAAATACTGTATGATTTCACTCATATGTGGAGAATAGAGAAACAAAGCAAAGGAACAGACAAAATTAATCAAAACAAACCCTAGAAATTGGATTGTACAGTTGAGGCTACTCAAGGGGGAGGGGGCGAGTGCACGTAGAGTGGGTAGGTAGAAAGGGGAAGGGACCATGGTCTATGGTGGTAGGTTATGGTTGCTTTGGTGGTGGGTATATTGTGGTAACATCCATCTGAGGAGGTATGACCCCTGTTCTTCTAAATCATACACTGTGTTGTAAACTAATGTCACCTCAATAAAAAATAAAACGAAAACATTTTTTAATATGGCTCATGCCAATGAATGGATAATTCCATGTTCCTGAGGTAACTAACTAGAGTAGGGGGTCCAACCTGGCTCGTCACACCCAGAGATGCTGCAGGTGAGAAACTGGGTGTCAATAGTGGACTTGGATCGACCAGGGAAAACTGGAGTGATAAATGGCAGGTGAATAGAGAGGTCTTCTAACTTGTTCAAAGGCTTCCATTGCAAGTTTTTCATACAGAGTTACAGAGGACTTGGTTGGACATTTAAGAGTGTATGATGGCGGCATGGGGGGAAATACAGATAGGTATTTGCCTTTCTTTTCCCTAAGCTGATTCTGGAGCTGTAGGGTAAAGTTAATAATACCTTGTACCTACACCTATTGTGGTAGGGGTTCTAAAATTCCCAAGCACTGTGGAGTCTTCAGTACAAAAGGAGTGCTGATCTGAAAGTGTTTGTCTTTTGTGAAGTTCCTCTCTTGCAGTTACTTGTTCTCACAGTTACTAGTTCAGTATCCATCTTTGCCACGAAGCTGTAACTCCTAAGGGTATGAAGTCTGTCACATCCCTACCCTCTAGCATATAGCAAAATCTCTTGTGTGAAGGAATGATAACGATTTTCTGAATCTGGTTTTCCTCATTAACCACTAAGTTGCTGATGTTCGAGTCAGCTGGATGACATTGATGAAATATAAAATCTATACCATGAATATCTCTTATCCTTCCAGATGTTCTGTGGTTAAAAGTCTCTGTGTTTTGGCTTTCTTACAGACATGTGTTCATGGTTCCATTTTTCCAAGCATTAGTTCCAAAATGGATCGGATAATACCTACTTGCAGTTTTGAAGCAGGAGAGCACTATAATTAAGAGTGATAGTCTGGATTTAAATAATGACACCATTGCATATTTCTTGTGAAACCTTGGGCAAAGAATTCAAATCTCACTAAACCTCAGTTTCTTAATCTTTAATATGGGGATTATTATATCTACTAAATACAGTCTTTGTAAGGACAAAAGAAAATAATCCATTTAAAACACTTAGCATAGTGTCTGGAACCTAGTGAGAGTTTCATAAATGTTAGCTATTATTAGTTATTATTATGACTCATAAAGGTTTAGGGATTAAATGAGATAATTCCATTTAAAATACATAGCATCATCCCCAGAATCTAGTAAACACTCAGGAAGTGTTAGCTATTAATACTATTTCCATATATAGTCATCATTTCACTATGAAGTTACTGTTTGTGTAATTCATGTTCCTTATTCTGTCCCTCCAATAGCAGTCTTGAACCATGATTTAAATCCCTCACTGCTGTTTCACATTGTATATTTCTAAGTCTTGCCTCCCCAGCCAGAATATAAACTCAGATTAGTATCACAGTGCTTTGTACATAGTAATGTTCACCCTGTAGTTATTTTGATTTCTTTTATTGATAATTCCATTACTCCTAAACTTCTGGTAAACTATACTTCTCACTCTGTTCAGTCAATGGCACACCAAGCCCATGGAAATTGTCATTTGATTTCAGTCTAAAGAAATTATTAGTTGAGAGTCAATTCTTGCTCTTTGCCATCTAGGACTCCCTAAGTTTTTGTCTGTTTTGATTTTTAAACTAACCTCTTATTTCATACTGTTTCCTTAGAAAGTTCAACATCCTAATTAGAAATATTACTATATTCTGAGTTGCTATTTAGTTCAGCCAATGAATCTGAATAAATAATTCCTACCTTAAATCCCTCCTCCACATAACTATAGTGTGAATCTTCCTGAAATATCACTTCCCAACTTTAAATACTTTTGTGGCTCCCCATCCCTCTCAGGAGAATATCCAAGTCCCTTGGCCAAGGACCATGACCGCTGTCCTCACCAAAACCTGTCTGCTATCTTTTCCCTCTTCATGTGCATTTTTTTAATGCTTTTGTCTCCTCCAAGAATGATTTTATTTTTGTTTTTCCCCAAATAGCCCTAGTTATCTTTGATGACAGTCCTCAGGACACAGCCCCTCTAGAGAATCTTGTCTGACCTCCCTTCTATGGGAGATGCAAGTATCACTGGTGCATTACCTCCTCCTCTAAAGCACTCCATTTACATCAATTCAAGTATTTCTTGAATATTGACTATATGCAAATATTATCTTAGACACTGAGGCTATGTTAACAAAACACAGAAAAATGGTTGCCTTCATGGAATTTACAATAAGCGTCATAAGTAAGCAAATATATGTGATGTTAGGTGGTGTAAGTACAATAGAAAGGTGGGGTACAAGGAGTTCCTGAGGGAGAGCTATCAGGGTTACAATCTTAAATGAGAGGCTTCGCATTGTGTTTGAGTCCATTCTAGAAAACAGTTATGTAGGGAGACAATTTTCCATGGATTTCTTGCATTTTTGCATGCCTAGTTAGCAAGACACAAACTGCTCTTTTGTTCTGCACTACACTTTCAAGGATGTTTATTTAGTGACCAGCCTAGATAGAGATAATGTCTCTCTTTAGAACAAAGGGAAAATTTGCTTTCTCTCGCATGCATTAAAGATCTCGCCTTCTGGGGCAAAGGGTGGTTTTGTTTGCACTTCATTATAAATAAGATTTGGCTTATCTAAGCTTGGGATTTCTCTTCTTCACTGCTGCCTGATATTTGCAGGTGTCACCTTGTCCTTTTCATGTTGTCAGGAACTGAGGCTTGGAGATCTGATGATACAAATGTGTCACTCTGGCTATGGCTGTGAGTAATAACATACTTTTTCTCTAACCCATGAGGTCCATGCCTTCTGCCAGCATCCATAAGGCTGTAGTAGATTAACTTGTGGACTTGAAAATGGAGTGAAGTCTCAGACCCTCCACAGTTCTTCACTATGACGTATAGATATGTGGAAGAACAGTATTCAAGACATAGGAACAGCAAGTGAAAAAACCCTAAGTTACTTGGTTTTTGTAATAGTAACTACTTTTAAATTCTCTGACCTCCCCAATAACTATGAGGTTCCTAAGGCACCCAGTCTTATTCATGTTTGTATCCTTAGCATCCAGCACCAATAGGTACAATAAATATGTGTAGACATTAACAATTAGAGTTGTCACCTTGAAAATAAAGATACTTCTTGGTCAGGGAACTATAAGTGTCAATTATTATTTCCTTTTCATTCATAAATAGGCACATGATAGATTGGCAAAAGAATTAATTTGGAGTTGCTTACTTCCAGTTTGAAGGAAATGGAAATTTGATTTTTAAAATCAGTGGGAGGAATATGAAAAATAGAGAGGAGCTGTATTCTCGGATTCTGCCTTAAGTATTTAACAATAAAGCATATTGCTGAGATCTGAATTCTTGTAGAAGTTAATGAGTGCGTGCTAATTTCTGCCCTTGAATTTACTGATTCTATTTTCCTGAGCTCTCTGAGTTCAGAGAGTCAATATAGTTTGCAACCAGTCATTGTTTTGAATAAAGACTCCCCAGCAGTAGCATTAGGCTGAGAATTTGTTGCTAAATTGGCCTTGTTTCCACTTTAGAGGATGCAAAGGGGAATCTTCGGGGCTGGGAAACTCCACACAACTCCATATATTGTTGGAAATCAGACCAAGAGATCCTTAGAACAGTTTGACATGGAGTTTGTCTGTGCTAAAAATCTTGGCCTGTGGGTGAAACTCTTGGCTTGTGAGTACCATGAGATCTGAAGTGTTTTTGTAGCTTCTTAAAATTGGAAGAGCAGTCAGCTTGATGAAGAATTTTGGTTCATTCATCTTTAACAGTCAACATCTTTAACAGTCTGTGCTTTATGCAAAGAGTTAATGATTCATGGATTTTCCTATTTTTTTTTTTTAATCCTTTGCTCCAGCATTCCTTGGATTGCTACTCTGGATCTGGAATTGTGCTTACGTGGTGGCAGTGAATAAGGTAGTGAATCATAATTATTGACAGGTGATTCTGCTGTAGTTGGTTGAAGACCACACCTCGAGAAATATTAAAATGGAGAAAACAGACTTACAAATGGACAATTACGAGGCTGCTTGTTAAGTGCTGAAGCTTCTGGAGAGGAAACATAATGAACATGTGTCCAATAAGGTCACTAGCAAGGAGTGCAAGAGCACTCTGGGGAGAAGATCACACCATCAGACAAGTTTCATGGGTCTGTGGTTTTCTATGGACATTTGTGGCCACCTACCAGTCTTTTCATCATTCTGTAGTTGAAATAGTTACACAGTCAATAGTGCCCTCTCTTATAGAAAGCGTGATTGAATTTGATCCTTAGAGTTACGTCAAGACAAACAAGAAAAAAAGTCTGTTATTAATAGAACATGCAGAGTAGAATAATGGGGCATGCAGAGTAGAATGGGAAGATTCTGACTGGGTCTTGGTGATGGTCTTGCACAAGCTATGTGTTCTTTCTACTCCACTGTCTCTTTGCACTGATTGATTTTTTTTAGTTTATTTGTAATGTTTGCTCCCCCAAAGTTAGTTTGCCAAATCATGCCTGCTATCTCTTAGGTGGATCCTTGTATGTAGCAGGTGCTGTACTAAATGCTTTATGTGCTTTTGCACAAAAACTCTGAGAGTTATTAGTTACAATAATGTTCATATAATGAACAGATGAAGAAACTAAATCTAAGAGAAGTTAAGGTTTACAGGTTTTCTTCACTGTCCAAAAATAGAATGTTGGGCCTCCCCTGGTGGCGCAGGCAGTTGAGCACAGCGCTGTGAAGCTGCCCGCTGCCTCTACAGTGCCAGTTCGATCCCAGCCGGCCAGGAAGGGTCCCACATGGAGCGGCAGACCTCTCCTGTCTTGCCCGCTGCTCCCCTCAGCAGTGTATTTCATCAGTCTGCCTGTTCTGTTCTCCGCTCTATCTCTGGTGGATCCTCTCACCCTCTCGTGCATCTGGCCTGTACCCCAGTTCTTGTATAAATATTTAAAACAAAACAAAACAAAAGTGGAATGTTAATGTTTGGTATAATTGTAGATTATTTTGGGAGCCTGGGAATGCTAAGATGTTTCTCTATATAAATTAAGTTTTTTTTAAAGATTTATTTGTGCATACGAGAACTGGGGTACAGGCCAGAGGTATGGGGGGGTGAGAGGATTCACTCAAGACAGAGTGGGGAACAGAACAGGCAGATTGACTGAAATACACTGCTGAGGGGAGCAGCAGGTAAGTCAGGAGTGGTCTGCTGCGCCATGTGGGTCAGTTCCCTGGCCAGGTATAGAACTCGTGCTGCAGTGGCTGCAGATAGCTTCATAGATTGCAGCTTAACCCCTTTCACCACCAGGGAGGCCCTAAATTAGTGTTAATAGTGAACAGAGATGATAGCTAATAAGTATTATCCTGGGGAGCCAAGCACAGGTTTTCTGCTGAGTTTTCAAGATCCTACTCTGAGCTGCCATGCTACAGCTGTATGCATTTAGGCATGGCACACACATGCACACACGACTGTATATATAGCCATATATAGCAATAAGTATATAACCATGTAGTCCTATGTGTAATCTGTGTGTTTATTCCCTGCTATATGTATTGTGGGACTCAATATTACTCCTGTGACTTTCTTATGTGCTTTTAGTTTCAACTGCTAATTCTAATTCTGTTTCTCTTGGTATTTCCTAACTTTTCAAGATTGAAAACTTGTTTGATCCAGCTCAACTCTTGGATGAGCTTGACAGCACCAGTCTTGGCTTAACTACTATAGATTGGCGGCCCTGATGTCATACGCCCACCCTGGTCCAATCAGTTGCGCTCAAATAGGGGTTGATGTCAGGGCAGTTTCACTATACGCACTAGGTACATTAAGGATGAGTGGTTTTTTAGACAGCTTTTATTGGTCAATCATGTACTAGTTTACACATTTGTGTAAACATTTTCTCTCACCAGACTAGTAACTTAGTGCCTGCCATTTGGTGTTTGAAGACATGGGTTTGCACACTGGCAACACCATGTAAACATTGCTTTACTTTGGGCAAATGACTATTTCTCCAAGATTTCCTCCACTGTTGACATAGGAAAAATCATATGGCTTTTACTGGATACTAAACATCTATCTACCAGGAACAGATACTAGACAAATGCTAGAGCTTTGGTGTGGATGAGTTACCATCCTGGGAGCTTACTGGCAGTCTAAAAGCATTTCACAAGGGAGGAGTTCTGTTAAATACATATTCCAGAACCCAGGCCACCTCCAGAGATTCTGCTTCACTCGACCTGGGATAGAGCATGGGGATTTGCTGTTTATTGAGAGTGCCCCGAGGCTATAGATGGTCTGCAGACCAAAGAAGAAGCATTATGTGGTTAAAACAAGACTTTCAAATGGGTAATCACAACATGGCTTGTTAAATTCTGGGACTTAAAGTTCTGAGAGAAGAAACAAGAGCTTTGGAGTATCAGGGAGGATCAATAAAATTCACGGGGGAGGGGGGCGGTGTCAGAGAGGCTTCAAAGAGGGGACATCTCAGCTGAAGAGGGGCTTGCCAGGTGGAGAGAAGGCGAAGGCTTTCAAGACGGCCAACAAAGGTGTTTTCTTCAGGTGGTGAAGATTGAGAAGGGGAGGAGTTAGAGTAGCTTTAATAGAGGCAGAAAAGCAGACAGCCTGAAACACAAAGTGTTAAATTTATTTCTCTGTGATGGATTGTCAGAAATATTTAGGTTATTTAGTGATAAGTTTAGATTTTATTTCTAAATAGGCAATTTTGAGTTTGGTGTAAAGAAGAGCATGAAGGGCCTCCCCGGTGGCGCAGTGGTTGAGCGCTGGGTTGCGAGGCTTCCCGCAGCCTCTGCAGCGCCAGTTCGATCCCCGGCCGCTGGCCGCCTGGCGAGGGTCCCACACGGAGCGCAGACCTCTCCTGCCGCCCGCTGCTCCCCTCAGCAGTATTTGTCAGTCTGCCTGCTCAGCTCTCCCCTCTGGCTCTGGTGAAAATCCTCTCACCCTCCTGCGCTTCTGACTGTACACAGTGTTTGTATAAATAAATAAATGAATAAATAAATACATCTTTAAAAAATTATTTATTAAAAAAAAGGAGAGTGAAGGGAATGAGATTAACTGCAGGGAGGCTTGAGAAATGGTTATAAAGCTGATGAGCTGAATGAGGAGCAGGAGTCAGCCAATGAGCTACAAACAGAGCAGGAGACAGATGAGAGACAATAGGGAATGAGTGTAGCCAGTACAGTCCCTAGCTTGGGGAGTGGGTGACAGATTTAGGTTCAAAGTGGAGAAAGCAGGAATGCGTTTTAGGTCTGGTTTATATAAAGGAGAGAAGCCAGTAAACGGTCGGTTTTCCAATTCAAAGAGGAGGTTGAGCTTTGTTTACAGGTTTATAAAACTCTGACGTCTTGGTGATAATTGAAGACATAGGTGTGTATGAGAGTTCTTGAAAATAACCTTTGAGTGGAAAAAGAGGACATAGAATTAAAATCTCCAGAAACATGTTCTTAAGAAATATTAATGTACAAAAGATGGTCAAAGAAGGAGAAGCCATTTTGAAGGCATTTCAGGATAGCTTAGAAATGTGAGACAACTTTGGTGATGGAAACTCTGAAGAATCCAATATAAAAAAATCATAATGTTAGTCAAGTCACCATTATTATTTTTGTTCTTTGCTTAAAACAGTACATGGATTATTTAAGATTAGCTATCACATGCTAAGAGATAACAATAAAAAAATTTATAGGATCATCTGTCTATCAAGTATCGATTCTAAGAACAGAAAACAGGTAGACTTTTTTTTAATCCTACTATTAATTCCAGAATCATTTTTAGAGTACCTACTACGTTCTTGGGACTAAGCTAAATGTGGGTGATGGATCAGTCCCTACCCTCTACAAGTTTACCTTAGTTCCAGTTTCTGTGAGTCATGCAAAGACCCATCACTGTGAGATGGCGCTGCAAGAGTCCGATGTGCCTGTCCCAAGAGCGGCAGTGTCAGAAAAATGAAAACTATTACATAGCAGAGACCACACGGACCGGAAATTGAGAACAGAGAAATAAAAACAACAAGGTAAAATGGGCGCGGGAACGCTTACAGGAGGTGAGTTTTTAATACAATATAGTCGACGTAAAACAGAAGGTTTTGCGGTGAAGAAGAAGAGCTCTCAATCCAGGTTCTGTTCCTGCGAGCTGGCCCCCGGAAAGTCCCTCATTTTCTGGGCCAGGCTCTGCTCCTTGGAAGCTGCAAGCAGCAACCTCACAGACTGGGAAGAATGGCGGCCTTGCCTTCGCCCCTCCCAGCCCCTCCACCATCCGCTAGTTCCAGGTGCTTCCAACAGGTGATTTCTCAGAGAACCTGGGCGAGCAGTCAGGAGCCGCAGGAAGGTGAACCTGGTCTCCCCGAGCTTGGGAGACGAGGCGGTGCGGGGTGAACTCCGGTTCAGTGGTTTGTGTGGGCTTTTTCCTTTTGTTTTTTGTTTTGATGGGATCAGATGGTTCATTTCCAAAGAGACAGAAAAGAACTGTCGTATTTAAGAGCAAAAGCCTCGGAGTCAGCCTTGTGCTTATATTCTGGATCTGCCTCTTATCCCCTGGGTGACCTTCGACAATTTATTCCATCTCTCTAAGCCTCAGTCTTTGTTACCTAAAAATTGGGGATAAAGACACGTACCTCATAGGGATGTGATGGGGATTAAAGGATAATGTGCACAAACCCCAGAGCCCGGTGTCGGGCACAGAGTAACTGGTTTTCTTAAAAAAAAAAAAAAATGCTGCTCCGCCGAGGGCTGGCTATTGTTATTAGGATCCGCGAGGGAAAGCGGCGGACGCACCAACGGCGCTGCCTCCTCCCCAAATCTCCGCCGGGCAGAGAGCCAGCGTCCTAAAACTTAAAGGGACTTTACAGGGGTGAACCCTGGCTCGGGGGGACCCCGGGGCGCCGGGCGCGGGCGGCGGCGGGGAGAGCCGGCCGGGTCGCGGTCCCTCAGAACCAGAGGGTCGCGGTGGCCGGCCCCGGGCTGGACCGGTACCCGGGCGGAGCTCGGCTCGGCGGCCCCGAGCGTGTCGGGGGCCGGGGGTGGGGGGCGGTTCCGAGGCGGGAGCGAGGGAAAGAGGAGGGGCGACCGGGGGAATTTCCCCGCCTCTCTCGCTGGTTCCATAAATCACCGCAGCTGCGGCGGCGGCCGAGCCGGGAAGTGCACGGAGCCGGGGCGCAGCGTGGTGGCACCAGACACCTCCCTTTTCCTCAGCGCTTTCTTTCTTTTAGTTTTTTTTTTGTGTGTGTGTGTGTGTGTGTGTGTGTGTTTTGTTTTTTTTTTAACCTCCCCCTTTCCCTCCTCGCCCGGGTGGCTGCTCCAGCCTCTCAGCAGCCGGGTCGCCGCTCCCCGGCGGGTGCCGCCGCGCGCCCCCGCCCTCGCCTCAGCCTCCCGGCTGCGCCCGGACTCGGGAAGCGAAAGCGCGTCCGCGCGCGGCTCGGTCAGTCAGCTCCGCGGCCGCGCGGCCCGCGTGTGGGCGCCGCCGCTCTCCCAGACGCCCGCCGCGTCGCGCCCCGGGGCAGCCCCGGCGCCCGCGTCCTGGGGACCGCTGGGGCGGCCGCTTCCTCTCCCGCCCGCCTCCGGAGCCCGGCGATGGTGGCCGCCCGCGCTCCCGCGCAGTAGCCGGGCGCCCCCTAAGTTTGGGCGCCGTCGCTGCCGCGGCGCGCTGAGGCGCCTGCAGAGAAGGAAGAAAGTTTTGCGGGGTGCGCCGAGCGGGCCCTGGGCGCACCTCCCGTTGTTCGCTCCCCGCTTCCCGGCGCCTGGAGCCCGTCGGCGGGGAGTGCGGGGAGGCCGCATGGCTCGCGAGTCGGAGGAAGAGGAGACGGCGGGGGCGGCCGCCCTGGCTGGCTGCTGCCGGGGCTCGCCCGACCGGGCCGGGGCCGGGGCCGGGGCCGGGGCGCGGCGGCCGCCCCTGTGGCTGCTCTGCCTCGTCGCGTGCTGGCTTCTGGGCGCCGTGGCCGACGCGGACTTCTCCATCCTGGACGAGGCGCAAGTGCTGGCGAGCCAGATGCGGAGACTGGCGGCTGAGGAGCTGGGGGTTGTCACCATGCAGGTAAGTGACCCCCACCTCGCGCTCCGGAATTTGCCGGGCTTGTTGCCTTTCCCCTCTGCGGGGAGTCGGGTCTCATGCTGCTGTGCAGATCCCCTTGACCGTGCAGCGACTTCTCTGAGGAGCACAGACCCTTTGCGACTACACACCAACTTCTCGTCCATGCCCCAAGGCACTCCTCCCTTTCTGCTGCAGAATTCCTTGCCCTTTGCATGCGACCCATGCGCGCGCGCGCACACACACACACACATGCTCTTTTACACACACACACACACACACACACACACACACACACACCATGCTCTTATCTGGGCAGAGATTCTCCGATTTCTGTTGCATTTGCACATATTTCTCCTGAAGACTTTTTCCCTCCCCGCCACCCTTGCAAACTCTGCTTCCTTCTTTGTGTACCCATCCCGGAGAAGACAGCCGGCCTGGCTCAGTTTTCCGAGCTGCCACCCCAGCCCTTGACACACTTCCTCTCGTCCGCCTGACCCTGGCGCACCGCACGGGAGGGTGCGCTCCTGGGCTCCAGGGCCACCTGGGTCCGGCGGAGAGTGGACTCTGCGCTTCTCCCTGCCCGGCTGTTGGGGGAGAGGCTGGCCTGGTAGATTCCTAGTAAATTCCTGAGTGCTGTCCTGTTTAAGGGACTTGTTGTTGTTGTTGTTGCTTTCCGCTGTTAATGCTGTTGGTTGCAGGCCGTCTGCTACCTGATGTTTGTATTGTGTTTGGGGGGAGGGAGTGCGGGAGGAGAAAAAGGGAACACGGTGCGTAAGTGTGCATCTTTTCTAGCTTGTTTACCACTTCAGCCCTCCGTAGGAGAGGTGGGGGCTTAGCAAAGATTGACTGCGGCTAATAAGATATCCTGAAGATGCTACTAATAACCAAAAGCACTAAATATTGCTCAACAGCAACCATCGGGAGAGCCTACCCGGCCATTATTTTAATCTTCTGGTCGCAAAGGTCCACTATTAGGCGAGGTTAAGGTGACATTCAGATTCCGAAGCCTATGCTATAACATTCTTCCGTAAAATAACCCCATTTTTTTCAAGCATTCTAACAGCAGTAAAGGTGATGAATGTAGTCTTCGAAAGAGCGAAGTTTCCAGGAATGTACTCTTGAAATGGGTTTCTGATTACGATTCTGCTGTGACCACCCTTCCACCTCCCACCGGGAGAGATGTTTTCAGTCTGGGATTCAAGTTTCTGACGTCTTTTTTTTTTTTTTAAACCTCACTCCATAGCACATTTCCTCCTCCTTTCTCCTCCCCAGAGGATACAGTTTTCCTGAAGTCAGTTTTTCAGACCTCTTATAGTGTGGTGAAAGATTATTGGGATGAGGAGTGGATAGTTTGCTTGAAAAGGTAGTTGTGTGTTTATTTTCAGACACCCAGCCCTGAAGTGCAATAGTGTCAGATTTTTCTTCCTCTGCATAATAGACAAACTTTTAAAATACATCATCTAACTGTCCTATGCAGATCTTTTGTGTTTAGATTCACTTATAGTTTTTCCCATATGCATGATTGCTGACAGAGTTTTTAGGCTTGAAGTAACTCTTAGAGGAAATGGAGCTAAATGGCAGGGGGAAAAAAACCGAGAATTTCCCACACATACTGGTGAATGTTTCAGTTAATTGTATTTTTGCATAGAGACACCTCTTAATAAAGGAAATTTAATATATTGCAATTTGGGACTGCCTGATAGGTATTTGTCGTCCTCACCCCATCACTAAGGGATCTTCAGGGTTTTTTCCCCTCTGTGGGTAAAGCTAAGGACTTGCTTTCCCTAAGATGCTGACAGCAATTTTACTGTTTCTCACTGGGTCTTTGACAAAAGGTGAAATCGGATCCCAACACATTGTCATTCAGGTAAAGATCCAAAGGAAATGTAGTTTTAAAAGGCTTCGCTGTTGAAAAGGAGACACTTTAGAAAAAAAGAGCTGGTCGGTGGGGGGTTTGTGCCCAAATGGCCCTTTATCTCCTCCCTATTGGCCTCTTTCTAACACCTTTGCAACCTCATTGTGGAAACTGACCTCCTGGGGACAGGGTTTTTTTGTCTGGTAAAATGTGAAGTGGTTTCTCTCCCTTTTTGAAAGGAAAAGCACATACTGTATTTAAATTCCTCTTCTGGAGCTATACACTGATCTGCCACTCCATTTGGGAAAATTGGGGAGAGTCCCTTTAATTTGTTAGACTGCTGGCTTTTTGGAGGGAATACTTGTAAAATAATATCTAAGGCAGGTTAGATTTCTGACCCTTAATAACAAAGATTTTGAACCTAACATTTTCCTTTGTAAACCTTTGGGATTTGTTCAGTGGGTTTGAAATTATGTGGGTTTAGCTACCGAAAGTGCAGATTATATAGTCATATCCTGTGGAATGTTGGATTTTGTAAGTAACTGTAGAGCTAATTTGTTGAGAGGTAGGTTACTTCATGTGGTCATTAAGGTGTGGGGTCAGACCCAAATGCAGATATGAAGGACTTAGAAAGGGCCTATGTCTCTTTGCAAGAAAAGAATGTCCTCTCTTGCTTAAGGGATTGACTTCTTTCATTTGACCTTGGCATTTCAAGCATAGTACCGGCTTTTTAGGGCAGCATCAAGAAGATGGGAAACTTTCTGTAGTCTGTATGTAAAAAGTCTGTTTTTGGTTGCTTCTCCTGCTCCAAAAATTGTCCAAAGACAATTTTTAATTTTGAGAAATAACAAAATAGCCCTCAAACAAGGCCTGCTGCATTATTTTGAATGGCAGCACATCACTGCTCATGGGAGGTTGCAAAGGGTAATTTTACAAAAACAAAAATTAGGCTGCCTTTCAGTGCTGTAGTTTCCCATGGCATAGGTTTTGTTCTTGCCGATAGATCACGTGTCAAGCTGTCTTCTCATGGAGGCTGCCCACTCATGTATTTTTGTTGTTGTACTCGCTAATATTGGACCAGATAAACCAAACTTTCAGTGACTTGCACCAACTAATTTTGCCTGAGATCCCAGAAAGCTGCCACAGAATACTGTGTGGGTCCCCTCCCCACCTCACCCCCAACCCCAGCAGACATCACACATCCTGGGCAAGAGTAAGAAACCTAATCATCCACTCCTCAGGGGTCTGGTGGAGTGAGCCATGGATGTTGAGATCTGGGGATCAGTGTGTCTGTGTCCAGGGAGACTTGGATTTTGCGTATTCATTCATGCAACAAGATTTTATCGAGCAGCATCATGGAAAGTGTAAAGAATCCCAGCTGGTATTTGGTTCCTAGCTCTGCCACTTATAAATTGAGCGGTCTTTATTGTAAAATTGGGGAGGATGATTCTTCCTACATATTTGGCTCGGTGGACTGAATGGAAATAGTGTATGCAAAGGCGCTTGTTCATGTGAAGCTTGGGCTGGGAGGTGTTGATGGTGCTGTTGTTCTTGAATGGAAAGATAGTCCTTGAAAGTTTACTGTGCACAGAGCACTCTGTTAGGTGTTTAGGGGAATTACAATGAGGTCTTCTAGTGTGACCCTTTAAAGAACTTATAATCTAGCAGAGGAGGTGAGATTGCACAGTTAAAACAGTTAAGTAACAATGCTTGCTTGTTAGAAAGCATATCTGGCTCTGGGAGTCATTTCACCAGGCACTTATAGGGCCCATTTAACATTATATGACAATACAGGCTTCCTAACAGCAAGGGCCTGGCACTTGGCCAGTGTGCCTGCCTTGATGTTAGCTCTAATACAGCTCTGCTGGGCTGGCCATAGTCACTGCACTTGGCAGACATACCAGCAGGTTGGTCAGACAGCTGCTGTAGGGGCTGGAGGTAGGGGTGAGCAAAAGAAATAACCTGAAGTACAAACTAGAGCTTCAGTTCAAATTGAGAAAGAGCAGCGGCCAGACCAAATGCGACTTCAGGAACTGAAGGGCTCAACTAGGGCTGAGGTGTTTGGCTAAAAATATAGAGCAGCGTTGTTAATAGTGACTGCAGCTGAAAGTGAAAGAGGAGTCCTTCTTTGTAAGCAGTGGAACTGCATTGCATGCATTCATTGTTCAATTTTGCATACATCCCATAGACTTTTGCACATATCCCACAAACTTTGGCTTCTACACCATGAGGGACCTTGGTTTGACTAAACTGGGAACACAAGGTGACTAAAGCCTGGTCTATGCCCTCATACTTTCAAGTAATGATGGAGACAGATACAGAAAGAGGCGTTACGTGTGATACACTGGTTAGCAAGAGCTATAGAGGTGTTAGAGTATACTGGATTATTACAGCGGTAGAGAGAACTGCAGGGCATTTGTGGGAGTACAGAGGGCTGCCCAAGCCCATCTGGTGAGGTCACAAAGTCGGCTACTCCTCCCCGTTCAGTGACTGTCAATACACAGAGGCCATCCCTGAAAAGAGCAGCAGCCTCACACAGGAAGGATAACTAAATCAGTAATCACCAGATGTTTCTAATTCTTTTTGGTGGCACTGGTATATCTTGAATACCTGAATGGGTGTGTGGCCCCATGTCTTACCTCATTTCAGAAAAAAAAATTTTGTTGCCTCTACAGTGTGTTAATTTGCATTCATGTTTATGTACAGTTTGTATTTTCCCCTAAATCATGCCCATCATACCAGCAATGGCATGTTTTAGCATGATTTGAATGGGTACTTAGGCAATAGTGGATGTTTTAGGGGGAAACACCTGCATCTGCAGATAACATGGTTTGATTGTATGCCCTGTGTCCTATATAAGCCTATTGGAAAACTTAACTGCCTTGCTGTCTTCTGAAATAACTGTTTGGGGTACAATAAAATTGACCATCGATGGATGATGCTGAGTTGAACTTGGTAAGAATGGACCCACTAAAACACCTGTTCTGATCAACTATCCCTGTCGTGTTTAGTATTTGTTCTACTTCCTCTGCACTAATATCTGCCTTCTCTGGCATCAGCCCTTGTGCTTATGTTTTACTTGCCAATCCTCTTGGGTCTGGAGGGGCCTGGGGGAGGGGAAGGAGATGGTTTCACACTTTATAACTTGGAGCTATTTCTGGTTGCTGCTTGAGGAGTTCCTTCCTTGAGCTTAAGTGGATATGCAGACAGGAACCTTGCAAAACTCTGGAATTTTGGTATTATGTGGAAGGGGATTTATTTGGAACTGGTGTAAAAATATAATGAAATTCAAAATATGAATTGACAACAGTAACAACAGAACTGAAACCAGTCAACAATTTTGACTCAATTATTGATGGTATAACTTCTTGCTATTAAATCACTCTGAACTTTATAGTGTTCTTTTTGCTTCATTTGGTTAATGGAGGGAAATATAGCACAAAGCCTAACATTGGATCAGGCAGTAAACAGAAATATGGCAGTCTGTTTAATGTCAAGTTCCAGAACCTGGAAGGTAACACATGTAGCTTCCAAGCCTGAAGAAACCTAAACCTAATATTTAGAACTTGCCAATTTCATTCCCAGCAGTCCCCTCACCCAGAGGTTACCAAAATGTGGCCCATAGACCTCAGGGATGTGGTGGAAACCACCCTTTGGGGTTAATGAAGAAAATACTAGACCTGCTGTTTACTTACTTTTAAACGTTTTTTATTACAAAGATTTTTAAAAACATACTAAAGTCAAGAGAATAGAGTAGGAATGTCCATGAGATCTTCTCCTGCTTAAACAGTAATCTGTCATCAGCTGTGCACAGGCTGGTTTCATCTCTACCTCTCCGCACTCTTTTCCTTTCCCCACATTGCTTTGAAGCAAATTCCATACCTTCTATGATTTCACTTAAAACATTTTGTATTCATATAACTTGTATATTTTCCATATTTTATAAAATCCACAGTATATTGGTACGTTCACTTATAGGTTTTATTATTAGCAAATATAAGTTATTGGAGGGTATATACTTTAATTTTTACAATGACAATGTAGCTTGATCACAGAAGCATTGCTATGTCTCCTGGTACCTTTGCCCAGCAGTCACCTCAGCCTTTCAAGGTAATACCCAAGCTGCTTTTGAGAAGCATCTCTGGGAGCATTTATTCTCCCTTAGGCATGCCACATGGCCCACATTTTCATATCTGGTTTTCCCCAGAAAGCTGTGAGGTTTCTTACTTGCCTTGTGGCCTCTGCACAGATATGTGATATAGGTTGCATGGATCCCATTTTCCTCTCACTCCTGTTCTCTCACCCTTCCAGAGGAGGCAAGAGTGAGAAAGGGATGGGGCAAGATAAGCTATTAAGTGGGAGAGAGTGGAGGATTAAAGAAGGGAAGCTGGGCTATAAACATCTTTGTCTTGATCAGTCTGTCAGCAAGTATTCACTGGTGCCTCATTGCAGAATTGGAGTCTGGGAGAGAAAGGGCCTCTAGTATTTCCCTTTCAAAAGTTCATGTCTTTTGGGCCTCCCTGGTGGGGCAGGGGTTGAGATGCAACCTATGAGGCAATCTGTAGCCACTGCAGCGCAAGTTCGATTTCTGGCAGGCCAGGGAGAAACCCACATCGGGCAGCAGACCTCTCCTGTCTCGCCCACTGCTCCCCTCAGCAGTGTATTTCAGTCAGTCTGCCTGTTCTTTTCCCCACTCTGTCTCTGGTGAATCCTCTCACCAACTGCATCTCTGGCCTGTACCCCAGTTCTTGTGTTAAAATAAATCTTTAAAAAAAATAAAAGTTCAGGTCTTTTGAGGGAGGCTAAACCAACATGTATGGGTCAAGACACTATAAGAAAGAAATACCAAAAATGTGGGATCTAAATAGTAACTGGAGTCATGATGTGTATAGGTGAGCCAAGTGCAGGTCTGGAGGGAATGGTGTTGGCTGTTGTAAACCAGAGGCCCTGTGCCATGGCTGAAGGCAGCAGGACTTATTCAGCTCCTCCAGATGTGCCAGTGGTAATGTGGGTCCCGGGTTGCCACAGGACTCTGTTTTTCAGGAGAAGCTGGGTATCTGGTTTGTAATCAAAATCTTTTCATTCTTAAAATGTTGGCAATTAATTCAGATTTTTAAAACAACACCGTGTGGGCCAAACCAAATATGTCTACAGGCTGGATCAGTCTGGAGACCACCAACTTGCAGTGTCTAGAGTAGAATTAGTCTGTGGGCTCCGGGAGGTAAAACCAGTGCTTGCCTGTCAAAGTTATGGGACAGCAAGTTTCTGTGTAACAGAAAGGAAAAGTTTCTGACAAAAATGTTCTAAATTGGATTGTTTTGGAAGTGCATCGTAATTACTTTAACAAATAGTTCTTGTTTATGTGCCAGGGAGTATGTTAGGTCTGAGATACCCATCAGTTCATTTCTCATGCAGTAAAAGTTATGAGAGAGGAAGTTCTGGATACTTGGAGAAAATGTATCAGGGATCTTAACCTGTTTGGGGGTGGAGGGAGATTCTGGGAAGCCTCCCAGAAAAAAAAGTGGTATTTGAGTTGGTTAATCAATGTGTGGAGTTCTCAGAAGGCTCCTTGTGATGGCATCTTCTAAGAATAGATAAATAGGATTTCCCCTTCATTTTATTTAAAATGACTAGCAGTAGCTACCAGTGCTTGAGTTGGGACCTAGTTACTTCTTGTGCCCAGGAGCTGTGTATTTGGAAAAGGACTGCTCTGGGAGAAGAACCTAGGAATCTGGAGAAAGCTAGGTACCTAGGAACAGACAAAGTGATTTAGATTCAAAGATAGCAGCCACCAGCTGTCAGCATCTGCTCCATATCTAGTCTTTGCCTCCCCAAGTCCAGTCCAGGAAGGATCTACTCTGCTCGCCCTATTTCTGGCAAGATGACTGATTGCCTGGCTGGCTGCCCACTGTGGTCTGCTCTGAGGGGTTGTACAAACCCAGGTTCAGCAGGCCCACCCTTGGCTTGCCTTTGCTCCCTGACCTCTCACATCTGCAGCCCATTCTGTGCCATGAGAACTGGGGAGTTGTTCCAGAGGGAAAGTCAAATCTACGTCCTTCTTATAGATGAAACATTGAGATCACACCACCAGTAAGTGGTAGATTGAAAACTCACACCTCAGTCTTTATGGCTCTTGAGTTTTGACCCCTTTCACTAACCTGTGAGAGTCTCATTTTTTCAAGAGAAGTTTCCCTTAAATGGAAAGGAAACAACTTAATTAAGGGGCCTTTATATTAGCTTTGGGGAATAAAATGGTTGACTTAGTTATGATTGAGAACTTAAAGCCAGTAGCCTAATTTGACAGCTGACTTTTTTTTTTTAATATTCAGTTATTGAATACCTAAGAGTCTGTGATGCACTGAAAGAAGCACATTAATTCTGAGATTTACTATAATACTAGATTTTTCTAAAGAGCAAATGTGTTTTTAACATGAACCTCTACCACCAAAGCCATCTTTATTTTTTTTTTAAAGATTTATTTTTTAGTTATACAATAGCTGGGGTATAGGCCAGAGGCGTGGGAGGGTGAGAGGATTCACCAGAGACAGAGTGGGGAACAGAACAGGCAGACGGACCGAAAACACTACTGAGGGGAGCAGCGGGTGTCACAGAAGTCTGTGGTGCCATGTGGGTATCTCCCTGGCTGGCCAGGAATCGAACCCATGCTGCAGGGGCTGAGGACAGCTTCACAGCCCTGTGCTCAACCTGCTGTGCCACCAGGGAGGCCCCCAAAGTCATCTTTATTAAAAATAACAAAATTTTAGAGGAGAAACAACTTTAGTTCCTTGGTGTTTATTTATGTAAAAGCCATGGAAGGAAATGCCATCTGAAATTTTCAGGCAAAGTTCTATTTAGGATTTGAATGTCAAGACCTGTACCTTTCTCCTTAGTCATTAAGAGTATGAACTTCTTTCCTTTTTTAGGGATGGGTTGGGGGGCTTTGAAAATTGCTGTATTATTACTTTGGGAGTGTGTTTTTATTTGATGATGAAACAAAATGCCATTTGAATGCCTTTTTATCTCACCCACTTTTCTGAGTTCAAAAGTACTTTCCCGTACTTCAGATAGATATACATATACACATGTATGTTTATGTATACACATACATGTGTATGCACACACGTATGTTATATATTATATAGTCAAATGATTTAGTTAGAAAAGCACACTGGAAACAGTGTGCTTTATTGAAATTGGAGCATGGAAGCCAGGAGAGTAAATTCTTATCTGCTATATGTGATAATGTCCTGGTTCTGGTCCAACCATAATAGTTATTTTAAAGACTTAGTCTGAGCCCAAACTGTAGCACTTTTTTCTTGATTCCCCTTGGATATTTCCTTAAATTTTGTTTTTGCATGGAGTATTTTAAGAGATACTTGGGTGAGGGGAAGAAAATATGGTCTATAAAATGTAAAAAATGATAAATGTTAAAATAAAAAAAAAGATACTTTGGGCCCTGGTGGAAGGGCAGTGAAAGTCTGCAAGCCAGTAAGAAGGAATCTGAATTTTTAATTAGGCTTTGAGTTGTTGCTTCAAAGTGTGGAGCCATCATTAGTGATGTAAGTCTTGTTGCATTAGCAAAGACTGACATTTTACTTCAAACAGGGAGAGTGCAGCTGTCCTGTGCAGATAAAAGTTGCCAAGTGTGGAATAGCAAGGTGGATTGGTAGATAATTAGCTGTCCCACATTACTGCAGTGTGGAAGAAGCCTGCCAGTCATGAGCAGGAAGGAGGAATTATTAGCAGGAGAAAAATCCAAGTGTGTCATAAAGCAATTTGGAATCACTTCAGCTGTGGCAGAGCTGATAAGGCATATGTTAAGAAAACAAGACAAACTGAATCTAGTATGTGATGGCCAACTTTTTTTTTTAAATCTTAATTCAAAAGAGAAATGGCTAGAAATTAATGATCCATAAATACACTGAAGTACAGATTCATCGGTCTGCCCCAACTCTGTGTATAAAATAATTAACCAGCTTAAAATAGTCTTCATATTTCCCTGTCTCTTGAAAATAAAATGAGGATTCTGTATAAGAAAAAAAAAAATCACAGGGAAGCTATAAAGCCTTAACAATTACTGTACTGTGTATGACCATGAAAAGATATTTGAAGAAGAAATTTTGAAGTGTATCGCTTCTCTGATATAAATGTTACAATATTTATAAATGGCTTGAGGATATTTTTATGGCCTAATTGGTAGAATGCCTGTGTATATTTAAATATTAACAGTGTTTCTGTGATCATCACATTCATCTCTGGGAAATGAAAGATGTAGAAAGACCTGTTGGTTTTAAGACACTTTATGGGATTGTTTTGTCCAAGTGGATTGCTCTCTAACCATGGGTCCCTGGCCAGGATACTGAATTTCTTTGTCCTGATTCCATCCATGTTGATTGAATGGCTTTCTCCAAAGCCAGTGCCTCTGCTGCTCAGGCAACCCAGAGACTGGAGTCTCCAGAGGTGTTCAGTACAGGAGGTACTGAAGGCTGGGTGCTGTGCTCTTGGTTAGTGTCTTCTTGGAGAGTTTAGTTTCCCTACCCTGCTGTAGGAGAGAGAGCCCATTTTCTAGTCTTTATTGCTTGCTTTGGTCCTTATGGGGTTGCCATTGGGTTGTTGCTGTCCTGGGTAGTTTTGGAGAAAGCCTGGAGAAATGAGGTTCTTAGCATCTGCACATGATGAGGACTCAGAAATTGTCTGGACCACAGAAAAATTGTGTAGCCGTCTAGCCATCTTTTAGTAGAAAACTTTATAACTCTCTAATAGTTACTTTTCCAAAATTTGTTTTTACTAGGTTTTGTGTGCCTATTTCATTACCTACTCTAGACTTCGAATGAAATATATATGGAGTCTTTAGTGTTTTCGAAGGTATCAGCATATCAAGCACAGTAGGACACTTAGTTGGTTTCAGTTTAATTTTTTTAATGTTAGAGAAAGTTGAGGTAAGCATATTGAGGACCTTTAGAAATCTTTTAAAAAACGTGTGTGTACTTGGAAATTATACATTTAAATTTGCTTTATCCTAGAGGTTAGAATTTATTGATCTGGTTAATAAATTTTATTGCACACATACTATGTGCCTTGTACTATGCTTAGATTTGGATTTAAGTACTTAAACAGAGAGAGACATGGTCTCTATTCTAATGGAATGAACTGCCTGCTAGGGGAAATAAACCTATTTATTTTATTATTTCCTTGTATTGTAATTTTTAAGTAGTAGTACAAAGGAAACAGGCTGTTAGGAAGAGTATTGGGGCATCCTTTAAGAATATGTCCAATATGTCACTTCTCTGCTTAAAGCTCTCAAAAGATTCCCATCTGATTAAGAATAAAACCCCAAATAATAGTGGCCTTCACAGCCCAATGCAATCTAGCCCCAGCTACCTTCTTTTCCCTCCCCCACCAACATCCCATCCAGAGCCCCTACACTGTTCCTCCAGCTCTTTATGGACTCCTGCCCCAGAGCCTTTAAACTTGAAATTCTCTTTGCCTGGAAACAGCAAGAAGGGCCCTCATATTCCTGTACTCCTCCTCACTCTGTCTCCTTACCCTCTTCATTTTATTGTCATGCTCCCTAATCTGCACAGGTAAGTTGTGTATTTATTGCTGTTTTCCAGAGGAATGGGATTTGTCACTTAGAATCACTTAGTAAATACTTTCTGGGCAAAGATAAATGAAGTGACACTTTTAGACTGGAGGGTATGGTAAGGAATCTGTGAGGGGCTAATGGGAAGGAGGATC